>NC_134461.1:29232918-29857918 GCF_047948215.1 Lycorma delicatula | reverse complement strand
ATAGCAGATATTGAAGATGGCAGGGAAACGTGTATAAGTATGTTACAGGCTGTACATTTCACTGACAAAGCGTAGAGGAATGTCTACCAGAAACAACTGTTAATTGCGCTTCAAACTTGTGGATTTTCATCTGGAAAAAATAAAGATGAATTTGCAGACCCTTTCTTAATTTCAGAAGAATGGAGTGTAATTTGTAAAAACTTTAATATCAGTATGGATGAAATTCCATTTGACTTGTTCGCACATTTTGATGATGAAATGACAGTTAGTGTCACTCCAACCAATGATGACATCGCATCTGTGTCACATTCAACCACTGATAAGGATTCCAATGAAGAAGACGAAATGGAAGAAGTAGAAATTACAATTACAGCAAAAGATATGAAATTGGCTTGAACATTCTTTGAAAGTTCAAGTGAAGTAGAAGATGATGTATTTAGTGCATTAGTGAAGTTTTGTCTTTTATAACATAATTTAGTACTGTAGTACATTATTATAGATTAACATAAATTTTTATTAAATTATGAAATTTTTCTGCAAAATTTTTGAGTTTCATTATTTTACCTTTCTAAATAGAAAACTCCCTAAACTGAAAAAAAAATTGGTCCCTTGAGATTCAAATTAGGTTTGACTGTATATTTTGTTTTAACTTTTTCTTTTGATTTAAATATATTGATTTATTAATAATTATTAACCTCTGCAAAAATTTTTAAATTAAAATGAAAAGTACTTAAAACTTTATTTCATTAATAACTTTTTCATTCTTTTTTTTTATTGTTATTGAATTATTATTTATTTTAAACATTGTTTTACAATCTGAGGTTAATAATTATAAATACATCAATATATTTAAATTAAAAAAAAAAAATATGCATATGAAGTTGGATTTAAACCGCTGTGGCTACAGCTAATCGTTATTGAGTTATGCGAGATACATACATATGCATATACGTACAGACGTCACACCGAAACTAGTCAGAATGGATTCAAGGATGGTCAAAATTAATATTTCCTTCCTTTACTTCATACAAGAAAGTAAAAAGAACATGAAAGATAATGCTAATATGTGATGAAAAACAAAAACTATACATATATTAAAAAAATAAAATTTTTGTGTACTGAAGACTGGATAAAATAATCAAAATTGAATATTGAAATATGATTAATAAAATAGTTAAAATAAAAAAAATTAAAATGACATATGCTAACGTAAGTAATAAAAAATTAATTAAATAATAATACACATTTATTCAAATTTTTGAAACTCTGTAATTAAATTACTAAGAATAACATTAACTGCTACAACAGAATGACAAAGTAATTTTATATTACCTCATTTAACAAATACCATTTTGAGAGTACCTCATCGTAAGCCATTTATATTTAAACCACTAAATGCATGCATATAGGATAAACATAAGAAATTCATACGAGGGGCATTCAGAAAATTCTCAGCATGACAAAAAACATGATTTTTCACAAATTTTTTTTATTTTTCAACGAAATCACCTTGCAATTTAGACCGACAACTTACCAAACCATTTAATAACCACTATAGAATAATGTGATTTACCCAACTGTGTAAAATAAATGGTTGTCTCAGCTTTGACCTCATCATTTGAAGTGAATCAAATAGTCCAGTGAGCTATTTCATTAGATGTGGAAAGAGGAAGTAATTGCTAAAAACAAAACTGGTGAATACGGCATCTGGTGAATGTGGAAGAACTAAAGGCAGTGTTTCTCAACCTTTCAGTATTTGCGACCCAATTTTCAATCACAATTTTCATTGTGTCCCCCTCTCATATATTAACAATGTATTCAATAATAATGTATTTTGAATATTTTGACACTAAAACTACACTATGACCTTAATTACAAACCTTACAAATTACCAAGAATAAGTAAATTATTGATATTTAGCAACACCGATCTGCTGCGTTGACAAAATCAGAATTATGTCTCTCTGTTGCTCTGTCTTATGTCCACCATATCAGAAATTCTTGCAACTTCGCAAGAAGTTCCAATTTGTCTCAAACATCTGGAACATCTGCATGACTGTCTGCGCAAATGTGCATAAATGCTTTATCTCATTCAATTCCAGCCAATCTCAGTCAAGTTGATTCTTCTATCACTATCGCAACTATCGTGAATGTGTATGCTTTAATTTGCCTGTTAATAGCAATCCAAGGCAGTACAGAATTCTTTGAATTAAAATTAAAATCATACGAAAAGTAAGCATAATTTTTTAAAAAAACTTTGAGAATGAAAAAGCTTTACTTGCCTCTTACAAAGTTTCATATAAAACACCCAGATGTAAAAAGCCTTACACCATTGATAAAAGGCTTATTTTGCCAGCTGATATTGAGATTGTAGAAACTATGTTCGGAAATAATTTTACCGAACAACTGCAGTATATAACTCAAAAATGGTACTGTTTCCCATCAAATTGATGATATAGCTGAAGATGTACAGCACCAGATTTTCACTTAGTTGCATGACAAATTGTTTTCCATTCAGCTTGATGAGGCAACAGATAGCAATAAAGATGCTCATTTTATTTTCTATGTTCGATTTTGTGATGGTATGTCAGCAGTCGAAGAACTACTTTTCTGCAAATCAATAGAACTCAAAGCAACAACACTCGCATTATTTGCTATCTTAAATGATTTCATAAATGAGGCAAAACATAGGCTGGAAAAATTGCGATGGAATAAGCATTGATGGTGCTCGTTCAATGTCTGGAAGATTCCAAAGCATACAAGTACTTGTGAAACAAAAATCTCCACAGTTTGTACACATTGCATGATTCACAGAGAAGCTCTGGCTTCCAAAGAAATGAGTCCTGGCCTGAATATTGTGCTAATGACGGTTGTAACCATAGTAAATTATATAAAAATGAAACCTCTAAAATCAAGAATCTTTTCTACAATTTGTAAAGACATGGGTGGAGTTCATCCTGACTCCATAGGGGAAGACACAACACCCTCTAGGAGGCAGTTTCAGTCACCACACCACCCCCTGTACCTAGCCCTTATGAGCTATAGCAGAGGTCATCTTCAGTACCTTGGTAATGACATCTTTCAGTCGCCTCCACCAGAATGCCACCAATGTGAATACCACAAGTGACATTCCCATTGATGTACTATTAACATAAACTCCAAACAAAACACATCTACCCAAGTCTCAAACAAGACTGAATGACTTTCTAAGAACGAAGAAACTGAACTCTACTTACCAGAGAGATTAAAATGAGTTTGACACATAATGAATTATTAAAACGCAATACAAAAACACTAAAAAAACATAACAATAACAATAAATAATGTAACATAAAACGTAACTAATGAAAAACAAACAAATATATAACCAAACAGAAACAATTTAGCAAACCATAAAACAAAATAACAATAAAACCAACAAAGAAGGAAAGTTCAAGCAAAACATCACACTCCTTCAGTGATCCTTTCTTCACCAAATATGTAATAAAACTTTCTATAATCACCCATTCGGTCTGACTTTTCCAATTAACATGGAGATCAAGTGTCGACCTGATAATATCAAGCTGACAAATGGTCTCTGTGCGCATCAAGTCATACCTAGCACATTCATATATCACATGATAAGCACTGTCCAATAATCCACATTGTGAACACATACCAGAGTCCGCCACGTCGAATTTCTGTAATCTGTTCTGAAAAGTACCATGCCCTGAAAGAAATTGCATCACATACTTGTTCAAGTATACTCAATAGGCTTCTTGCAAATCGACAACATTAAGGAAAACATCGTGTGTATAATGCCCACACTCTGTCTCATCCATCTGGCCTGCTACAAGCTTTTCAAAGACCTTACCAAAAACTGGCAGTAATGTCAAGGGCTTATATGACAAACTAATAGCAGAATCCTTGTCACCACCTTAAAAAATAATTTCACAATCCCCTTCCTCCAACACACCGGGAAGTATCCTAAAAATAAAAATTTATTAAAAACCCGTGTGATAATTCTCACACTTACCCCTACTGAGTGAACAAAGAGCTCTGCTGTTATCCCATCAAAGCCAGGAGCCTTACCTCTACCTAGGCTAAAAATAGCTTGATGCACCTCTGGCTCAGTAATCTCCAAGGAGAGTACACCCCCCGTGAAACTGAACAATCTTACGCCTCAACTGTTGATGGTATACGGTCTCACCTACTTCAGTATCATCAGGGAGTAAATTGTCAAGTAGTCTGTGAAAAATTTCAGACATGTCTGATATTACACCAAGCTGGGTCGAGAGAGCCGGCAGAAGAACATCATGTGTGTCCCAAGACCATATACACAACTCCCCAGGGATCCTTGTTCCCCTGTTTAAGCAAAAAGGAACACCAGGAATCCCTCTTTGCTGTCCAGACTTTGTGAAAATATTGAGATCTAAAATCTCTATACTCGCCAACAAGGGACCGCTCGCTATACCGGACACTCTCTGCAAACAACAGACACGGGTGCAATACATTCAGTAATACTATTTTATTGCGAGGCAAGATGGTTATCACTTGGGAAATTTTTGCAACGTGTTTATGAATTAAGAGATGAAATCACCATTTCTCTAGAAGAGGAAAACTGACCGAAAGCTGAGAAGTTTTGAGATGGTTTATTTGTGATGGAATTGAGCTACTTGGTCGACATATTCAAGAAATTATATACCATGAATCTTCAATTCCAAGGAGAAAATACACATATGTTTGATACAAGTAATAAAGTTAATGTTTTTTGTAGAAAATTAGAATTGTGGAGCAGAAATATAAATAAAAAAAACCTACAAATGTTGCAAATGTGGATGAATGTGTTTAAGCTTACAACGCTGAAGAAAAACATGTGAAAGTTGTTTTTGTAACTGTTCAAAATCATTTAGCCATCATGGCAAAGAAATATTAAAAAAATTTTCTTGCTGATGACAACTTGGTAGCAAGTTACAAATGGGTTAGAGATCCACTTCAAAATACTCCTGAAGGGCTCTCCAACTACTGAAGAATAAATCTTCATAGACTTCATGGCAAGTGGCAAAATAAAAAGACAATTTAATAATAAATCACACTTTCAATTTTGGGTGATGAGTTTTCTGCATGAAAACAAGAGCATTCTGCATACTATTACCATTTTCAACATCCTACCTTTGTGAAACCGGATTTTCTGCAGTGGCTGCTTTGAAAACAAAATATCAATCTCAGCTACAAATAGAAGAGCAACTCAGTGTCTATCTATTTCTAATATTAAACCTTCCTTTGAGAAACTTTGTTGGAAGACAGCCCAAGGGAGTCACTAATAATTATTAAACTTGCTTTTAATTTAGTATTGATAAGTTAATTATTAAGAGAAACAATACAATATCGTTTACAATATACAAAAGAGTTACAAATTAGACATAGCTTATGAATTATATAAATACTTCGGTTGACCTACAACAGTTTGTACCCGTAGCTTCTATCTGAACTACAACAAGCTCACAAGAGTAACTATAGTTTTCCAATTTAAAAGTGATGCAATAATTTATGATGAAATAATAATTTTTGTGATTAAATAATAGTTTGGAAAATTAGGTACGCCTTGAGGACAAGAGTCCTGTTTTAGAAGTTACCATCAATTTATGATTTAAGCATTGAAGAATATTAAACATGTATAAATGAGGACAGATGTGGCCAAGTAGAAATTTAACAATTACTATAAATTATGTAAGCATTAACAAGAGGGAAAATCATTCAGTTTGTCATTAGAAGTCGAAAGGTGATTCACGAATCCCAAAAGCTTTATGTTTCCCTAGAAAGTTGTCAATTTTAGTCGCTGAATCAAAAAAGAACTCAACATTTTCATACTGAATGAGCCAGTGCTCAAGAGAAATTCTGAACGAATTTAAACCTAGACTACCTTTCACACAATCTGGCAAAAAATTATAATCCTTTGCTGCCATATAAGTGAAAAATCTACAAAAACACTCTTCCGGGGCATAGGAAGTATAAGATTACCCTTGCTTTGCATATCTCAGTCAATTAGTCTATATTTAAGAGCCTTATCTCCACTCCTAAGAAAAAAAGTTTAAGTACCTTAAACAAATATAAATGCCTCACAGGGAGCAAGTTCAAGATACAAAAATAGGGAATGAATGTGTTCTAGCAGGTATTCTACATATTATACTTATAAGACATTTCTGGCCTATCATTTTATAGATCAGATTTTATTAAAATACGCACCACCCCAAACACTCACTCAATTCCACATCTTAAATGAGATTCAACCAAAGCCAAGTAAAGCATTTTTAGAACACCAATCGGGAAGAAATTTTGAAGATAATAAAACTTTTTCACTATCAAAACATTTCATTCTTTAGACCAAGAAATATGTTTTTCCCATGAAAGATTGCAATCAATAGTTGTTACCCCTAGATATTTCATACTATCAACTTGATCAATACTATTGCAACTACACTCAGCTATTCTAGAGCAAATGAGATTATGATATCTAACATGCAAATTGCTAGTTTTCTCACCCTTTAACTGGAAGAGAATGTATTTAGATTTAGTTACATTTAACATAATTTCATTTTTGGTTAACCACAGCCTAATTTTAAATAAGTCCTCTTCGATAGATTTCAAAACCTGGTCAACATTTTTTTCTCTATAAAAAACAGGCAGTATCATCTGCATATAAGGTCAAATAACCTTGAAATTTGCCAGAACAGAAGTTCTTAATATAAATTAACAACAGAATTGAGTCCAAAACTGACCCTTGAGGGACACCGAATTCTAATACTCCCTCATTACCGAGTAAATTTTTAATTTTAACCTTTTGAGTTCTTTCCTTTAAATAGGTTTCAAATCAGTTAAAGGCTAAATCTCTAATACCTGCTTGCTCCATTTTATTTAATAATATATTATGATCAAAGACATCAAAGGCCTTCTGAATATCCAGAAAATGCGTGTCAACTTTAAAATCTTCAATGATGCCATTTACCAACTGTGAGAAAAATTTAAGTAAGACATTTTCAGTGACTAATTTTTTCTGAAATTGATTAAATTTGAAAAAATTATTTTTATTAAGAAAGTTAACTAGCTTTTTACAATCTGTTAAATAGTCTTGACTAGTTAACTTTCATACTAGTTAACATTACATACCACAGACCTGTTTGGTCTGTGGTATGTAATGGTGAATCAATGTTTCACCTACAATGAAATATTTAAGAAACTCAATGGAAATGCTTTTACCTAAGTATAAATATCCAAGAGAACTGTTCAACAGAATTCATTTTTGGTTGACTGCTAACAAACTCATTGAGCAGAAAGGTTTTTTGTACCCAAAACATAGTGTAAAATGTACTAGACACAATTTATCAAGAAGTTTGCAATATCAGCAAGCTTGCATACTCTTAGTTGGGGATCGTTTAATATGGCGTTGTGGATTTTTCTGCCATTTAATCAGTTATAACAGGTTTTGGACGTCCCTAGCATTCATCATCTTAAATCAATGTTTGACCATATTTATTCAGCACCCCACTTTTCTAATCAAAATGAAGGGAAAGAATCCTTTAAAGTAGAATCTAACCTTTTTGGAATGTCAAATGTTTTAAAACAACGTACTAACATAATTCAGGCTTCATTAATTTTTTTTTATAGCATTCACAATAATATGAATTCCCCTCCAAGGAAATCACTTTTAATGAAGTTATTTTATTCGACTAATAAATAAATAATGAAAATAAGAATAAAACTAATGTTCCAATAGAAAATGTATTACATTATTTTCTGAAGCATATGTTCAAATTAAAGCAAATTTCTGAATGTAAATTATCAATACTGAATTACTGATCAACTAACATTTATAAAAAACTTTAATTCATTAATACTTCCTTACTGAGTAGAGTGATGTTTATAATCAACTTGTTTTTAACAGAATACAATAATGTGTTGCTTTATTCTGCAGTCTTTATTATGGTTGTGAAGCAAACAAGGCATCTAGAGATGTAAATTTTAGGACATCTGTAAGTGATTACAGCAATTAACATGCATCACTAACATATACAGATTCAGAGTCACTTTATAATAATATGTTTGCAATTTATTCTATTAAATCATAATCTAATAGCATCCTTTTTTTTAATATGGGAACATATGTAAATTTGTTTATCATAATGCTCCTAAATATCTTAAATAATGCCACAGCTTTACTTCTATAAATCAGCATAAAATACTATGTAGGGTAAATTATATACATTCATCCACGGACATAAAAATGATAAATAAGGTCTACATAAATCTCAAACAATCCTAGTAAATTACCTTGTACATATAGATCACATAAAGAGATATTAAACACAATATGAAAATTTAGTCTAAGGTGTATAAAAATCATGAACTCAATACACACAAACAAAAATTTTACCAACACAGTAAAATTGACAAAAAACTTACTAAACAAACAATAACTTAGCTTTCGCTACCTAATCATTAACAATGTTGCTACTACAGACAAAGAGATCAGTTTACAGTCTTTAGAACTTCTTTTGGAAGTATACTTTCATGTATAAAATATATCCATTCATTAAAAGTTTAAATTATAATCCACTTTTTCAAATAATAACTTACTTGATAAATATTCACCATAACTGGTGTTTCTTTTGTGGCTGAAATACATAAAAAACTTGTCTTCTTTTTCTTTAAAGCTTTACTAACATGAACAAAAGCTAACAAACGTTCATCAATTGGTTGAAAAACCTCATGCTGAAGCGCATGACGAATTGCAGCCATAATTATTAAATTTTCTTTCTAACTGAAAATGAAAAAAATTATAAATAAACACAGTATAATAATTAATGAACAAATTGTAATGTATTAAAAGAAAAACAGATATTAATTAAAATAAAAAAAGGATTCATAAATTCAATGGCATAGTGCTATTAAACAAGAATATTTCAATCAATTTTATATTACATATAAATGTATATATACATAATTGTGTAAATCATTAATTATGCCTCATTAATTGATGTTTTAGCAACAGAATAATATTGGTTACATAACACAAACGTTTTTCTTATTTTTTTTTTAAAGAGGTGGAGGAACCCCATTTACGGGCGCCTAGACGGTATCAAGCTCGCTAACAGGTTCTGCAAGATGCTATGAAATGCATATGTGTACCTCTGCACACTGCTGACTAAACCTCCACCCCTGGCTACCCACCCTTCCTGGTACAGCTCGTGTGCATTACTTCAGGAAGGTAGAATACACCCTCACACACATTCAGACACCACAGTCAACAGACACCAACCTCACACACCCACAAGATACCTCACATCGGACTAAAAATCATACCACAAACACCACGCACGACATCCAATCATCACTCCAGATGATTGGATGTTGTGGTGTGATACACACCTCACACTTCCACACATCACATCACATCCAATAACATAAACAATCACCTCACAGGCAATCAAAGACTACAGCACACTTACCTCATGGGTCACCATCGAACGTGGGAGCAGAGTCAACCTCATTGCACCTAGGTGACCCCCACACATACACAGAACCCCCTAGGCTCTCAGCCATACGCCTGTCTGCCCCTGCACCCACTGACAACCCTTCTTGGCCTACGATTTTCCTCGATAATGCATAATTTTGTCATTACCGCTCTTGCAAATCCAGAAACGGCAGACTAATATTCATCACCATACAGCATAATCCCCATTAGTACCTCTGATTTGAACATTACGTCTCTTCCAATGGCATCCATCATCTTCTCTCTTTCTGTATTTAAATTAGAACAAAAGTACACATGGAACACAGACTCCACAACCTCACAGTCAGGGTATCCATCTGCGTAGTCCTACACAAAACAGAATAGATATTCTGTAAATCCCCCATGGCCCGCCAGCAACTGAATTAAATTAAAATCCAGTGAGCTGTGGGTTCTTCTGTACTATCTTGCAACATCCTTTATTACTCCATAGGTTCACCTGTCCTTCTCACATCCGTCCCATGCCCTCATCAACTCCTCTCTGATTGCCAAACTCGCCTCTCTCTTCCTGTTGGATTCAAGGTACCAAGTTCTCGTAGCCTTCTCCTGCATACGATCACTAAGTCCATGGGAAGCATCCCCGCCAAGACCTCTGCAACCTACAGAAAAACAGTTCTGTAGGCTGTTGCAATCTGGAGGCAGCACCTCCTATGTAAGAGCTCAATCATCCCTCTGTAATTTCTGTACTGCACCACATCTGCCCAGATTTCTGCACCATACAGCTTGTTAGGTTGAATTCCTGCTAAATGGCGCGTGACTCTCTCTGCCTTTTCAGCAGCCTCAATTGTCATGCCTTCCAAATCTCAGCTGGGAGTCAATCCATACGCCTAGATCTTTTATTGAATTCTTTGACTCTATTCTTCTCCTATCCACTAGGTATATGCTTGGCAGAGTATATAACCACAAACTCAGATTTCTTCGGCGCCAAGCTGAGTCCCACGTCAGCCATCCAGGACCTAGGAGCTAGGACCTAGCAGCTGACACTATTGACACCTATAAATAGACTAACAATAAATTAAAGATATTGTTTTATTCATTTTGCACTTTTAAACATTAATTATTTCATTTTTCTCAATTAAAATCAAATGTAAACATATACCCAAGGGTGTAAGTAAACACCACATACAAATTCATCGAGGTTTGAATACTTAAAAAATACTCAGAAAATAATTACACACTATAAGCATAAATTAATAATTAAAGTACAAATTAAATTTCTCCAGCTGAAATGAAGCAGTGCATATAACGCATTGTTTCACAACAGAAAGTGGTATAATAATTGGTGACATTACACAGTACTTAACAGTTTAATGTGTATGATTTTTTTTGTAATGTATGTATAACCCTAAAGACCTACCTGATGTCCCAATTTTGGTAATCCTTTTTAAAGAATAACTCACCACATAAAAAGCTTGAAACCTTGCAAGCAAAATATGAAATAATTTCTTGAAGCACATGAAAAAAAATATGTAGTCTGACCTAGTGACGCAATCACTCTGCTATTGAGGCTCAGGCTTATTGTTTAATCGGATATGGTTTATTGTTTATCAGGTTTATTGAGGTTCAAGGAACTGTAGACAAAGCTCTTCTGATAATTCTATAGTAAATTCCTTCCAGCTAACTTAAGTACAGGCATTTTAAACTTAAAATAAAGTACAAGGTCTAAACAGACAAACTGAAGATTTTTTTTTGTTTGTGTCAATTCCATGTGACGGATTTTTAGAGCATAATAAAATTTATATTATATTGTATGGCTGTCAAAGGGCATTCTAAGGATATTTTTACTGTGCCAAGAGCTCATACATCACAGCATATTAATTTGCCACTGTTTATTAAGAGAAAATTATAGAAATTTGTACAGATGTGAATATTTTTACCTAAATAGTCAATAATTCTTTAGATGTGATTATTATATACTGTCATAGATTAAAACAACATATTCTATGAACTGAATATAGTAGTGGTTATTGTGTATGATATAAATAGAATTTACCACGATAATTTTGTTATTGTTTGTAATTCAACTAGTAATGATTTTGTGGGTAGGTACACAGTGAGGGGGTGGTTTTCTGTTGTGGGCCAATAAATAATGTTGTCTAGTGCGACACAATTAATAACTACTAACAAAAACCATCCAAGAAGAGATTTAATTATCTCTAGCAATGCATTATCTTCATTATAAAAAAAAAAACAAATGAAATGATCACGTGAATTTAGTAGTCTAAATATTTTCATGTGAATCTTCAACAAAATTTTTTGGAAAACTTATAGAAAAAATAACACGTTTTCCCACATTATTCACAAAAGCTTTAATCAAGCTCTGTAAAACATTTTACACCATTTTTCTGCATTCCTTTTCTTATTTTAACAAAGCAGACCATTTCCTCTGAACTGGTATTTTTACTGTGTATGGCATTTGTAATTCGAATCCATATTTTAAACACTGTATTCTTTTAAAATATAAAACCTAATTTCAAAGCAATATATTAAATATTAAAAAAAATAATACTTTTGAATTCATTTTGAATTTGAACATTTAACATATTGCTATATTAACAATTAATTTGTAATAAGTATTCAGTTCTATTATTATTTTTAACATTTTGGGACGTTTCTTTGACATCAGCTTCATGTCAATGAGATTGATTGGAGTACTGATTACACAGTGTCGCCTTTGACTTTGCATGGGTCCCACCGCTGTCCAAATCTGCTTTCTGACATTTAGATCTTGTGTTTTACTGATCCTAACCAAATCTTACTATGATATATTAAAGTACAGTTAAAATTGGAACTCATCAAATAATTTTATCATCAAATATAAGAATTACCTTAAAATATATAGAATATAAGCCTACCTAAAAGTTGTCATACAAAGTACAGAGCAAATAGAATTGGCAAATTAAAGATAGCTTTAACCAGGATACACTCTCTAAACTTTTCAAGGTTTGTGGAACCATCAGGTTGTAAGGGATCCAGTTGTGGTCTGCTGCAGGATCCAATTATAGTATTATTAGGTCAACAGACAGAACTAAAATATTCTACCTTCAGTGTATTCAAATAAGTGAATAATCTATGTGTCAGACAGATAAGTAAAAATAAAATTAATTATTTTTTCCCATAATTGTAGGGCCAACAATTATATTTTTGTAACAAGTAAAATGGACAGTTTTTTTTAAAAGTTAAACATTTATTCCTTAGAATTCTTTTACCTTCCCAACCACAAGTAATTTAAAATTAATATTAAGCATAGTTGGTGTTAAAGTTTAAGACTAAACTAAATTGTGATTCAACCTCGGTGGGAGAATTAAAACGAATTTTAATCATCCATCCACTTAAATGTCACTTGATCATAGCAATGTCAACTGTGAACTATTCATCAACTATTTAACAGTAAATCAAAGCTAGAAAAGGTTATTTTACATTAAAAAACATAATATTTAAAAACAATCTTTTTTTATAATTTAATATATAATGTTACATGAACAACAGTTTGTTTAAATGTATTTCAAATGTAAAATCAAGCTGTTCATATTAATATGTAAACTCATTGCAAATATACGACGCTAAAACTTACGATAAATACAAATTATGTAGAAACGCCTATTAAAAAAAAAAAATAGAACATTAACAGTCGAGTATTATATGAGAATAAGTTTTTAAATCCAACATTTTTGGTGTACTTATCACAGGGTGTATTTTAGGGTAAAAAATAATGCACATTTTCTCCTACCTGTATGGGACTAAAGTATTTATTTTGTATATAACATTCTCCGCATGTAGCAACGTAAACCGCTTTGAACTAAAGAAACCATTACTGATTTGTCAGCTGTTTGTAAATGCAGTGGTCTGTGATACCTCGATCACATCTGCATTTTGGTATTTAATAAAACAATATTTCCTAAATGAATTGCCTGTTATGACTTTACTAATCTAGTTAGGAAGTGAATAAGCAATAAACCTATACCTTATTAAACAATTCCTTATTGTATTTAATATATTTAATAAAATTATTCATTTCTTAATTCAGTTACCTGTGACTGATGATGACATTTTGGTGGTGATAATATTCGACCGTGATAACGGCAGCCGTGTTGTCTATGTCTGTTTATATGTGTCGTGGATAGTTGAATTGATTGAAAACATAGCTTATATTATATTAATTAATTTAGCTTGTTGCTTTTAATATGTTAGTTATAATGAAAACACATATTAAGACAACTTCTTTGTACTTTTAATGGTGTATTTATTATTTTACAACTGAACACGATGTCAGAATCATATGGTAAGGGGAAAGGAAAACTTTGCTTGATACTGATAAATTTATTTTACTAGTTTTAGCAATAACAATAAGTAATGAATGATGGAATGAGTATACGGCGTTCCTTGACTGTTAAATTTGATATTTGTTGTTGTGTTTTAAGGTGGTTGCTAATTATAGTTGTTAGTCTTTTGCCTTAACTGTAGTGTTTTAGTGAATTTATTATCGCGTAAATATCTTTTGCGGTAGTTTATTATTCATTAAATCTGAATTATCAAGACCAAAGAAAATATGATTAGTAACGTTATTCTGTACGAAATTTATGTATGGTAACTATTTTTACAAGTGCATGACATTTCTTAATGAATTTGTTGTGCTTAGTAAAGTAATTGTAAAATAATTGTTCTACAACTAATAAATTGAAGTTTGTAGTGATTTAGCATGTAATTTAACTTACCCCCTGTTACATGTATTGCATTTCGACAGATCTGTTTGTTGCTCTGTTATAAAGCTTTTTATGAAGAATTTTTCTTCATATGTATATATATATATATATATACACACACACACACATTTGTTTAGTTTTATACCTTTGTAATTGTTATATTTTATTCTTTCTGTTCCTTATACATTAATCTTAAGTAGAATTATTGATATATCAATAATTATCAATATATATATTTATTAATTATTATATATCATTGTAACATCCAGTACACATTTAGTTTTTGCATCCTTATTTATCCCAAAGTTTAATCAACCAATCTCCATCTCAGTTTATTTAACATTAATTCATAGATTAATAATAATACTTCGACCTAATTCTTGACTATAAAGTTATTGTAGTTTGAGATAATTTTAAAATTGAGTCCATCACCTGCTAAGGATATGTGTACATTAATTTGTTAACTTCATTTAAAAGAGAAGCTTAAACCAAGAGTTATATTGTAATAAAAGAATTATTACATTTTTTATGTGTAACATATTGTAGTAACAAATTTCAAAGTAAAGAGTTATATAACACATATTTTAAAAACTGCAATTAAAATTCATAATCTGTGGTTTTTAATTGGAGTTTGCTAAATTAAAATTTAAGAAAAAAGATTTACTCAATATTTTTATTAATGCCAGCTGTGTTGCATAACTAACTGTTGTTATCATTTGCTATTTAATATTGTATATTTATTTTTGTAAAGAACTTTGTTTTTGAATTATGCAGATATATATATATATATATATTCTGAAAACAATGTCTTAAAAATGCTCACCATATTTTCAATTACCTCTGCCGATTGTGGATAGGACATACAAGGGTCACACACGAGTACCTAATGTCAGGAGGACATGCACCCCTATGCACACAATCTAACTGCCGCATGACTGTGCACCACATACTCATAGACTGCATATATTATGCAGTGTTGCGTCGTAAATTTAATCTACCCAGAAACATCCGTGGTATCTTGTACAATGATAATGAAATTTTAGACTGGATGTTTCTGTTTTTTCATAGTACTAGGTTACTCCAAAAAATTTAATATTGTCATATATATTTTTACGCTAGAAGGTTTTTGATAATTTTTTCCCTTACTTTCAATTTTGATTTTTTTGGTACTTGTCTTTAATTTTATTATCTGAGCAGGGAGTCTTTTGCACTCCCTATCAGAATTAGTTAAATTTTATATATTTTCCTTTTCTATTATTTTAGCTTTTATATTTTAAAGACTCCATCTGTGATATTAGTTTTGAGTTTTATTTCACTTTTTAACTTTTGTTTTAACTTATTTTAATTTTTTTATTATATAATTTGTATTAGTTTTAAGCCTTATTTAGTTTTATTATTTTAGTGTTATTTTACCTTTTTATTAAAAAAAAATTCTGGGCGATGATAAAACACAGACGTTTTTCACCCCCCCAAAAAAACCCAAAAACCATATTTTCAAATTATAGTTTTTGAACATGATTATTATTTACATTTTACAGCATTTATGTCATGATATATGTTTCCTCTGTAATTCTAACACTTCAGTAATGAATCGCGGAGAGTACACTACACTTAAATGTATTCATATATGAAAAGTCAGAATCCGGAAAAGTAGGAGTTCTTGCTGGTTTTGGACATCACTAAACTAAATGATCTAATGACCATCAGACAATTTATACAGAACTTCCGTATTCTACTTGTATGAACTGTAGTATTAGTTTTTTGAAAATGGATTACCAAGGCTAAAGAAAAATCTGGATCATCTCAGTGTATTGTTTGCAGTAACGTTGATTGAATACGCCTCATTCTTTCAAAAGGAATTGATAATGCCATTTACTGTAAAAAAATATTTTTTCCAATTGCTATGATCATTAATTTAGATTTATTGGACATGCACTTTATCAAAAATTAAAATTCTTTTTAAGGTGTAAAAATTAGCTGGATATTTTCCGTTATCTATCTACCAGCACAACCTATAAGTAATTAATTGTAAATATAGATATGTTATCTTTTATCTAATCTCTACTCTCTCTACTGTTTGTGTATGCTTTCCATAATCAGGGTCTAGAAAGTTTATTTAATTATAACATTTAGTAAGTATAATTGTTTTTGAAGAATTGTTTGCTTTCTATTCACCTGATATAATTTTCTTCCTTGTAAGAATATGTTCTTTGATAATAACAACTGTTCGTCTCAATAGCAACTAAAAAACATTCCCTTGTTTCATGGTACACACCTCCAAACAGCCACTGTTATGTAATACCTGGCCAACATCATTCTTGCTCTGTGAAAATAGGTTTTCGAGGATTTTCACAGAAGATAATTTAGAGCCCTTCTAACTTGTAACCATTTGTATTCTCAACAATCATATTTAGATTAACACCAATCTTTTTCAATTGTATAACTGTAAAAATATTTCATGGCCACAATTACTCTTCCTCAGATTATCTAAAATACCACACTCTTGAAAGAACTTATTTCATTTTCATAATTTTTAATAGTTTCAACTAAATGAATAAAATTCATAAGATTACCAGGCAACAAATTAACCAGGTATCTATTGCTACTTTGTTTATTATTCATATTGCCACCCCCGATATTCATATATCTGGCTTGTGCCAACACGAAAAAGTATTTTGTGTATCTTTTAGACTGATTATAAGACAGTTTCAGTACATTATTTTCTTAATAATATACTGCTAGTAGATGAATAATGGAAAATATCCAATTAGCTTCATCAGAGATCAGTAACATGTTAAAAGGAATGGATTTATTTGGATTTACCTGTAAGTTTTTGATAAAAATGTCAGCCATTGGAAAAATTTGGATTTTGTACGAGGGCTGTTTAATAATTATTATTATTAAAATATATTTTTAATATTTTTATTTTAATGTGCAATTTAATAAAATGTATTCAGTCATGACTGGGATCCCACAAAAGTACTTTCATGATAAAATTAAGGTCAGAAATGTCTTGTCTCAGTAGTCTATACGAGCTGGTTTATGTTAATACAGGGTGTCCCATACAAAACTCAACCCATCTCTTTTAGTAGGTATATTTAAATAAAAAAAGGAATTTGTAAATTATTAAATATTTTATTTTCAAACTTTCCAATACCTTAAATTCTAGAGTAGACTGTGTTTCTTGCAACTGTTTTCAGTTTGCGGGTTGATAATTAAAACAGCTTGTTTGAGTGACCTTCAGTTGTTCAAGTGTTCATGAAAAGTTGCTGTAGGGTTTTTCGTAGAGGTAACTGCAAAGAAAAAATCTGGCGCAGTCAAATCTGAAGATCTTGGTGACTATAAGCCATCACCAATAACACGATTATCAAGGAATTTGTTAATGAAATCAGAATGTGTGTGGTGTGATGTTGCACTGTCCTGTTAGAACCAGCATTATCTATCTTCCTCTTCCAAGAGTGCAGTGAATTGCAGTAAAATATTCTGATATTGTTCTGCAGTAATGGTGCAATAATTTTTTTTTGTGATACTCATCCATCTTTTGCAAGTGCAGTTGTTTTTAATTATGTGAAGGGATTTTCAGCACTTCAAATCGTACTGTTATGGCTGTTTACATAGCCATCCAGATGATACCCCATCTTGTTTATGAAAATTGAGTTCATAACATGAATACTCTCACACACAAATCAATGAAACCAATGACAGAATTCTAGCCGTTTTTCATTGCGTGGGTCAAGAAGTTTATGAACTGTTTGAATATGATATGATCAAGTTTAATTTTTTTTTACTCGACAAACAGTGACCTCAAAACTGATGTCTTGTTATGTATTCACAAACAAATTACTAAAAAAGTTTGGGAATAGCTAGTAAAATTTTGATTGGTCTATAATTAGCAATATTTGACTTATTGCCTGCTTTAGGAACTGGCACAAGAATTTTTTTCCATATTTTAGGGAAAGCAGCTAAACGTAAGAAAAATTGAATAACAATGTTAATGGATAACTTAAAACTGTAAGATTTTGAACACCAATTAGGAAAATTTCCTGGACTAAGATAAGATTTTACATTTTGGTTTTTCAACTTCATTTCAGTAGAAGACTCATTGACAACAATATTATTTATATTTTCATCATAACCATAAGCCTAAAAATTAGATGTTAAAACACTTGGAAAAAATCAGACAAATTGGATCACATTTATCTGGGTCATTACTCTGTTTTTTTAATTTTTTATTATTCCTGTATAACTTTCCTTTGTAATTGCATTTACATAGTTCCACATGTTATTCAGATCTACAGTAATATTAAGTTCAATATTCTTCATATAATATTTATAAGCTGCTTATATAAGAAGCATAATTTGTTGAATTCCATGAAATTATTGTAATTCCCTATAACTTAGTAACAAAGGTAAGAGTTTTTTTTTTTAGTAATTATCCTTATTAAATCACAACCAACCTAATAGGGGAACTGCCATGTTTTGTATTTTGGCATTCAGTGCCATATGTTCAATTCCATAAAACTTAATGGTGAAATCTTCACTATTTAATTTATTTAAAAAATCTTTCAGTATCATTCATGGTAAAGGTTTAATTTCAGAATTACCTTTTTGTTTTTAAATTGTACATTAGCTTTAAGAATTCTTTTAATGTGTAGATTTCATGGAACATTGAAATGAATACATAACAGCTAACTGAAAAAGATCAATTTTTACAGCTGCTGGGTCTACTCAGTGTTGAATTAAAGACCTAAGTAAAATTTAGGTCGAACATTCTATTATGTGTTTCATTTACTTTAGACATGTAAGTGACATTGGTTTAAGAGAATTTCTCCGTTGAGTGACATGCATTACAGTTTTCCAAAATATGTGTGGATGATATCAGTCAGTGATAGTCACTGTATCATATTACTTCAAAATCTGGGTAACATTAAATAATATATTCCAATTTTGCAGAATAGCCCATCGGAGTGGACTAGTGGTTAACTTATCACAAATCAGTTGTTTAACAGCTGATTTTTGAAGTTGAAGGTTCTGAGGTTCAATTCCTAGTAAAAGTTAGTTGCTTTTATACAGATTTGAATACTAGGCAGTGGATACCATGTACTTTGGTGATTGGGGTTCAATTAATCCCACTTCCCAGGATTGGTTGGCTTGAGTCTGTACAATAATACACACCTCATTTACATGTTATACATATCATTCTCATCTTATTGGGTTATAGGAATGTTGTTTATTGTTCACTAGTTGAACAGATTGCAACAAACATGTTAATAGAATAAAAATAAATTGTGCAGAATGCTCTTCATACAATTGAGTATTAAATGGTAGTAGTATATGTATATACTACTACCTATCATCTGAAAGGACCTACCTGAAAGGATCTATCTACCAAAGACCTGAAGGATGATACATTACAGTGTATCATCCTTCAGGTCTTTCATAACCTCTTCTCCTCGTGAAAATAATAGAAAAAGTTCATATAAATGCTTCGTTTGCAAGTTATTGCTAGTGAAAGATATCACTTGGATTTCAGCTACCCTTTTTCTTGGCAAAAATTGGGGTAAAAAACCCTGTATTTTATGCTTGAAGTACAATAACTTTGTTAAATGGATAAACACAACAAATTTTTAAATAAAACTTGAACAAAGTACACTAGACCAAAGTACATTTAATACATACTAGTTTATAATAAATGTTCAAAAATGAGCCTACTATTTTCAACACATTTCTTGGCAATGCTTCTGTTTTTCTTTTTTTAGTTCTTCAGAGCTGTCCTAAGTTGCTCAGCCACATCCCATAGAGCAGACAATTAATTCCTCACAAGAATGTATTTTTGTTTTGTATACAATATTATTCATCCATCCACAGATGCAAAAATCTAAAGATGTTAAATTAAGCAATCTAATAATTTACCTTATTAAGCATTACTGTCTCTTTATTCTAGCTAAAATCTAATTGTAGAATAATTGAAGTTGTGCTTGTCAAAATTTGATGAAGATTGGTTGAGTCATTCTTAAGTTATGGCAGTTTAAGGTCGAAAAAATTTGTGTGGAACAAGTTAGAAGAGTGGTTCATTAATGATGCTGCAAATTGTAACATTGATGTTTCTTTTATCATCAGTATCTATTATTTGCAATATTGTTTGGCATATTTAGGTAGCATTACCTACTTTGGAGGTCATGATGACTGGGTATATATTGAGTGGGACAAATGGAGACAAAATAAAATAATTAAAAGTTGATATTTTTCCACAGAACTATGAAAGAATTTTTTTATAAATAATGTTTGGTAATATTTAAATTCTGTAAATATGTGTAATAAGAAGTTATTATGTTTCAGATTTTCTTTTCAAATTTCTTGTAATTGGAAGTGCTGGATCTGGAAAATCATGTCTTCTGCATCAATTTATAGAGAACAAGTGTAAGTCATTACTATATGAAAGCCCTTCAGTAATTTTACTGGGATCTTTAAGCAAAGTAATTTAATATCTTCTTCCATGTCTGAAATAATTCTACCAAATTACCTGTAAAGTTTAATAACATTTTCATTAATATCATTTGTATAATTTAAATTTTAGTGGCACTAAGTCATATGATTATAACTTTAACTCAGTTACCTAATGCTTGCATTACTTAAATTTTCCCCATGCGGAGTTATTCTTTAAGACTTTGAGGATTGGCGACTCCATGGCCCTAGCCTCTGCAGCTTTTCTTCCACTACATACAGACCTGCAGAACACTTCACACTATAAACTTACACTATACCAAAAACACTATACAAATTACAACATGTACCCATACACAACAATATTCTACACAGTTTTTTTTTACATTTATACTTGGTAGTGTTGTGACATCTTACAAATCGCAAGTGTAACCCAAGGTGGAAACTATTGTGCCAATGGGTAAATGACTGTACAAAGTGAGTCTCAAACGATGTCCTCTGGGCACCTGGGCAAACCCAGTTGTATTTAGCTCTACCTTCAATATGCATGTGCTCTGCTGGAGTGGTCTGTTATATCGCCAGTACTTGTAGGACCAAAATTATTAGTCCAGAAGGAAATCCTATGATGATTGATGGTTCATCTGAAAAAAATCACCAAAAACAATCTTGTGAAAAGACCTAGCTCAGCGTCATCTGACGAGGATATTTCTGAACAAAGTGTCATTTGAAATGGTGACAAATCAAGTCTCCAATATAAAAACTTCAGATTTGTAGTTGTTCAAAGTAAACAGGAAGATGACTTCCTTCATAAGGTCTCACATTTCCTAATTAAAAAAAAGTTGTAACTGGTTGAAGCAGTTCCCTGAAGAACATCAGGAAATTGTGATGGATCGATTCTGATTGAAACAGATAATGACAAGCAGAGTCTATCTCTTTTATGACTTAATAATATGGTTGGTATAAACGTAAGTGCAGTGTACCATAAAGCATTCAATGCAAGCTGAGGGGTAATTTTTTGCCGTAATCTTCTGGATATAGACGTATGGAAATTCCTTATGAGCTTCATCCCCAAGAAGTTGTTGATGTTAAGCAAATAATGAAATGGTAGAGCGAAATGGAAGAACCGACACCTTCTCTTATATTGACTTTCAACCTTCCAGTACCACTAGAAAAAATAAAAATTGGTTATCTGTCAGTTCATGTATGACCTTTCATTTCTAATCCATGGTGAAACATATGGCCACACTACAACATCGTGCCTGAAAACTGAGACATGAGCATAATGTGCTAAGGAAGGCCACAATGACATTAACTGCCAAGAAAATTAAAAATGTGCAAACTGCAGTGGATCACATATAGCTCGCTCCTAAGATTGCCCAACTTTTAAAGAAGGGAAGGCAATTCTCAAAATCTGTATGTAGCAGAAATTGTCTTTCCCAGCCACACAAAGAGAATATAAAAAGATACAAAACTCTTGTAACCTAGTTAAACCAGATATTTATTTCTTTTGCCTCCAATAGATCAAGTAAAGCCCCTATAAATGCAGGTAATCAGCAGTGTGGATCCTGCAATGAGCTGAAAAAGCTTGTTCAGATGTTGTCTGATCTAGTTGCTTCACTTACTGCAACTATTTCTGATCTAATGAAGATGAATAAAAAGTCAGTAGTTGCAGCTAGTGAAACTAACACTAGTGGGATCACTCTTAAAGTTCCTATCCTCAAAGTTTTACCTGTATGGGTAGGAGTAAAGCCACCTAATAAACTCCCTGTTAAGGGAGGCCACACAACCACTCCTTGTGGAATGTTGTCTGTGACTTCCCATTTTTCAAAATCTCACTTCCCCTGGACCTGACAACATTCATCTCGGTATGCAGTCACACCTTCCTAATTTGGCGCTGCAATACGTATTGTGTATTTTTAATAGTTTGTTCTCCTCACAAGTCTTCCTACCCAAGTGGTCAGAAGCCATTGTCATACCAGTACTTAAATCTGGTAAAGACATAGCATGTCCTATCTCCTTGATAAGCGTTTTATGCAAAGTGATGTAAAGAATGATGAACCGCAGCTTACATGGTACTTAAATAGACATAACTTTTTATCTCCAGAACAGTGTGGTTTCTGCTATGACCATTTAGTGTTGCTGGAAGCAGCTATTCAAAATGCTTTCCTACTTCGCCAGCACTTTGTCCACTACCTTCTTTGATATTAAGAAGGTATACGACATAACCTGGTGACCCTTAAAGAATGGGGAATCAAGAGCAATATGCTTACTTTTATTAGGGGTTTCTTTAATGACAACTTTTTGTTTTCATGTCAGAAATTCTGTGTATGATAGCAAATGGAATACTTAAAGGAAGTGTATTAAGTGCCACCTTATTTTCTAGCCATCAATGGTATTTCTAAAAGTGTACAGCCACCTGTTTCATGTTCTGTATTTGTTGATGATTTTGTTATATATTATGTCCTGTTCAACAGTCACAGCAGGGAGACTACTACAGAACACTATATCTCACCTTGAAGCTTATTCCAAGGTTTCAAGGTTCCAAGGCTTCATCTTTTCAGAGAAAACAAAATGTGTAGTCTTTTCTCACCTGCAAGACTCTTACTCCGCAAATTTTTCCCAACAGAGCGCTATTTGTTATCTCTCCCGATGTCAAGTTTTTAGGTTCATTTTTGGTAGCCATCTTACATGGGTCAAACACACCAAACAATTAAAAACAAAATATTTCAGACTTTTAGATATGCTGCAAGTCCTTAGCGACACCAATTGGGGAGCCAGATCGGTCATGTATGTTATGTTGTGTTTAATTATTCATTAGTTCGTTCCCATTTACAAAGCAATCACTGAATTGAACAATCGCAACACACAAGTGAGTTTCTGCTGGATACCTAGCCACTTGGGAATTCTGTATAATAAATGTACAGATTCCACTGCTAAAACCCCATGCATTTAGTGAACTATCTTTCACTACACGTGTTATTACATCTGACTTTATTAACTCTGTAAAACTCATTCAGCGCAAAGTGGCAAGATGACTGGATTACTACAGTAGACAACAAACTTCAAAGTATCAGAGACACTGTGTTGGCATGGGACTCCTCCCACAGGAAAATTCACCGAGAGGAAGTGGTCATCTGCCAAGTAGGACACACAAGGTCTACTCACGGATACCTGATGTCAGCAGAAAATACACCGTACATGTAAGATGAGACTGCCACCTTAACTGTGTGCCTCATCCTTGTGGATGTTATATAGTCTTGGGTCATAAATTTAAATTGACCAGAAACATTCATCAAATTCTGGGCAATAATAAGGAAGTTTTAGATCACCTGTTTCTATTTTTATTATATTAGTATTATGCATAAAATTTAATATTTTAGTATTATTAAATTTAATATTTAATTTAGTATTGCAATTTGTACTGTAAGGTGAACTGTATTGTAATTTGTACTGTGAAGAAGTTTTTAATATAGTTGTTTTAAATTTTAATTGTTATAATTTTTATGATGGTTTTTTATTTGTTATCTGAGAAGGGGCCCTTTACACCTCTCAGATTTTGTTAAATTGTATTGATGTTATTTAAATTTTTTGTTTTTTATTTCGTTTTAAATGAATTTGATTTATTGTTATTATCTTACGTGATTTTAGTTGTAAGTTTTTTGTGATATTTTATCTTTGTTATTAGTTATAAGTTCTAGTTTTTATTTTTAATGTTTGGTTTTAATCTAGTTTTAAGTGTTATTTATTTTTTATTTTTTATTTTAGCTGTGATATTAGTTGTAAATTTTTGTTTGCTTATTTTTATAGTCTTTAGTGTGTTTTAAGTTATGTTTTTTTCTCTTATATTTTTATTATGGGTGATAATAACATGAAACCATTTTTCGCCTTTAAAACCTTTCAACGTTTTTCATCTATAACCTATTAAAATGTTAAATTAACCTATAAAATCTATAACCTATTAAACTAAACCATTAAGCATTTAATGTTATATGTAATTGCTTTTCACATTAAATATAACTTATATTTAATATAACTGACTGTCTACTCTTTGAAGATGGTTGGTTTATACTACTGTTTTCAGAGGACTTGTGTAGAAAATAATGATACGATGTATATAATGGCTATTTATACACAGTAAATAATAGTATTCTGAAATCATTAGCCTGATTTTGAAGTATTTAATATTTATTGAACCATTTTGACATAGAAATTTCTGATCTCATTTTTTATATGGTTGTTTGTTAGGTTCTGCATCTTTCAGAAGCAGTTTTCTTATATATAACTAATTAAATTGTTTATTTACTAGGGTGAATCAAATATAAACCAAAATTTTTGTTGTCATTGATGCACGGCTATTGGAGAGGGGCATGGCTTCTCAGTGTTGTACATAGGGATGTGTGGAGGGGATTCCAATCTTAGAAAGCCAGCTCACTACTTTTTTCTAGTCAGTATCACAATGTCAGAGTGGAGGTATCATCACACATTGCACAATGTATTATTAAATTTCTCATGGCAGAGGGTGTGAAAACATTCAAAATTTTGAGAAATCTTCAGGGACAACACACTTAAAAAGACTTAAGTGTATGATTGTCATAAGCAGTTTTTGGAAGGACAAGAACTAGTTGAAAATGAAGATCACCAATGTCACCCAAAGACAAGTCCTGCTGCTAAAAAAGTTTTCATGGTTCGTCACCTTATTGAGGATGACCGTCAATTAAGAATTGCAGAAATTGCTTCTGAGATCAGAATAAGCTATGGCAGTGCTTAGGCAATCATTACTAATGATCGTTGATTTAAAAAAGTGACAGCACAATGGGTCCCTCGTCATCTCACCGAAGGTCAGAAGCTGTATTGGCTAGAGGTGTGTCAGCGAGAAAAAATTGCAGCCTTATTCTGGACTACACTGGAGCACCCTCCATACAGTCTGACTTATCACCTTGCGATTATCATTTGTTTGGGCCACCTAAAGAAGTACCAACCAATTGTCAACCAATTACTCTCAAATGCTTCAATAGCACCATTGTCTTCAAATAATTGGTTGACATCACGCTCACTTTCATTTTATAATAGTGGGATCAAAAAGCTACCTTTCCTTTGGGAAAAATGTGTTTCCAAAAGAGGAAATAATGTAGAAAAATAATATTGTGAGTATGTATTTTTATTATCCTTCAATAAATTATAAAACAAAAATTCTGGTTTATATTTAATTTATTGTATATTATAAGTAGTTTTATCAAAACCTTTACAGGAACAAACAGTTCTAGTATAAAATCTAATTACTTTTTCTAGAAAAGCTTCACCATTATTATGCAAAGTTTCTTAAAAATAATTTGTGATTCAATAAAATTAAGATAAGGTTATAGAAAAATGTTTTTACTTATGATGAAAATATTCTTCATTTGTGTGTGTGTGTGTGCACGTGTGTGTGTGTTTCATCTAAGTGTTTGAAATTAGATTATTACATTTAGAACCAATTTTTAATAAGCAAAGTATTTTCTTTTTTTTTTGCACAGTAAACAAAGTTGATTCTTAAGTAAGCAACAACACCAGTTTTCAAGTAATATTTCCATAAATTATATAGTAAACTTTTCTTGTTTTTAAAAAAGTTATGTTTAGGATGGACAGTTTTGCATCTTTCTTTCATTTTTTTGCATAACTTAAAAATGCATATAGTGCTAAAAACATGTATAACTTGTAAAACATTAATTGATTTTGTTTTCAGTTAAGAATGATAGTAGTCATACAATAGGTGTTGAATTTGGTTCGAAGATAGTTCATGTTGCTGGTAAATCTGTAAAATTACAAATATGGGATACAGCTGGTCAAGAAAGATTTAGGTAAGTTTATAAGCTTATTCCTCAAATTTTTTCTTAAAAAACAATAATTTCCTATCAGATTTCATGTGTTGATGAAAACTTAATTTCCTCATTGTAACATTTCTTAAAATAATTATTTTGTTTTGATCTTGGGTAATTTTATTTTATTGTATAAATTTACTTTTATTTTTTTTATTTGTGATACTATTGGAATCGCTTTCATGTGAGATATTCAAGGTTACTTGCATTTGCAGTGCCTTCTGGATATAATTTAATCATATTTCTAATGCAAATTTATTCTTTAAATTCAAAGCAGTAATCAGTTTAAAAAACTGTATTTTTAGACATTATTCCAGTACATTAGTTTTGAATCAAACTGTCGAGTATATGTAACAGAGATACTATAAATTTTTAACTTTCTATGCTTTTTGAAGCCTGTAGGATTGGTTTAAAAAAAAATAATCTTGTTAGAAGGGTGAAATGAACATGCTTGAAAGAGTCCACACTACTTTACTTTCAAGAAATTAAAACAGAAACTATTAAGGAAATGTGTCTCTAGGTTAGGGATATTGTTTCCTTATTTTCTTTCTTAGTCTTCCTTTGTAGATCTATAGTTTTCCACATCTGTGGCATTTTATTTTGTGTATCGGCTTTCTTATAGAGCAAGTATAAGCATTTTCTCTTTGTTTTTTGATACGCCTTCTTTTAAAAGAGAATCTACATTTAGAGTTCAAAAAAGGTCTTTGTGTTTAGGTTTTAATTTTGGTTTAAGGTTTCCAGAAGGCTCTATTTCTTTTATTCATATTGGTTTGGGTTCTCCAGAATCCTTATACCAAACTGCATTGTTGGTTGCAGTGATGGATTTTTTTTCCAATTACCACCTGAAGTAGGAAGTAATTTTTTGAAAGTTTTTATCATGCGTAGTTTATATGAGTGTCATGTGGAATGTCTGTGGATCATTTCATAGTTAAAACTATGGTTGTGAGGCTAGAATTTATCTCCTCTTTAGTTTTAATTTTTTCAACCTCTTCTGGGACATGATGTTATCGACTATCTCGCCGACAATTTATAAAGCCGATAATTTATAAAGGCCATGCATGTTGATTCAAGAATTTAATTATTTAACTATATGATCCTTATTGACTGTGTATACCATTTGGTGTATGCTGGATGATAATTTTTATTCTTTTAAGTTATTTTTTTTAATGTTGTATCCAATGTGGTTTTTATTTCGCTTTAGTGTATGTTACAGGCTTTTTCGTTTTAAGGTGTATTTTTACTTGCTAGGTTTTAGTTTTTAATTGTCAATTTTTAAATTTTTTTGTCTACAACAAATATATCGTGTCCGAGTAATGACAACATGAAAGCATCTTTTGCTCAGAAAAACAAAAACAAAAAACTCTTCAGGGACGCCATGTGGAGAATTGCACCTCTACGTTTGACCTCATCAATAATTATCTGAAGATTTTCTTCCAAAGAATTGTTTCTCTAAAGTATTTTTTACGCAGGAGAATAAAGCCCCAACATATTGGATGCTAATATATTTTTGCCTCCCGTGAAGCAAAATAAAATGATCATAATTTTCTTATTTAAATAAGCACATACCCATACCCTTAAGTGGGAATTCAGCCTAATAGTTGATATAGTTTAGTTTGATACTTCCACTTGCTATACATTTTTGGAAATAAATTATAATTTTACTTAAATAATCTGATCCTTTCTGTTCTCAGGTGGCACTTTAGTATCTAGAGGTAAAAAATTTTGTTTCAGCATATATTTGAGCATGTCAGCACAAACTCTGTAATTAGTAATATGTTTTTCCCATTGTGTTTGAAGAAATATCATTATTCCAAGGAATTGTGGGTGTTACTACTGATTCCCACCCCTGAAGGGGACTGTGAGGTGGGGTTTTTATTGTCTCTTTTATGCTTCCTTTGCTGATAGATCATCCCTTTCTCACTATCCTCTTGTTTCATTTTCATTATTCTCTTCTCTTTTGATGGTGATCTTTGAATTTTGGATAAGTGCTTACTGCATTTATGGTAAGGCCATAGTAACATTTACTGGTTCTTGATCCTTGGTATTAATATAGTTTGGTGGAAGCAGCTTTGTCTGTAGGCTTAACCACAGCTTTTGTTTCTTTCTAGTGGCTGTAAAAAAGGCTCAACCTGGAGCTGAGGTACTTATTGAATAAATCTGAATTTCTTAAGCCTTTCATGAAGTGCAATATTGTTCAAGTCCATGTCTTAGTAATCTTCCATTAACATAAAGGATTGATTTAAAGGTTAACATTTTTTTTTATTGGAAAACCATTTACATGAATTCAGGTTTTCTTTTTGTGATAAATGTATCAAAATAGATAGATTTTTTGCAAATATAAAAATAACATAAGAGGAATTTAAATGAAGAAACTTTCATTTTTTCACTGATAGTCATTGATTGGTTTTAAATTATAGGTGTCAGTTTCAGAAATCATATTTATTTTAAAAATTCTTGATAGTGTGCAAGAATATTTTTAAAAGCTTATCTTCTTTTCATATTCTAGATCAGTTACTAGAAGTTATTACCGTGGTGCAGCAGGTGCACTCCTAGTATTTGATATAACAAACAGAGAAAGTTTTAACGCATTGACTGATTGGCTAGCTGATGCAAGATCTTTAGCTAGTCCTAACATTATTATATTGCTTGTTGGTAATAAAAAAGACTTAGAGGCTGATAGAGAAGTTACCTTTTTAGAAGCAAGCCAGTTTGCACAAGAGAATGGTTTGTATATTCATTATCTTTTTTACATTTAAATTATCTTTACTTAATAGTAATAACAATTTTTGTTGGTTTAATAATTAGATAATGTTGTTGTATAAAGATATTATCTTTTAATTATAATTTTATTTAGAACCACAATTTAATTACCTTTTATATTGTCTACAAATAAATTGTATGCAGAGAATATATTATTAGGTCTATTTGAAAAAGCCATCCTACTTTTAGAAAACTTACCCTCTCATCTAATAAAATATGTATGGTCCAACAATGGCAAGATATTTAAAAATATTAAACTAGTTTGATTTTATCTATGAAGCTACAGAAACACTTAAAAGAAGGAGAAAATTTGAAATACTTGATAAAATTTCACTTTTTTTATTCAATTTATGTCATAGCTACAACATGGAAGAAGTTGGACAGTTAGGTTGTAAAAAAAAAAACTGTGACTAGATATTAATGAGGATAATGTAAATGGTAAATTACATTTAAACAAAGTTATCAAATTTAATTTGTATAACAGAAAATTGGAATTTTGTACAATGAACAAGTTGATTCTGAAGTAATTAATGAATAGTTTAAAAATTTGATGATCTGATCCTGGTTATGAGTTTCTAATGGGATGATAACTTTTTAACAGTTAAAGATGAGGACAAGTGTATAAAATAGGAAAATGTGATAGATCAACACTGTTGACCTATCAATAATAACAGTAATAAATGTATTTATTGACATAAAATAAATTTTAACAAGGCAAATTAATCAAAAAAGCAAAATAAAAGAAAAAATGAAATTCAAGTACAAAGGTTGATATACAAATACTACTACCACCCCTTTGACATGATCATGAGGCTGTATGCCAGGTTGATCTGTTGTGATGGCACATTTCTTCACTTAATAATGTGACAAATTTGCTTGTTTGGAAACCCAGAAAGAATTTTTTTCAAGTGACAAAATAATGTTGCATAGATTGTGTTGCTGCATTAAAAAGACATTCACAGATTACTTTCAATCAATTTAGTTTTAACCTAGCTCACATGTCAAAATTTTGCTTTCAAATAAACCCACATAAAGTAAAATGATTATTTAATGCTAATTAATTAACTGTAGTGTAATCTTTTTTTTTTTTTGAGATGAATTGATTTTATATAATAAATGTATATCTTTTAAATAAAAATGTAAATGTTCGTTTGTCCAAAAGTTCTTCACCAAATTGCTTTGAAATTTTGACAACGTTGCATTCAGATACGTGTGTATTTTTATATACCTAAGATGTTACACCTGTGACAGATAAAAACATGTTGGACATAAAAGCAATACATGTTATACTAAATATTTTAAGATTCCATTTCAGCGTTTCCAATATGTGTGTCCACTATAGACTAAAAAACTACTGGACCGATTTACATGTGGGAAAAAAGAGAAAGGGAAAAATGGAAAAAAGAAGAAAGGGGAAAACTGGGAAAAAGAAATGTAAAGGGGGAAGGAGAAAAAAAGAAAAGGGGAAAGAGAAATGAGGAATGGGAAGGGGGAAAGGGAAAGGTTACATTAATGTTTTGTCAAACTTTCAATTGTGTTCATTTAATCTATATATATATATATATATATATATATATATATATATATAAACTCAAATCTAGCAATAGCAAAGCATTGCCGGGTCTGCTAGTTAAAACTAATGTTACATAAATATATAATTATTTAAGGGGCTTTTAGGGTGTATTAGGACAATTAGGAATTTATTTTAAGTCATAATTGTAATATAAATAAATTAATAAAGTTCCAAGAGGATTTTTTTTATTATTGCTGTTTTATGTTTAAATAAATCAAGAATGAAAAGTATTATACTTAATTAATTTTGTACATTTATTTATTAAACAAACACCACGTTGAAGTTTGCCCATTTGAAAATATAAGTGTTTTTATTACTATGATGTAGAGTTATATATATTATCAAATCTCTGCATTTATATATCAAGCCTTGCTTTCTTCTATCATTTTAGCATCAATCCTCTTCCACCAACTTGCATGAAACAACTCTTCACCTATGTATCTTATGTATGATCCATCTGTTGGTCACCTTTTCACATCTTTTTAGGAAGTCTTAAATCATCCTCCATTCTTCTCAAAAGATCAGACTATCCAACATATTGCTTACATTCCATGTATTTCTTGTGTCACAATTTCATATTCTATCCCTTCTTATTTTACCCACTGACCTCAAATACTTCATCCTTTTTTTTCCCTGTTTAGCCTTCGGGAATCACCATCAGATATTACTTCAGAGGATGAATGAGAATGATATGTATGAGTGTAAGTGAAGTGTAGTCTTGTACAGTCTCAGGTCGACCATTTCTGAGATGTGTGGTTAATTGAAACCCAACCACTAAAGAACACTGGTATCCGCAATCTAGTACAAATACTTCATCTAACCTGATGGACTCTACTCACTTCCATTATAGACATTACCCGTTTTCTGAATATAATAAACTACTGGATCATGATTCCTGATGTTCATTAGGTCAATGTGGAATGATTTAGTCCATGACAAATGGTGTATGTTTTGAAATAATTGCTTTCTTTTCTCAACCTATCAGTGATCTCATTATCTTTTGATGATTGCCTTCACCAAAAGTCAGTTCTCTCACTTTCCTCAAATTTATTAAAGCTGTGCCCTACACAGTTCTGACTCTGTATTATATATTTTAAGTATTCTTTTTGTACCTTTGTATGATTATTAATTACTATTGTCATAGAGGCAGTTTATTTTATTTTTTTCATCTTTATTGTAACTAATAATGTAACTTTACATTCAAAATCAGTTGTGCATCGGTACTGTTGTGGTATGAATGTTTCTGTTGAAACAGCAGTTACATTGTCATTTTTTGATGTCATTAATATTTGCCATTGCAAATAATATTGACTAGAATAGTTAATTAATCTTCGATCATTTGTTACATCAGTTAGGTTTTTATTTTAATAAGATTGCATTTTCACAGTGTATCATATTTTAGCATTTAGTAAATATTTTAAATCATTTCGCTATTATTAGATTGTGCATCCTAATTATTATAAAAAATTGTATTAAATCCTTAGATAACTTGGTTATAAACAAAAAGAAATGTAAATGGTGTGGATGAATTAAATTTTTTTTTGAGGTTTTGTTGTTATAGGTCTAATTAAAACAAATTTAATTAAATTGTATGCATTTTACTTGCTGATGTGAGATGAAATGCAGATACTATTTTCTCAAATTTCTATCTTCTGTTTCTTTTAAGAAAAGGATTTAAAGAGAGTACAAAAAACTTGTTTTCATACTAATTTAATTTTTTTTTTTTTTTAATTCTGGTATGTTAAAAAGTAGCTGAAAAGTGTTAATGCAAAAATATAAAATTTATTTAATTTTTCAGAATTAATGTTTCTTGAAACAAGTGCTAAATCTGGTGAAAATGTAGAAGAATCTTTTTTGAAATGTTCCAAAAGTATTTTGGCCAAAATACAGTCAGGTAAAATGGAGTTATTTATTGAAAAAATAATATTACTTTTTATTAGACTTAGTCTTATTTAGTTTTGTACATTGATTTATTTTCAGTGAACTAGTGTTCATAGAAGTAAACACTAATTTTAACTGTAACTGTCATTTAGTTAACTGGAAGTTAAAATATGAGGGTGAATCAAATATAAACATTAATTTTTTTTATAAATTGATTAATAATATATACAAATACCCTCATAATTTCTCTATATAGTCTCCTGTGCGATCTACACACTTTTTCCATTGATTTGGAGCTTGAATATTCCTTGTTCATAAAAGGTTTGAGGATAAGACGTCAACCAATAGCACACATGCTCCTTGACATCTTCATTATTTTCAAATTGTTCCCCTCCAAGCAGTTCTTTCAAGGAAAATAGTCACAGGGGGACAAATCTGCATTGTAAGGAGGGTTTCCTAGTACATTTTTTCCTGTTTATTCCTTGTCAAAATCACAGTGTGCAGCCTGGTATTATCATTGAGAAGGATGACATCTCTAACAGGCATATTCGTCTTTTGTTTCGGTAGGCGGCTTTTGTTGATTGTAGCAGCTGGTAATAGTAAGTCGCATTCACCATTCATTGATCGTGGAAAAAAATCACCGAGTAAAACTCCCCTTGAGTCAAAAAATCATTGCAAGAACTTTTCTGGCTGACAGACAGATTTTGGCCTACATTGGGCAGCCCTCATCCTTCCTTCGCCACTCCTTACTCACCATTTTTGACCCTGGAGTGTAATGATGGATCCATGTCTTATCACATGTCACAATGCGCCTCAAAAAATCACCACCTTCTTGCCAAATTCTATTCAGCAGTCTTACACATCTTTAATCTGACCTGTTTTGATTTTCGGTTAACAGCCTTGGAACCCATCATGCACTAATTTTTGTAAAGCCAAGATGATCAGTGATAATGGATTGAGTACTCCCACAGCTGATACCCACTTCTGATGTGATTTCTTCAACAGTAATCTGGTGATATACTTGGTTCTGGGACAGTTTAACGTCCCCAAACTGTACCCTTTAAACAATTTAAAAATTTCTGAGTTTAATGCCTTCATTAATTAAAAACTTTATGATTATACTTTGTACAACAGATGACGGAAACTATTGCTCATTCATGACTGTATTAATGCAGAACAGAGCAGAGGAGCTAACCAAGCTGGTTCACCCTCTCTAACACACCAAGCATTAACCCCCACTCTGCCATCCAGCTTGGAACTGCTTGCTGCATAGAATAAAATTACCATTTAAATTTGATTCACCCTTGTATTTTTGTTATCTTCACCGAAATTATTACAAATAAACTTTATAAAACTTTAATTAATTTTGAAATAACTTTTCATTAAACTTTAGAATTTTAATTATTGTAAGATAAAACAATACATCATAATAGTTTGCTAAAAGATTATGTTTTTTTTTTCTATATTTTTTTTATAATTTACATTAAAATATGTAACAATAGTTGATCTCAATCACAATATTATCAAAAAACTAAAATATGTTTTTAATTATCCCTGGAGGAACAGTCAGTTGATAAAAAGTGCCATTACTATTTGGGATTTATCAAGAGAAAATAGGAACCAACACTGATATAGAATTATTGCATTAAAGTGGCTTCCACTTGCTAGTTAGGTGAAAGTATATGAAGAACAACAGTATATGAAATTATTGCCAGGAAACGAGACTGAAAATATAAGAAAGTTGATTGTTGTATTATATTGGGTATCAGTTAGCGATGTTAGTGATGTACTATATTATATTATATTGTATAATATGATTTTGTTATCCAGAGAGAATATATGGAATGTAAATATTGTAGCATATATGAAAATTGTCATGCTTGATCAGGATTCAAGCCTTCTGAATGAAATATTAGACTCTGCCATTGTGATCAGCAGTAAAATTTTTACCCTAAGTAATAGTAAATATGTATAAATTAACATATAACTTACATAATTATTAATGTATTCTTATTAGGCATTGCATTAATGTACATTTTCCGTTACAGTATACATTTTTACTCATAGTTTTATTTAACCACTATTATAACATAGGAAAGCTTATTTAATTTAAAACAGATTCTACATTTATCTCATTGTAATGTTTATATTTTATAAAGTGAAATCACATTACATTTTGCGATTAGTTTTACAAGTCTATGTTCAATGTTGAACTCAAACGATAAAAATTTATTTTTACCGAAGCTATTCACCCAAATTTGTCAATTTGTAATGTATATGAAAAAGTACTTCAGCAAGTGCTACATTGAAAGGTAACATTTGTAGTGCAAAATTTTCAGAATATTTTTTTTTTTGCTTTTTTTTGTAAATCAAAAGATTTAAAAAATGTTTATTCAGTTTTTATTGATAATTACATCAGGTTTCTCAGAATTGATGTGGCAAAAATAGTAAGTTTATACTAAACTTAAAAGAATATGCTTTTTGATTCCATTTTTTTCCGTTTTACAACAATTTTCTTAAAAGGTTACTGGTAACACTTCTGGGTTCAATATTTTTTCCATTTTTTCATATAATATTCTTATAAAACCACTAACTTTGCTCAATAATTTGTGTGTAGAGTTTGAGTTCCGTAGAGATAATGGTGGTAATGGTAATAGCAGCATGGGTTTTTACAGTGAAGAACATTTAAACAGATACATGCCTGTGTGGCATATAACCACATTCTGTTTTGGTTAACTAATTGAAGAAATCTTCATTATTCTATAAACTTTTTGTATGCTTCGAAGTATATGTTGGTATTTAAATTTATATTGGTATAGTTTTCCATGGCATCAATTTCTAGAATACAGTCCACTCTGGCTGTAGACAGAGGAATTTTGATAATGTTGAATTCAATCAATCAATGACCCAGAAATAAAAAAATGGCGATCTGGTAAAATTATTAGTGGTTGATAAGTAAATGTTATGCCTAAGCTTATTAGTTGTGAATTTGTTTTTTTGCTTTTGTAGAAAAAAAATATATATATATATTTTTTTTTATTAATTTTTTTTTTTATGCGCATACAGACACATGCACGCGCTCACACACACACACAAGGTATATCTGAAAAGAAAATGTGTATTTTTTAATAACAAAAAATACACATTTGTTATTAAAAAATACTCATAACTTTCAACAGAATAATTTTATTATTACATGGGTGTGTACTCCTTTGTTCATCATGTAAATTATTTTATGGATTGACTTGAACATTTTAAATAATATTTTATCAACTGTAATTGCTTTAGTTGTAAACTTGTGTATCAGAAGCCAACAAATGAGAGAGTGAGGTACGCATGCTCGAAGTTCCAATTGCAGTCCTTCAGCAGTGGTAAAAGAAAACTGCTTTACTTTCTGGATGTGACTCGGATTCGTGTGAGTTTACATTGTTTCTAGATTACTCTGATGGCATGTGGCGCCTTATGAAGTTTGTGGCAGCCCTGTAAATGGTTGAGTGGGGTTTTGTAGTGGAGACTTTGTAAAGGGTCAGTCATTTATGTGTTTGATGAGGTATCAGTTATTACTGTGAAGGGCTATTGAGTCTGTTGGACTCTGGCAGTGTCGGCTCAGCTTGATGATTGAAATCAAAGAGTTGTGGCTCATCATCCATTGGAATTGAACCAAGCTTCCCCTCATTGGCAGTTAGCTCTCTACTGTAGCTTAGCAGTGTTGGCACCCAGAGCTCCACAGGCCATCTTCTGCTGAGGCAGTGTTCGTCTGGCTCTGTCTTTACTGCTGTGCCTCCTGGTGGTAGCTTTGTGCTGGGCTAGCCAGGCCTTCTGCTCTGATAGGGATATGTGCATTCGCAGAGAGATCCCACATTGAGCTGGCCAGATAATGTTTTTGTTTTTATTTTTCTTCTTCTTTCCTTGAGCAACAAGCCTGGCTAGCTTGGCATAAAGCCAACCAGCTCCCGGAGGTGTAACAGTGAGATGGAGTCAGATGAGCACTGCTTGGAAAGAACCATCTTGGCTGCTGCAGTGGAAGACAACACTATGTATGGGTCTCTCTCTCTCACATACCCTCTGTCTGTGTCTCTGCCTCTGTCTCTCTCTCTCTCTCTCTCTCTCTCTCTCTCTCTCTCTCTCTCTCTCTCTCTCTCTCTCTCTCTCGGGGTATATATATATATATATATTTTGATACTAACATCACTAGATGTGTATCAAAAATCTGTAAAACACTGGAAGGAAAATTCAAAACCATTATATACTGGTTATTCAACATTTAAAATGTACTACATTTTAAGTTGTAAAAAAGGTAGGTCTTGAAATGTGGCTTTGCACTATGTATACCTGTCCTAGATTAGTTCATTGCTTGGGCATTGCTTAGGCAGTTACAGTTGCAACATTGCTTGGGCATTACTAATCAAACTGATGGCCTTGATATGAATTTTAAAGATGAGAAAAATCTATACGATTTTTATCAGTATTTTCTTTAAAGTATTACTTTGCAGTTAGAGTTTTTATAGGTAAATTTCTATACCTTTTACTTTCCCGCCTATTGCTATAGCAGAACTGTAGCTATATAAGGCTGTACTAATCGGTCCAATTTGGGCATATGCAGTTTTCACTGGACACCTAAGAAACCCAAAAAACTGGATGGGAATTTTCTGGATCTTCGTATGTACGTGTGTGTGTGTTCAGTTTTCAGTGTTGACCTCTAAATCACTTTATATCTCCAAAACCACTGATTTTGACCAAACTTGATCAGATTACTTTTATAAATGGGATATTGATGCCATTAAATTTGCAACTTAAAAGGTTGAGGGGGTGAGGCTGTAGAGCAAGGTCACCCTCAGTATCTCTAGATTTTACTTAATTAAAGTCTTATTTTCTTTGGCACATTTGTTAACAATTAAAAAAATAATATTTCCTAAAAACATTTTTCACAAAATTGCCCCCCCCACCACCCAAAAATGTTCTAAATAAACTAGTGACTAAGTGGGTACAGTGTCCTCCTTTAGTACTCCTTTTCACCACAGTGAGTGCTAGTGTAGCACTGACGTACAGTTGCTGTAGTTGTATTTCTTTTTCTGTTTAGCCTCCTGCACCAGCTATGTTGTAATGTCACAGGTGAGCAGTAGCATTACATAAATGAATAATATTTAAAGTGTAAAAAGTATTTAAAGTGGCCGCTAGTACCACCACACCTGCGTGAATGAAATACAGTATGCGCGTGCGCTTTAGTTAGAATCATTGAATTAAATAAACAAAAAGTATTATGTTTAAATAAAATTATAAATATTTTTAATTAAGTTTGTGTGTGTAAGCTGTACACCAGAAAAAAGCCGTGTGGTAGGAAAGTCCTACAATTGTGTTAGCTATTTTAGCTTGTAACATAGTTTTGGTGTACTTAAATTTGTATGTAAAAAAGCCTAGTTACTTTCCATATTAAAAGCTTAGTTTACTGTTTGGCAGTAAGAAAAACTGTTTTAAAAAAATCTTCAAAAAAAGTAACCACTAGGTTTTATTTACTATTTTTTAAAAATAATTTTTTTCTTTTTATGTTGTGTAGGTGAATTAGATCCAGAACGTATTGGTTCAGGTATACAGTATGGTGATTCTACAACGCGAAGACTCTTACAAGAAAAAAATCGCCGTCAACCAGATTGTTTCTGCAGAATGTAATTTTATTTAGTATATTGTAAATATATATGCGTATAAATATATACATATATTTATGCATACACACACACATACACACACTTTATATATATATATATATAAACCTTTATGCACATATAAGTTTATTATTAATTGTGTTTAAAAAATCATTCGAGTCACAAATTGATGATTTATGTAAGGTTTTTTTGTAAGAAACAGTTTTTTTTATGAATAATGTATTTCTATGAGGTGTTGAACTCCAAAAAGAAGCCCTATCATGTTATGCACAGTTGTAAATAATGCCCCTCCCTGAAGAATGTACAGATGAACAAAGGCGTACATGCAAGCAGTATGAGTGAATCTTATGTGTAAAGATTCTTTTTTTTTATTAATTTTAAATTGGATTTTTTAAAAATTAACATGGTGTGTCTGCAAAGATAATATGAGTAAAACTGCTTTTGGAAAAAAGGTAATGATGAATGTGTACTTCGTTATGGAATTGAAATTTTAATTTAGAAAGGTTTTGTGGAAATATTTTAAATAATAAACTTAATATGACAAACGTAGTTGATAGATTTTTAGATTACAGTTTTACTTATCTCAAAATAGTTACATTAAAAAAAAACTAAAAGAAATATATTAACGTGAGCATGTTAAATATTGAGCAGATATTAGTCTTAGGAAAACATTTTTTGCATTATTTATCACTGAATCTTTTAATTTAATTTTTCCATCTATTGGCATGCTGATCACACAATGACTATAGTTATCAGTGCTGTAAAAAAAACTTATAAAAACATTTTATTACATTCCTAAATTACTGTTTTTTTTTTTTTCATAGCAAATGATGCAGACAAATTCCCTGAACTGTTTATTATTCAATTTTATTAGATTTTAGGATTATTTTGTGAAGTTTACAAATAATAAAATGTAGTGTTTTATTTTGGAAATTTTAACATGAATGCTGTTAAAATGTCTATGTAAACTACATTTGTCTTGCTTGTACAGTTAACAAAATTACATTTTATGTGTATTTTGTTATGTTTAAATTATAATTATTATTGTATATGAAGATTATTTTATTTACACGATACAACGTTTTTTCAAATAAAAATACAAATGTACTGACTGACCAGTTTGTCATCTAAATATTTATCTTCTGCTAACATAGATTTTTATTTTTTTGGAGTAAGGCCGATTTTAGAATTCAATGCCTCAATATTTTTTTATGATTGATTTTATTTTTATATTTTAATTATATTTTGATGTTTAAAATTTTTATGATATATTATTAAAAAAAAGACTTGGCAATTTCTTAAAAAAAAGTTACTGATTCATGTTTTCTTTTATTGTATAATTTTATAACTTCATAAACAGTTGAAGTTTAAACAGTTATGTTTTAAATCCTTAAGAATTTAATTTTTGTTTTGTTTATATATTTGTGTAATGTATCATGTATTTTTTCCTTGAAATCACATTTGAAATTTATGAATTTTATATACATATATTTTACTTCGCATTAAATATTTTCTATTATATTTTCCAGTTATAGTTATGAAATTTCAGACAGTATCTTTTTTCAAATTATATATATATATATATATATATATATATATATATATATATATATATATATACACAGGGTGATGAATAAGGGTATCAGCACTATGATTTGTATATAATTAAAAGATGTAAAATTTCTGTGCTCATTTATTTACAAAAAAGTAATGTACAGAAAATGGAAATTTATGAGCCAAAAATAATATTGTCTAAATGATATCCATTGGATTGTATGCTTTTTTCAAATCGAGAACAAAATTTATTGATAATGCATCCACACATTTCCTTCAAGATCAATCTTATTTGGGCCTCGACGTTTGCCTTTAATTGATTTGTATCAGCTGAATTATTCTCACAGACCTTACTTTTAGGTAACCCCACAGGAAATAATCAAGAGGTGATAAGCTGGGACTCCTAGGGGGACAGTAAATATTGCCTCTTCTTGAAATCACTTTATTGGGAAAAAGTTGCTGAACAGTATCGATTGTCTGATTTGATGTGTGGCATGTAGCGCACCATCTTGTTGAAACCAAGTTTCTAAATTAATGCCTTGAAACTATTGTAGAGATGGCACAAGAACACACATTGCACAGTATCACTGTGTATTAACAAGTGCTTATTCATCTTGATCCTCAAAAAAGTACAGTCCGATGATTCCATTAGAACACACAGCAGCCCATATGACCACCTTGGGGCTGTGCAGTGGAAGAACCACTGTAGAACCAGTAGCTTGCAGTTTGGATCCATTTTCTAATAATATTCAGGGCTAGGTGATAAGCTAATGTCTCGTAACTGGCAATGTGCGTGATATTGACAGTGTGCTGTCACAGTAGAATTATTGTTAATTCAATGAGTAAAATGCCCATATGCAAAAAGCACGTTGCTTTCTGGTAAACGGCTCCATTGCAACTAAAATTCCTTGTATCGCTTTACAATTCGACCCCACCATGACTGCCGCATTTCACAGTAAATAGACAAAGTGCCGGTGCACTTTTTAGTCACCTGTTATATGTATAAAATATAAAATAGTTTAAATAATTTTGTGCCCTACAATTTAATTCTTGTAAAATTTTCATTTATTTATTTTTAGTTTATTTATAGTAGTTTTGTAGGTAATCTTGATTGGAAGTTGTCTAGAGCAGTGTTTTTTTTTACCATAAGTCAGATCAAATGTCTACTTACGCCTTAATTTGATATTTACATCGTTTTTAAAAATAATAATTTGAATAATGGTTTTTCAATGTTACAGAGTTACTTATAAATTAATTTCAATATTCTATATATTTCCTGAGTTACAAGTTTCCTTCCCTTTTGTAAATTCAGTAGTATTTAAAAACCAAAAAGAGAAAACTTTCATAAACACTATTCTTTTCATGGATCATTTGCCTTTTCTCTTTCTCTTGGATAGATACAATACAAGTTATTTTTATATCATAAAAGTAACCAGTGATACCACAGAAATTAACCTGTGGTTAGTACGGTCAATGAAGCAGCCACATATGTAGTGAAGTGACTGTTTACTACTTATGACTCCAGAAAAAGCCTCACTAATGTCTGAGCTGCCTGTTAGAAAAAGTGTTAACAACTTCTCTTTTTTCTGGAGTCAATCATTAGATGAATGAAATTTGGTAATCATTGTAACACTACTGTTGAATATATAAATATAATGGAATAATTGTATAAGGTTTCTAATTGTCAGTAAAAAAAAAAAATCATTACTTTTAAGGTTTGTTTTTATTTATTACCAATATTAAATTATTTTGTGGTAAAATCTGTATGCAAGGCATTAATTGACAATATAAGAAAACATGCTGAAAGTGGAAGATTGCTTTTGCTGTTTGCTACTTAATATAGCAATAATTAATGCAGATTCATATGTCTCTTCAGGTAAAAATGAATTACACTTAAATGACAATAATAATAATAAACGCTGCAGGGTGTATATAATCCATTGAATTCCCAGAATTTCAAAGAACTTGACTGCTTCCATATATCATAGTTCTTAACCTAGAATCTTCATCAATTACTTTTGAAGTCTGGATTATTTTTATATTAAATTATTGATCAGATTTAGAATTTTATGATGAAACTGTATTGCAGTATATTTTATCTTGTTTTTTTTTAATTTTACTTTTTCCCTTAACTTTTCTGGGTCCTTATAATAGTTAAAACACTGTTCTGGATTTTCAGAAATATGTAAAATTATTTTTAAAAAAAGAAAAGAAATATGGCCATTTATGCTATTTGCATACTTGAATAGTGTAATTCTAGCGAGTATGTGGTAAAATTTAGTTTTTTTAAACTTCAAATTATTTTGTAGATTTAGGTTAATATAAAATGCATTTTTATTTAGATACTTTTTCATAATGATATAGTTTTCCATTTTATGTATGTATATATATGGTTTATCAGTATTATTTTCATAACTTTTACATTTTATTTGGTTATTTGATTTTTATTAACTCTGTTGATGTATTTTAAGTTATTTAGCATTTTTTCATACTAGTTCAATTAATAATTTGTTACTGCTTAATCTGTCTGATAAATAGTTGTTAATTAATTATAAAATTCTTATTCAGTTGGTTTTTGGCCCTTTGTAATTTTGCTGTTACTTTCCATTATTAAGTTTTAAGAAATGGGAGAAGTTGTAAGTTTTTATTCAGAAGTGCTATGTCTTTGAGGTATTCTTCTGTATGACTAAGTCTTATATTAAAGTGAATTAATTAAAGTTTTTTGTTTTGTTGTTACTATTAAATGCAATATATTTAACAAAAAATTATTCAAGTAAATATTAACATTTTTGACAGCCATGTGATATTTAAAATTTTTTAAAATTTGAAAATAAATATCTGTTAAAACTGCTGCTGCTACAATGCAACATTTTGTGAATATACATAAAAATTAGTGAGAATTAAAATTTGCATTCTTTGGGAAAAGTGTCTGCGTTTTATGTCCTTCTTCCATCTACTCAAATTTTGATCTGTGATTCATTCTTTGTTTACACAGCATATAATCAAATGATGTGATATATTGCAATCAGTATGTTAAATTTTATTTTTATTGTATATAAAAATAAGAAAGAAAAAAAAATTTCTTTAATTACTGAATGTAACTTTTATTTAAAAACGAGTGTAGGTAGATCAATTATTTTCCTATTCAGTATTATAATAATGGAAGATGTGGTATTCTTAAACCATTATATCATTTTATAAATTTTTCCATTGTTTATTACATTTATATAAAAAATATTTTCTTATTAATATCAAACTATGTAAACATTTATTTTAATAACACCCATTAATGATTAAGACTTTTTAATGGTCAACTTTAGAAAGCAGATGAAGTTAGGAAACTAGAGTTATCACTTCAAATGTAGATGGTATTCCTCAATGACATTAAAAATTCCAATATTGTTTGGTATTGTCTTTTAACAGTTTACTTGCAATAAGTATAATATATCTTACAAATGATTAGGCAAATGACACATCTAATCCATTTTATGATTTCACAAAGTTGAAAAAATAAACTCAGCAATTCTTTAAATAGGAATTTAAAAAAAATAATAGTTTCCAAAAAGATAAATGCCTGAATTTTATGTTTAATGTACCTACCAGTGCAAATACAACACACCAATAATAAGTGTTTTACAGTGTATTAAAAGTCTTACATTTGTTTGGCTTAATTAGTCTTAACTGTGAATCCAAAATATAATTTCATTTAGTAATTTACAGTGACAAAATGTATAGAGATTGCAATAAGAAATATTATCTAAATGAAGTAACCATTTTCTCTCTAATAATGATTATGAGGAATTTAATGCCACCTCAGGTTGACAAACCTGATTCAAGGTATCATGGAAAATTAAGATAAAAATTTTCTGTTTTTTTTAAATAAAAAATCAGTTTGGTCAGTAAATATTAAAAACTCATCATAATAATGTTTAAAGTTTATGGTCCCTTATGTCTTACAACAAGAAAGTATTCCCAGGTATATAATTAGCAAAGAGAAAAGTGATTTTCTGTGCGCTGTAAATGCTGACATATGAATTGATTGATTTATCAATTATAGGAAAATTTAAAAGCCATGAATTTTTCCAGAAACGAGTTTCTTTAACTGTTCATAATTTTTTTATGAAAAACGCACCTGAATGAACTGGCAAATCTTAAAAAATTTTTTAAAAAGAAATTTTTCCAGCTTTGCATGAACAAGTACATCAACTTTCCAGCCAGATAAAATAGTTTTGTTATTAGATAACGCTCCATCCCTTTCTTTTAGAATCAGATTTTTTAAAATTATTTTGTGTTTTGTTACATTTTGTGAACTGTGATGTGTAATTATTAAAACTAGTTACTACTACATTGATATTAGGGTTTTTCCTTTCACCATAATTACTACCTAACTGGTTTATTAAACATGTAGTACGGTTTTCTGTAGGCCATTTCCATCATTTTAAATTTTAATAGATTGTAAAATAAAACAAATTTCCATATGGTAACTGTACCTTCTTTACTGTTTGTAGTGAAATTGTTATCGTAGACCTTATCTTGACTGACAAATTAATTAGCTTTGTGTACCTTATATATTTATTTATTTAACCAGCAAATACATCGAGTTAAGTTTTAAGTATTCAAAGATATATGAAACAAACTCTCAGCCTATAGAGGTAATCTGAGTTACCTGTACATAGTTCTGATATCTTATAGCTAAATAACAATCAATAGTTAAAGTAACCTTATCACCTTTTCCCCTTTGTCAACCACAATTCATTTAAATATGTGTATATAATTAATTACAAATTAACAATTTTAAAACTTTCATATTCATAATACTCGAATTATAAATTTATTATTTTCCTAGTCCTTATGCACTTTATCACTTTGGTTTTAATACTTTTTACTGACAAGTTGATATGTTTCAGCTCAATAGGGAGTTTGTTGAAATATGTCACAGCAATGTACTCATTAGTTCTTTTAGATGAAGTCTTATTGATTCTTGGAATTATTATGCTTTCATTTCTCGTTTTGCTGTTTGATTGCAGAAATTTATTTCTTAAATCCTTGTAATTGTGAATAACTGATTCAATAATGAAACATTCTGTTACGTTTAAAGGCACTATTGTGCTTTGTTTATTATCTTTAAAAATAATTTTCAACATTCTCTTCTGTAATGAGATCAAGAGATTAATCACATTACCATAAGCACCTCTCCCGCTATGATGCCATATGTAGCAATACTATGGAATAAAGCATAGTAGATTGCCATTAATTGTTTGGTTTCCATCAAATAACTTATTTTCTTAAAAATAAACAGCAGATATCTGATGTTCCATATGATGTTTGCATATGATGTTCCCAGTTTAATCTACTGTCAATTATTATTCCCAAGTATTTGGTTTTCTCGACTCTGTCAATAGATTGTTCCTTAATTCGCACATCAATGACATCAGGAATACTGTCCAGCTATACAAACAGTATTTTTGATATTTAAAGAAAGCTTGTTGGTTGATAGCCACTTACTTATTTTTTCTAGGTAGTTATTCATGTTTGCTTAGGCTTGAATCCAGCTTGGACCAGTACTAGTAACCACAGTGTCATCTGCGTAGGATATAATGTTATTGTCTGGAATGATTTTTAATACATCATTTATATAAACTGGAAATATTAGTGGTCCCAAATAGTTCCTTGTGGGACTCCAATTGTTATTGATAATTCACCACTTTTGCAGTCCAATCTTGATAAGTAATCAATTCCAAAGAGTGATCACAAACAGTAAAAAATTGTGGCAGCTAGTAAACATGAAAATCAATAGGAAAGATAGCAGCAAGAATAAACCTCCAGAATACTTAATCAATGAAGATGGACAAAAATTAGATAACGTATAAGATATAGCTAATTGTTTCAATGTATTTTTCAGTAGTATTGGACCAAAACTAGCGAAAACAATAGAAACAACAGATAGTGAACATAGAAGAGAAACTGAAATAAACAACAATTCCATCTTTATAAATCCTACTAACATAATGAAATATTTACCATAGTACACAGCATGAAAGAAAAGGCTGGTGGAGTGGATGGAATAAGTATTAAAGTTTTAAAACATATAATAACATACATTAGTGAACCTATTGTACATATCTTTAATCTTTCAATCGAACAGTCAATATGGCCGCTAGCACTTAAAAGGGCAGAAGTCGTACCGATTTACGTCAGGTAATAAAAATCTACCTACAAACTATAGACCAATCTCGCTGATTTCAAATATCGCAAAAATTTTCGAAATTTTTCAAGAAGCATAATGTAATCTCAGATAATCAATTTACATCTGCAATAACATTGATGCTTCCATACCAACAATAGCAACATTTCTTGAGTTGTCAAAAGCATTATATGTTTTCTAACATTTTAATTCAGTTGTGTCTTAATATTACTTCGCTGATCTTCATATATTTTGAGTTGTGATTTTTATGTACTTTTAATCAAATTATAATACATATATATATATATATATATAATTTTTTTTAAATTTATTTGCCAATTATTTATCTTATTGTTTTCACTAGTAAAAGTCAACATCTTACACTTCACTTAATCAATATCCAAAAATCTTAATTAAAATGTTTATATATTTATTTAACTGTAGAAAGTGATTTGTAAATTGTGTGAAATTGACCTTTGTGCGATAGTTAAACTCATGAGAAAGCATACTGCAGATTATGATGAAAGTAATAATAATAATTGTAATTATAATAATTAAGTATGGTGTAGTTTTTTCTTTTCAAACAGAACTTTTAGAGGGTATGATGATCAGGTAGAGCTATGTTTCCATAACTTCAGTTTTCATTGTGCCCACATTTCTTTCATCCTTCGAGAGTTTTGTTCCTTTTCTTCCGTTGTTTTCCCCCTGAAAACCTGTCTTTGCAGTTGCTTCTTTAAAACATGTTTTCCAAGGATGTAGTTTTATTATAATTTGTCTGTTATTTCCTTCTACATTCTAATAATAAAAATGTTTATCCTGTTACACCTAATTCCAGGTTTTGGTGTTAAAAAGGCCTCTCCATCTTCAATATTCCACCTCTTCTCCTCCTCAACCTGCTGCCATATGCATCTCCTCTTCTCCATGTTGTATTTAATTCCTTCCTTCCATATTTCTCCAGGATGTCCCCTCGGTCTTCTTCCATCAGTCCTTTCCCCACCCATTCTTTTATTATGTCCATACTATCATAACCTTCTTCTTTGAACTTTGTCCCTCTTGCTCTCCATATTTAGTTCCTCCCTTAATTCCTTATCCTATCCCTTTCTGTCATCTTCCATGACTCTTCACCATATAATACAATAGGCATGTAGTATAATATATATCAGAACTTATCTTTTTCTGGTACCTTTTTATTCTACACTATATGTTTTACTGCCTGATGTATTTTGAAGTATTTTTTATATTTCATCAAGTACTTTACCATCCTCTGAGATTTCTTGTCCCAAATAGGTAAAACTTTTACTCAAGGGCTCTCCATTCAATTCACTATTTCTTCCTATATTGCTGTCTCTTCCAAAAACTATCACTCTTTTCTTAACTTATTTTAAGTTCATATTTTTCTATGGTACATGCATCCATGCATACATTTTTCATGCATCTAACTGGATGTGTACATAGTCTGCTTTTTCACCCCATTACATTAAATCATAAAAAAAATATTTTTTTGTCCCTTTCACTCCATAACCATATTAAACAATGCTGGGGATAAGATACTTCCCCGTTTCTGTCCATTTCTTATTTCAAACAATTCTGTATTTCCACATGGTATTCTTATTCTGTATGCATCTATAGCCCCTATTCATTTCTTTAATATTATTAATATTTTTTTTTTCTATACCTATTCTTCTCAGTTCTTGCCATAATCCTTGCCTGTTTACAGAATTATATGCTTTTTCTTGTCGATAAATAACATGGTCATCTTTTTGTTTCTCTTAACTTTTTCCCATTAACTGCTGAACTGCAAAATTGAGTTCTTACAGTACTTCCAGGTCTAAAACCACTGTTCTTCAATCTGTTCGGTTTCCATTTGTTTTACAAAATTTCCTCCAGACTTTGTTGATTGCTTTTACAGCTTGAATTGTTTAATTATTGCACCACCCTTGTTTATTTTTCTTCTCAGATGTTCTACCACAGACTTATTCTGCAGACTGCACTATTGTCCGCTTCAAATGCGTTCACTCTTCTTCTACCTCACCCATTTCCTACGTAATAAGTTTCCTGTATTCCTCAGCCTTTGTCCTTCAACTTCCACTCTCTTATCCTGTTCTACCTTTTCTCTTCTTTTGCTTTTTCCCTACTGTTGATTTTCCATTAGACCACAAACAATTGATGTCACCATCCATATTTTAACTAGGAATTTCTTTAAAAGTTGTTACATTTTTTCCTCATTCTCTGTCTGCCATAAAATACTCTACTACATTTTTAATCTTCCCATCCCACCTCTACCTAGTTACTATACAACTCTATTTTATTAAACAAACTGTTTGTAATCTTCATTCCATTTTTTTGACATAGATATAGCTGCATTTTTGCAGTACTTCTTCATCTGGTCCCTACCCATTGACATATCTGACTTGGGAGGCCCTACCAGTAGTCAAACTGTCACTGACATAACTATCTCCGTGTTACTGAAACACAAGCTCCACTCCACCACCATGTCAAGGTCATGTTCTCCCTAGGTAGGGAGCAAGAAAAATGTAATTTCTTTATTGTTTGACTAGAATTGTATTTGAAATGTCTTCCTTAAAAGCAATCTATCATTTCCTGTTTGATATATGATTTAATTTATTCATTTGTATTAATTGAAATATTTGTTAAAATTATTAAATATTTGAAGACTAGCTTTCAAAATAGATTTTTTTCTTACAAAAGCTTTTCAGATCTAATTATGTTGGTTCCTTCCTTAGAAAAGTATCTCTGTTTTTATTTTTGTCAGGTAAGCACTGATGCCAACAGCATGTATCTTAATAAAAATTAATTAGGAAACCCGTAAGTATGTAATCAAGAATAATGTACTCATGCTACCTGTAAGATAAGGCATCAAAATTATTGTGCATTGTTCATATATGTTGTTTTATTTATGTATTGTTTTTGTTAAATATATGTTTGTAAATATAATATGATTCATATATCTTGAGATCTTTATTTTTCTTTACCATTGGTAAAATATGCACATTGTTATTAGTGTCTATATGTGTATCCTGCTTTTGTAAAGTGATTTGCAAATGACACTACTAACAAGTGTCATAAACATGCTCTAAATATCACGTAAAAACCAAGATCTCAGAATACTTCAACAATGTGAAATATACAAACATAAAATTTGACAAAATATTAAAACACACAAGTAAAACTGGAATATTATTTAATTATATACTTAAACGCTTTGCTGATCTTTGAGGTCTACAACAGCACCATACAAGATATTCTGCTGTTTACTGATCTAAGAAAAGTATTTAGAAGTAAAAGTTATATTAATTTGAAAGTTTATGGTTTAACTTTAATATTAAAGTTGTACCATGTTCTGTGTCTTGCTGTTAATAGAATTAAACTTTTTTCTCAAACTGCAGTACAGTTGAAATGATAAGTGGGTGACTTAGAAAAGTTTTTCAGTATTGTTTTTTATTTTTATTTTGGGGTTGTGTCTTATTAGTAATTTTATTATTTATGTAGTTATCAAGTTTTATATCAGATCTCATTTATTCAAGTAAAAAAAAATAATTTTAAGTTATGAATAAGTAAGTGCATAGTTTATGACAGTATTATTATTTACATACATAAATATTTTAACAGTAGTTTATTATTTATTGATTATCACATCTATTTTTGAAGTAGTTACAAAGTTTGAGTTCTAAATAAAGATATTAAACTACAATTGTAATACATACAACATAACAGATGTATAAATATATATTTTAAGTAGTATATCAATAGTATAGTACCTATGTAATGCAAATTTGCTAGGTATACTGAGGTAGATAGTTTCACAATGGTTTATGGAAAAAATGTTAGTTGAATTCAAAAGTAACGATACCTAATTAAATATTATATTAAATTGGAGTTCAATTGTAATAGTTAACTAAATTTAAAAGGTTATTGCTTTTATGTTTTATATTATATTTTTGTTTATTTAAATTAAAGAAATAAGTGAAAGTGAGAATTGTGGTTGTAATATTAACATTGATCAAAATTTAAAGGTTTCTGATTTTTAATTTAGATGGATTCTTGATATGTTTTCAGATAATGCATTTATTTTAATTTTTCTTTAAAAATGTACAAAATACTTGAAAAAATGTTTGGGTTAAGACTAATTTATTATTTATCTTGTTTATATTTTAATGTTTATGAACAGATTAGATTAGTTAAGCTTATGACTGACTGATAATACGGTTAATTTTCTAAAAGAATGGCTGTGATGGATGAATTTCATTGAGTTTGTATCAGTGAATTAAAATTGTCAGTTTTAAAATTTTATTCACTTTTTTATGCATCAAAAATATAGATCTTATTTAGTTTACAGTTTCTTTGAATTATTTTTGTTAGTTTTTTGCTTAGCATATAAGTAGTTAATTAATTTTAATATTATATATCTATGTATAAGAAAACTTGAAGATTTTCCAAAGCGTCACAGATTGTATTTTATTGTAATACTGTAGTTGTAAACTAAGTAAAGGATAGTCTAATTTTATATTAAGCGATGGTGCTAGTGACATCATTAATTTTGAAATTTCAAAATTTAAAAATACTATTTTTATACCTTGTATTATGTATGAATTGTGTTTAAAGCAATTTTATGAAATTTAATAACTATTTCTAAGGCTTTGAAAGTAATAAAGCAAGAATAAATTTAGTCAGAGATATTTATTCAGCATTCATGTCAGGTAAGTACTACTTACCTCAAATATAAAATAGAAATAGTAATTCTAGCTAAATGCTATGTATATCTCTCATGTGACAATAATATTTATTTACTACTTGTTTTGATATTGTTATTTCTTTTTCATTATATTTAATCTTCATAATATTGTTTTTCATAGGTTGAATTATTTTTGGGTTGTTCAATTTTGAATCTCTTGTTGTAACGTACGATATAAGCAAACATGTTTCACTTTGGGAACAAGTAACAATATATTAATTTAAAAAAATGTTTTGTTGTGTTGTTTAAAAATGATAAAAAAGCTTAAAAAATATATACATCAGAACTACTTTATTGCTTTGTTAATTTTACTCCTTTTTGTTGTACATATTTTTATGTATTCATTTGATATTCTATTAAGTTTCCAGATATCTAGTGCAGCTCTCTTGATTCAGCATTTGTAGGCAGTTGCATTGCATTCCTTGTTCATATGAGTTTGTAGCTTGTTATATCATCAATTATCAGGCCAGAATGTTGTACTGTCCTGTCTTGCTAGTGCTATCTAGATACTAGATTTACTTGTACAGTTGGCAGACCATACAAGCAAAATTTGTGTTATGTAAGTTGTGAACTGCATTAGTTTAGTTAGTCCCAACCGTTGCTGCTAGTACTGCCACACCCAACGAATATAGTAAGTGCACATGCACTTTAGTTAAAATCATTGAAGTAAACAAAAAAATATTACATTTAAATAAATATTTCAAATTAAGTTTTGTGTATAAGCCATGTATCAGAAACAACCCACAGTTTGTAGGACTTTCCTAGAACATGGGTTTACCCATGTGACAGGAAAGTCCTATAACTGTGTTATCAGTTTTTTTTTTCAGTTAGAACAACTGTTTTTATTTTGATTTAAATTATTCCTCAACAAACAGGTTCCCATTTAGAACATTCAAAAGTAGATATGTATTGGTAGAGTTTCGTTTCTCCAGTATGCAATTATGATCTTTCTCTTTATGTTTTGGTATTCCTACGAATAACCAGAGCACAGTTCTGGATGTTTGAATGTGTTGCATGTATTTGTCTAATAAGTTACCTTGAGCAGGGGAATGTACAGTCATGAAATTTGACAATCTCTTGTGTATTTGGAAAATTAATCTTATAAAAATCGGACAACTTCTTCCATTTTTTTAATCTAGACTATTATCTCAAGAAGTTGCATTTTAGTAAAAATTTTACTTGGGAACTTTTGAAGATTTTTTATAATAGAGTAAAAAAAAATGTTAAATCCTCATTTAAAAAAATATATGTATTAAATAAAAAAATAGGGTGAACCTTTTTGGTTCAATGGCTACTATTTCAATGCATGTGCACAATTTTGTGAAAAGTTTGTCAAAACATATTTAAAGATTTAGTAATAATGATATAAAAAGATTTTAAGAAATCTCACTCATCTAAATTAAAAGATTGCTTTCCCCTCTTTCAAATAAAAAAAATAATCTAAATGTTATGTTCCATTTTTATGTTGATAAACAAAGTTAAAGGTGAATGAAAAACATTAGCAATAGAAGCACCTCTTGTTAGTTTAAAAAGGTTTTAAAGTGACAGCAGACACTTAAGAAAATAATTCTTTTATTTGTATTTTCGCTTTATATGTTAATCTGTACCTATAAAGCAATTTGACTCATCAACACCCAGCAAAAACTACTGAAGATAAATTATGAAAATTTATATATACATGTTATTATGATGTAAGTCTCCGATTTTTTGAAATTTTGAGTTTAAAGGATTAAGATGGATTAATCATAAAATTTACTATTTTTTTAATTTCTCAGTAACAAATGGAGGTAACTTGATTTTGGTGTGTATCCTCTTGTGAACATTTAAAAATTAATTTCTAGATTTTTTTAAATTTTTGGTAACAAATGGAGATAACTTGATTTTTCATTTAAATATCTTAATCATTTAAATTTGAACCTTGAAAATGATGAAGAAAGGTAAAAAGGTTTGAACAATGATGCATATTTTCCATATTTCCGACTGCACTAAATGAGATACTCAGTAGATTGGGGCTTGCAAATACTCTTTTGATAAATATCTAAAAACCATTTTTGGGTTTTTAATTTTGATTATTTAACAGGTGTGGCAGCACAACCAACATATCTTCAAAACTGTATGTGCAACGCAACTGGTGGTATCTGCCTTAGGTTACTTGACTAAAAAACAAAATAAAAGTAATTAAAAAAATACAGTCAGCTTCTAGTGGTGTTTGTAGGGTAATGCTAAGAACTGGGCAAAATACAATTTTAAGTAATAACTATAACATTTTTAAGATGTGGAGGCCAATTGTTTTGAAATAAGTATTCTTAGATCACTCAAAGTTTTGGGTCCACACTGATCAGATTGTTGCTCTGAAGAAATTAGAATATACTGATTTTTTTATAAATTGAACAGACTTTAATTTTTATTCATCTGATTATTCTCACAAGCAAGAGTTTAATGAACATTACAGGGTCCAGAGGCAGAGCCCTGTAGCTAGATGGGAAGGCTGAGCATAGCGAACCATGACTGGCTAAATATCCCCCGACTGTGACAGGAAATGCAAATAACCATATAGCACAGGTGAAGCTGTGTTGGGATGCTAAAATGATGATTAATCTGTATAGATGGCAATAGTTGATGTTGGCAGGTATTGACATTAGAGAGATTGTTTCTCTCATGGACAAGTTTATGTGGCTTGCTCTAGAATAAGTTCAAGCACCTGCTTATTCATTCTACCACCACAAAAAAAAAGCCTAAATTTTAATTAAATGCCATGACTGATTTAATGAAAATCTAAAAACAATATTCTTGATAACTTTTATTTATAAATAAATGAGTTGCTGTTAAAAAAAAGATTGCAGGTGAAGCTGCATTGGTAACACAGGCGAAGCCACAACAGGGGAAAGCTAGTTAAATGTAAAATAGGTATATTTCAATTTAACAACACTTTAGTTATCATTAGAACACAATATTCCTAATTCTCGTAGTATTACTGGCACTTTCTGAGCCCATTCTGCTACCGAAAATAATGAAAAACGTTTATATAATCATGGATCTGAAAATGCTTCATTAGCGAGTTGGCTAATCCAAAGATTTCACCCTGATTCCTGAGCAGAGAGTGAAATAAGACCATACTGAAATTCTAGGAACCCAAATTAAGGGGTGAACTTGATGGTTTTTGACTTGACAAACTGAATAAAACAGGTTCCAGAGCCACATCTTTAGTAGTTTTCATAATGTCTGATATAAAACAGAAAAATTTATTGTCTAAAAACACATTTTTTACGTTTTTAATACAAAAACTTGTAGTGAATTTAATTTTGAGAAAACTGATGTAAAATAGCCCAATAACAAAACAAAGTTAAAGAAATTTATTTTTATTAATAACACTTACCGTATAAAAACAAGTGATTATACATATAAAAGCATACATGCTTTTATATGTATAGTTTGTTTGGAAAGCATGTTTGCTTTCCTGTAGAGTGCAATAATACAAAAAATATGTTTATATATTTTTCTAGAATTTATTGTCAAATTGAAGATTTGAGAAAATATGTGTTTGTATGTATGTTATGAGAAACAGGTACATTTCCCAGCATTACTACTTACTGCAACCATTCTGCCCATCTTGATGAAACGATTATCAAGGCTAGTCAACACACTCCAGTTAGTACATGGTCCTTTCCCGGTGGTTTGGAGTTTCCCAGTCTCTGATGTTGGAGGACACTTTGTAACAAGCTGTATACTTAATCAAAATCAACAAGTACAAAATCTTCAACCAAATGATCTTCCTCTTCGTTTACAATATTGCAGCTAGTTGAATTACCGATTGTATAGGTTCATTTTATTTACTAACGACTCGGTTTACTCTGGACAGTATCACTAACCTTTGCAATGAACATACATTGGCATAAGTCAGTTCAACAGTAGAATGTAATTTCCAACACCAATTTAGCAATGATACCAGCGATTTATGTGTGGTATGGTCTAATTTAAGATCAGATAATCCAGGACGTCTTAAATTCTGGCATTTACTTGGAATTACTTAGGAACAAATGTCACTGCTATTAGAAAATATTCCACTAGCATAGAGACACTGCATGTACTTTCAGCACGATGATAGGTCTCGCAACCTCACTAGTCTGTCAACATACTTAAATGAGCAATCAACATACTTTAATGAGTATAGTCATACTTAAATGAGCAATTTCCAGAGAGGTGGACTGGCCACCAAGATCACCTGATCTAACACCATTAGATTTTTTGTGCATGTGGGGTTGGATGAAAAGTATTGTATACAAGAGAAAAATTTATGTGTGAAGATTTGGTTACTCATATTATAGATGCTGCCACACAGTAAGTCATGCAGAATTGTGGAGAGCAATGCTAGAAATTCAAAAGGGGTACTGCCAAATATACTGAAGCAAAACAGATTTTTGAATATTTACTACAAACTTTATTAAATTTTTCAATTACATTATTATTTTTTAACATTATGTCAATTGTATGTTAACTTCATTTTCTGTAGTTTATAACATTTAAGTTTTAATTTGGCAATTGTTAACAATAAAATCAAATTTCTTGTACTTTTATTGGGCTACCTTACATTAATTTTCTCAGAATTAATTCTCTTCAAGTTTTGATTACAAATTTTAATGGACATTAAATTTTTCTGTTTTACATAGGATATTATGGAAACTACCGGAGAACAGCCCCTGGAACCTGTTTTTATTCAATTTATCAGTTAAAAGTACGGTTTTATTTCAATTTTTGCCATGTATCAGATGAAATCTTTTGTTAGCTGTAACTCGCTAATGGAGTGTTTTTAGACCCGTGTTTATCTGAAGTTTTTTCATTTTTTTGCTAGTTTTATGAGCTCAGAAAGCGCTGGTAACACTATATGAATCACTCTCTGCATATGAACAAAACTGCTCTGACTACAATGTTGTAACAATGATGAACACTTTTAAAACCCTCCGTATCACCAATGAGCCAAATCTACTATCATCGTCAATCTTGATGTTGTACAGACAAAAAAGGCCACATAAATTTATAATTGGTGTATTATTTTCTGCATTCCTAACATTGTCACTAACATTCACAGTACCTCCATCCTCACAACTAGTTTTAGCACTGAGTAATTGTAAGTTGGTATCGTTGAATAAGTAGATGTTAAGCTCCTCCTCCATCCCATCCCTAATGTCAAGGCCTCTTCTGTTTCGTCCGCTCTTGATGTGAAGCGCATCAACTATGAATGTTAAGAGTGACAAAGCTAGGATTGGCATAAACTCAAATCAATTATGATAATCCTAGAGAAAATAGATACCAATAAATACAACTGAGAACATGTTGAAGTAATGTTAATAAAGACTTCTATTATAAAATTTATATATTAAAATTATCATCAGTCATTAACAAAAAAAAAGGCAAACAAAACTTTCCACTATTTTTTCCTGAGTGCGAGTCCATAATTTGTATTATAAATTACTTAAAGATTTTTTTGAGTCAAACCTTTGCAAGCAAGCAATGTATGTACAAAATGTATAATGTTCTCTTGGGAAGTCACGCAACGCTTCAAACGGTTTTCCCACTTTTCACAGCGGTGTTGGAACTCAGAAACTTGAATATCCTTCAAATGGTCAGTTGCATTTTTTTAAAAATGTTTTCTACTGTTCTAAAATGGTGACCCCTTCGATGTATTTTTTTAAAGTAGCAGGGACTCAAGTCAGGTGAATATGGTAGTTGGGAAACTACAGAAATGTTTTTCTTTGCCAAAAACTCATCAATGGAGAGTGCAGTGTGACAAGGTGCATTGCCATGATGCAGCATGGCGATGCACAGTTGTCTTTGATGGCTGATCTAACGCGGGCAACTCTTTTCCACAGTCTTTCAAGAATTTCTCGGTAAAAATACTGATTTACAGTCTGTCCTGTAGGTTTTGATTTTTTATTTGTTCATTTTTGCTTTTTTGGGACGTGGTGAGTTCAAACTCACCACGCCAGAGCAAGGAGTGAACTCCTTGCTGTGGCGTTTTGTTTTTGGGTCGTACTCAAATATCCAACATTCATCAGCAGTAATAATAATTTTTTTTTAGAAAATCAGGATCAGTTTCAACTCGCCCTAGAAGATCGCGGCACACTTCGACCCTGTTGTTTTTCTGTTGAACAGTGGATATTTAAAACAAATTGTTACAGGGTAAAGATATAAATGGGTTAATAAAATGAAAGAACTGGCACTAGAAGAGAATCTTGTAAAGCTGCATGAAACCAGTCAAATGATTGAATTCATATTATTCAAGTAGGCAAGTTTTAGAATATTTAAAACAAATTGTTACAGGGTAAAGATATAAATGGGTTAATTAAATGAAAGAACTGAGACTAGAAAGACAATCTTGTAAAGCTGCTTGAAACCAGTCAAATGATTGAATTCATATTATTCAAGTAGGCAAGTAATAGAATATTTAAAACAAATAGTTTCAGGGTAAAGATATAAATGGGTTAATTAAATGAAAGAACTGGCACTAGAAAGAGAGTCTTGTAATGCTGCATGAAACCAGTCAAATAATTGAATTCATATTATTCAAGTAGGCAAGTTTTAGAATATTTAAAACAAATTAATACATAGTAAAGATATTAATGGGTTAATTAAATGAAAGAACTGGCACTAGAAAAGAATCTTGTAAAGCTGCATGTAACCAGTCAAATGATTGAATTCATAATATTCAAGTAGGCAAGTTTTAGAATATTTAAAACAAATTGCTAGCGGGGAAAGATATAAATGGGGTAATTCAATGAAAGAACTGGCACTAGAAGAAGAATCTTGTAGAACTGCATTAAACCAGTCAAATGATTGAATTCATATTATTCAAGTAGGCAGGTTTTAGATTATTTAAAACAAATTGTTACAGGGTAAAGATCTAAATGGGTTAATGAAATGAAAGAACTGGCACTAGAAGAGAATCTTGTAAAGCAGCATGAAACCAGTCAAATGATTGAATTCATATTATTCAAGTAGGCAAGTTTTAGGATATTTAAAACAAATTGTTACAGGGTAAAGATATAAATGGGTTAATTAAATGAAAGAACTGGCAATAGAAAGAGAATCTTGTAAAGCTGCATGAAACCAGTCAAATGATTGAATTCATATTATTCAAGTAGGCAAGTTTTAGAATATTTAAAACAAATTGCTAGCGGGGAAAGATATAAATGGGGTAATTAAATGAAAGAATAGGCACTAGAAAGAGAATCTTGTAAAGCTGCATGAAACCAGTCAAATGATTGAATTCATATTATTCAAGTAGGCAAGTTTTAGAATATTTAAAACAAATTGTTACAGGGTAAAGAAATAAATGGGTTAATTAAATGAAAGAACTGGCACTAGAAAAGAATCTTGTAAAGCTGCAAGAAACCAGTCAAATGATTGAATTCATATTATTCAAGTAGGTAAGTTTTAGAATATTTAAAACAAATTGCTAGTGGGGAAAGATATAAATGGGGTAATTCAATGAAAGAACTGGCACTACAAGAAGAATCTGGTAGAACTGCATCAAACCAGTCAAATGATTGAATTCATAATATTCAAGTAGGTAGGTTTTAGATTATTTAAAACAAATTGTTACAGGGTAAAGATCTAAATGGGTTAATGAAATGAAAGAACTGGCACTAGAAGAGAATCTTGTAAAGCGGCATGAAACCACGTCAAATGATGGAATTCATATTATTCAAGTAGGCAAGTTTTAGGATATTTAAAACAAATTGTTACAGGGTAAAGATATAAATGGGTTAATTAAATAAAAGAACTGGCAATAGGAAGAGAAACTTGTAATGCTGCATGAAACCAGTCAAATGATTTAATTGATATTATTCAAGTAGGCAAGTTGTAGAATATTTAAACCAAATTGTTACAGGGTAAAGATATAAATGGGTTAATTAAATGAAAGAACTGGCGCTAGAAAGAGAATCTTGTAAAGCTGCATGAAACCAGTCAAATGATTGAATTCATATTATTCAAGTAGGCAAGTTTTAGAATATTTAATACAAATTGTTACAGCGTAAAGATATAAATGGGTTAATTAAAAGCAAGAAGTGGCACTAGAAAGAGAATCTTGTAAAGCTGCGTGAAACCAGTCAAATGATTGAATTCATATTATTCAAGTAGGCAAGTTTTAGAATATTTAAAACAAATTGTTACAAAGTAAAGAAATAAATGGGTTAATTAAATGAAAGAACTGGCACTAGAAAAGAATCTTGTAAAGCTGCATGAAACCAGTCAAATGATTGAATTCATATTATTCAAGTAGGTAAGTTTTAGAATATTTAAAACAAATTGCTAGTGGGGAAAGATATAAATGGGGTAATTCAATGAAAGAACTGGCACTACAAGAAGAATCTTGTACAACTGCATCAAACCAGTCAAATGATTGAATTCATATTATTCAAGTAGGCAGGTTTTAGATTATTTAAAACAAATTGTTACAGGGTAATGATCTAAATGGGTTAATGAAATGAAAGAACTGGCACAAGAAGAGAATCTTGTAAAGCGGCATGAAACCACGTCAAATGATTGAATTCATATTATTCAAGTAGGCAAGTTTTAGGATATTTAAAACAAATTGTTACAGGGTAAAGATATAAATGGGTTAATTAAATAAAAGAACTGGCAATAGGAAGAGAAACATGTAATGCTGCATGAAACCAGTCAAATGATTTAATTGATATTATTCAAGTAGGCAAGTTGTAGAATATTTAAACCAAATTGTTACAGGGTAAAGATATAAATGGGTTAATTAAATGAAAGAACTGGCGCTAGAAAGAGAATCTTGTAAAGCTGCATGAAACCAGTCAAATGATTGAATTTATATTATTCAAGTAGGCAAGTTTTAGAATATTTAAAACAAATTGCTAGCGGGGAAAGATATTAATGGGTTAATTAAATGAAAGAACTGTCACTAGAAAGAGAATCTTGTAGAACTGCATGAAAAAAGTCAAATGATTGAATTCATATTATTCAAGTAGGCAAGTTTTAGAATATTTAATACAAATTGTTACAGGGTAAAGATATTAATGGGTTAATTAAATGTAAGAACTGGTACTAGAAAGAGAATCTTGTAAAGCTGCATGAAACCAGTCAAATGATTGAATTCATATTATTCAAGTAGGCAAGTCTCAGAATATTTAAAACAAATTGTTACAGCGTAAAGATATAAATGGGTTAATTAAATGAAAGAACTGGCACTAGAAGGATAATCTTGTAAAGCTGCATGAAACCAGTCAAATGATTGAATTCCTATTATTCAAGTAGGCAAGTTTTAGAATATTTAAAACAAATTGTTACTGAGTAAAGATATAATCGGGGTAACTCAATGAAAGAACTGGCACTAGAAAGAGAATCTTGTAAACCTGCATGAAACCAGTCAAATGATTGAATTCATAGTATACAAGTAGGCAAGTTTTAGAATATTTAAAACAAATTGCTAGCGGGGAAAGATATAAATGGGGTAATTCAATGAAAGAACTGGCACTAGAAGAAGAATCTTGTAGAACTGCATTAAACCAGTCAAATGATTGAATTCATATTATACAAGTAGGCAGGTTTTAGATTATTTAAAACAAATTGTTACAGGGTAAAGATCTAAATAGGATAATGAAATGAAAGAACTGGCACTAGAAGAGAATCTTGTAAAGCAGCATGAAACCAGTCAAATGATTGAATTCATATTATTCAAGTAGGCAAGTTTTAGGATATTTAAAACAAATTGTTACAGGGTAAAGATATAAATGGGTTAATTAAATGAAAGAACTGGCAATAGAAAGAGAATCTTGTAAAGCTGCATGAAACCAGTCAAATGAATGAATTCATATTATTCAAGTAGGCAAGTTTTAGAATATTTAAAACAAATTGCTAGCGGGGAAAGATATAAATGGGGTAATTAAATGAAAGAACTGGCACTAGAAAGAGAATCTTGTAAAGCTGCGTGAAACCAGTCAAATGATTGAATTCATATTATTCAAGTAGGCAAGTTTTAGAATATTTAAAACAAATTGTTACAGGGTAAAGAAATAAATGGGTTAATTAAATAAAAGAACTGGCAATAGGAAGAGAAACTTGTAATGCTGCATGAAACCAGTCAAATGATTTAATTGATATTATTCAAGTAGGCAAGTTGTAGAATATTTAAACCAAATTGTTACAGGGTAAAGATCTAAATGGGTTAATGAAATGAAAGAACTGGCACTAGAAGAGAATCTTGTAAAGCGGCATGAAACCACGTCAAATGATTGAATTCATATTATTCAAGTAGGCAAGTTTTAGGATATTTAAAACAAATTGTTACAGGGTAAAGATATAAATGGGTTAATTAAATAAAAGAACTGGCAATAGGAAGAGAAACTTGTAATGCTGCATGAAACCAGTCAAATGATTTAATTGATATTATTCAAGTAGGCAAGTTGTAGAATATTTAAACCAAATTGTTACAGGGTAAAGATATAAATGGGTTAATTAAATGAAAGAACTGGCGCTAGAAAGAGAATCTTGTAAAGCTGCATGAAACCAGTCAAATGATTGAATTCATATTATTCAAGTAGGCAAGTTTTAGAATATTTAATACAAATTGTTACAGCGTAAAGATATAAATGGGTTAATTAAAAGCAAGAACTGGCACTAGAAAGAGAATCTTGTAAAGCTGCGTGAAACCAGTCAAATGATTGAATTCATATTATTCAAGTAGGCAAGTTTTAGAATATTTAAAACAAATTGTTACAAAGTAAAGAAATAAATGGGTTAATTAAATGAAAGAACTGGCACTAGAAAAGAATCTTGTAAAGCTGCATGAAACCAGTCAAATGATTGAATTCATATTATTCAAGTAGGTAAGTTTTAGAATATTTAAAACAAATTGCTAGTGGGGAAAGATATAAATGGGGTAATTCAATGAAAGAACTGGCACTACAAGAAGAATCTTGTAGAACTGCATCAAACCAGTCAAATGATTGAATTCATATTATTCAAGTAGGCAGGTTTTAGATTATTTAAAACAAATTGTTACAGGGTAATGATCTAAATGGGTTAATGAAATGAAAGAACTGGCACTAGAAGAGAATCTTGTAAAGCGGCATGAAACCACGTCAAATGATTGAATTCATATTATTCAAGTAGGCAAGTTTTAGGATATTTAAAACAAATTGTTACAGGGTAAAGATATAATTGGGTTAATTAAATAAAAGAACTGGCAATAGGAAGAGAAACATGTAATGCTGCATGAAACCAGTCAAATGATTTAATTGATATTATTCAAGTAGGCAAGTTGTAGAATATTTAAAACAAATTGTTACAAAGTAAAGAAATAAATGGGTTAATTAAATGAAAGAACTGGCACTAGAAGGATAATCTTGTAAAGCTGCATGAAACCAGTCAAATGATTGAATTCATAGTATACAAGTAGGCAAGTTTTAGAATATTTAAAACAAATTGCTAGCGGGGAAAGATATAAATGGGGTAATTCAATGAAAGAACTGGCACTAAAAGAAGAATCTTGTAGAACTGCATTAAACCAGTCAAATGATCGAATTCATATTATACAAGTAGGCAGGTTTTAGATTATTTAAAACAAATTGTTACAGGGTAAAGATCTAAATGGGATAATGAAATGAAAGAACTGGCACTAGAAGAGAATCTTGTAAAGCAGCATGAAACCAGTCAAATGATTGAATTCATATTATTCAAGAAGGCAAGTTTTAGGATATTTAAAAAAAAATAGTTACAGGGTAAAGATATAAATGGGTTAATTAAATGAAAGAACTGGCAATAGAAAGAGAATCTTGTAAAGCTGCATGAAACCAGTCAAATGAATGAATTCATATTATTCAAGTAGGCAAGTTTTAGAATATTTAAAACAAATTGCTAGCGGGGAAAGATATAAATGAGGTAATTAAATGAAAGAACTGGCACTAGAAAGAGAATCTTGTAAAGCTGCATGAAACCAGTCAAATGATTGAATTCATATTATTCAAGTAGGCAAGTTTTAGAATATTTAAAACAAATTGTTACAGGGTAAAGGTATAAATGGGTTAATTAAAAGAAAGAACTGGCACTAGAAAGAGAATCTTGTAAAGCTGCGTGAAACCAGTCAAATGATTGAATTCATATTATTCAAGTAGGCAAGTTTTAGAATATTTAAAACAAATTGTTACAGGGTAAAGAAATAAATGGGTTAATTAAATGAAAGACTGGCACTAGAAAAGAATCTTGTAAAGCTGCATGAAACCAGTCAATGATTGAATTCATATTATTCAAGTAGGTAAGTTTTAGAATATATAAAACAAATTGCTAGGGGGGAAAGATATAAATGGGGTAATTCAATGAAAGAACTTGCACTAGAAGAGAATCTTGTAAAGCGGCATGAAACCACGTCAAATGATTGAATTCATATTATTCAACTAGGCAAGTTTTAGGATATTTAAAACAAATTGTTACAGGGTAAAGATATAAATGGGTTATCTAAATAAAAGAACTGGCAATAGGAAGAGAAACTTGTAATGCTGCATGAAACCAGTCAAATGATTTAATTGATATTATTCAAGTAGGCAAGTTGTAGAATATTTAAACCAAATTGTTACAGGATAAAGATATAAATGGGTTAATTAAATGAAAGAACTGGCGCTAGAAAGAGAATCTTGTAGAACTGCATGAAAAATGTCAAATGATTGAATTCATATTATTCAAGTAGGCAAGCTTTAGAATATTTAAAACATATTGTTACAGGGTAAAGATATAAATGGGTTAATTAAATGAAAAAACTGGCACTAGAAAGACAATCTTGTAAAGCTGCTTGAAACCAGTCAAATGATTGAATTCATATTATTCAAGTAGGCAAGTTTTAGAATATTTAAAACAAATTGCTAGCGGGGAAAGATATAAATGGGGTAATTCAATGAAAGAACTGGCACTAGAAGAAGAATCTTCTAGAGCTCCATTAAACCAGTCAAATGATTGAATTCATATTATTCAAGTAGCCAAGTTTTGAACATTTAAAACAAATTGTTACAGGGTAAAGATATAAATGGGTTAATAAAATGAAAGAACTGGCACTAGAAGAGAATCTTATAAAGCTGCATGAAACCAGTCAAATGATTGAATTCATATTATTGAAGTAGGCAAGTTTTAGAATATTTAAAACAAATTATTACAGGGTAAGGATATATATGGGTTCATTAAATGAAAGAACTGGCACTTGAAAGAGAATCTTGTAAAGCTGCATGAAACCAATCAAAAGATTGAATTCATATTCTTCAAGTAGGCAAGTCTTACAATATTTAAAATAAATTGTTACAGGGTAAAGATATAAATGGGTTAATTAAATAAGAGAACTGGCAATAGGAAGAGAAACTTGTAATGCTGCATCAAACCATTCAAATGATTTAATTGATATTATTCAAGTAGGCAAATTGTAGAATATTTAAACCAAATTGATACAGGGTAAAGATATAAATGGGTTAATTAAATGAAAGAACTGGCGCTAGAAAGAGAATCTTGTAAAGCTGCATGAAACCAGTCAAATGATTGAATTTATATTATTCAAGTAGGCAAGTTTTAGAATATTTAAAACAAATTGCTAGCGGGGAAAGATATTAATGGGTTAATTAAATGAAAGAACTGGCACTAGAAAGAGAATCTTGTAGAACTGCATGAAAAAAGTCAAATGATTGAATTCATATTATTCAAGTAGGCAAGTTTTAGAATATTTAAAACAAATTGTTACAGGGTAAAGATATAAGTGGGTTAATTAAATGAAAAAACTGGCACTAGAAAGACAATCTTGTAAAGCTGCATGAAACCAGTCAAATGATTGAATTCATATTATTCAAGTAGGCAAGTTTTAGAATATTTAAAACATATTGCTAGCGGGGAAATATATAAATGGGGTAATTCAATGAAAGAACTGGCACTAGAAGAAGAATCTTCTATAGCTGCATTAAACCAGTCAAATGATTGAATTCATATTATTCAAGTAGCCAAGTTTTGAACATTTAAAACAAATTGTAACAGGGTAAAGATATAAATGGGTTAATAAAATGAAAGAACTGGCACTAGAAGAGAATCTTATAAAGCTGCATGAAACCACGTCAAATGATTGAATTCATATTATTGAAGTAGGCAAGTTTTAGAATATTTAAAACAAATTGTTACAGGGTAAAGATATAAATGGATTAATTAAATGAAAGAACTGGCACTAGAAGAGAATCTTGTAAAGAATCATGAAACCAGTCAAATGATTGAATTCATATTATTGAAGTAGGCAAGTTTTAGAATATTTAAAACAAATTGTTACAGGGTAAAGATATAAATGGGTTAATTAAATGAATGAACTGGCAATAGAAAGAAAGTCTTGTAATACTGCATGAAACCAGTCAAATGATTGAATTCATATTATTCAAGTAGGCAAGTTTTAGAATATTTAAAACAAATTGTTACAGGGTAAAGAAATAAATGGGTTAATTAAATAAAAGAACTGGCAATAGGAAGAGAAACTTGTAATGCTGCATGAAACCAGTCAAATGATTTAATTGATATTATTCAAGTAGGCAAGTTGTAGAATATTTAAACCAAATTGTTACAGGGTAAAGATCTAAATGGGTTAATGAAATGAAAGAACTGGCACTAGAAGAGAATCTTGTAAAGCGGCATGAAACCACGTCAAATGATTGAATTCATATTATTCAAGTAGGCAAGTTTTAGGATATTTAAAACAAATTGTTACAGGGTAAAGATATAAATGGGTTAATTAAATAAAAGAACTGGCAATAGGAAGAGAAACTTGTAATGCTGCATGAAACCAGTCAAATGATTTAATTGATATTATTCAAGTAGGCAAGTTGTAGAATATTTAAACCAAATTGTTACAGGGTAAAGATATAAATGGGTTAATTAAATGAAAGAACTGGCGCTAGAAAGAGAATCTTGTAAAGCTGCATGAAACCAGTCAAATGATTGAATTCATATTATTCAAGTAGGCAAGTTTTAGAATATTTAATACAAATTGTTACAGCGTAAAGATATAAATGGGTTAATTAAAAGCAAGAACTGGCACTAGAAAGAGAATCTTGTAAAGCTGCGTGAAACCAGTCAAATGATTGAATTCATATTATTCAAGTAGGCAAGTTTTAGAATATTTAAAACAAATTGTTACAAAGTAAAGAAATAAATGGGTTAATTAAATGAAAGAACTGGCACTAGAAAAGAATCTTGTAAAGCTGCATGAAACCAGTCAAATGATTGAATTCATATTATTCAAGTAGGTAAGTTTTAGAATATTTAAAACAAATTGCTAGTGGGGAAAGATATAAATGGGGTAATTCAATGAAAGAACTGGCACTACAAGAAGAATCTTGTAGAACTGCATCAAACCAGTCAAATGATTGAATTCATATTATTCAAGTAGGCAGGTTTTAGATTATTTAAAACAAATTGTTACAGGGTAATGATCTAAATGGGTTAATGAAATGAAAGAACTGGCACTAGAAGAGAATCTTGTAAAGCGGCATGAAACCACGTCAAATGATTGAATTCATATTATTCAAGTAGGCAAGTTTTAGGATATTTAAAACAAATTGTTACAGGGTAAAGATATAATTGGGTTAATTAAATAAAAGAACTGGCAATAGGAAGAGAAACATGTAATGCTGCATGAAACCAGTCAAATGATTTAATTGATATTATTCAAGTAGGCAAGTTGTAGAATATTTAAAACAAATTGTTACAAAGTAAAGAAATAAATGGGTTAATTAAATGAAAGAACTGGCACTAGAAGGATAATCTTGTAAAGCTGCATGAAACCAGTCAAATGATTGAATTCATAGTATACAAGTAGGCAAGTTTTAGAATATTTAAAACAAATTGCTAGCGGGGAAAGATATAAATGGGGTAATTCAATGAAAGAACTGGCACTAAAATAAGAATCTTGTAGAACTGCATTAAACCAGTCAAATGATCGAATTCATATTATACAAGTAGGCAGGTTTTAGATTATTTAAAACAAATTGTTACAGGGTAAAGATCTAAATGGGATAATGAAATGAAAGAACTGGCACTAGAAGAGAATCTTGTAAAGCAGCATGAAACCAGTCAAATGATTGAATTCATATTATTCAAGAAGGCAAGTTTTAGGATATTTAAAAAAAAATAGTTACAGGGTAAAGATATAAATGGGTTAATTAAATGAAAGAACTGGCAATAGAAAGAGAATCTTGTAAAGCTGCATGAAACCAGTCAAATGAATGAATTCATATTATTCAAGTAGGCAAGTTTTAGAATATTTAAAACAAATTGCTAGCGGGGAAAGATATAAATGAGGTAATTAAATGAAAGAACTGGCACTAGAAAGAGAATCTTGTAAAGCTGCATGAAACCAGTCAAATGATTGAATTCATATTATTCAAGTAGGCAAGTTTTAGAATATTTAAAACAAATTGTTACAGGGTAAAGGTATAAATGGGTTAATTAAAAGAAAGAACTGGCACTAGAAAGAGAATCTTGTAAAGCTGCGTGAAACCAGTCAAATGATTGAATTCATATTATTCAAGTAGGCAAGTTTTAGAATATTTAAAACAAATTGTTACAGGGTAAAGAAATAAATGGGTTAATTAAATGAAAGACTGGCACTAGAAAAGAATCTTGTAAAGCTGCATGAAACCAGTCAATGATTGAATTCATATTATTCAAGTAGGTAAGTTTTAGAATATATAAAACAAATTGCTAGGGGGGAAAGATATAAATGGGGTAATTCAATGAAAGAACTTGCACTAGAAGAGAATCTTGTAAAGCGGCATGAAACCACGTCAAATGATTGAATTCATATTATTCAACTAGGCAAGTTTTAGGATATTTAAAACAAATTGTTACAGGGTAAAGATATAAATGGGTTATCTAAATAAAAGAACTGGCAATAGGAAGAGAAACTTGTAATGCTGCATGAAACCAGTCAAATGATTTAATTGATATTATTCAAGTAGGCAAGTTGTAGAATATTTAAACCAAATTGTTACAGGATAAAGATATAAATGGGTTAATTAAATGAAAGAACTGGCGCTAGAAAGAGAATCTTGTAAAGCTGCATGAAACCACGTCAAATGATTGAATTCATATTATTGAAGTAGGCAAGATTTAGAATATTTAAAACAAATTGCTAGCGGGGAAAGATATTAATGGGTTAATTAAATGAAAGAACTGGCACTAGAAAGAGAATCTTGTAGAACTGCATGAAAAATGTCAAATGATTGAATTCATATTATTCAAGTAGGCAAGCTTTAGAATATTTAAAACATATTGTTACAGGGTAAAGATATAAATGGGTTAATTAAATGAAAAAACTGGCACTAGAAAGACAATCTTGTAAAGCTGCTTGAAACCAGTCAAATGATTGAATTCATATTATTCAAGTAGGCAAGTTTTAGAATATTTAAAACAAATTGCTAGCGGGGAAAGATATAAATGGGGTAATTCAATGAAAGAACTGGCACTAGAAGAAGAATCTTCTAGAGCTCCATTAAACCAGTCAAATGATTGAATTCATATTATTCAAGTAGCCAAGTTTTGAACATTTAAAACAAATTGTTACAGGGTAAAGATATAAATGGGTTAATAAAATGAAAGAACTGGCACTAGAAGAGAATCTTATAAAGCTGCATGAAACCAGTCAAATGATTGAATTCATATTATTGAAGTAGGCAAGTTTTAGAATATTTAAAACAAATTATTACAGGGTAAGGATATATATGGGTTCATTAAATGAAAGAACTGGCACTTGAAAGAGAATCTTGTAAAGCTGCATGAAACCAATCAAAAGATTGAATTCATATTCTTCAAGTAGGCAAGTCTTACAATATTTAAAATAAATTGTTACAGGGTAAAGATATAAATGGGTTAATTAAATAAAAGAACTGGCAATAGGAAGAGAAACTTGTAATGCTGCATCAAACCATTCAAATGATTTAATTGATATTATTCAAGTAGGCAAATTGTAGAATATTTAAACCAAATTGATACAGGGTAAAGATATAAATGGGTTAATTAAATGAAAGAACTGGCGCTAGAAAGAGAATCTTGTAAAGCTGCATGAAACCAGTCAAATGATTGAATTTATATTATTCAAGTAGGCAAGTTTTAGAATATTTAAAACAAATTGCTAGCGGGGAAAGATATTAATGGGTTAATTAAATGAAAGAACTGGCACTAGAAGAAGAATCTTCTATAGCTGCATTAAACCAGTCAAATGATTGAATTCATATTATTCAAGTAGCCAAGTTTTGAACATTTAAAACAAATTGTAACAGGGTAAAGATATAAATGGGTTAATAAAATGAAAGAACTGGCACTAGAAGAGAATCTTATAAAGCTGCATGAAACCACGTCAAATGATTGAATTCATATTATTGAAGTAGGCAAGTTTTAGAATATTTAAAACAAATTGTTACAGGGTAAAGATATAAATGGATTAATTAAATGAAAGAACTGGCACTAGAAGAGAATCTTGTAAAGAATCATGAAACCAGTCAAATGATTGAATTCATATTATTGAAGTAGGCAAGTTTTAGAATATTTAAAACAAATTGTTACAGGGTAAAGATATAAATGGGTTAATTAAATGAATGAACTGGCAATAGAAAGAAAGTCTTGTAATACTGCATGAAACCAGTCAAATGATTGAATTCATATTATTCAAGTAGGCAAGTTTTAGAATATTTAAAACAAATTGCTAGTGGGGAAAGATATAAATGGGATAATTCAATGAAAGAACTGGCACTAGAAGAAGAATCTTCTAGAGCTGCATTAAACCAGTCAAATGATTGAATTCATATTATTCAAGTAGCCAAGTTTTGAATATTTAAAACAAATTGTTACAGGGTAAAGATATAAATGGGTTAATAAAATGAAAGAACTGGCCTAAAAGAGAATCTTGTAAAGCGGCATGAAACCACGTCAAATGATTGAATTCATATTATTCAACTAGGCAAGTTTTAGGATATTTAAAACAAATTGTTACAGGGTAAAGATATAAATGGGTTATCTAAATAAAAGAACTGGCAATAGGAAGAGAAACTTGTAATGCTGCATGAAACCAGTCAAATGATTTAATTGATATTATTCAAGTAGGCAAGTTGTAGAATATTTAAACCAAATTGTTACAGGATAAAGATATAAATGGGTTAATTAAATGAAAGAACTGGCGCTAGAAAGAGAATCTTGTAAAGCTGCATGAAACCACGTCAAATGATTGAATTCATATTATTGAAGTAGGCAAGATTTAGAATATTTAAAACAAATTGCTAGCGGGGAAAGATATTAATGGGTTAATTAAATGAAAGAACTGGCACTAGAAAGAGAATCTTGTAGAACTGCATGAAAAATGTCAAATGATTGAATTCATATTATTCAAGTAGGCAAGCTTTAGAATATTTAAAACATATTGTTACAGGGTAAAGATATAAATGGGTTAATTAAATGAAAAACTGGCACTAGAAAGACAATCTTGTAAAGCTGCTTGAAACCAGTCAAATGATTGAATTCATATTATTCAAGTAGGCAAGTTTTAGAATATTTAAAACAAATTGCTAGCGGGGAAAGATATAAATGGGGTAATTCAATGAAAGAACTGGCACTAGAAGAAGAATCTTCTAGAGCTCCATTAAACCAGTCAAATGATTGAATTCATATTATTCAAGTAGCCAAGTTTTGAACATTTAAAACAAATTGTTACAGGGTAAAGATATAAATGGGTTAATAAAATGAAAGAACTGGCACTAGAAGAGAATCTTATAAAGCTGCATGAAACCAGTCAAATGATTGAATTCATATTATTGAAGTAGGCAAGTTTTAGAATATTTAAAACAAATTATTACAGGGTAAGGATATATATGGGTTCATTAAATGAAAGAACTGGCACTTGAAAGAGAATCTTGTAAAGCTGCATGAAACCAATCAAAAGATTGAATTCATATTCTTCAAGTAGGCAAGTCTTACAATATTTAAAATAAATTGTTACAGGGTAAAGATATAAATGGGTTAATTAAATAAAAGAACTGGCAATAGGAAGAGAAACTTGTAATGCTGCATCAAACCATTCAAATGATTTAATTGATATTATTCAAGTAGGCAAATTGTAGAATATTTAAACCAAATTGATACAGGGTAAAGATATAAATGGGTTAATTAAATGAAAGAACTGGCGCTAGAAAGAGAATCTTGTAAAGCTGCATGAAACCAGTCAAATGATTGAATTTATATTATTCAAGTAGGCAAGTTTTAGAATATTTAAAACAAATTGCTAGCGGGGAAAGATATTAATGGGTTAATTAAATGAAAGAATTGGCACTAGAAAGAGAATCTTGTAGAACTGCATGAAAAAAGTCAAATGATTGAATTCATATTATTCAAGTAGGCAAGTTTTAGAATATTTAAAACAAATTGTTACAGGGTAAAGATATAAATGGGTTAATTAAATGAAAAAACTGGCACTAGAAAGACAATCTTGTAAAGCTGCATGAAACCAGTCAAATGATTGAATTCATATTATTCAAGTAGGCAAGTTTTAGAATATTTAAAACAAATTGCTAGCGGGGAAATATATAAATGGGGTAATTCAATGAAAGAACTGGCACTAGAAGAAGAATCTTCTATAGCTGCATTAAACCAGTCAAATGATTGAATTCATATTATTCAAGTAGCCAAGTTTTGAACATTTAAAACAAATTGTAACAGGGTAAAGATATAAATGGGTTAATAAAATGAAAGAACTGGCACTAGAAGAGAATCTTATAAAGCTGCATGAAACCACGTCAAATGATTGAATTCATATTATTGAAGTAGGCAAGTTTTAGAATATTTAAAACAAATTGTTACAGGGTAAAGATATAAATGGATTAATTAAATGAAAGAACTGGCTCTAGAAGAGAATCTTGTAAAGAATCATGAAACCAGTCAAATGATTGAATTCATATTATTGAAGTAGGCAAGTTTTAGAATATTTAAAACAAATTGTTACAGGGTAAAGATATAAATGGGTTAATTAAATGAATGAACTGGCAATAGAAAGAAAGTCTTGTAATACTGCATGAAACCAGTCAAATGATTGAATTCATATTATTCAAGTAGGCAAGTTTTAGAATATTTAAAACAAATTGCTAGCGGGGAAAGATATAAATGGGATAATTCAATGAAAGAACTGGCACTAGAAGAAGAATCTTCTAGAGCTGCATTAAACCAGTCAAATGATTGAATTCATATTATTCAAGTAGCCAAGTTTTGAATATTTAAAACAAATTGTTACAGGGTAAAGATATAAATGGGTTAATAAAATGAAAGAACTGGCCTAAAAGAGAATCTTGTAAAGCGGCATGAAACCACGTCAAATGATTGAATTCATATTATTCAACTAGGCAAGTTTTAGGATATTTAAAACAAATTGTTACAGGGTAAAGATATAAATGGGTTATCTAAATAAAAGAACTGGCAATAGGAAGAGAAACTTGTAATGCTGCATGAAACCAGTCAAATGATTTAATTGATATTATTCAAGTAGGCAAGTTGTAGAATATTTAAACCAAATTGTTACAGGATAAAGATATAAATGGGTTAATTAAATGAAAGAACTGGCGCTAGAAAGAGAATCTTGTAAAGCTGCATGAAACCACGTCAAATGATTGAATTCATATTATTGAAGTAGGCAAGATTTAGAATATTTTAAACAAATTGCTAGCGGGGAAAGATATTAATGGGTTAATTAAATGAAAGAACTGGCACTAGAAAGAGAATCTTGTAGAACTGCATGAAAAATGTCAAATGATTGAATTCATATTATTCAAGTAGGCAAGCTTTAGAATATTTAAAACATATTGTTACAGGGTAAAGATATAAATGGGTTAATTAAATGAAAAAACTGGCACTAGAAAGACAATCTTGTAAAGCTGCTTGAAACCAGTCAAATGATTGAATTCATATTATTCAAGTAGGCAAGTTTTAGAATATTTAAAACAAATTGCTAGCGGGGAAAGATATAAATGGGGTAATTCAATGAAAGAACTGGCACTAGAAGAAGAATCTTCTAGAGCTCCATTAAACCAGTCAAATGATTGAATTCATATTATTCAAGTAGCCAAGTTTTGAATATTTAAAACAAATTGTTACAGGGTAAAGATAAAAATGGGTTAATAAAATGAAAGAACTGGCACTAGAAGAGAATCTTATAAAGCTGCATGAAACCAGTCAAATGATTGAATTCATATTATTGAAGTAGGCAAGTTTTAGAATATTTAAAACAAATTATTACAGGGTAAGGATATATATGGGTTCATTAAATGAAAGAACTGGCACTTGAAAGAGAATCTTGTAAAGCTGCATGAAACCAATCAAAAGATTGAATTCATATTCTTCAAGTAGGCAAGTCTTACAATATTTAAAATAAATTGTTACAGGGTAAAGATATAAATGGGTTAATTAAATGAAAGAACTGGCACTAGAAAGACAATTTTGTAAAGATGCTTGAAACCAGTCAAATGATTGAATTCATATTATTCAAGTAGGCAAGTTTTAGAATATTTAAAACAAATTGTTACAGGGTAAAGATATAAATGGGTTAATTAAATGAAAGAACTGGCAATAGAAAGAGAATCTTGTAAAGCTGCATGAAACCAGTCAAATGATTGAATTCATATTATTCAAGTAGGCAAGTTTTAGAATATTTAATACAAATTGTTACAGCGTAAAGATATAAATGGGTTGATTAAAAGAAAGAACTGGCACTAGAAAGAGAATCTTGTAAAGCTGCGTGAAACCAGTCAAATGATTGAATTCATATTATTCAAGTAGGCAAGTTTTAGAATATTTAAATCAAATTTTTACAGGGTAAAGATATAAATGGATTAATTAAATGAAAGAACTGGCACTAGAAGAGATTCTTGTAAAGCTGCATGAAACCAGTCAAATGATTGAATTTATATTATTCAAGTAGGCAAGTTTTAGAATATTTAAAACAAATTGCTACCAAGGAAAGATATAAATGGGGTAATTCAATGAAAGAACTGGCACTAGAAGAAGAATCTTGTAGAGCAGCATGAAACCAGTCAAATGATTGAATTCATATTATTGAAGTAGGCAAGTTTTAGAATATTTAAAACAAATTGTTACAGGGTAAAGATATAAATGGGTTAATTAAATGAAAGAACTGGCAATAGAAAGAAAGTCTTGTAATGCTGCATGAAACCAGTCAAATGATTGAATTCATATTATTCAAGTAGGCAAGTTTTAGATTATTTAAAACAAATTGTTACATGGTAAAGATATAAATGGATTAATTAAATGAAGGAACTGGCACTAGAAAAAGAATCTTTTAAAGTTGCATGAAACCAGTCAAATGATTGAATTCATATTATTCAAGTAGGCAAGTTTTAGAATATTTAAATCAAATTTTTACAGGGTAAAGATATAAATGGATTAATTAAATGAAAGAACTGGCACTAGAAGAGATTCTTGTAAAGCTGCATGAAACCAGTCAAATGATTGAATTTATATTATTCAAGTAGGCAAGTTTTAGAATATTTAAAACAAATTGCTACCAAGGAAAGATATAAATGGGGTAATTCAATGAAAGAACTGGCACTAGAAGAAGAATCTTGTAGAGCTGCATGAAACCAGTCAAATGATTGAATTCATATTATTCAAGTAGGCAAGTTTTAGAATATTTAAAACATATTGCTAGCGGGGAAATATATAAATGGGGTAATTCAATGAAAGAACTGGCACTAGAAGAAGAATCTTCTATAGCTGCATTAAACCAGTCAAATGATTGAATTCATATTATTCAAGTAGCCAAGTTTTGAACATTTAAAACAAATTGTAACAGGGTAAAGATATAAATGGGTTAATAAAATGAAAGAACTGGCACTAGAAGAGAATCTTATAAAGCTGCATGAAACCACGTCAAATGATTGAATTCATATTATTGAAGTAGGCAAGTTTTAGAATATTTAAAACAAATTGTTACAGGGTAAAGATATAAATGGATTAATTAAATGAAAGAACTGGCACTAGAAGAGAATCTTGTAAAGAATCATGAAACCAGTCAAATGATTGAATTCATATTATTGAAGTAGGCAAGTTTTAGAATATTTAAAACAAATTGTTACAGGGTAAAGATATAAATGGGTTAATTAAATGAATGAACTGGCAATAGAAAGAAAGTCTTGTAATACTGCATGAAACCAGTCAAATGATTGAATTCATATTATTCAAGTAGGCAAGTTTTAGAATATTTAAAACAAATTGCTAGCGGGGAAAGATATAAATGGGATAATTCAATGAAAGAACTGGCACTAGAAGAAGAATCTTCTAGAGCTGCATTAAACCAGTCAAATGATTGAATTCATATTATTCAAGTAGCCAAGTTTTGAATATTTAAAACAAATTGTTACAGGGTAAAGATATAAATGGGTTAATAAAATGAAAGAACTGGCCTAAAAGAGAATCTTGTAAAGCGGCATGAAACCACGTCAAATGATTGAATTCATATTATTCAACTAGGCAAGTTTTAGGATATTTAAAACAAATTGTTACAGGGTAAAGATATAAATGGGTTATCTAAATAAAAGAACTGGCAATAGGAAGAGAAACTTGTAATGCTGCATGAAACCAGTCAAATGATTTAATTGATATTATTCAAGTAGGCAAGTTGTAGAATATTTAAACCAAATTGTTACAGGATAAAGATATAAATGGGTTAATTAAATGAAAGAACTGGCGCTAGAAAGAGAATCTTGTAAAGCTGCATGAAACCACGTCAAATGATTGAATTCATATTATTGAAGTAGGCAAGATTTAGAATATTTAAAACAAATTGCTAGCGGGGAAAGATATTAATGGGTTAATTAAATGAAAGAACTGGCACTAGAAAGAGAATCTTGTAGAACTGCATGAAAAATGTCAAATGATTGAATTCATATTATTCAAGTAGGCAAGCTTTAGAATATTTAAAACATATTGTTACAGGGTAAAGATATAAATGGGTTAATTAAATGAAAAACTGGCACTAGAAAGACAGTCTTGTAAAGCTGCTTGAAACCAGTCAAATGATTGAATTCATATTATTCAAGTAGGCAAGTTTTAGAATATTTAAAACAAATTGCTAGCGGGGAAAGATATAAATGGGGTAATTCAATGAAAGAACTGGCACTAGAAGAAGAATCTTCTAGAGCTCCATTAAACCAGTCAAATGATTGAATTCATATTATTCAAGTAGCCAAGTTTTGAACATTTAAAACAAATTGTTACAGGGTAAAGATATAAATGGGTTAATAAAATGAAAGAACTGGCACTAGAAGAGAATCTTATAAAGCTGCATGAAACCAGTCAAATGATTGAATTCATATTATTGAAGTAGGCAAGTTTTAGAATATTTAAAACAAATTATTACAGGGTAAGGATATATATGGGTTCATTAAATGAAAGAACTGGCACTTGAAAGAGAATCTTGTAAAGCTGCATGAAACCAATCAAAAGATTGAATTCATATTCTTCAAGTAGGCAAGTCTTACAATATTTAAAATAAATTGTTACAGGGTAAAGATATAAATGGGTTAATTAAATAAAAGAACTGGCAATAGGAAGAGAAACTTGTAATGCTGCATCAAACCATTCAAATGATTTAATTGATATTATTCAAGTAGGCAAATTGTAGAATATTTAAACCAAATTGATACAGGGTAAAGATATAAATGGGTTAATTAAATGAAAGAACTGGCGCTAGAAAGAGAATCTTGTAAAGCTGCATGAAACCAGTCAAATGATTGAATTTATATTATTCAAGTAGGCAAGTTTTAGAATATTTAAAACAAATTGCTAGCGAGGAAAGATATTAATGGGTTAATTAAATGAAAGAATTGGCACTAGAAAGAGAATCTTGTAGAACTGCATGAAAAAAGTCAAATGATTGAATTCATATTATTCAAGTAGGCAAGTTTTAGAATATTTAAAACAAATTGTTACAGGGTAAAGATATAAATGGGTTAATTAAATGAAAAAACTGGCACTAGAAAGACAATCTTGTAAAGCTGCATGAAACCAGTCAAATGATTGAATTCATATTATTCAAGTAGGCAAGTTTTAGAATATTTAAAACAAATTGCTAGCGGGGAAATATATAAATGGGGTAATTCAATGAAAGAACTGGCACTAGAAGAAGAATCTTCTATAGCTGCATTAAACCAGTCAAATGATTGAATTCATATTATTCAAGTAGCCAAGTTTTGAACATTTAAAACAAATTGTAACAGGGTAAAGATATAAATGGGTTAATAAAATGAAAGAACTGGCACTAGAAGAGAATCTTATAAAGCTGCATGAAACCACGTCAAATGATTGAATTCATATTATTGAAGTAGGCAAGTTTTAGAATATTTAAAACAAATTGTTACAGGGTAAAGATATAAATGGATTAATTAAATGAAAGAACTGGCTCTAGAAGAGAATCTTGTAAAGAATCATGAAACCAGTCAAATGATTGAATTCATATTATTGAAGTAGGCAAGTTTTAGAATATTTAAAACAAATTGTTACAGGGTAAAGATATAAATGGGTTAATTAAATGAATGAACTGGCAATAGAAAGAAAGTCTTGTAATACTGCATGAAACCAGTCAAATGATTGAATTCATATTATTCAAGTAGGCAAGTTTTAGAATATTTAAAACAAATTGCTAGCGGGGAAAGATATAAATGGGATAATTCAATGAAAGAACTGGCACTAGAAGAAGAATCTTCTAGAGCTGCATTAAACCAGTCAAATGATTGAATTCATATTATTCAAGTAGCCAAGTTTTGAATATTTAAAACAAATTGTTACAGGGTAAAGATATAAATGGGTTAATAAAATGAAAGAACTGGCCTAAAAGAGAATCTTGTAAAGCGGCATGAAACCACGTCAAATGATTGAATTCATATTATTCAACTAGGCAAGTTTTAGGATATTTAAAACAAATTGTTACAGGGTAAAGATATAAATGGGTTATCTAAATAAAAGAACTGGCAATAGGAAGAGAAACTTGTAATGCTGCATGAAACCAGTCAAATGATTTAATTGATATTATTCAAGTAGGCAAGTTGTAGAATATTTAAACCAAATTGTTACAGGATAAAGATATAAATGGGTTAATTAAATGAAAGAACTGGCGCTAGAAAGAGAATCTTGTAAAGCTGCATGAAACCACGTCAAATGATTGAATTCATATTATTGAAGTAGGCAAGATTTAGAATATTTTAAACAAATTGCTAGCGGGGAAAGATATTAATGGGTTAATTAAATGAAAGAACTGGCACTAGAAAGAGAATCTTGTAGAACTGCATGAAAAATGTCAAATGATTGAATTCATATTATTCAAGTAGGCAAGCTTTAGAATATTTAAAACATATTGTTACAGGGTAAAGATATAAATGGGTTAATTAAATGAAAAAACTGGCACTAGAAAGACAATCTTGTAAAGCTGCTTGAAACCAGTCAAATGATTGAATTCATATTATTCAAGTAGGCAAGTTTTAGAATATTTAAAACAAATTGCTAGCGGGGAAAGATATAAATGGGGTAATTCAATGAAAGAACTGGCACTAGAAGAAGAATCTTCTAGAGCTCCATTAAACCAGTCAAATGATTGAATTCATATTATTCAAGTAGCCAAGTTTTGAATATTTAAAACAAATTGTTACAGGGTAAAGATATAAATGGGTTAATAAAATGAAAGAACTGGCACTAGAAGAGAATCTTATAAAGCTGCATGAAACCAGTCAAATGATTGAATTCATATTATTGAAGTAGGCAAGTTTTAGAATATTTAAAACAAATTATTACAGGGTAAGGATATATATGGGTTCATTAAATGAAAGAACTGGCACTTGAAAGAGAATCTTGTAAAGCTGCATGAAACCAATCAAAAGATTGAATTCATATTCTTCAAGTAGGCAAGTCTTACAATATTTAAAATAAATTGTTACAGGGTAAAGATATAAATGGGTTAATTAAATGAAAGAACTGGCACTAGAAAGACAATTTTGTAAAGATGCTTGAAACCAGTCAAATGATTGAATTCATATTATTCAAGTAGGCAAGTTTTAGAATATTTAAAACAAATTGTTACAGGGTAAAGATATAAATGGGTTAATTAAATGAAAGAACTGGCAATAGAAAGAGAATCTTGTAAAGCTGCATGAAACCAGTCAAATGATTGAATTCATATTATTCAAGTAGGCAAGTTTTAGAATATTTAATACAAATTGTTACAGCGTAAAGATATAAATGGGTTGATTAAAAGAAAGAACTGGCACTAGAAAGAGAATCTTGTAAAGCTGCGTGAAACCAGTCAAATGATTGAATTCATATTATTCAAGTAGGCAAGTTTTAGAATATTTAAATCAAATTTTTACAGGGTAAAGATATAAATGGATTAATTAAATGAAAGAACTGGCACTAGAAGAGATTCTTGTAAAGCTGCATGAAACCAGTCAAATGATTGAATTTATATTATTCAAGTAGGCAAGTTTTAGAATATTTAAAACAAATTGCTACCAAGGAAAGATATAAATGGGGTAATTCAATGAAAGAACTGGCACTAGAAGAAGAATCTTGTAGAGCAGCATGAAACCAGTCAAATGATTGAATTCATATTATTGAAGTAGGCAAGTTTTAGAATATTTAAAACAAATTGTTACAGGGTAAAGATATAAATGGGTTAATTAAATGAAAGAACTGGCAATAGAAAGAAAGTCTTGTAATGCTGCATGAAACCAGTCAAATGATTGAATTCATATTATTCAAGTAGGCAAGTTTTAGATTATTTAAAACAAATTGTTACATGGTAAAGATATAAATGGATTAATTAAATGAAGGAACTGGCACTAGAAAAAGAATCTTTTAAAGTTGCATGAAACCAGTCAAATGATTGAATTCATATTATTCAAGTAGGCAAGTTTTAGAATATTTAAATCAAATTTTTACAGGGTAAAGATATAAATGGATTAATTAAATGAAAGAACTGGCACTAGAAGAGATTCTTGTAAAGCTGCATGAAACCAGTCAAATGATTGAATTTATATTATTCAAGTAGGCAAGTTTTAGAATATTTAAAACAAATTGCTACCAAGGAAAGATATAAATGGGGTAATTCAATGAAAGAACTGGCACTAGAAGAAGAATCTTGTAGAGCAGCATGAAACCAGTCAAATGATTGAATTCATATTATTGAACTAGGTAAGTTTTAGAATATTTAAAACAAATTGTTACAGGGTAAAGATATAAATGGGTTAATTAAATGAAAGAACTGGCAATAGAAAGAAAGTCTTGTAATGCTGCATGAAACCAGTCAAATGATTGAATTCATATTATTCAAGTACGCAAGTTTTAGATTATTTAAAACAAATTGTTACATGGTAAAGATATAAATGGATTAATTAAATGAAAGAACTGGCACTAGAAAAAGAATCTTGTAAAGTTGCATGAAACCAGTCAAATGATTGAAATCATATTATTCAAGTAGGCAAGTTTTAGATTATTTAAAACAAATTGTTACATGGTAAAGATATAAATGCATTAATTAAATGAAAGAACTGGCAGTAGAAGAAGAATCTTCTAGAGCTGCATTAAACCAGTCAAATGATTAAATTCATATTATTCAAGTAGGCAAGTTTTAGAATATTTAATACAAATTGTTACAGGGTAAAGATATTAATGGGTTAATTAAATGTAAGAACTGGTACTAGAAAGAGAATCTTGTAAAGCTGCTTGAAACCAGTCAATGATTGAATTCATATTATTCAAGTAGGCAAGTTTTAGTATATTGAAAACAAATTAATACATAGTAAAGATATTAATGGGTTAATTAAATGAAAGAACTGCCAGTAGAAAGAGAATCTTGTAAAGTTGCATGAAACCAGTCAAATGATTGAAATCATATTATTCAAGTAGGCAAGTTTTAGATTATTTAAAACAAATTGTTACAGGGTAAAGATATAAATGGATTAATTAAATGAAAGAACTGGCACTAGAAGAAGAATCTTCTAGAGCTGCATTAAACCAGTCAAATGATTGAATTCATATTATTCAAGTAGGCAAGTTTTACAATATTTAAAAGAAATTAATACATAGTAAAGATATTAATGGGTTAATTAAATGAAAGAACTGGCACTAGAAAGAGAATCTTGTAATGCTGAAAGAAAAAAGTCAAATGATTGAATTCATAGTATTCAAGTAGGCAAGTTTTAGAATATTTAAAACAAATTGCTAGCGGGGAAAGATATAAATGGGGTAATTCAATGAAATAATTGGCACTAGAAAGAGAATCTTGTAAAGCTGCATGAAACCAGTCAAATGATTGAATTTATATTATTGAAGTAGGCAAGTTTTAGAATATTTAAAACAAATTGCTACCAAGGAAAGATATAAATGGGGTAATTCAATGAAAGAACTGGCACTAGAAGAAGAATCTTGTAGAGCTGCATTAAACCAGGCAAATGATTGAATTCATATTATTCAAGTAGGCAGTTTTAGATTATTTAATACAAATTGTTACAGGGTAAAGATATTAATGGGTTAATTAAATGTAAGAACTGGCACTAGAAAGAGAATCTTGTAAAGCTGCATGAAACCAGTCAAATGATTGAATTCATATTATTCAAGTAGGCAAGTTTTAGAATATTTAAAACAAATTGTTACAGGGTAAAGATATAAATGGATTAATTAAATGAACGAACTAGCACTAGAAAGAGAATCTTGTAAACCTGCATGAAACCAGTCAAATGATTGAATTTATATTATTGAAGTAGGCAAGTTTTGGAATATTTAAAACAAATTGTTACAGGGTAAAGATATAAATGGGTTAATTAAATGAAAGAACTGGCAATAGAAAGAAAGTCTTGTAATGCTGCATGAAACCAGTCAAATGATTGAATTCATATTATTCAAGTAGGCAAGTTTTAGATTATTTAAAACAAATTGTTACATGGTAAAGATATAAATGGATTAATTAAATGAAAGAACTGGCACTAGAAAAAGAATCTTGTAAAGTTGCATGAAACCAGTCAAATGATTGAAATCATATTATTCAAGTAGGCAAGTTTTAGATTATTTAAAACAAATTGTTACATGGTAAAGATATAAATGGATTATTTAAATGAAAGAACTGGCACTAGAAAAAGAATCTTGTAAAGCTGCATGAACCAGTCAAATGATTAAATTCATATTATTCAATTAGGCAAGTTTTTGATTATTTAATACAAATTGTTACAGGGTAAAGATATTAATGGGTTAATTAAATGTAAGAACTGGCACTAGAAAGAGAATCTTGTAAAGCTGCATGAAACCAGTCAAATGATTGAATTCATATTATTCAAGTAGGCAAGTTTTAGAATATTTAAAACAAATTGTTACAAAGTAAAGAAATAAATGGGTTAATTAAATGAAAGAACTGGCACTAGAAAAGAATCTTGTAAAGCTGCATGAAACCAGTCAAATGATTGAATTCATATTATTCAAGTAGGTAAGTTTTAGAATATTTAAAACAAATTGCTAGTGGGGAAAGATATAAATGGGGTAATTCAATGAAAGAACTGGCACTACAAGAAGAATCTTGTAGAACTGCATCAAACCAGTCAAATGATTGAATTCATATTATTCAAGTAGGCAGGTTTTAGATTATTTAAAACAAATTGTTACAGGGTAATGATCTAAATGGGTTAATGAAATGAAAGAACTGGCACTAGAAGAGAATCTTGTAAAGCGGCATGAAACCACGTCAAATGATTGAATTCATATTATTCAAGTAGGCAAGTTTTACGATATTTAAAACAAATTGTTACAGGGTAAAGATATAATTGGGTTAATTAAATAAAAGAACTGGCAATAGGAAGAGAAACATGTAATGCTGCATGAAACCAGTCAAATGATTTAATTGATATTATTCAAGTAGGCAAGTTGTAGAATATTTAAAACAAATTGTTACAAAGTAAAGAAATAAATGGGTTAATTAAATGAAAGAACTGGCACTAGAAGGATAATCTTGTAAAGCTGCATGAAACCAGTCAAATGATTGAATTCCTATTACTCAAGTAGGCAAGTTTTAGAATATTTAAAACAAATTGTTACTGAGTAAAGATATAATCGGGGTAACTCAATGAAAGAACTGGCACTAGAAAGAGAATCTTGTAAACCTGCATGAAACCAGTCAAATGATTGAATTCATAGTATACAAGTAGGCAAGTTTTAGAATATTTAAAACAAATTGCTAGCGGGGAAAGATATAAATGGGGTAATTCAATGAAAGAACTGGCACTAGAAGAAGAATCTTGTAGAACTGCATTAAACCAGTCAAATGATTGAATTCATATTATACAAGTAGGCAGGTTTTAGATTATTTAAAACAAATTGTTACAGGGTAAAGATCTAAATGGGATAATGAAATGAAAGAACTGGCACTAGAAGAGAATCTTGTAAAGCAGCATGAAACCAGTCAAATGATTGAATTCATATTATTCAAGAAGGCAAGTTTTAGGATGTTTAAAAAAAATAGTTACAGGGTAAAGATATAAATGGGTTAATTAAATGAAAGAACTGGCAATAGAAAGAGAATCTTGTAAAGCTGCATGAAACCAGTCAAATGAATGAATTCATATTATTCAAGTAGGCAAGTTTTAGAATATTTAAAACAAATTGCTAGCGGGGAAAGATATAAATGAGGTAATTAAATGAAAGAACTGGCACTAGAAAGAGAATCTTGTAAAGCTGCATGAAACCAGTCAAATGATTGAATTCATATTATTCAAGTAGGCAAGTTTTAGAATATTTAAAACAAATTGTTACAGGGTAAAGAAATAAATGGGTTAATTAAATGAAAGACTGGCACTAGAAAAGAATCTTGTAAAGCTGCATGAAACCAGTCAATGATTGAATTCATATTATTCAAGTAGGTAAGTTTTAGAATATTTAAAACAAATTGCTAGGGGGGAAAGATATAAATGGGGTAATTCAATGAAAGAACTTGCACTAGAAGAGAATCTTGTAAAGCGGCATGAAACCACGTCAAATGATTGAATTCATATTATTCAAGTAGGCAAGTTTTAGGATATTTAAAACAAATTGTTACAGGGTAAAGATATAAATGGGTTAATTAAATAAAAGAACTGGCAATAGGAAGAGAAACTTGTAATGCTGCATCAAACCATTCAAATGATTTAATTGATATTATTCAAGTAGGCAAGTTGTAGAATATTTAAACCAAATTGTTACAGGGTAAAGATATAAATGGGTTAATTAAATGAAAGAACTGGCGCTAGAAAGAGAATCTTGTAAAGCTGCATGAAACCAGTCAAATGATTGAATTTATATTATTCAAGTAGGCAAGTTTTAGAATATTTAAAACAAATTGCTGGCGGGGAAAGATATTAATGGGTTAATTAAATGAAAGAACTGGCACTAGAAAGAGAATCTTGTAGAACTGCATGAAAAAAGTCAAATGATTGAATTCATATTATTCAAGTAGGCAAGTTTTAGAATATTTAAAACAAATTGTTACAGGGTAAAGATATAAATGGGTTAATTAAATGAAAAAACTGGCACTAGAAAGACAATCTTGTAAAGCTGCATGAAACCAGTCAAATGATTGAATTCATATTATTCAAGTAGGCAAGTTTTAGAATATTTAAAACAAATTGCTAGCGGGGAAATATATAAATGGGGTAATTCAATGAAAGAACTGGCACTAGAAGAAGAATCTTCTATAGCTGCATTAAACCAGTCAAATGATTGAATTCATATTATTCAAGTAGCCAAGTTTTGAACATTTAAAACAAATTGTAACAGGGTAAAGATATAAATGGGTTAATAAAATGAAAGAACTGGCACTAGAAGAGAATCTTGTAAAGAATCATGAAACCAGTCAAATGATTGAATTCATATTATTGAAGTAGGCAAGTTTTAGAATATTTAAAACAAATTGTTACAGGGTAAAGATATAAATGGGTTAATTAAATGAATGAACTGGCAATAGAAAGAAAGTCTTGTAATGCTGCATGAAACCAGTCAAATGATTGAATTCATATTATTCAAGTAGGCAAGTTTTAGAATATTTAAAACAAATTGCTAGCGGGGAAAGATATAAATGGGATAATTCAATGAAAGAACTGGCACTAGAAGAAGAATCTTCTAGAGCTGCATTAAACCAGTCAAATGATTGAATTCATATTATTCAAGTAGCCAAGTTTTGAATATTTAAAACAAATTGTTACAGGGTAAAGATATAAATGGGTTAATAAAATGAAAGAACTGGCCTAAAAGAGAATCGTGTAAAGCGGCATGAAACCACGTCAAATGATTGAATTCATATTATTCAACTAGGCAAGTTTTAGGATATTTAAAACAAAATTTTACAGGGTAAAGATATAAATGGGTTATCTAAATAAAAGAACTGGCAATAGGAAGAGAAACTTGTAATGCTGCATGAAACCAGTCAAATGATTTAATTGATATTATTCAAGTAGGCAAGTTGTAGAATATTTAAACCAAATTGTTACAGGATAAAGATATAAATGGGTTAATTAAATGATAGAACTGGCGCTAGAATGAGAATCTTGTAAAGCTGCATGAAACCACGTCAAATGATTGAATTCATATTATTGAAGTAGGCAAGTTTTAGAATATTTAAAACAAATTGCTAGCGGGGAAAGATATTAATGGGTTAATTAAATGAAAGAACTGGCACTAGAAAGAGAATCTTGTAGAACTGCATGAAAAATGTCAAATGATTGAATTCATATTATTCAAGTAGGCAAGCTTTAGAATATTTAAAACATATTGTTACAGGGTAAAGATATAAATGGGTTAATTAAATGAAAAAACTGGCACTAGAAAGACAATCTTGTAAAGCTGCTTGAAACCAGTCAAATGATTGAATTCATATTATTCAAGTAGGCAAGTTTTAGAATATTTAAAACAAATTGCTAGCGGGGAAAGATATAAATGGGGTAATTCAATGAAAGAACTGGCACTAGAAGAAGAATCTTCTAGAGCTCCATTAAACCAGTCAAATGATTGAATTCATATTATTCAAGTAGCCAAGTTTTGAACATTTAAAACAAATTGTTACAGGGTAAAGATATAAATGGGTTAATAAAATGAAAGAACTGGCACTAGAAGAGAATCTTATAAAGCTGCATGAAACCAGTCAAATGATTGAATTCATATTATTGAAGTAGGCAAGTTTTAGAATATTTAAAACAAATTATTACAGGGTAAGGATATATATGGGTTCATTAAATGAAAGAACTGGCACTTGAAAGAGAATCTTGTAAAGCTGCATGAAACCAATCAAAAGATTGAATTCATATTCTTCAAGTAGGCAAGTCTTACAATATTTAAAATAAATTGTTACAGGGTAAAGATATAAATGGGTTAATTAAATGAAAGTACTGGCACTAGAAAGACAATTTTGTAAAGATGCTTGAAACCAGTCAAATGATTGAATTCATATTATTCAAGTAGGCAAGTTTTAGAATATTTAAAACAAATTGTTACAGGGTAAAGATATAAATGGGTTAATTAAATGAAATAATTGGCACTAGAAAGAGAATCTTGTAAAGCTGCATGAAACCAGTCAAATGATTGAATTTATATTATTCAAGTAGGCAAGTTTTAGAATATTTAAAACAAATTGCTACCAAGGAAAGATATAAATGGGGTAATTCAATGAAAGAACTGGCACTAGAAGAAGAATCTTGTAGAGCAGCATGAAACCAGTCAAATGATTGAATTCATATTATTGAAGTAGGCAAGTTTTAGAATATTTAAAACAAATTGTTACAGGGTAAAGATATAAATGGGTTAATTAAATGAAAGAACTGGCAATAGAAAGAAAGTCTTGTAATGCTGCATGAAACCAGTCAAATGATTGAATTCATATTATTCAAGTAGGCAAGTTTTAGATTATTTAAAACAAATTGTTACATGGTAAAGATATAAATGGATTAATTAAATGAAAGAAATGGCACTAGAAAAAGAATCTTGTAAAGTTGCATGAAACCAGTCAAATGATTGAAATCATATTATTCAAGTAGGCAAGTTTTAGATTATTTAAAACAAATTGTTACATGGTAAAGATATAAATGCATTAATTAAATGAAAGAACTGGCACTAGAAGAAGAATCTTCTAGAGCTGCATTAAACCAGTCAAATGATTAAATTCATATTATTCAAGTAGGCAAGTTTTAGAATATTTAAAGCAAATTAATACATAGTAAAGATATTAATGGGTTAATTAAATGAAAGAACTGGCACTAGAAAGAGAAACTTGTAAAGCTGCTTGAAACCAGTCAATGATTGAATTCATATTATTCAAGTAGGCAAGTTTTAGTATATTGAAAACAAATTAATACATAGTAAAGATATTAATGGGTTAATTAAATGAAAGAACTGCCAGTAGAAAGAGAATCTTGTAAAGTTGCATGAAACCAGTCAAATGATTGAAATCATATTATTCAAGTAGGCAAGTTTTAGATTATTTAAAACAAATTGTTACAGGGTAAAGATATAAATGGATTAATTAAATGAAAGAACTGGCACTAGAAGAAGAATCTTCTAGAGCTGCATTAAACCAGTCAAATGATTGAATTCATATTATTCAAGTAGGCAAGTTTTACAATATTTAAAAGAAATTAATACATACTAAAGATATTAATGGGTTAATTAAATGAAAGAACTGGCACTAGAAAGAGAATCTTGTAATGCTGCAAGAAAAAAGTCAAATGATTGAATTCATAGTATTCAAGTAGGCAAGTTTTAGAATATTTAAAACAAATTGCTAGCGGGGAAAGATATAAATGGGGTAATTCAATGAAATAATTGGCACTAGAAAGAGAATCTTGTAAAGCTGCATGAAACCAGTCAAATGATTGAATTTATATTATTGAAGTAGGCAAGTTTTAGAATATTTAAAACAAATTGCTACCAAGGAAAGATATAAATGGGGTAATTCAATGAAAGAACTGGCACTAGAAGAAGAATCTTGTAGAGCTGCATTAAACCAGGCAAATGATTGAATTCATATTATTCAAGTAGGCAAGTTTTAGATTATTTAATACAAATTGTTACAGGGTAAAGATATAAATGGATTAATTAAATGAACGAACTAGCACTAGAAAGAGAATCTTGTAAACCTGCATGAAACCAGTCAAATGATTGAATTTATATTATTGAAGTAGGCAAGTTTTGGAATATTTAAAACAAATTGTTACAGGGTAAAGATATAAATGGGTTAATTAAATGAAAGAACTGGCAATAGAAAGAAAGTCTTGTAATGCTGCATGAAACCAGTCAAATGATTGAAATCATATTATTCAAGTAGGCAAGTTTTAGATAATTTAAAACAAATTGTTACATGGTAAAGATATAAATGGATTATTTAAATGAAAGAACTGGCAGTAGAAAAAGAATCTTTTAAAGCTGCATGAACCAGTCAAATGATTGAATTCATATTATTCAAGTAGGCAAGTCTCAGAATATTAAAAACAAATTGTTACAGGGTAAAGATATAAATGGGTTAATTAAATGAAAGAACTGGCACTAGAAGAAGAATCTTCTAGAGCTGCATTAAACCAGTCAAATGATTGAATTCATATTATTCAAGTAGGCAAGTTTTAGAATATTTAAAACAGATTAATACATAGTAAAGATATTAATGGGTTAATTAAATGAAAGAACTGGCACTAGAAAGAGAAACTTGTAAAGCTGCTTGAAACCAGTCAATGATTGAATTCATATTATTCAAGTAGGCAAGTTTTAGTATATTGAAAACAAATTAATACATAGTAAAGATATTAATGGGTTAATTAAATGAAAGAACTGCCAGTAGAAAGAGAATCTTGTAAAGTTGCATGAAACCAGTCAAATGATTGAAATCATATTATTCAAGTAGGCAAGTTTTAGATTATTTAAAACAAATTGTTACAGGGTAAAGATATAAATGGATTAATTAAATGAAAGAACTGGCACTAGAAAAAGAATCTTGTAAAGCTGCATGAACCAGTCAAATGATTGAATTCATATTATTCAAGTAGGCAAGTTTTAGAATATTTAAAACAAATTAATACATAGTAAAGATATTAATGGGTTAATTAAATGAAAGGACTGGCACTAGAAAGAGAAACTTGTAAAGCTGCTTGAAACCAGTCAATGATTGAATTCATATTATTCAAGTAGGCAAGTTTTACTATATTTAAAACAAATTAATACATAGTAAAGATATTAATGGGTTAATTAAATGAAAGAACTGGCACTAGAAAGAGAATCTTGTAATGCTGCATGAAAAAAGTCAAATGATCGAATTCATAGTATTCAAGTAGGCAAGTTTTAGAATATTTAAAACAAATTGCTAGCAGGGAAAGATATAAATGGGGTAATTCAATGAAAGAACTGGCACTAGAAGAAGAATCTTCTAGAGCTGCATTAAACCAGTCAAATGATTGAATTCATATTATTCAAGTAGCCAAGTTTTAGAATATTTAAAACAAATTGTTACAGGGTAAAGATATAAATGGTTTAATTAAATGAAAGAACTGGCACTAGAAAGAGAATCTTGTAAAGTTGCATGAAACCAGTCAAATGATTGAAATCATATTATTCAAGTAGGCAAGTTTTAGAATGTTTAAAACAAATTAATATATAGTAAAGATATTAATGGCTTAATTAAATGAATGAACTGGCACTAGAAAGAGAACCTTGTAGAGCTGCTTTAAACCAGTCAAATGATTGAATTCATATTATTCAAGTAGGCAAGTTTTAGAATATTTAAAACAAATTGCTAGCGGGGAAAGATATAAATGGGGTAATTCAATGAAAGATGGTACTAGAAGAACAATCTTTTAGAGCTGCATTAAACCAGTCAAATGATTGAATTCATATTATTCAAGTAGGCAAGTTTTAGAATATTTAATATTTTAAACGTTCGTTCGTCCGCGTTGCGCGGATGGGCGGTGGTGATTAAGTACGGTGACCCTGGATCCCCCGCACTCGAAGGTACCTCCCGGGGCTGTGTAATGCTTTTAACTGCGGGTCAGGCCCCGGGAGAGGAGCTGGTGAGGTGGAAGTTTAGACGGTAGGATGCAGGTAAACATACGCATTACATCATTACATCCAGCGGAACCTGTTAGCCATTCCGACACTCCGTGCGTAAATGGCATTCCTTTCCGCACCAGTAAGAAAAAAAAATACAATGCAATTTAATTTGGGGGTCGATCCGGAAATTCTTGCGGCAACATTCAACCATTTGTAAGTCGAATCATAAATTCGAGAAATATGGGGTTGGATTTTACAATCGGCAGTTGATTCATATGCAATCATTAACGACATTTCTAATACCGTGACTGTAGCAAGTTATGAGCTCAGGACCAGGTAAGCTATTACCCGGAAATATACATTGTACCCTGCCTAACCCAGCGATTGTAAGAAGGATTGAAAAAAGGGTCCTTCAGTAAGACACTGAATTCCGCAAGACTAGGATCTAATTGAACAGTTTATATATGTATATAGCACTTCGATAATCAAATGATTTGAAACTGAAATTCCGACGAATAAACACCATCAAGTTTTATTCTGTTGCATGAGATGAGGTTTTAGTCATAGGAATATAGTCAGACTTACCCAGTCGACAACTAATACTGAATACATCAGGTTTGGTTCTTTCCAGCGACGCAAGTGTTTTCTATCAATTAGAGGCACTAAGGAGAGTGCACTCTCCATTCTGAGGGGAGAAGATCCCGCCTAGTAGCGTATTTGGTCGCTATACCACCCCCTCCGTTCCTAGCCATGAATGGCTTAATCGGAGAACGCTTCTTGCCCTCAAACTGATCAAATTCCACAGTGCTCAGTCCAGCCTCGTGAGGTGCCACCGATGCAGATGCCCCGAGGGACATCTACATCAGTAATTCCGCCCAGTAAAATTTTGCCTTCCGAAGAAGACAACAGACACCTAACACTACCAAGTAGCCATCAAGAACTAAGCTAAAAACCTACTCGCGGAAGCGCGAACCCCGCGCCTAGTTCTACTTATTTAATGAGCCAATTTTGTGAATGTCTCGTAATTTGAGGCAAATAAACAACAACTTCCCACCAAAAGTGTTGATCGCAACAACGAAATTTAGACCTAGTTCCCTTAGTGAACTCAGCTTACGCTTCAGTAAATCCTGACTTAAGTTAATTAAGTCAAATTAATTAAGTTAATTACGGACTCCGGTCTGGTATACCAGGGAGAGGCGGAATGATCGCTTACTCCCACTCAGCGCCATCGCAGAGTCCCGCGTGATATTCACCACCATAAACCGCCGTCGGGGAGAGTGCACTATAGCAATCAGGGCTAGCGAATATTATATCATTTACTAATCACTACGCACCTATGAATTATTTCATTTATCATGCTGCCGCTTCGCCGAGTAAGTCTATAAAGGTGCATTCACCTAAATCCTATTATCAATTGCCTTTAATTCTAATTATTATATAAGCGTGTTTCATAAAAAATTTCTCGTTTTTTTTCATAGAAATGGATGTTTTAAAGTTGCCCGTGCTTTGTAAGATATACCAGTTTACGATAATATTAGAGATCATTGAGAATACACAAAGAAATTATATACATTTAACTCGATTTACTGAAACGTGACACTTTTAATATTTCAAGTAAGGAATAAATCGCTATCTATGCCTTCTGAATCTTCCCCTAAACATATGAGGTCATTAAAGAAAGGATGAATGCTCCAATGGGAATTTAGCTGAACTTTACGGGTTACCTTAGATACTTAAACAAACATTGTACTGAAAATGGTTACCGGTATTTATTAAGAAATTCTGAACCAGTTTCTCATGCTTTTATTTCTTTTCTTTCTGGGTTTAAAACAATTTATAACAAAATTATTTAGCTGGATAAGACAGAGATTATATTCCAGTAATGTTTTGCTCTCAAATTTTAAATATAAAATATCTTATTTTACCTTCCAGTAAGCGATCCAGATGGAAATTTTATTGTTCACGTTGACAGTTCAACACTTCACGTAACATCTAAGATGACGATTGTTCCTTTAGTAACTTTATATCTGTTTTTGTTTGTGGTCTTTTAATTTTTCTGAAGGAAAAGATCAACGAAAAATTGCTGATCTATGTTATACCAATTCTTGGTAAAATGGCCCGATTTCTCAAATTTTTTTTGGTAGAATAGGTGACTGATGCTTGGGATAAATCGTTGAGATATCTTATAGATGAAAATATTTACGTCGTATGCCATTCTTCTTCTTCCTTTCTCGTTATCCATATCTTTATTCTTATCTTTGGTCCTTTTTTCCCCGTTTCTGGTTCTGTTAATTTTTGTCAGACCCCACCCAATACATCAATGCTGACAGAATGTAGAGGCATGTAAACTTATTGATACTTAATATTAATTAGTAGGAGATTGCCTTTGGACCACCTTCGGGACTCTAATCGCTAATGGCACAATAAGCCTAATCTTTTAAGCGCTTACTGGGTAAACTATGCATCTTAATATTTTTCCAAATATATAAAATAAAATATTCTAATCGCTCATAATTAGTGAATTTTATTTACACGGCCAATCTTAAAGGAGCATCATAAGATTGTATGCTTTTGGAAAGGATTGATTTTCATTGTGATTATAAACATTTACTATATACCACATTTAATCTTGACTGTATGAATTGATACTAAAATGCATATTACTTGTGGGTTTGTATAGTGCTGCTGTTTCCTTTCAAAAGTTGCAATACTAATGAACTAAAACTGATAAATTAAAATCTAGTAAAGTGTGAAAAATCAAGAAAAAAATCAGAATGGTTTATATTAATAATAATAATAATAATTAAAAAAAAAACAATTTCTTATGTGCTTTTGAAAGGAAATATTTTCACAAACTTTTTTTTTAATGAAGACTAGTATTTGTGAATCAGAAAATAAAAGAGTTTGAAATTATGAAGAAAATACAATGAGCATTAGTTAATAATGATTATAATTGCGGAAAAAGAATGGAGGTGGAAAGGAAAATAATGAAAAGAATTTTTCAGTATAAAAGTGTTTTATATATATATATATATATATATATATATATCGCCCCAACATCACGGACTGGAGTCCGGAACAGCGGAACAGAGCCCAGCAGAGATGCGTCTTGGAAGGCAGCCATAACAGAAGTGGACGAAGAACTTCTACACACCTCTCCTTTAAAACTTACAAGTTAAATAAAATAAACCAGCAATTGCGACTCCTCCGGAGTAGGGGTCGCATTGCTCCCACCTGATAGTTAGTGCCCCGTTGTGGCGTATTCCTGCTAGCCTATGAAGCGTTAGCACCGAAAGGACTTCAGTGGACGGTCTGAAGGGGAATTACGTCGGGAGGACAGGCTTCATAAGCCTAGCCTTCCGCGGTCGGCCCATAAAGTGGGTTCGATAACGCTGGTTCAACAACGGATTGGAATGCAACTAAATCCGTCTTAAAAAGACTAAATAATAAACAAAACTTGAAAAATTAGACCCACCTTTTAAAAACACGCCCGATTAGAATCATCCAGCAGCAAGGGACTCTGTCCAGGTTCTGCGATAAGTAGGGAGAAATAAACTCCCGCCAACTTTGCATTCCATTCCATTCCATATATATATATATATATATATATATATATATATAAAGAACGTGTTTCTAAAATGATCAGCATATTTTTTTCGAATTCTACTTGCAAAACTAAACAAAAAATATCCTTAGGAAAAATGGAAATTTCTCCTTCGTTCTCCCGCTGTTCACCATTTTGTTATTTTTATATAAAAATTTATATCTTAAGTTCGAATAAACGAAACACATTAATATTTGGTAAGAAGCTTGGTAATAAAGTTTTAAAATTAGCAAAAAATCAGGACCTTCGCAAATTACAAAATGGAGGCCGTTTATTTTTCAACCCATTATATCTCTGTAAATATTAGTTTTATCAAAATTTATGTCATTTACTAAGATATTAACCCTTTTATTTTGAACTAAATGACATTTTATTTTTTAAATTTGGTTAATAAATAGTCAAGTTATGGGAGAAAATTGAAGTTGTAATTTTGTCATAATTTTAAAGTCTATTATTTTGAGAAAATTATTACTTAATTTGATACTAATTTACAATACTAGAATTAAAAACAACTAATATTTAATTGAATCGAACGTAAAGTGGAAGACATGAAAACGTACACAAAATTACAACATCAATTTTCTTCCATAACTCAGCTATTTGTAAACCGAATTATAAAATAAATTTCATTTTGTTTAAAATAAAAGGCTTAATATTTTAGCAAATAACATACATTTTGATAAAACTATTATTTATAGAGATATAACGGATTGAAAAATAAAAAAATGGCCACCATTTTGTAATTTGCGAAGGTATTTAAGTCCTGATTTTTTTCTAATTTTAAAACTTCCTAAGAAAAAGCCAAGCAGTCTACCGACGGAAGCACTTCGACCGACGACTTGCACTTTCCCTCATGTTGCCCTTTTAAGGGCCAAGGGACAGTATAAGGTTTACGGTTTGAGATTATTTAAAGCCGGTTTTACGGAAAGGTAGGCTAAAGAAGAATTAAGATCGACCGTTATTATGGACTGAACCCGGCCCGATCTGAATCCAGCCGAAATGTAGTGATGAAGACAGACGAGTGAAGAAAGTTTCCTAACTTTGTTTCACCAATCATCCAACCTCCTTTCCTAAATCTTACAATTATGTCACCAGCACATGCGACCTCCCTGAATGGCTAGTATTAAATAATTTCATTACTACAGTAATATTTTTTGAATAAATGTTCGAAAAATTCTCCATTTGCAACTTACAGGCATCAAAAAGTCACTTTATGTTAGTTCTTTTAACGGATGCAGCGCTAATACGAGATATTTTGATTTCAATGTTCTGTTTGAACCGAACAATTGAGCAAGGATTATTTCTGAATACATTTTTTTTTTTTCAAATAACCCTTAAAAAAAAATCAGTGGTAGATAAATTCACAGATGGAAATCCGTAGATGGGAAATCCCTGGGAGATATAGATCGTAGGAAATTATTTTCTCCCCTAGAACTTACGTAGTTGCATTGTTGTATTATATGGGCTGTTGCTCCGTCTTCTTGCAACCAATAATTACGTTTATCTTTTTCTAGTACTATGAAGATAATTATATTCTATTAGCATTCAGATGTCAATTTCCGAGAAAAAGTTTGGTCCCGCTAATTTCTCCCGACAAAACGCGCCTGAAATCTTTTCTGACTACAACGAAAAGATGTTCTCATTAAAATAAAAAAATAATGAAAAATGTTTTCATTACAGATCATTTTTGCTATCTTTTCTTAACGTAACGTAATCTTGTAAAAAACGTGGGTTAGGTAAGATTAAATCTGGTTAGGTTAGTTTAGATCCTTTCCTTACTATTTTCACAAGGCTCCCCAATATTGGTTATTTTGGAAGTTTACGTAAGAACATAGATGAAACCATTTCTCGTCACTAAATAAAATTTTATCCAAAATCCGAATTTTTCCGCAAACAAAACGCAAAAACCATTTGCAATAATCGAGTCTGTTTCTATGATCGGGTTTTCACAAAACTTTCACGACATCGGATACTTTGCGGATACTCCTGTATGACATTCATTTCTGCTGAAATAACCTTCTTATTGACTTTCAAGGTGATCGTTCAAAGGATTCACAGAAACATTCTAAAGATTCCTCATTTAAAACTGTCCGGACAGTTTTTGTTCATCTACGTTAGCAGTTTCTCTAAAACGAACGACTATGCGCGAAATAATTGATTTACTGGGAACGTTTGATCAAGAAAGAACTACAGTAAAATTTTATCGGCACTTTACATAAGTTTGCGATTTAAAATAACAGTCAAAAATAATGTACGTTGGGTTGTGTAAAGGATTGTAGCCTTTTACAACAAACCTGTCACTGACAGGCAAAATAGGGAGAGATTGTTATGTTTACATTATTGTTAGGTTAACCATTACCAACCCACTCATAATGCCAACCTAAAAGATAATTTCCCATTTCAGGGGATTAAAGATAATGAATTCAGGCTGTATAACATTTTGTTCACTACAGTAATTTTGGCTTATTTTAGTTTTTTTTTTAAATAGTCAATTTTTATGTTCAAATTCTATTACGAAAAGTCTTCTTTTTAGATAGATTTCATAAGAAACCTACCTATTATAATGGATACCATGACTCGACTTCCAGAAAATTTCGACATATTTTCGCGTTTCACACCCCCCAGATGCCAAAACCACTGTCAGTTCAAAAGTTTATATATGTAAATGTTTTACTTTCTTGTGGACACGATAACTGCTGTAATTTTACGCCAATCACCTTCAAATTGATACATAAAATATAACAACACAAAATCTCGGTCGAGTTCGTTAATGGGCAAATACGGACTATGAGGATGGAAATGGGTAAGCTTTTTCAAAAACACCAAATATCGCTATAACTTTCTTATTAAGTAAAATATCGAATTGCTTTAAAGTTCCTACTATTTTTTTCGATAAAGACCTAAAACTTATCTAAATAAAGTTTTTTGATATCACAAACCATTGGCCCAGGGGGATGAAAAAATGGGGTTTCGAAGACAAAAAAAATTATACCTCCCTTAACAGGCAAAGTATAGAATGGGTTTAAAGTGATCGTTACTCCTCTAAACATTACGTAAAACGTTTGTCTGAAACGATTTTTTATACGACCAACCCTTATTTCAAGGAATGACTAAAATGTTGCTGGAATTGTAAGAAAATGGGGCTTGTCGTTGGCGAAACATGTGAAACTTTTTCACGTGCAATCATTGTTGTATTGAATAAATTTGAAGTTTTTCTTAATTTTAAGGTGGAAATCTTTTTTGTCCCCTACTTAGCACCGGTGAAATCTACCTCCGTTTTCCGGCGTACCGAAAGGGATTTTCTTTTTGCATGGAAATAATCCTGATATTTATTGTTACTTGTTTTATGTAAATGCTGAGACTAGGTTTTAAGTCTCAAAATTAATTATAAAATTAATTTTATAATTAATTATAAAATTTTCATAAAATTTTTAAGTAATTTTTAAATAAAAATTATTTAAAAATAAAACTAACGGCAGCCATTATTGGAAAACAGAACATTTTTGGAAGTATATACATTTTTTTTTTTTTTACTTTAGAATCGTTTCCCGAAATAATACCCAGTATTCCACCAGGGAAGGACAGGACTTACTCATAAAAGAAGTAGGACAAATAAAGGAAAAGCAATATCATAATTAAAATAATCGTAGGACAAATAAAGGAAAAGCAATATCATAATTAAAATAATCTATCTACTGCAGCCTTAATGAAATGTTAAAAAAATTTTTCTTTCAAAATTATGAAATAAAAAAAAACTGAAACAAATGATGGATAACGATGAATCACTTGATTCCAATCTTGTTAGAAACTTTACCAAGTATCGTAATGATAAATTTTGAATAATTATATAACGAGAAGAGATTTTTTTTTACGGTTTGCATAATCGTTTCCAGCATGAAATCACAATGTTACATGATGTACAATTACACCCTTTTCAATAGAAAATATTTACCTTGAATGGTGGTTGGGGTTGGCCGTTTTACTCTAATCTGTATACTTTAACGGTCAATTTATAAAACATGAATAAAGCTATAGATGCAGGATTTTCACTAAATTTTTTTCTCGTTCAAATCTACATTGAAATCATGTGTAATATGACCATCACACCGTTTAAAAAATTAAAGTTGAATTCAATATGGCGGATCCAAGATGGCCGAATAATTTCAAATATAACTCATAATAGTTTCTTTTACATAGTAATCAACTACATTTATTCTGGTAGCGTAGTCACACTCAGTTTTCTACAATTAAATCGTTAACAGACTTACCGAACATTCTGTTTAAATTTGATTGTATAATAAATTTCAAAAATCTTCCATCATTAAAATAGTAATAATAATTGTATCCCAAAGATATTTATAATTTGAATTATATAAATAAAATTGAATTATTTACTTTTTAATTAACTACAGATAACTGCTCAATTAGGCCGTTGTTAAGAAATTAATTTTTGTATGTGTGAAAAATGCCTAACCTGACTGGGATTCGGACCTAGAATCTTCCAAATATATGGCAGATACATCACTCCTCTATCGAGGTCAGCAATAATAAAATTAATAACAGTAATAATAATAACTCTTCTCTTCTTATTATAAATTATAACTTTATAAATAAAAATAATCTTTTAATTAATTTAAAAAAAAAACTTTTTCATTGTTTTAAAATAGTAATTTAAGTTTATTTTTCAATTTATAACACACTGAACAGTTCATTTTATAAAAAGAAAAACCTAAAATTAAAAATAAAGAAAAAAATAATTTGAAATTTATGACAACTGTATAACAACGTTTGCATATAAACTTTTCCTAAAACGAAAATTTAGAAGTTTATTACTTTACCCTTTGGGGCTATAGCAAGTTAGTAAAGATAAGTTAGTTTTTTTTTTAAAATAATAGTAATACATATTTATTAGGAAAAAGAGACGATTTGGTATAATAAAACATTGATTTTGTAATTTATTTTCAAAAAATAAAATCAATACTGGTTTTATTCGGATATTATATTAACTTTAACTGTATGATACTAACTTTATAATTCTAGCCAGAATCTGAACCCTCTGGGCCGGATCAACCCAGGCGAATCCTGGAGCCATCTTAGGCTCCTCAGGGCCTCCCGAAGCCAAGAGGCCTACGCCATGGCTTGCTTCGGTCCCCATTCCCACCTACCCAGAGGGCTCCACACCCCCTGGACCCCCGCACTGTATTTTATTTTTGTGGTTGTGAGAATAATACTGATAAATAATAATTATAATATTTAGGCTTTATAGAAACCTGAAAAAGAAACTAAATTACAAAAGATAGTATAGAATAATAGTAACTATAGTAAAAAAGTACTCACAACTTTGACGACGAAAAATTCATAACATATTTTTTTTACCGTGATGGGAGAAATATAATAATGAAGTAGAAGGATTATATATATATATATGTATATATATTTCACTTAATCTTTGATTCACAACTTCACCTTCCTTGGGGACAAAGAAATAATGAATATTTTTAATATCTTAACCTTTCCACCAACTTCCCAATAAATTAATTAAAAGTATTATTAAACTAAATTATTTTATTGAAAAAAAATCTACCTTAAATTTACTTTATAAAAATTGAGAGAGAGAAAAGTGTTGAGTTTTTAAGCAAATTAGAATCAAACTAAAAGTATGAATTTTAAACTAAAGTTTTTTATTCGCCAAAATTTTTTTTTAGTTTATGCATGAATATATGTTTTTATGGATGTATTAGTACAGCTATTGTTGTTATTGTGCTGTGTTTTTAGTTGAAGCAATTGAGAATAACTTCACTTTTACAAAACTATAATTATATACTCAATCGGAATGAAAGTTCCCTAAGCTGCTGCTATAACTTTAAATTCAGTTATACAAATAAAAAATAATATTGTTCGTGTATTTTTTTTCCCCCGATCATGAATATATAGTTGTTGCAGAACCATAACAATTAAGGTGAAGAGTATCCAAACTTTTGAAGGTTTTTTGCAAATATCGACGTTTAAAGATCTCCTGCAGTTTTTAATTTTAATTTTTTTTATAGTGATCGTAAAAAATTGAGCGTTAGTATAATGGAATTTATTTAAAATCCCTTAATTTCCTAGGTCTGGATTTATTGGAGGGAAAATACTCAATTTTTGCCTCGTATCTAGACAACCCGTTCAATAAAATGTTATATCTTTCGTTGATTTTCGATCCCATTGAACAAATAGGTATCAAAGAATTGATATACTTTCCCGTTTAGATAGCGCTACAGTAGAGCTATAGCTTTAGAAAGGAAAGTATTGTAATCAGTAAAATTCGGACATATAAGGTTTTAACGGAATCTTGATGTTTTGACACGTAAGGAAACCAAAAAACCGAATGGAAATTTTCCGGATTTTTATGTTCGTAAATTTTATGGATTTTTTTCCGGATTTTTATGTAAGTGTGCGTTCGGTAATGGTCTCTAAATCAACTTATTCCTCCAGAACTAGTGGGCCGGTTTTGACGAGACTTAGATTATTACTTCATACGGGGACATCAAAATTTAATTGATACCATTAAATTTTGAACTTAAAAAATCAATTTAGTGAGGATGAAAAGCAAGGTCATCCTCAGTATCTCGAGATTTCAACTAATTAATCCTATTTTAATTTGGCACATTTATTAACAATTAAAAAACAAAAATAATTGCAAAATAACGTTTTACAAAATCGCACTCCACAACCCCAAAAATGCTCTAAACTACTGCTATGTTGTGATGTCTCAGATGAGCGGTAGAATTAAATAAATGAATAATATTTAAAGTGTAAAAAGTAATTCGGTCTAGCTGGATATTGAATTCCGACACCCAGTTGACTCGGTAGCTGGTGCGTTAAGCCTCGCTGCTATACCAATCTGCCAAGCGAGATTTGTTCTATGCACGTTGTGAAATTAAACACTAGTTTAGTTAGTGCCGACCGTCGCCGCTAGTACCGCCACACCCGCGCGAATTAAATACGGTATGACTGAGCGCTTGAGTTACAATAATTGAATAAAAAATAAACGAAAAAATATTATATTTATATAAAATTATAAAAATGTTGCATTAAGTCGTGTGTGTATGTGTAAGCCGTACATCAGAAACAACACACAGTTATAGGAAAGCCCTACAACTGTGTTGTCAGCATTTTTTTGTAGTAATTTTAGAAAATTGAGCCTTAGTAGACGATAGTTATTTAAAATCCCATACTTTCCTTACTCTGGATTTACTGGTACTGGTTATTCAACTTTTGCCTCATATCTCAGTAAACTATTCAATCAAAACGTTGAATCTTGCCGTGCATGACTTTCTATTCCATTGAACAAATAGGTATTCATATATTTATTTTTTAAACTATTTTAGCCTTGTTAAATAATACTACAGCAAATTTTGCCAACTTACCGAAATAAATAATTACTCCATATCAATTTTTAAAAATCAAATTTTTAAGTTTAAAAATCCAACTGTAATAATGTAGACTGTCTTAATGAGTGCATTAATTGACATTAATTTACTCTTGTGAAGTTTATGATACTCGGCAAGGCTCGCGTGGTAACTTATTTTGCACTAGTGTATCAATAGTCATCATTATAGGCTCATTGCATAACGTATTATTCATAATGATCTTCGGAAAAATCTAAAAATTACAGTTTTTTCGTAGGAAAACCATTAAGGGACATTAAATAAAATCAAAAGTGATTCTATTGAAAATATTCTAATGAACGATTAAGGTTGTCCGTGATTTGCTTCTGATCAAATAAAGAGTGTTTTAGTACTTCTTTATTGTTATGGCTTCTAGTGTCAATTTTTTTTTTAAAATCTAATATAGTAATAAAATTGTACCACAGTAGATAAAAAAATATTTTTCCACTGATGGCATTTTATAAATAAAAAGATTAAAAAAAAGAAAGATTACTGTATATTAAATCCTCTTGAGTTTTTTTTTACTGTAAATACAGATCATAATTCAACTGGTTACACTTCAACAAAAAAAGGAAAAGAAATTAAAGAAGAGTTTATTAACAAATCTAAGACTCCATCAAAGATATTCTGCGTTGATATAACAAAAATAAAATAACGGTACCTAAAATTTAATTAAATTCAAAACTAAATTCTTGAATTGTAATTTACAGGGATAAAGAATTCTTTTGTTTTATAATTCAAATATAGCAGGCGTACTTCAAAAAGGCAAATAAAACCTAGCTTTGAATATAATTTGGTTTCAGTTGTTCAAATATTCGATGAAATAATATAAACTTTTAAAATTTGTGGAGTAATTTTAGTTACTTAAGAAAAAAGCTTTTATTTATTTACTGTAAAAGACACAGCAATATACGTACCACACCAAAAGAAACTTATTCCAGTAGCCTTTTATAATATCACATAGAGCTTTCATTAGAAATAATTTTAATTAATTTAAAAACCTAAATACAAAAAAAAAGTAGTATAATATTATTCAAATATGAGAGTTAACCCCTTCTCTTTTTCACTGGGTTTGTCATTATGAAAATCTGAAGTCCTAAATCGTCGTCTAACATTGAAGGTTTACGTTAAGGAAAAATAAACCGCTGGATATCAAATTTAAGAAGCTATAAGGCAGAAAATCGTATCAAACACGTTACTTCTTTACTAAATAATCCTAAAACCGGTTTGGACAAACGGAATCCAGTTCTGTGCTACGGAAAGTACCAGTAATTTAGAGATTATTCAGCGTTCGTTTCCAGAATAAATTTGCGAGATGCATTACACAGCAGCCATGGTGGTCTCACAGCAGCTCACTCTTGTGGTCTCGGCGAGGCGTGAGGAGGATTTAGCCGCAAGAGCGAACGTTGCCATTAATATGGTTAACAGATGGATGAATGATAAGGGGTTGACGTTAACACACGAGAAAATCATATTTATTCCTATGACAGGAAGAAGGAGAATCCGGGAGATACCCAAACAAGTTCAGGGTTATCCTGTGCGAGCTGAATTTAAGATTAAGTAATTAGGAATTTGGCTAGACCAAAGAAGAAATTTCTCGGTGCTTGTGAAGGAGACATGTTCGAAGGCAGAGTTGATGGTAAAAAACTTCAGTAAGCTTTTGGCGAATGCGTCAGTTCCTCCAGCGTCCAAGAGACGGTTGTATGTTCATCTAGCGAATTCAATTTTGCTATGCGCTGTTCCTGTTTGGGAGAGAGCCATAGCTATTGACAGAAATAGACGTGCCCTTGAAGGAGTCCAAAGACGGATGGCTCTAAGGGTCGCAGCTCCGTATTCTTCGGTATCAACTGAGGCGCTTTTTGTCATTGTGAGTGTTCCACCAGTACAACTGACCGAAATGAGGATGAAAGTCAGTAGAGGTGTAAACAAGGATGAGGCGTTTGACGATGACCAACTGGCATAAAAGGTGGAACAACTCAACGAAGGGACGTTGGACCTTTCGTTTGATAAGGGATGTCGGATAGTGGGCCGAGAGGGGATTCGATGAGCTTAATTACTGGTTCACCCGATTCCTGACCGGTCTTGGTGTTTTTAAGACGTATCTCCATTCGAGCAGAAAGGTTGACGACGAGAACCGCCCTTATTGTGGGCACCTGGATTTCCCGGAGCATGTAATCTTTTCATGTCCGAGATGGTTAGTGGAAAGGAGGAAGTGTGAAGACGTAACAGGAGTTATAACGGTGGAGAATATTATTACATGTATGCTTTCGGGAATAGAACATTTTGAAGCCACCTCCAAGTTTGTTACTGGGGTAATACAACGTAAGGATCAACTGGCGAGGGAGTGAAAGACAGCTTCCAATAAAGTTTCTGTTCGTTCAGGCTTGCCTGGATGGACGGTGGCAATGACGTAGACGGACGCTGAATCCCCTTAGCTGTGTGGGCCTTTACGAATGTAGAAAATAACAAGGAAGATGTTAAAAGACCCGAAACCGGTGGGGGAAGCCAAAAATGGTGTACCCTCATTAGCAAGGAAAACAGAAAAATCCAACCGGCGACCCGACCTGCTGTGGGAAGGCTCGTTTGAGTTAAAAAGACACCCCCTGTATCGTGCGATGCTTAGCTGAAGAGCCGATACATGGGCTAGGAAGACAAAAAAACCTCCTAGATCATTGATTTTCAAACTTTTTCACCCACCGCCCACATTGAGAATCAAACTTTTTTATCGCCCCCAAACTATAACTATGGCCTTGAAAAGACCCAGAAAAAATGTTTCTGGAGCAGGACCTCCATTAATTTTAGCTACGAGCCGCCACTATCCATAGTAAAAGAAAAACGGAGAAGTAGCCACCTAGATTCCCAAATCAATAGATCTTCACTAGATATTTCGAACTTTGGGAATAATATCATGTAATTCATTCAATCTGGTTGAACTCTGAAACCAATGAAAATAAGTACCACTAATGATATATCGCTGAAAAGCTCTCAAGAAGACTTATTACTGCAATTAAGAAAAAGTCAAAAATCCAATTTTGTTGGGATATTGGGCTTTTTGGACACTTTTGGTTAATTTGATTGTAATCAAAAGGGGAGGTGCAATAGTAGATCTTACAACAGTCCTAAATCCAAAATTTTAGCATCCTACGGCTAATCATCTTTGAGTTACACGTACAGACATCACGCTGAAACTATTCAAAATGAATTTAGCTATGATCAAATCGATATTTCCATTAAAACCTGAAAATCGAAATTTTTTTCGCGATCACAATACTTCCTTTACTTCGCAGAAGGCAGTAAAAAGAGCGCTAAATTAGGTTTATCGTCAAACAACCTAAATTAAAATTTTTATAAGTATTGTAATACGTTGCCATTATTTCTAATAATAATAGGTTACCATTAACATAATATTAATAATAGGTTACCATTATTTCTCACTTTGTAAATTATTTTTCCAAAATAAATGTACCCCTTTATTTGTACATAAGAGAATGTACGCGGTACCAAATTATTTTAATTTATATGGTAAGAAAACTTTAAAAATCCAAATTCCAACAATTTTTTATAATAGCCTTCAAATATTTTACAATTAAATAAAAAGAAATTATCTGAAAAAGTACTTTTTAACTCATATTTATTAGCTGGAATTTGTTAGATATTTTTTCTTTTATTATAAAATATTTTTTGTACTATGTATTAATAATGTATGTACTATACATAACATTTATTTCAATATTTAATATTTCATTTTTAATATTTTTGTACTATATTTATTTTTTTTAATATATATCGTTGTTTTGTTTCTATTTTAATATGTGTGGTCTATGTATTAGTTATTTTTGTATTTTCTATTATATTATGTAGTCGGTAATACACAAGAACAGTCTAAATGTAAACGTTTACATGTAATAAAAGTTACCTTTAGGTAAACTTTTTTTTAAATTTAATTAAAACTTAAAATATTGTTTTTCTACTTTCTTTTACTAAGTAAAGAAACTATTGTGGTCGGGAAAAATTACGGTTTTCAGATTTCAACGGAAATATCCATTTTGACCATCTCTGAATCCATTTTGACTAGTTTCGGCGTACGTATGTATCTTGCAAAACTCAAAAATGATTAGCCGTAAGATGTTGAAATTTTGGATTTAGGACTGTTGTAACATCTAGTTGTGCAGCTCCATTTTGATTGCAGTCGACTTGACAAAAAAATGAAAAATCCTTTTTTTAACTGCAGTAGTAAGCCCTCATTGAGAGCTTTTCAACGATATGTCATAAGTGGTACTTATTTTCATTAGTTCCAGGGTTGTAGCCAAATAAAATTTTAATTAATGAAATATTTGGATCTTACAAGGGAAAGGAACATTCGTTCTTATCAGAGTTCATCTATTTTTTTTTTTTTTTTTAATTTAAATATATTATTGATTTATTTGTAATTAACCTCTAATTGTAAAAAACATTTACAATAAATAATAATCCAATAATAACAGTAAAAATAAAAGAAAAATTATGAGAAGTTATTAATGAAATAAAATTTTATGTACTTTCATCTTAAAAAGAAGTGTATATGTAACTTAATAGAAAATTATGTGGGGTACACATCAGATTTTCTTTTTTTACTGAAATCTAATATAATTTTATAAATCAATCTCATATTTAATTATTCTTTATTATTTTCTGACGGTTCCTTAATTAAGTATTTGATAGAATTTAACTATTTACTAAGCACAAAACAATATTTTTCATTGTATTTTTTTGTGATACACTGTGTAAACCTGTTCCTGTATACAGGAACCAGCTGATAAGAATTATATTTTAGCAAGACCCAATATTGAACAATTATATGGAAATACATGAATAAATTAAAAACATATTATTATTATTACCCATCATTAATTAAAAAATAAATATTAATTTGTAAATGAATTGTATGGAATAATTACTTATATGCTATGTAAGAAACAATTTTTGTAAATTCGGGTGTTTATTTAAAATTCCTGTAGAGTAAAAGCAAATTTGAATAATAATTAATCCCAATTTAAATCAGGAATCATTTTTACTTTCTTGTATAAAGTAAAGGAAGTATTGTGATTGCGAAAAATTTCGGTTTTCAGATTTTAACGGAAATATCCATTATGACCATTCTTGAATCCATTTTGACTAGTTTCGGCGTGACGTCTGTATGTACGTACGTATGTATTGCATAACTCAAAAACGATTAGCAAAAAAATGAAATTTTGGATTTAGGTCTGTTGTACAATTTAATTGTGCAAATTGTCTGGCCCAAAAGTTTAAACCATCTGCATATTGACCATTGCAGATTGAAAATGTGCATAAAAAAAGGTATTTTTTAGGAAATAAATAAAACACACTGTGGAAAGAACAAATTAATATGAAAACTAACATATGGTAATATATATATATCAACCTAATAAAGACCCAATTAAAATACGTTAAATATTACTCATTGTTATTGTTTACTTATTTATTCAAAGGTAAAAACAAATGATAGGTTACGTTGCACTGATGCTATTAAAAAGTATTTTTGTTTTGTGTTGATATTTTTAAGAATGAGAGCATCAGAATTATAATTCAAATTACCTATGAAACTAATACTATGTAGCTGATGATCAAGTTGAAAAGATTTTACCAGATGCACAGAAAACAATTTAAGAGTCAAGTTAAAGACTATACTTCATCTTCTCCCGAACCACCATAAGGTGGTAAACAGGAAAAAAAAGAGAGGTTAGTTGTGATTTCTGCAAATTGTTAAAGGCCTTCTTTTTTCAGAGAAACTGGCAAAAAACAAACTGTCTAACTCATCTTCTGTTCAATTAATACAGTTATTAGTAAGTCTTCTTTAAATCTATGTTTTTTGTTTTCATCACACCTCTATCAGTTTAATTTTTACAATATATATATATATATATATATATATAAATATATATACACAATGGTGTATAAAGCATTTAATTAACATTGTACAATCTAATTTTTTTGTCTTTCTTCTACAGCCTACTTTCTCCAAGTACAGTCTGTAGTTTACATAATTTATTTGTTTTCCATGTTCTTCAATACATGAGTAATCTATTAACTGCTAAACAACTGTGTGTAGGAATAACAGAACAGTAATGTTTTAGTTTATAAAAAATTTGTCTATAATTCATAAACTATTTTTATCTCATTGTATATTAAAAATTAGACTAATGGAACAATAATGTTATTGTACAGTAACAAACCTTAGTCAAAATTTTATGATACAAAAAAGAATATCTGATTTTAAAGTATTTAATACCTCTTAACTTTAATGTTAATGAATTACAGATGAGTAACTCTTTCAATTTTTCCCAATAAGTGGTCAATGTAAGTATCTTGTTATGCGGAACACAGCCCACCAGTAGAAGAGTTTGTCTCATACTTTAATCAGCATGTTTGGAGTAGTGGAATTGACAAATGCTTCAAATCAGGTAATTGGTAGACAGTGGAAGCTCATACATAAGATCCTTTATAAAGTCCCAAAGGAAAAAAATCACATATGGTGTCAGTCAAATCTGATGACCTTGGAGACCACTGCAAACAAGCTCTGTCATTGGGTCCATGCCGATCAATCCAACAGTTGGTGAAAATATCATTCAACCAATCCTGTACAGAATTGGCCAGTAATGAGAGTTAAGCTCACCATCATGCTGCCACATAAAATTCTCTGATCCATCTTGTAGTTAAAGAAAGAGCTGTGTAGGCAACATATTCAAATAAGCAACAAACTGGTTACCCTTGTTTCAATGAACATCTAGTAAACTTGCAAGATATTGCACAGAAAACATTTCATTTTTGGGAGTCCTTTTTGTATTACAAGAGTTCATGTGTATTTTCTAACTCCAAGATATGAACATTATTTGTGTTAACCTTTCCTCCTTGATGAAATGTTGACTCAACACTAAACACAATACAATCAAGAAAGTTGTCATTTTCAGGCTGTAATATTCTGATTGTGAATTTGCACACAAAGTGTAGTCAGTAGGCTTCAAAGTCTGTAAACGGTATAGACACATGTAAGAATTTCCTTAAAACCCCTTATCCAAAGAATTGTAGGAACTTTAAACGAATTTGCTATTTTACTAGAAAGTTATAGCGATATAGTTTTTGCTCTCAAAAAAGTCCCCTATTCCACCCCCATGATTCGATTTTGGCTGTTAATGAACTTGATTGAGATTTTGGGACGAGTTATTTTTAAGGAACAATTTGAAAGTTATTGGCTTAAAATTACAGCAGTTATCGTGTCCACAAGAAAGTGAATATGTATTAATACATATATAAACTTTTCAGCTGACAGTAGTTTTGGGGTCTGGGGGAAGTGAAACACGAAGAAGATATGTCAAAATTTTCCAGAAGTTGAATAATGGTAGCCATTACAATAGGTAGCTTTCTTATGAGCTCTACCTAACAGATAATAAAAAAAAGATTACTCAAGATTCCAACTGATTACTTTGCAGTAAGAATATGAATAATGTGAAATTTTAACTGAAAAATATGTTACACAAAGAATGTTTGTTTTAAACAATTGCATAAGTCCAAGCACACAGGTTCAAAAGGATTTTTAGATGCAAGGAACCCACTCTTTCTCAGAGGGAAAAATGAACTGAACATACTATATAATACAGATGTATAATATTGCATCTGACCACATTCTATAAAATTATTTATTAGAAACATGGGAAGAGCAGATGACATAACTAATGAAATATCAGAATATTACAAAAAAGATTCATTAGTTGTCCACTGTGTTCATAATCATGGAAAAAATTAAAAATTGTGTCAAAGAACCTATATTCAATAACCTTTGTGGTACTTAGCATGTTAATGGAAATTCCCAGTAATGGTTTCTCAAGACAAAATACATAAGTGAGCAAGTAGCCACGTAGCCAGTAGTGAAACCTAATGCCAGTCCTTTACTTACAAAAAAACAAACAGCTTTAATTAAAATTTGACCTTAATTCACTTTATCTTAAATAATTATAAAGCAAGCAGTAACTACAGGGTATCAATGACATTAAATTGTAGTAAGTAACAAATAAGAAGTGATAAAACTTAACGGATAAAAAAGAGCAAAACCACACATAAATTAGATAAATAATATTAAAAAAATATATATAGCACTTAATCTTTTTAAATCACTCAAGTTTTTATTAATATTAAAAAAAAACGTATAAACTCAGAAAGAAAAAACTTTAAGAACTAGAGAGCAAATATTTATCTATTCTAAATAAATATAATAATAATTAAGTAATATTTAAATGGCAATAAAATTTGTACACAATTCATTTTCTTTATTAATTTTTTAAAACAAACATTGTCTAAAGTTAATAATTATTGTACTTTTAAAGTATTTTTTCACAGCTGGTGAAAAATCAGAGAACCCTGATGAATTATTAAAAAAAACATTCAGACAACACACATGCAAATGAATTCTAATTTTATAAAAATACATATTATTATTTAATTTATCCTAAGCTCTATTCAATGTATGAAAAATATGGAAGCATACGTATAAAAATTTGTATAAAATTTACAATTTCTTATTTTTATTAATATATATATATTTCATACTGAAAAAGTTTAATTGAATATAATGTTAAGTAATTAATCTTAACACCATATTAATTAATTTTTAAATATCACAGTAGAATTCTAACAGGTAATAAACAGAAAGTTAGTTTATTTATAAAAATTATTTTTTCCACTTAAATTTCCTTTATTTAATGGTAAGTTACAATGGTTGACTTAAAAAATTTTTGGTCCTTTACTTTTTTTTTCTATTAATTTATGTACTATTTTTCCTCTATATTAGCACTTTTATAAAATCTCTTCATCAAAATGTATACTTGCAAATTTTTATTAAAACCATAATGAAAATATCAGAATATGTTTACTATCATCTCAGCTGGATATAAAAATAACTTCTTTTCATCACCATGATACTAGTTTTATGCAGTTTAATTTCAAGCATCATTTGAAATGAATGTCTCACCTTGTTTTGTTGGAAAATTATTACTTTTTAAAATTAAGTGATGAATTAATTTTAAATTCTGTTTTAACTGAAGAACATAATTACAAGAACATTCTGATGGTAATGAAAATTTCAAATTAACACATTACTAAATTTTTTAACTTATTGCAGCAGGTTGTTGACAGCCAGTTGTCATTGGTCTAGTCCACACACATACAACTGTCTGGCATATACCTATTATCACTTTACACCACTATTATTTCTCGTCCTAAAATTAAGAATAAAAATATTCTTTAACACTTATTTAGAAAGAACTTTTAAAAATGGAACAAAAAAACCAGTGCAGCCTTGGGAAAAAGCTGAATATATATTTAATACAAATAACTGTAATAAGAGACATCTGTTTTTTAATTTCACCACATTTATACTAAAATATATCACAAAAACCATATCTTTAAAATCTAAAAAAAATTCAATTTTCTTAATTCACTTGAAATTTTTCTAAATATGTATAACAGATAAACATTTTTAATAAAGATAAAAAATTGAAAATACTGTGAAAAAATTATTAATATTATTCATTTAACGATGCAGAAAATTTTGTTACTGTCCAGCATTTGTTCGTATTTGCATCTCAAAAATTTTAATTTACCTTTGCAACATTCTGATTTCAATTGAAAGAACTAGTTATACTTAACTGAAATATTTATTAAAAATATTGCCATCAATTAATTTTAACTTCCAAATATAATCATATATGAGGTATGTTAATTTTATTAGTAAAAACAGAGGTTTGAGTGAAAATTTGGTAAATTTATATTTTTAAACAACTTGGCAGCAGCAAAAATTTAACTGTACCTATGAACTATCTTGTTATTACATATTAAATTTAATTTATACATACTTTAATTATAACAGTTTTGAATGATGGTTGCACACGGTGATAATGAAGTAATGTTGACAAGGAGGGAAAAAGTCTGTAGCAGAATATGACAATGTTTACTTTGTTCAAATTTAAATATACATTATATATATATACGCTTCTAATCTTAAATAAATATTATTAAATTACAATAAATTTCATATATATATATATATATATATATATAGGATCTATTTAATTATAATACAAAAATAAAAAAAATGTTATGAAAATCAATCTACTGTCATTTTAAAAAGAATGCTGTACATTAAGTTTGTATTAATGTAATTATTTATTTTCACAATAAATTACAATGTTTGTTTATTAAATTTAAAAATACTTTCCACTTAAAAACAATATTTAAAAAAATAATAATTTTCAGGCACTTTGAAAATAACATTATTTTATACAAGATAAAATTGTACAGATACATATATATTTTTACAATGAGAAATTTTAATTGAACTGCTTTGGTATTAAGTAATGTACAAAGAAAATAAAATATATTAGATTTCTTGTAAAATATTTATCTTGCATACAGATTAATTAATTTCTATGTAATTTTTACAGACCATTATTATGATTTACAATAGAAGCTGTAAGTAGAGTGTATGCTTGATGAACTAATATTAATCATGTAAGCAGTTCCCTATCATATATGAATATCTTTGGGATTACATTAATAAATTAATTATTAATTAATTAATAAAGTTAATCATTAATAAATTGTACTCTATTTTTGTTTTATACAATTAATGTTAAATAATATACAAAATTTTCTTTATTTACTGCAATATTTCAAAGCTGTCATCTTGTTAAATTTTTCTCATTTTTTAAATGATTTTAAATAAAATAAACAATCTTTGAAATTTGAAAATTGTTATGTTCAGACAATGGAATATCAATTGAAAATTTTACTTACAGACTACTATACCATTTAAGTCACATTACACAACTTAATGATTTTACAAAAGAACATTTTTGGTATAAAAAAAGTTACACAAGTTCCTATCCTTTGTTTTTTTCCATTGTATTAATATTATTCTAATGATTTAACATTAAACTCCACCTACTACTTGAATAGTTGACATTATTTTTCAACCCTTATTGCTGTTTTTTGTTGTTTACCTTGATGATTTAAAAAATAATCTACAAATTATACATGTACGAGGCATACATATATAAAGTAAGGGCTGTTGTTGGCTTATATTTAAATATTAGCGAGTCTGAACAGTATCACGTGTGCAGGGTCATCTATTAGCTATTATTAAACCACTACAGTAGTTGTTTTGATTCAGTAGTCATTTGCCTGCCGGTGAATGCAGATTAAAATGTCCGCAACAATAATTTCTCCTGCCAGTTGTGAAGTGCGTGCTATGATTTGATTTTTATGTGCAAAATTATATTCTGCTGCTGAAATGCCTAGTGTATGGACCTACAGTAATGAGTGAAGGAAAGGTTAGACAGTGTTGTTGAGACTGTAAAAATGGCCACACAAACGTGCATGAAGTGGCAGGCCCAGTATTCAGACCAATGAAATTGTTGAACAAGTCAACCAAAAACTGTGATGTGATTGACGAATGAAGATTAATGCTCTGGCTGATTTCTGCATGTTGGACGCACCTCTGTCTACACGATTGTCACAGAAAAGCTCGGATATCACAAATTGTGGGCAAGGTGGTTATCGAAAATGCTAACTGACCAACACAAAGAGCAAAGAATGTGAACTCAAGACTGCCATTGTCAACTGGTTCAATTCCCAGGCGGTGAACCTCTAAGCAGAGGGGTTAAAGAAACTGGTGCAACATTACAAAAAGTGCTTGGAACTGAATGATGATTACGTGGAAAAGCAAAGTAGATATGTAGCACACTAAAACTGTTAAGTAAAAACCTTTTCTCACAAATTAATTTTATATACATAAAATTATAAACCTTTCTTGTAAAAATTTAATAATTTGACTCTTCTCCAGTTAAATAAGTTATATCCATATCATTGAGTATACACACCTAGTTCTGAGATCAAAGAAAATGTCTTCGAAGAAAGACTTCATTCATTCATCTAAAATAACATATTTTAAATGAATTTTTGCTATAAAGAATCCTGTAAATAAAACTAAAAAAAAGTATATTTTTCTTATGCAGGGAACTGGAATTTCTCTGCTCTCAAACAAGATTAAATAAAAATAACATATTAAATTTAAAACATATTTACAAACTGGACAGGAATCTCTGAAAAAAAAAAAACTCTAGTAAATTGTAATTTAAATTTCTTATAAAACAAGCTATAAATAACAGTATGTCACAAGGAGGAGCTTTATTCATTTTTTAAGGAGAATAGAATTCTTCAGTGACATGATCTTTTGTGTTTAGCACCTACTGTAAACTGTTAACTCATTTTTTTGCTGGCGTACAGCTTATCCAGTAGATTTCAATTTTGAGTCAAAATTTTCAGCGCAACATGACATTTAAACTTTTTGGTAATAACTAAATAAAAATAAAAAAAATTCAAAAATTTTTCTGTGAACTTTCAGCTGATAATGATATATTAAACATAATGAATAACAAACTGATGGTTATGCATTATACAGATTTCCCAATATGTATGAGATTTTTGGACAAAAATATTTTTAAAGAGTTTTTGTTAAAATTTTTTAAAGAATACCAATGAAATCATAAGCCTGAATAAAAAATAAAATCACCATTTTTTGAGATGACTATTAGTATTATAAAGGAAAGTACAATAACAACATGAATAATTTTACATTTTTGACAAAAACATTGTGATAAAGAGTGCTATGCTTAAAGATTTACATGGTAAATTTACATGTAAAGGTTTAAATAGTTTTTTCAAATTAACCTTAATAATAGAAGGATCTTTTAAACAAGAACTGCTTAAATCAAAGATGTAAATTTTCATTAGAAGTTTTTTTTAAAGCATACTTAATAAGGTTACTTAAATTGTTCTCCAAATTTTAAAAACATACTATAGACACTTGAGCCCAAAAATGTTTGAATTACAATTAATCATTAAAGCTATTCTTAATTCAGTTAACGACACTATTAAACAGTATGGTTTGCACAGAAAACCTTAAATAAATTTGTTAGAATATATATTACCATTTTTAAAAATATCAATTTTATATTTGGTTTTTACAGCTTCTTTTGCATAGGTTTCTTAACAATTTTTTTTTATCGCTGAAAGCAAATTAAAAAATTATGTTTCAAATAAAACATATATGAAAGAAACACAGCAATTACACCAACATGTAAATATGATCTGATCTGATCTGATCCATGTAACAGGATTACTAACCTAATTAAAGAATGCAGCATTGTTATGATGAGATGTAAATGAATATCTCTAGGATATTACAGTACAATTACGACTAATGAAATGCATCTAGTTTGTTTCTTCAAATTTTAGTGTAATGTGCAATGGCATACATATCCTTTTAGCATGATTGACCTTTTACAATCAGTACATTAGAGCTAAATTAATACTTTAATTTAACAATAACGTTTTTTACAGTTTTGCTTAGAAATTTATTTTAAATTTTTTAAGATACCTTATTTCACAAAAATCAACAGGAGGATATATTATTTGTAATTTGAAACCTACACATTGCAAAAGTCTTTCCAAATACAATGACATTCAAGTGTGAATGAATAAATATGATCATGTCAAGTGTGGATAAATATATTTATCCATCAATTATAAAAGTAAAGAACCTGTTCCATGTTACCTGGACGGATCCACAAAAAATACTGATTAGAGCAACTCCACAAAATATAAAATTAATGAAGACTAATTAAATTCCATATATGATAGTAATAATTACATAATATAATAATAGCAATGCAAATATGTCAATATAATAAAAACAGAATATACACTTTTAATAACGATAATTGAAATTAATAAAACATATATTATTTGGAATATCAGAAATGACTATTATATAAGTAAAGAAAAATGCAAATACAGCCAAGACCTGAATCTGGTATAATACTTCACATAACTATACCATGATATGTCATTTTCTGATGTAATATTCCACCAAACTGTATAGATTACTTAAAACAATGAATAAAAAGTTATCTACAAAAAATACGTATGAGTTTAAATGTGAGTGAGACATCACGTAAATAAATAAGATTAATTCGAAAAATAAAGTGAAATATAATACATACAAACGAATTTTGAACTAACATAGGGAAATTTAATGTAAGAGGTATGCAAAGGACTTACACTAAAAATAGTTCTCATTATAAATGGTTTTATTTACAGACAATCTTTCAGATTTTTCTGAAGGAAATTGTTGTTTATTAATTATCGTTTTTTAAAATGCAAATATCAAATTTGTAAAACAAATCCTGTGCCTATAGCACTGTAGAATATAAAATGTAGAATAAAAGTACTTAAACTTAATAGGATTGAGGATTTTAAGCCAATAAGGTAAAAATTTTATTAGAGAGAGGAACTAATTAAAGTCATTAAAAACAAGTATAGTTATGAAAAATATAAAATTAATGAATATGCAACAGAATTGTTTGAAGTGTTTCAGTTATTACTGTGAATTTAATTCCACTGAAATGGTCTAGAACCACATAAAAGCTTACATATATCATCACAAAGTGATGTTCAAAACAAATTGAGTCAAAGAGATATGGAAAGTAGATTATCTACAAGATGATATTGAAGAATTTTTCATTCAGGTTACATTCTCTTCATCTATACCACAAGATTAACTGATATAATCAGGATGTAGTCAGTAATATTTTTCAAGGATTTCCAACCATCAGATTTAACAATAATATTCCTTAATTATAATAAAAACGGATAAGTTAACCAATTATTACAAAAATTTATTTATATAAACTGAAACGATAACTCTAGCAGAGTTACAGCTAGAAAAATTATATTAGTTACTGCCAATAGAAAAATTATAGGTGATTTTGTTTTATAAATATAGATTATTTTATTATAGGTAACTGTAGCTATAAGCATAGAAAGCAACTTTTAAATAAAGCATACTAACTATTATAATGATGAAATTATAACTGAATGAGCACTATAATGGTTGAGTGGACAGGAGTTTGCACTGATGTGCTGGTAGTATTCAACAATCAAATTGTGGTTTAACTGAATAATTAATTATAACAATTTAATTATGATTGTTTCAATAATTACACATACAACAAAATAATTTCTTTAAACATTTTAATGACTGACTAATGGGAGATACAAGAAACTAACCGAAATATTACATAAATAAATATGGTATGTAAAGAAATCAAAACTTGTGCTCAACCACTCAATTGTAGCTAAAGACATAGAAAGCAACCTTTAAAATTCAAATTTAATGGAAGACAGAAAAAGCTGGAAAACATGGGCCAGACACTCAATAAAAACTATACACTGAAATGATATTATTCAGTAATAAAAAAAAAGTCTACCTTCATTGTGAAAGTAATGCAAGATGGTAACATATGGAAAATGTAAAACTTCTGTAATGATAGAGGGCATGGCATTAGTTCCTAAACGTGATGTATTTTTTACATTTATGAACAGATCTTGATTCTCTTGACAAAAAACCAATCTGGGAACAAAACACTCATAGTAATCATAGCAACATAACAAGACAGCACTATTTTTTCAAATTAACAAAAATCAATTTTTTTTTTATGAAAAAAATCGACATATTCATCTAAAAACATAATAGCAATGGAGAGATACCATTTTTATCTATTTCTTTAACACAAATGTCATTGATAAAAAGGAATAAATACATTCCAGAAGAAATTTATTGGCCTTCAAGAAAAAGATAGATTAAAATATAGTAAAGAATATCAAAATATAATTTAATCCTTTTAACCTAATGATCATGCGGATGCATCTGCTTCTTTCAATAATTCTAAATTTGAAATATATTGTGATGGTATATGAAATTACTGCTTTAATCAAAAGTTAACAACTTTGTAATATGACTGCTTTTCCTGAAGGTACTCACAAGGATACAGAGTGTTGTTCCAACAGCAGGCTGCAGAAATTCTTTCTTTTGGGCATTTTATTTTTGCTGTGCAACATCTGGAAGCCACATTGCATTGAAGTTGATATGCATGTTGTTTACTTCAGTAAATTAAGTAGTGGTTTATTACCCACTTGTTGGTGCTATTGCTTTCTATTTGCTTCTACACTGTACAGGTAAGCATTCCCTTACATTTTATTTTAGCATAGGGTTAAAAAGGTAATCTGGTACTAGAAAGTACTGCCAGATTGTAGGAGTAATTAAAAAAAATGTTTTTTGGAGACTTGACATCAGTGTTCATCCTACATGTATTAAATAATACTACTGTACCTTACTTACAATTTTGTTATATTATACAATTAATATAACAGATACACATATTATATATTAGTATAATTATATGTATAATCTTATGTAAATAAGATTATTTTTTATTCTGCTTTGTTTTATTATATTTTTGTTGACCCTTGGTGTAACAGACAGTAATTTGTAAATGAATAAATAAATAGAAATAAAATTATTATTAAATTTTCAACTTATGTTTACCATAAATGTTGAAATATCAGTAGATAGTAACACTAGAAAGTGGTACATAATTTTTGTAATCTTTACTTGATTTTTATTTGTAGGCCCAAAATATTATCTTAATTTTTTTTAGGTAAGAATGCCTAAAAAATATCTGGCAGAGGAGGAGCATCTTTTTTCTGATATAGATACAACATCCAAGAGAATAAGTTAGAGCAAGAAAATGATACTGTTACTGACTGTTCTGATCTACATTCTACTACGTTCAACTAATTTCAGTGATAATAATACACCAATCTGAATATCAAAGGAAATTGAATAAGACAAACTATCAAATAGTTTGCAGCATTTAAAAAGGAAGTTGGTCCAGTTCTGCAGAATTTTGTGGGAGAAAAGCCAGAAGCTGATATTTATTTCACTGTTAGACCAGAATGTGCAATTGAAAATTTGGTGTTTCAAACTTAGGACTGTTTTATTTGGTTTACCATTGCTTTCATTAAATCGTTATTGGTTGAATAATGTTGACATTGTGGTTCCACTTGCCCCCAAAACAATGTAGTGCAATACTTTGAAAATTGTGCGAATATTCATACACATGAATACTCACTCAGCTTTTGAGGTTATCTAATGCTGCACAAAGTACATATGAAAGTAAGGTTCTTTTCAAAGGTCATGCATTTTTAAAACGGTAAAATTCCATGAAACCCGTAAAGAAGAGCTACAAAATATTGAGTTGAGCCGAGTGGTTATGTGTATGAGTTGAGGTGTATCAAGGTAAAATATAGGAATATGGAGACACAACTTCCAAAGAAAGATTTGGAATAAGGGGAAAATGTTGACAGGCTAACCGTTCTCTCAAAGAAGACTATGGTGATGTTGGGCAATTTTTTACTTCCGTTGAGTTATTTTAGCACCTGAAGACCAAAACATATTTGCTTGTTCATTCTAATAGGAAGCATCTTCCCAAGTTTGAGGAGGATAAGGAAATGAAGAGGAGTGATTTTGATTATTGCTCAACTGACCAGAGGATTGCATTCTTCAAATGGAAGAACAAGTGTATCAATCTATTTTCTAATTATTATAACAAAGAGACAATTACCTTAAGTCATCAAGATCAAGATGGGATGAAGAAGGATGTTGTAGCACTCATGATAATAAGAGACTCAACTCATCAATGGGTGGAGTGGTCCAGGCAGATATGCCCCACTCACTATACAACAGGAACAGAAACTCAAATAAATAATGGCACAGACTATTCTTTGCAATATCTGAAATTGAATATGTCAATGCCACTATCATTTATAAAGAAATGCATGGAGAAATTTCATTATTGGAGTTTTGAAGGACTTGGCAATGGGACTCATAGCCTGAGGAAGTAGATCAGTAAAGGAGAGAGATTGTCCTGCGGTCAGCACCACAGTAGATTAACCAAAGAAGAGTAACTTTTCCAAGTCCAAAACATCAGGAAACAAAATCTGGGAGCTCACTGGCCAACATTCTATAAGTAAAGGGGAAGATGCTCTTCATTAGAAAAATACAGTCCAAATCTTATTAAAAAAAATTTTTTTTTTTTTGGTTTGTGGGCGAAAAACGCCTCGGCGTTATCATCGGCCGGTAGTTATTATTAAAAGGGTAATATAACTCCAAAATAATAAGCTGTACATGTAAACATAATATTAATCATATAATAAAAATTTACTAAAACAAGCCAAGAAGGCAAAATAAAACCCAAAACTAATATCACAGACAAAGTTGATTAAATATAAAAGATAAAATAACAGAATAAAGACAGTATAAAAACTTACCTAACTCTGATGGGTTGTGCAAAAATCCCCACCCCGGATAGTAAAATTAAACACATAGAACTAAAAAATCAAATCAAAAATAAAGTTTAAAATTATTAAAAAAACTCTCCTTACAGAAAAACAAATGTTTTTAAAAATATTCATTTTCCAAGGTATTTTTCACCTGTAATGAAGAAAGGAATTATTTTCAGACATAAAATTTCAAGTAGTGTAAATAAAAATGTGTGTTTAAACTTCTTATTCTTTACATATTACCCTGTTCCTGCCAGTACTTTTAAGTACCATGTGCATAATTAAAAACTAAGACACTGTAAAAAATATTTTCCTCTTTCATAGGCGTTTTCTGCACCAAAACTTATCTAATGATGCAAAAATACAATTAAAAAGTAGCTGGTAAATCAATTAAGGATATAAAGGGTTAAATATCTTTTTCTTGAAGGTCGTACAATATTTTTCTCAAATGTATTTAATCTATCAATGAGCTAAGTAGATAGAGTTAAAGAATTAAATATTTTCCTCTGCAGTGTTTGTTGATAGATGAATATATTTATTTTTATCACGAAACTGATAAAAAAAAGGTAAATTTTTATTAACTCGATACATCTACACTACGATTAATAATTAACATTGATAAAAATGAGATATTTTTTAAATATATATATATATATATATACACACAGAAAAAAATTTAGTAATTAATAATTAAAATCACATAACAGTTTGAATATAACTTTAATCTCTAAAAATATAATCTTAACTCAGAATCAGAGTACTGATAGATGATTTTATGTTTATTATCTCAAATATGTACTGGAGCAGTTAGGTTTTTTTTTTTAGATATTAAACTTATATGAGTCTTGTTGCGTATACCTCAAACATTACTAAGGAAAACCATTATCATTTCCAGAAATCATAAATTTCTGATTTAACATCTATCATTCACTCAAATCACTATGGAAGATTTAATCTAATTTACAAAGCCTTTTAGAAGCCAAAGGTTTAACGATAAGGGCATTTTCAGTAAAGCAATGGATCGAAATATGCAAAAATAATTAGTTTATCGTAGTATTAACTCAATACGTGATAAAATTATTCCAACTTTTTTACTTATAAGTAGTATAACAACTCAAACAAAGCAGAAAAACAATATTCTATGAAGTAAATTTCTGTGGACAAATAACTGGTGAATAAATTACACAAAAGCTTTTAACTGATAAAACTTCAGAGATTTCAACTTAAATTTTTTATAAGCATATTAAAAATCTACATGGCAAATTTTATTTAGGACCTACAAGCGACACAAGGTAATAAATTTGTTAATGGATCAGATATTTTCAGTACAAGGCAAAAGATGACTGTGGATATAAAGCATAATTTTATGGAGTGAAAATATTATTCTCACGGAAAATGTACAAGAGGAGCAAAATAAAAAAAAATAAGGAAAACCTCAGGAAGTGGTGAATTTTGTGTATATGTTGATGATTTATCTTCTTTTAAAGGAGATTTTATCAATTGTCAAGCACTAGTGCTTAGCATGTACACCGAACATTATATCAGTAGATATGAGCAAGTTTTTTTCTTTTTAAAAAAATCACTAATTAAAAATATCATTTTATACTAATTCAGTCTTACATTAATTTTTTCTAACATTCAAATACTGTATTAATGTTTTCCTGTTTAAATTGCCTAAATTTAAATATGAAAAAAGGAGTAGATAACACGTTGACACAATGCTAGTGACGAATGTGAAAAATCGATTTTTCAAATTTAACAGTTTACCACATAGTTTGACATCGTGCATCTAGTGGTAAATTATCGAACCTCAATGGCTATCATGAAGGCCAGTACAATGATGTCACTTTGATGAATATGTCATTTTTTGGGCATCTTGCCACATAATATTAGCGAATAATTTTATTTGACTGTTTACTATTATAATGAAATGGATAGGATGTATTTCTACAATGCAATGTAACAAATGTGACACATTCGATAGTTTGCACTTGTACATTATATGCACAATGTCTGGATTTTGGTATAAAAAAGTAACGAATATGACATATTCGTAAGTATGCGTCTGTTATTTTTTGCAAATGTTTTGCGCTGTGTTAGAACAAATTAGCAAATATGACTTATTCGTAAATATGAGTCACAGTTATTAGACTGGTGCCTGCTGGATGATTTTGTGATTGCAATACAATCACGCATCTGGATGCGTGAAACAACAAATTATTAGTATTACGTCTCCAATTACTCATCCAGAACGTAAATAGTAACTAAATTAATCATTATTCTCAAAAGCTGTTCTATCATTTTATTCGATGCTTATTAGATTTTTATATTTATTGAAAGAACTAGGACAAAAATAATCATTCTCAGTTTTCAGAGTTATTACACTACAGTTGCATTATTCTTCAACGACTAAAGCTCTAGCTGGTCCTTGTATAACACCCACAATGGCAGAACGCGCACGTTTCATAAGAGAAATAAAGGACGCTGCTTGGGGATCACAAATGTCAAACACGCCAACATTTCAAGAAAAGATCGATAACAGCATTTGGCATGACGGTTAGTTTACTTATTTTTATTATTACAATTATTTAAACTTAATTACTATTAATAGTAATAGCAATTATTATTGACTAAAAGTAGTAGACTATTTTGTCATAATGATGACTAAAAATGATTGACTACTACTACTGTGTGGTTACTAATAAATTTGTGTAGCATGATGTATTTTGTGTATAGTAGGCTTTACATACTGTATAAATATATATTTTTTTAAGCCAAACTCAGAAAATGATGTTTTGTACGATGTGTTTTTTTTTTCTGGATTCATTGTATGTCGTTAAAAAACTAAATTTCGTATTCTTTTTGTGTTCAGATTTGTTTCTCACGTTTTCAGATGAAGACGATACTGGCGCTGATCGAACCTATTTAAATGATGCTGATGATGAAATACTACAGCCATCACGAGACTCTTCAATCGCAGCTGAACCCCGGGTAACTGCTGTAAGTACAAGTAATATAAATATTGGTAATAAAACAGAAATTAAAAAACCCGTAAAGCTCATTTTTCCAAGTGGAAAAGAAATCTTAACAAAATCCTCTGTTTAAGTGGCAAATCTTATGTAACTACAAGTGGAAAGGTGGTTCCTGCTAAACCAATTAGGGCAAGTCAATATTTGAATCGCCCGAATCATGAATGCTATTTTAAAATCCCCGAAGATGGCAGAAAAGAAATATAAAACAATTTTCATTCCTTAAATTCACTACAGTTACAATGTGAATTTTTCATCCGTCACATTGAAATTACGGATCCAAAAAGAAAAGTTGTTTCAGGCAACTCAAGAAAAGAGGTGACAAAAAAGTATTCACCGACTTATCAAGGTAAAAAAGTATTTGTGTGTCGGGAATTTTTTCTTAATACACTTTGAATCAGTGAAGGGCTCTCCTGAAGGTGTATTACAACCTGAGAAAAGGGAATGAAAAGCACAATTGTCTAATGATAATGAAAATGTAATTAAAGAACACATCTTATCATTTCCTACAATGGAATCTCACTTTTGTAGGAAAAGTAGTGAATTTCGATATTTAGATTCGAATCTAAATATAACAATTATGTATAAGTTGTACGTTGAGAAATGCAAGGCAGAAGGAACAAATGTACAGTCATTTGAAACTTACCGGTTAGATCTCATAAACTTAAATTTCACAAGCCTAAAAAGGACTTGTGTAAATCGTGTGTCAAATTCAATGATATAAATGAAGAAGATAAACTAATAAATAAAGAAAGCTATGACAAACACTTACTTTGAAAAGAATCAGCTAGGGCTCGTAGGGATGGAGATAAGGCAACGGCAATAGCAAACAGAGATACTGTTCTAGCTTTCAATTTTGACCTCCAGGCTGTTTTGCAAACCCCAAAAGGTGCAGCTGGACCATTTTTTTACTCCAGAAAACTGGCAGTATATAATTTAACCATTTACAATCTAGGAAATGCTGATGTTCACTGTTTTACTTGGGATGAGACAGAAGGAAATAGAGGCAGCATCGAAATTGCCTCTTGCATTTATAAGTACTTAATGTCCTACCCCAATGTTACTGAAGTGCAAATGATGACTGATAGCTGTGGCGGCCAAGCAAAACATTTTAACTTTAGTCTCATGTGCATACATGCTGTTAATACTCACAGCAAATTACAAACCATCAATCACGTCTTCTTTGAACCGGGGCATTCTCAGATGGAATGTGACTTAGCACATTCCAAAATCGAATTACATTCTGAAAACTCGGCTGTATATACACCGGAAGGGTGGGCACAGGTTTTCCGTATGGCTCGAGATAAAACTCGTCCATTTGAGGTGAATGTTTTATTGCACGACGACTTTTTGTTCTTCAACAGCAATGAGATACAAATAATAAATGAAGACAAAGCAAAATGAAACACTAAAAAACAGAAACAACAATGAAAACTGTGAATTACAGTTCACTTTTAATGACTCAACGTGGTTTCAATATAGATAATCTGAAACAAAAAAGTGTTCGTTAAAACAAATTATATTGACCATGACTTAAAATTTTTGATATTGAAAGGAAAAAGGGGTTAAAGTCATTCAATAAATCCTATGAATCCTTACAAGGAGAGGCTTGGCATTGCAGCACAAAAGAAACATGATTTAATGAAACTATGCGAAGATCACTTGATTCCAAGAGCATACCACCAATTTTACCAACAACTTCCAACATCCAGCAAAAATCAAGATAGACTTGGAGAGCCTCATGCTTCAGAAGAAGATGAAAATTTGCATTAGCACAATTAACATTTAAAACTTATGCTAGTATCTAATAATGCATTGATAGATTGTCTTAATCCTATCTCATTTTCATCTACTTTTAATTAAAATTTTTTATTACAGTCATGATTGTTGTTAACTTTTAACATTTTAATTAATCTTTTATTTTATAAACTTTTTTTGCATAAAAATATAATATTTTGTAAAATTTTTTGAAACTATAAATAAGACATTTATTGCTGAATTTACTGAACTTTTTTATTATTCTGTCCTCCTGTTTTAATAAATGAATTTACATTTGACAGTTTACAATTGTCACAATTCTTTATCGCTATTAAAATTTCTATGTGCTGTAAAGTAATGAATATTTTTAACAGAATTTTAAAATTATCGTAATTACCAAAAACATAAATAAAAGTGTAGAGCATACAATTAATTGTATAAGTAAACATAATTCATCTCTAAAGTGGCAGAAGCGTTGATGACCGATATCAAATTGAACTTTTAAACTGTTTTTTAGCTCTCCTGAAAAATAGGGTTTTCATATTCGTTACTTTAGCATTGTGTCGACGACATGTCCAGCCTGAAAGCATAATTTGATTACTCTGTCAAAATTTGTTAAAAATATTTGTAGTTAAATATAAAATCTAAAATAAATCATTAGAGAATTAACAATTAACATTAATGATTGTTATCAAACTCATCTAATCTAAAGCTACATTTAAGCTTTTTAACAGGTTAACCGCCATGAGGGATTACTGAACTCTATATTATCTTAAACTACTTAATGAAATATCACCTGGAAGGCTATTTTTTTAGTTTTTTTTTTTGTTTTTATTAAATGTATTATGATGTTATTTTATGGGAAACCATCCAGAAACATAAAATTTTACATAACTAAGCAGTAATGACTAAAGATGTGAGGTGTCAACAGACCCCTCACAGCGGTAGAGTTAACAAAACACACTTTATATTTAAAAAATAAGAAATAAAATTCACTACACCATTCATAAGCTTATGACCATCATAATAGTTTGTATTTACTTTACCAGGCAGCATTATCATTACAAATTTGCAATTGCTGATTAGTTGTTCATCAATCTATAACAGAATTTACTTTTATTATATCCTAGTCTAATTTCACTAACAAAACATTAAATATAAAACACACTAAAATACATCACTCATTTAGTTTTGATTTTATGTCTATTTAGGTTTTGTAACATGTGTTTTGATAAACCATATAGGTAATTAAATTATCCAAAATTGGTAATTACCATAGATGTTTGTTTAAAACCCTACTTTGTAACTGGATCAAATAAACAACAATAACTCAAAAACCACAACAGAAAACATACACTTTGACTTGTTACAAATCTTATAAACTAAAATTACATCTCCTTAACAAACAAAATAAAAATTATGAAAAGGTTATTATATAAGTTTTTCCTAGGGAAGAATAAGTAAGAAATCTTATTAACTTGAGGGTTGTAAAATTTACTAAAATCATACTTTTGTAATGCCAAGGCCATTTTCAGATTCTTTGGAGTATGGATATCTCACAACTACAAACTCACTATTAACACACCCAATCTTATTTCTCTTATTAGCTGATGTGAAAGATTATTTAACCCCTCACAGCAGGAATGGCAATAACATAACTTAAGATCATGGCGGTCCACCTGGTAAATGAGTTTTTTACATTCACTAGACCACTCTGCAACTGAACATAACATTTTAACTTTAACACATGTTTAGAATATACATCTAATTCTAATTGCCTTACATTAGCACTAACACCCTAAAAATTAAACTCTACGAGAAAAACTTTAAAGTGCATCATGGAAAGAAAATTTCATTTAAATGTTACTTTCGGGTGAGAATCTATAACAGAAAAAATGTATGCACTGAATGAAATCTTTCTTATAAAAACTGATATACAGAAATTAATTTATTTTTTAAGTTCTATTAAAAATGAATTAAAAAAAAGATTAAAATTACAAAAAAAAAGTGCACATTTTACAAGTGTCCCATGAAGATACTTTCAGGGCATGTTCTACTGGTGAAAATAATGAAAAAAATTCATATAAACATAGGCTCGGAAATGCTTTGTTTCCGAGTTATGGCTAGCGAAAGATTTCACCTCTTCTAATAAAAAACCCGTCTGTAATTTTTGAAACCCAAATTAAGAGGTAAGTTGGTGGTTTCTTATATAATTTGACCTGGGAAACAGGATAAAACAGGTCCCAGAACTGTAACTACAGTAGTTTTCAAGATATCTGATGTAAAACAAAATATCTGGTGTCAAAAATCCAGTTATTTTTAGGTTTGTAGTACAATAGCTTTGTTAAATGACTAATAAATGTGCAAGATTTAGTATCAAAACTTTTACAAAAATTTAATTTTAATATGGCCAATAAAAAGTAAATGAAAACGTTTAAAAATCAATTTTTTATTGAAACAAAATCATATTATTTCTTCTGTGAACTAATAAACAATCTTTTTAAAAACATAAATGGTAATTACTAAATATAATTTTAAAAGAAATACAAAATTTATTAAACAATATTTTAGCTGTGTATATTCAATAATTTACACAGATAAAATGAAATAATTATGTAAAAAACTAAATTAAAATGTATTGTTATTTAAAAAATATTTAAATAATTTTATTGCTCGAGTTGGCAATACTAACATAACAGATAGTTAACAATGAAAACTATGTACTTTGAATCTGTTGTCATAAATTATTTTACAGATAAAGGAATGAAGTGTTATATCGTAGTGTAAGAATGTAGTTTTAATTTTCTAACAAGAAATATGCCGATATAATTTTTATTTATGGATTTTATAATGGAAATTCTGAAGCTGCTTGACATGAATATCAGGAGAGATTTCCTGGAGAGCAGATCCAAATACAAAAACTGTTTCTTCGGTATTATCAGCATTAATGAAAAGGGTCATTTCCAACACGTTTGTTTTCTGTTGAACGCCAAGTAAATCATCATATTAATGATGAACATTGTGTTATTCAGCTTAGCCCAGACACTAATACAAGGCGAATTTCACCTCCCACTGGATTGTCAAAAAACAAAGCATGTCACATTCTATGTAAAGAAAATCTGTATCCTTTCTGCCTACAGAGAATTCAAAATTTGTGGCAGATTACCTTCATTGATTAAACTTCTGTCACTGGCTACTAAACAACGCTAATAAGGTAAATCAATTTTATTTACTTTTGAAGTCACTTTTAAGAGAAACAGTCTTAAATTCTAAAAATAGTCATTTATGTAAATAAGACAATCCAAATGGTACTATGGAAACTATTTTCCAACATAGATTTCACATTAATGTTTAGTGTGGCGTTATTTACAACAAAATTCTGGGACCATTTGTTTTTAATGAAAACCTTACAGAAGATGTATACATTTATTTCTTGAAAAATAATTTTGCCAGCTCTTTTGGAGGTTGTACCTTGTTTATACAAACTGGATTGCAAAAGATTTTCCAGCACAATGGTGGAATGCCAAATTTTTCTTTAGTAGCTATAAATCATTTGAATGTTACTTTCTTATACTAGACTGCACATAGTGGGCCGATCAACTGGCCACAATGATCACCTGACAATGGCACTAAATTACTTCATTTGGGGCCATATGAAAACAAACGTACACCAACAAAAAAAAAAAAAGAGTTACTCATTAAAATACAAAATGTTATTGAATTTATTCAAAAATATCCTGAGATGATACAGAAGCCACCAAAAATATTTTATGTTGGGCAGTGCTGTGTACATTGTGAAGGGGATTTTGAACAATTACTATAACTGAGGTTTATTATTCTGTTACCACTTATCATTTCATGTATTTTATTTTATTTTATTTGCTTTATTAAGAATAATGTTTATATGGTGCAGAATAGTATGATTTTCTGTTTCTGGTTTATTAAAAAATATTTTAAAAAGTTCTTATTACTTTTTATTGGCTGTATTTACATTAATTTTCTCAGAATTAAATTCTCAAGATTAGATACTAAATCTTCTGCATTTATTAGTCATTTAACAAAGCTATTGTATCTTTTAAATCTACGTTTTTTAAAAGTTAAAAACTTGTTTTTCAACACAGAATTTTGTGTTTTACATTACATATCTTAAAAATTAATGGAGTTACAGATCTGGGACTAGTTTTATCCTAGTTCCCAGCTTAAATTTAATTAGAAAAAGGAAAGATTTCATTAGAAAAGAGCAACTTGACTCCTTAATTTGGGTCTCAAAAATTAGAGTAGTATCGTCTTATTAGAAGTGGTGAAATCTTGGCAAAATCTTTCGTTAGCCAAAACTAGAAAAAAGGTGTTTCCAGACCTATGCTTTATGAAGTTTTTTCATTAATTTCACCAGCAGAACGTGTCCTGAAAGTTTCACTTTCTTCATGGGACACTGAATAAAATATTTAAATTACATTCTTAATACTAATCTAATGGTTTATATATAAAATAAATATATATTTATTTATTTTATGTAATTTATAAAATAAAATATAAACTTCAAAACACCAAGAAGTTAAGATTTTTCATATATATAAACTATATTATAAAATTAAATAACTTTACAAATATTAATTTTATGGAGATCTTAAAAATTGCACAAATTAAAATGAAAATCAAAAGGCTTATTTTGATTTTTAAAAGTAACATAATTAGTAATGTAATTTAATACAATTTTCTTTCCTCCAACCTATAAAATACATTACAATTCCTCACTTTTTATCATTTTATAACTGTGTTGCATATTAACTAATGACAACCTATAAGTTGCTGCATGATCATCATAACCCTAGTTATCAAAACAACTCCACAAGTGTTTTCTTTATAAGCAATTTAAAAATCGGGACAGTTTTACCTCATAATGAAAGGTTTGTATCAACTTACTGTGAAGAAACAAAATTGAAATGTAAAGAAAAATAAATAGAAATTATAAATAACCAGAAGCAATAGCACTATAAATTTACCATATTGCTACTATAACTATAGTCAGCCCCCAATTAATTTGTATTCAGATAAGAAAAAATCTTTTTAATTTTTTTTCTAAGTGAGATAAAAAGTCACACAGCATCGTGCATACTGGATGATGTATTTTACATTAGGTATAACACAAAATGCTTTGGTTCTAGTTTAAAAAAGTAAAATATGTTCATACACACAAAATTTAAAATGTATAGACTAATATTTTTTAAAAAAATTTACAGCTATGTTTTAAATCACAGCATCTGATAAGTTGCTTTGGCCTCACTGTTTTATATGTGAATTGAACATGAGAAACGTTTTTTTAACTTTACACTGAACATGAGAGTATATTTGTTAAAATTTTAAACTGGATAAAATAACACTGTTGACTCACAATATGAAAACTGTAATGTTCAAAATTATTTTATAATTTTGTAAATAATTATTGAATGATTAAAAATCATTTTAATCTCAATTTGATAAAAATTTGTTATCATACAGGATGGGCTGCACAAAATGATCAAACATTTGCTTAGGTTAATAATTATTGCGTTTTCTATTGGTAGAAGTGCAGCAGTTCATGAGTATTAGTTTCTTCTCTTTCCAAGTGCGCTGTTTGTGTATTGTTTCAAGATGGCTGACAAAGAAAAAGTGACTGTTGAACAGCACATAAAGACTGTTTTTTAATAAAATGAAAAGTGTGATGCTTACAAAAAGAGTTTCGTGCACATTTTCAAACTTGGTGGTCACCCTCATTTAAAAGAATATGTAGATTTTAAGGAAAATTTAATAGTGATGGTTCAGTATTTGGGAATAAGCGCAAACAAACTGTCAATGTTTGTTCTCCAAAGAATGCTGAAGCTGTTAGATCAGTGTTCCTGAGGAGTGCGGGCAAATCAACAAGAGAAGCAGCAGCATAACCTGGGATTTCTAGGTGATCTGTGCAGTGAATTTTAAAAACCAATTTGAATTTGAATCCGTATAAAATAACATGTTGACTAAATTAACGGGTGACAACAAACATCAAAGAATGACATTTGCTGAATAGGCTGTGAAACAAGATGTATAGTTGAACAATGTTTGGTTTTCAGGTGAGGCACATTTTCAGTAAGATGGGGTTGTTAATAAACAAAACTTGCATTTTTGGGCTTCTGAAAATCCACAAGTGCTTCATGAAAAGTTGCACCTTGCTCCAAGAATAATTGTATAGACCGCTATCTCAAGTCATGCGGTAATAGGGTCATTCTCTTTTGAATAGACATTGAACAGCGAATTTATCTAAACATACTGCATAATAATTTTGTTCCTTAGCTTCTTGCAGAAGGGTTTCAATTAAAAAACAAGTGGCTCATGCAGAGTGGAGCCAGACCATGCAGATAATGTTGTTTTAGACATTCTGCATGAACATTTAATGCTAATGTTATTTCAAACCATTTCTAATCGTTTTGTGAGTGAACAGAACTACTAGCCCCCTGAATAGTCCTGATTTGATTCATGTGATTTTCTTTGAGGATTTCCAAAAAAAAAAGATTTTTTCTAAACATTCTTGTACAGTGATGCAATGAGTGCTGGATCATCGAGGCGTGCGATGAGATAACCAAACATATGTGTAGTCGAGTTATTAATAACATAGGAGTTTACATTGAAGTTGCTAGATGTGATGATGGTCATATTGAATATATGATAAGCAGAACATAATCACCATGTATACTAGTAAACATGTTGTATTTTACTTTCTGTATTGCGATTCAAATAAATATCTTTTAACAAAGCCAAATGTTGGATCATTTTGTGTGCCACTCTCTGTATTTAAACAGCATGTTTCCTAATTATAAGTTTTCTTTCAACTATAAATTATATTTGTGTTGTGTAAATTTCAACTTATGCAAAAACTTCAAAATTGTAATCATTATACAAGTAGTGACTTAGCTGAATGTGGGAATTTCTGTAGTATTTTACATTATAAAAATATTTTATTTAGTTTTTGTATTTGGAAAGCAAACTAGTGCCTTACACTTAATAAATTTGGTACACTGAAATATAAAACCACTGCTTTTTAAAACATAATAAATGATTTATTTATGACCAAGATTCAATGAATCACTGTTTTTTTTTTGTATGAACAAAAATATATTAACACTTTGAACCCTAAATCTATGTATATCATGGAGGCTGTCATATTTAATTCCATTAAAAATTTTTACTCGCATTTGCTTGTTACTACTACTGCCCATGGAATTATTCCTTAGTTATTTTTTTTAATATGTTTTTTCTACCGATTATCAATTGGATATTTTTGGAAACGTTGAATAAAACTAATGCATGTTGGTAATCTCTTCTTGAGGCAAGAAATTGTTAATGTTCCGAACGTGATTTCGTCCGTTGTTTTCTCTATACATTTATGTGGTCATGATTAACATTAGTGTTATTTCTGTTGTGTGAAAATAAATTTGTTAACAAGCAGCTTTTTTTATTGGATATTGTTAAGTTAGTTATCATTATATTTATAATAATGGATGACATTTACAATCCACAAACTGTGAAACTGAAGCTGGTATATGATTTGGAAAAATTCAAGGGGGTGAATAATAATTCGAATCTTAAATAAGTCGAAACTTTGAATGACCCAATTTATGATTCTGGTTCAGAGGGCAAAATTGATGATTGTAAAATTGTAAACAATCCTAGACCATTAACCCCTTACTGGTTTGCGATATAATATTATGTTGCTCAGAAAATGCAAAAAGGGGCTGCTGACAGAATATTCTGTCGACAACTTTGAAAAGAAATACCAAAGCTGTTGAAATTTATATGCCAAACTGTAAATAATTACCCAATTTAAATGTGGTTGCCAAAAATTAAAACAGATTTGGTTTACATGAGGAGGGATCACCTCTTGTGTAAAATGGAAGGACAGCAGAGATGTTCTGGCACCATCAGTTCACAAAATGACAGCATTTGAAATTAAGTTTACTTCAAAAGGAGGTATTCGTTACCAAATCTACACCAGATATCATTGTAGACTACAAAAACAAATGGGGTAGATAGGTACGATCAAATTATTTCATATTATTCATTCTGGAAACAAGCAGTGGCAAAAATTATTGTTACTTTTCCATTTTTTTCATTCTGTTAATTGCTAGTACCTTTGTTGTTTACCGTGCTTCAAGAGTTGCAAACATTTAAGATGTAAATGCCATTTGAAAAATGTTATTATATCAATTAGCACAGCATCGGGAAAAAATCAGGATTTCTTAAGTCACACCAGTTGAAATAAAAGCAAACAGACTAACTGGCTGCCACTTTCATGACAAAAATGAAGTCTAACTTTTTCTGTAAACTCACTTTCAAGACTTCCTGAAATTTTTGGCAAGTATATCATAAATTAAATTTTGTTATATTTATTAAATATAAAATGCATGACATCTTTAAAAATACTTCTAAAAAGCCCCAGGCCTATGGCATTTCATTATATTCTAGGGTTCAAATTGTTATTGTAATCTTAGCAATGTACATCAATTCTGAATAAATTTAAAATAACATACGCATAACTTGTCAGACATTTCAACATTTAACTCTCTTGAAAATTAAATAAACATTTTTTAATTATTTTTAAGCTATTCATGGTGTAAAAATGATGAATAACATCAGAAAAAAGATTAAAACACTTAGATTTCAATAATTACAGAATCATCTACAAAAATAACAATTTTGCTTACTTGTTGGAAGAATCTGTTGAAATAAAAATAAAATTACAGACACATTAATTAATAAATGCCATTTAAATCTTTTTTAACATAAATAACATTATATACATAATTAAAATAATAAACATTAATGTTGTAAAAGATGGAGTACTACAAAAATCTACTAATAAATATGTATGATTCAATTTTTTTTTTTATCAAAATAAGAGATTTTTAATATCAATGAGCTTTATTTTGCACAATCTATATAATCAAAGTAGTAATCTTATCTTTTTAATGTATAAAATAGAGAGAAAAATCTAAACCTAAAATTATTAATCATTTTAATACAACACATCTAAGTTTGTTTTAATACACACACATTCTTAATTAATTATTAAAGAGATAATAAAAATATATCTCTAATATTACAATATAAAATAATAAATAATTATTACACTATGACAGTATGTATGTAATAATAAAATCTCTGTAATATTACATATAACAATTCTTAGGTTTAATAATAATAATAATAATAAAAAACAGACACTACCAATAATGTCTTAAGTCCATATTTGGAACTGTACATTTTTAAAAACAAAACACAATTAAATATTCAGTTCATATATGTATTTAAATATATCATTATATTTATATGAGATCAAAATCTCAACAAAATCTGACAATCATAAAAACCAACACTCAAGTGCTTAAACTTCTCAAGCAGTTATTTGTATTCGTAATAACAATATATGTATATTTTTGTCACATTTATAGTATAAATAAATCTGTAAAATGTTTGGACAATTAAGACTTAATCATCTGTCACAAATCAGCTTAAATCAATGTATCTATATAACAGTACAGAATGTTCAGCAATTCCTCAGTTCAGAAACAACACCAAAAATGTTTTATCTTGAAGATAAAAAAAAAAAATCACCTGGAATCATAAAATAAAATAATAATACCACTAATACAATAAATAGATAATAATCTAATCTATTTTTAAACTTTTGACTTTTAAATCTAGATAAATAAATCATCCTTTTGTTAGTATTGCTAACAATAACTTTGCATTTATTTTGTGGAGGTTTATCAAAAGTTAACTAAATTGTAACAATTTTTCTCTTGGTAAAAATGATGACGTTAATTACCATGGCTTCTTGCATGAAGGCAATTTCAAAAAACCACTGAAAATAAGCCAATTTTCCTATAGCAAAAAAGCGCATGTGCAGTAGTTACCACAGTAACTAATCTATGATCTAAGATGGGAAGTACATGTTTGTCTCCCATCCACTTTGATTAGCAATGAAAATGCAGAAATAAATGAAACACGGAAGTTGACAATTATGAGTCAGTGAGATTAGTTTTTGTAAGCTGAAGGAACACCACTATTAAAGATTCATTGGGCATATTGGGTTTTAATGTTGTGAAAGAATGCGCTGTGTGATTGGTCACAAATTAAATAATTTAATACTGACAGAATTCATAACTTGGTCCCATCACATATTGTGAACTGATGTCACTAATTCATTATGAGAAATGCTAAAGAAATTTGAGAAGATCAATCTAAACAATTTGAAGAGGTGAATGATATCTTCTGCATAGCTGGATTTAGTAACAAGCCTTTACTTAAATAATTAGAGGTAAATTTTCATTCCCTAAACCCTGGACTTGGTAATTAATTATATTTTAATGTGTGCTGTTATGAGCTGATTTGCTAAATAAGATGATCCCGCTAATGTGTAGTGCCTATAGTATACCTTTTATTTGGGAATGAATATGCATCCAGTCTGACAGAAGTAATATTTGAGGCAATTGTTACAGTTTAAAAATTTATACTCATACATTTAATCAGTAAGAAAGTCACAACAAAAAATAGCATGAACTGAAAATATTTCCAATTATATACTTAAGATTTTTCAATCATTTTAAGGTTACCATTAAAAACAGTATCACTGGAGACTCCACCGAAGAAAGGTGCTAATAGTCAACTCCAAAATATCGGAAAAATAATTTCATATTTGTAAATAATTTTTTATTTTAACCTGCAATGCATTATATAATTCAATTTAAGAAAATAAAAAAAATGTCAAAAATCAAAGATACATACATCTGTACTTAACACTATTATAATAGTTCTTACAAAACTTTCTGTAGTTCACTGAAGTTACACAACTCAAAGAAATTTCTCTCAAATGTTAACTGCATTATCTGTCAAAATATATGCCAAAATACACACACTAATAAATACATAAGCCACCAAGTATGATTAATATTAACATAACCAATTAACAATAAAGCCTGAATTTTAGAAAGGCAATAAATATTCTTAACTATCAGCTCACCAGACTAGTGCAGTGGTTAATTTGTTATCTCAAATCACTAGTTTAACAGTTGATTTTAAAAAGTTGATGGTTCTGAGGTTTAAATCCTAGTAAAAGTTAGTTGCTTTTATAGAGATCTGAATACAAGACATTGGATACCGGTGTACTTTAGTGGTTGGGGTTCAATTAACCACACATCTCAGATTTAGTTGGCCTGAGTGCCTACATCTCATTTACATGTCATACTCATCCTCATCTCACTGGGCTGTAGGGGGTGGATACGCAAGGTGGACTGTATTAGGTGTCTGAATTAAATCACTGGATGCATGAAAGGGATACATTTATTACTGTAAACTAATTAAAATACTTATAAAAACAACGGAACATAGAATCGTAAATTAACATATGTGATAATATAAATCATCTGTAACTAAATTGTAAACAAATAATGAAATATAACTATTTATGACCCGCAAGAGGGAATAATCAAGCCAACACTCATGTCCATCACGCAAAGTCCACAATCTGTACACCTCGACCTCATCTTACCGAGTGTGTAACTTGCCAGCCGCTTGCAATATAGCGCGCTGAACCTAAAGACAGACAGAACATCAACCACGGGGGATTGCTTATTGTTCATTAGTTGGAACAGATTGCAATGTATACATTAGGAAAATAAAATGAAAGACTATTAGTATATTTCACAATTAGCTGTAATAGACAGCTTATGGATCAATGAACATAACTTTTTATGTGGTTTGAGAAAAAGTAGTATCCTAATTAGGGAATAAATTATACATCGTAATTAAAAGTTAACACAAAATGTATATCTAATAAAAAATATCAGTAATCAATGAAAAAGTTTATTAGTGCAACTGAAACTAAACTGAGAATCCCAAACAGGAAAATCTGGGAAGTTTTGTTTTCTAAATATTATATAATTTTACGATAAAATTTTATTGTAATTAGAAACAAAATATTCACTTACCTGATTTTAAAAGATTTTTGGTATAATGTAGTATTTAACCTTTTGTGTGTATCTATCCCACGAACTAGTATAAATAGTTTTATATCTTGCATTTTTACGAATCGCTCTATGTATAAGAACAGTGGTAGCAGCAAGTGCAACAGCATATGGAACCCAATGTGAAACTCTCACAGAAACTGCTAGTATCCAGTACATCAGTATTACACCCAGATAATTTGGTTGTCTAACAAAACCCCACCATCCACCGCTTAACAACTTTTTACCACTAACAGTTGGTATTGATTCAAAATCTATAAATTGCAAATATTAAAAATTCTTATTTTATAAGATTTACACTAGCAGTATTAAAAGGTTATCTATTTACAACTTACAATACAAACACATAACATTTGTAAAAAATATATATATATAAAACTCATAAAATTGCATTAAAACTGATTGTATAATAATTAATAAAATTATATAATCTCTATAACAAATGCCGACTAATTATATAGAAAATAATTAAAGCCTTTGATAATCAATACTCACAATTGTTGGTAAGTGGATACTTATTTTTATATAAATATAATTGTAAACATATATTATGTCTACAGAACATATGGTAAGCATTACTGCTGCTGCTACTTACTGAATATAACAAGGACTCATATCCTAGAAGAAATTTAATTTTACTTTTCTTACTCCTAGAAATTACGGATTCAACATAATCATAGAGAAATATTGTTATAAGCATGCAGTTCAATATTTTTATGGGCTTTTGGAGGGAAGAGCAAAAATGTTATAGGTAAGTAATTCGATAAATCCAGTAACATTAAAAAAAGTTTTGCAGTATTTGAACAGTGACTTTTTAATGTTTTAATATTTATCTGGTGATCACACAATCTTTTTGGTCTAGAATAATTTTTCCAAAGCTTATCTGCATAATTATATTTTAATTTGTATAGTATACAATCTACCTACTCTGCTAAATGAGTCTTCATACAAACTTCAACCAGTACATCTACATATACATACAATTCAGTTTTTTTCATGTTGGAAGTACAGCAACATAAATTTGTAAAATATAGAAGAATTAAAAAGATGTTCTTGAGCATCAGTTAATCATCCAAACTTAGAAAAAACGATACTTAAACTTTTTACAATAAACTGTTGTTATAAGGATTTCAAATTATAAACCAAAATAAAATGTATTAGATGTTAAAGGTAGAACACATAACATTTTTATCAGCTTAAATTTAAGACATAATAGTAAAAAAAAAATATGATAAAAATGCCTGCTATAAATCATACATAAGCAATGGTTTAGGATTCATTAGGTGATTTTTAATTTTAGTAATTGTAGATGTTTAATTTTGCTATTTATTATAATGGTCTTAGGTGAGCAGTTTGTGGTTTAGCTAAAAGTTATTATTTTGACTAATCAAATTTATTTATTTTGGTTTTAACTGTAACAACTTAGGAGTAAAATTGTGAAAATCTTTACAGTTTCAATCTATACCAGATTATATTTCACAAATAATGTACTGCAATACATTCACCATGGAGACTAAACTACAGTTAAGCAGATTCATTAATCTTGTTAACATATAAATGACATATCAGGGTGAAAAATACAGCGAATACATACGCAAGAAAAGAAATTAATTTCAATAGTCTCATTAAAAAACAAAACCAATTAATTCTGTACTTACTTGCAAATGTTGGACTAAGAGAACTTTTCCTGAAATTGCCTTTCTGATTTGTACTTAGACGATAAACAAAGTAAGCCAAAAAGTAAAAGATAGTCAGTGCAGCAAGAAGGTACACATTTAACTCAATCCTGAAAAAAATTTACACAAAACATAATTAATTGTAATTTGAGAAAAAATTATTTTCATGGTTTTTACTGAAACATACTTATCCAAGTCTACTAGTAAGTAACATGTATCATTAATCGTTAGCTATTCTGCGATACTGCAGGACTCTGATACTTTGGCTTAAATTAAGGATTACTGATGTGAGTGAGAAAGACTAATTGTAGAATCTTTACTAGGTTTAAAGGTTGAAAGCTTACAATAAAAGGAGTAAAAGAATTAATAAACTCAAAGGTCAAATCCAGTTTCTGTCTCTGTGTTGCTGGATACTGGAAAGAGGTTAGCACAAAAACTCAATGGCAAAGATTTTGTAGGAAAAAGTGGTTCAGCACCAAAGGTATATATATATTTTGGCTGCTCCTCTATATACATAATTCGTTTCATTCACAGAGATGATTTCCTTGACATATATGTAATAGTAAAGGAAGCAAATAACCCTCACATCTATAGCAACAATCATAATAAAATGTACAATTACACACTGAAATTAAAACATGCAATCAGGGTTAAAAGATAACTGGAAAGTTAACTGAAACTAGACACACAGAAAAGAAAATAACATCTACTTATATCAAGCTGTAATGTAACTAGGTAGGTTATTTAATTGATTTGGTGAGAATTTCCTAAATTTAGTTACAAGAATGAGGAACTCACTAAATTTATCTCTTTAAGATCAACCAGACAAATTCTTCACTAAAGATAGACCCATCAGTGTTAAGTATCTCCAGTGCTAAGATATGTTTTCTAGAATATTCAAGATTATCAATAAATAAATAATAAACTGCAAGAAATTTTTTTTTCTTCATATTTCCATATATATATATTAAGCATAAGTCTTAAGTTATACATGTCTGTAAATGGAACAGTTAACCAAAATATTTAAATTTATTCTTGTAGTAGCAATTGTCAACTTTATTGACAATGTTTATCTCTATTACAAGAAGTTCTAAAGAACATCAGTAGATGTGACACTTTGTGTTTATTAATTTTGATTGAAGAAGTCAAATCTTTTTTCTAAAGAATATTGTTGTTACTAGGGAATGAAATTTTACCTTCATTCCACTTATACCAAAATAATACAACTTAATAAACAGAAATATAATTTTTGATTGGCTAATTAGCCACATTTTATCACCTTTTGTTCTCCTTCCTCAATATAATGATGGAAATATTAATATAGTCTGGGGAGCTACATATGTCTATTTCTGATGAATATAATTTCTGAATGCTGAAAATTTTTGTTTTCATTTCTTTAAAATTATTTAAAGCTTTTTTGCTCACATAAAGAAAGATATATAAATATATAGCTTTTCCATTACAACTGCTTTATTGTCTTTGTAGCAAATTTATTAAATGTTTTATCAATATTCTGACCATTTATTTGAACCAACTTACTTCTTAGATCTACATTATTGTAATAATGTGCCATTATAAACTTAGCTGTTACTGAAAAAAAAAATTGCCAAAAAATTTTTATTACAGCACTAGAATCTGCTATCTTTTACGATACTTACACGTCAATTCTCATTTTCTCTTTATTAATGAAAAAATACAATTTTTTTTTTTATTTTAGGATGCTATACAAAAAATAAATAAATGGCGATAAAAATTCTATATTCTAATATATGCTGTTCATCTAAACCTTCTAGGATCTGATGGGTGTTTTACGATAAATTTGATATAGTTGTAATTGCTGAACAGGTATATTCATGTTTTGAAAATGCTACTGTAACAGTAGCATTAATTTTTGATGGTAAAATTAACTGCCACTTAGTACATAGAATATGATTTAATAATGTATGACATATTGAATGTACTTTTTAATTGTAAATCGTATAATTATATAAAGTGACACTGCATTTATTTTACGTGAATTTAATGATACTGAAAGTAATAATTCATATTTTCAAGACATTAGCGAAGGATATAACTCAAAATAAACTTAATCTAATATAGTGGGTATTGGTCCAACAATCATGCTAACAGATTCAAATTTTTATGCAAATAAAAAGTCTAATTTTAAATAAGTAATCGCTAACACATACTCATAAAATGTACATTTTAAGTTTTAATATTGCACAGAATTAAGAAAGGAGTAATGTACTGTCAAATAATTCATCTTAACTAGAACAGCAAAGGCTGTACTCAATATACTTTTGCATAGTTTTGTAGTCAGTCATCACTTGCAATTTCTATCTGGTGTTTCATTGATTTAGTTTTGTTCTTAGATTTATAAATGAAACATTTTTCATTTAATTTCTTAATTTTTTATCATAGTTATAAATAATATTAACAATCCAAGAATAAATTACTGCTGAATTTAAGCGAGTTAGATAATAAAAAATTATTCTATTTTGATTAATAACAATTACAAAATAGAATTTCAATAATGTTTAAAAAGATTATCATATCCAAAACAAAAAAACTGCTAATGAAAAAGTCTTCAAAACTCAATAAATTTGTCTGGCCACACAGAATTTAATTATTCTCTGATCATCATCTACATTATATTAGCCATCTTTCAGTCTAACAATTTTATATATGTACTAATCATCTTCTATTATAAGTCTGCAAGAATGATTTAAAATTCAACTGATTATGTCAACACATTGTACAATTTCATGCACTGACAATCTATTTTTTTTAATTACCAAGTTTATTTAGTGGTCTTAAATTTTTACACAAAAAACATAACTTTAGCAGTATATGTTCAAACTGGTCAACACAAAGTCACTGGTAAGTAATGAACTGCTTTTTTTAAACATAAATTATCAGAATTTTATTCATTATGGCAGGAATAATGGGCACTTGCTGACTGAGCAATCTCGAAGCTATTCTCCTCCAGGTTATTTGTCTTATGTTACAGCTCCTCCTTGGGATCATCAACTTTTCTCACCATCTAGTAGTTTCCTTCAATGTTCAACTCTTCTTTATAATTCTATGATGTAGGTTGGACCTTGCTACTATCATACTGACTGAGGATGGAATGAGTAGGATATAGAAGGGCTAGAGCTGTAGATCTAGAGGCTGTTCAATCTTGCTTTAATTGGATGGAGGACAGCAGTTCACTGTGGATTGTTTGTTAGTGGTACAATAGGCCAGCTTAATGACTTAAATGATTTTAGAGTAAATCCAAGTTTTATTTCTATGAAAATACAAATACAATATATCTAAAACCTGACAGTGTAAAGTCTAAGAATAATTAAAAAAATATATTAATTATAAAGATAAAATAAAAATTAAAAAATAGTATTGCATATTTGACTTACGAATGCATTAAAAGTATCTTAGGAATAACTGTGACAAAAAAAGGCCAAACAAATGAACCAATGACAAGCATATAACCAGTGCCTTCATACTGAATAAAAAATGAAGTTAGAAATATTTCTTCATAAAATAGGAAATCCAAAAATGTGAAGATCTGTAAGCCAGTTAACACAAGTATAGTCGGTGGATAATTTGGAAACTCTTTATTCTCCACAGCTTTTAATATAATTACTGCATCATATATTAACTGCAATCATACAAAAGTATATTTTACTATACCTTAAAAATAATTTAAAAAACCTTAAAACATCAAAGGAAGAAGTGAATGCTGAAAACATAGTTATCATGTGAGACGATTCAGTCTGTATACAATAAATTTCCCTAGACTAGATGGTGATATATATTGTTCTCATTACAATCACTTTCCAAACAGAAGGAACTTCATGTAAGAAAGTTAACGTACTATAATATTCAATCGTTTTCAAATCAAATCATTTTATTTCTACATTAAGATGACCATACACAAACTACAAAGCATATATAGTCAGTCAGACACATGATGTACAATATCAATTTTTTTTTTATATTAAGGAAAAACATTTAAACATTGTAGGGTTTGTCTACTGCCTGGTGGCTGCTGCATAACTGAATCAGAAAAACCACATACTTTATCCCTCACCCTTTCTGTATAGATAACAGTTGTTTCTATACTGTAGAGATAATTATTTACTTAATCTACATTATTTTCATAACTGCAGTTACAACTGTAACATGACAGTTAACAATCAACAACCTATTAGTTACATGCATAAGAAAAATGAATAGCCTTTGAAATATAACTTTTTAGCCTCCTAATGAATCGCAGGAATCAGTTATTAAAACATCACAATGTATTCTTATAGTGTGGCACAACTTCTATCATATAATACAGTAAACAATTATTTACGCAATACAAATAACATTATTAGTCATTTTGATAGAATTGCAAATAGTAAATCTCTAATTTTCATTTTTAGAAAATCAGTTCACATCTGTTTGTTTGGGAACATGGCAGACAAAAGTGTTTCTTCTAAATTGTTATAATTTTTCAAGTGACTTCATGTTATAATTCAATATTTCAGTTTATTTCAAGCAAATAAATTTACGTGCAAGTTAAGCACATAAGTATTTGTTTACTTTCAGCTAGATTAAAGATTCGCTGTTCAGTTAGATAAAATAATAAACAAACTTTAACATGTCAAGATAAAACACATGAACTTCCCATTGTTATTTTATTAAGAATATATTTCAATCAAATCATGTGAATCTTAAATGCAATTCATTAGTTTATTGCAGTTGTAATAACACTGATAAATATAATTTTTGTTTCCTAACATGCAATACATGATTTTAATCTGTTTTTTGATGCTGAAAATGAATATGAACTCAAAATCTTTCTATCACCCACCATTTTTGAAAAAAATTTTAATTTTAATTAAAGGATTTTTTTTTTCATTTTTCAATGAATAGTTAACATTTTAAACTTCTACATTGTATTTTGTTAGCTCATCTTTTATTGTTTAACTTTGTTAACAAAATTTATAAGCTATAAATAAAACAATTCTAGACAAAGAATTAAATCACATCATACCTAATTATCTAATACTGAAGAGTGAGCCTTCAAGGACAAGATTGATCATGTCTGTGCAGGTCAAAACATGTAGCTGAAAACATAGCTGTGTTGTTTGCATTAAGCGCTGGATTTAGGAATAAATTAATTTTGTTCAGTCTTACAGCTGTCTTGAGTTTGTTAACAGTGCAGTGTCATAGTAAAACTCGAAATTGTGTAAATGTTGTGGATGCCTTTTGTTATGTATGTGATGAGTTTACCGTAAAATCAAATAGATAAAATATTACACCTTTAATTAAAAAAGCATATCATTTGTACTTTCAGTGTAAAATTGGTGATCAGGATAAGATGTGGGCTCTTCATATAGTATGCACTAATTGTTCTGTGTATTTAAGAGGATGGTTGAAAGGTACATGTAAGACTTTGCCATTAACCAAAGAATCACGTAACAGATTGCTACTTTTGTTTATCCAGTTCCTGATTCCTGAGCCACCTGTGAATGTTTGTTTCGAAAGCAGTGAGTAAGAATCAGGCAGTACTGAAGAAAACAATGATTCTGATTTTGAATTATCTTCCAATAAGCCACATCTTATATCACAAGGTGAATTAAATGACTTTGTTTGGGATTTAAATTTATCAAAAAATAAAGCTGAACTGTTAGGATCAAGACCCGGTTGGAATTTACTTAAAGAATTAAAAAAAAAAAAAAAAAGTTTTGGGCTTTCGAAGCTTTTTCAGTACATTACTGATGAAAATAATTTGGTTTATTGCACAATATTGATGAGCTTATGTTGTTGTTGAACTTAGGACAAGTTCATAAACCTGAGGACTGGTGACTTTTCACAGATTCATCCAACTATAGTTTAGAAGTGGTTATACAACAGTAACAAATATCCTTTGATACCAATTGCTCATGGTATTAATTTGAGAGACATACGATGTGATGAAAGATGTTTTTAAAAAAATAAATTATAAAAAAACAGGTGAAACATATGTGGTGATTTGAAAGTTATAGCTATTTTGTTAGGCTAAACTAAGTAAATGTGTTGTCTTTGCAAATGGGACAGCCAAGCTAGGGAGAAACATTATGTTACCAAAGAATGGAAGAAACGAGACAACTTAACTCCAAATGGGAAAATTATTATTCATGAGCCCTAGTTGAACCCAAAAATACATTTTTACCCCCTCTCTATATCAAGCTAGGACTAATGAAAAATTTTATAAAAGCAATGAAGAAGAATAGTCCTGAATTTTTGTACATCAGGCAGAAATTTCCAAATATAAGTGAAGGAATATTTGTTAGTCCTCAAATAAGAATTGGTCAAAGATGATGTATTTAACTCAATGTAGAAAGTGCAGCTTGGGCTTCATTTAAAGACTTGCAAAAAGTTTCTTGACAAACAAATTTCCGACATCATTAATCAACTTCTTACTTCATACAAAGCTACGGGGTGTAATATGTTTTTGAAAGTACATTTCCTCCACTCACATCTGGATTTTCCCCAGACAACCTTGGAGATGTAAGTGACAAACATGGTGAATGTTTCCAAGACAGTTTGGTGATGGAAAGCTGCTATAAAGGGAAATAGAATACTAACATGCTAGCTGATTACTGTTGGACATTAATTCGGGATGTGCTGAGGCTATTTATAAAAGAAAAGCATCAGTGAAATCATTCTAACACAGGTATGGCCACGCAAAATTATAAATTTTTATAGATTTTAACTATATTTTCCCTTAATTTTTTTTTGAAACGCAATTTATATAAAACTAAGGGTGATAGAAAAATTGTATTTACATATCTGTAATGCACGCAAAAAAGCAATTCAAGAAATGGTATCACACTTTTTTGTCTGTGTAATTAAACCTTGTTAAAATTATAAGTTTTTAGTTAACAGTTTTAGACAATGCTGCATAAATTACAAAAAGTTAAGTTTGCAGGTGAACAGACTGTCCTTCGCTTTATGCAAGGAGTTACCAACTGGCAGATAGCTCATGATTTATACAGAATAAAAAAAAATATTGCAGTCCCCTTACAACAGATTCCTGTTAAACTAAATCTGTGTTAATTCACTATCCCAGTCTTAATAATGTTTACAGAATGAATGATGTTTAAAATCACTCAGGATGTTAAAAATGTGTACTTTGGGGAACAAAACATACCATTTGACATAAGTCTAATGAAAATCCATCAAACTGTTTGTGTACTTATCTAATGAACAAAAAATCATAAAAATATCAGAATTTTACAACAAAATACAGATTTGAACAGTTTGCAAAAATAAATGCTATATAATTGTTCAGAAATGAAAGGAACACTAAATAATAAGAATCCTGTAAAACGTTTTTAAATGGAAAATCAGGCAATTTTAATTTGCTTGGTCCTTTGTCACAAACTGCTATTGTGTTATGCACAGTAGCATTCTGAGGATCAAAACAACCATTTGGCTTTCTGTTTCAATAAAAAATGTACATGCTTTCAGCTTGTAGTAAAAAACTAGATTAAAACCTTGGTAGGGGTTATATAAAAACTAAAAAACAGATTTTTTTTTTTTGTAAATCGCTAAGGTTATTTTGTGTTAAATCATAATTGCTTTATACATATGGTCAAGGATGGTTACAAACCACCCAAGTAAAATTCAAACAGAGGCCTCTCTTCATTTCCCATTTACTCAATTTCCGTATTTCACATATTCAAAAGACTTTTTTGTCCAACACTGGATTGCATAATGTCAATTAAGATTTCTCTATAAAGTTAAAATAGAATGGGAGGAATTAAGACTGTGGGTCTCAGTAGACGACCTTGAAATTTTCATTAAAATTTTACTATATGGGAAGATAGAGAGGATTTCAAACATAACTTCAGCAGAACTAATTTTCTACAGACAGATCTGCACAAGTTTAAATAACTCTAAGACAAGGAAAATAATTATAAGAAACACTTTTAACATTTTAAGATTACATTTATGAATGTTTCAGTTTGATATCTATTCCTTAGTGTACATACAATGACTGAATTCATTGCAACAAAAATATTTTTATTGTTTTCAACTCATCACAGAAAGATCAGCAACAAATACTGGAAGTAACGAGCCTTATGCTTTGTTAATCTTTCTCTCACTGAACATTAAACTATTGGACTGAATAACCATTACAAACAAAAAGAATGAGGTGTTTAATTCACGTAAGTGAATTAAAAAAAGGCAAGTTTACAATAAGAAGCAAATGGTACTACAATTTTCAGAATTCAGGAGAAAAACTAAAAGCAGAGAAATCTATTCAGGACTAAAATCACATTTACTTTACAGTGCATTTATCACAAATACACACAATCATTTAAATATAAATGAAGGATTAATTAATTAATCATGTATAATTAAAAAAAAAAAAAAAATGTTAATAATTAATGTAAATAAATTTCATGAAAATAAAATTATATCTTAAAATTATAGAATACATCTATTTTACTGAAATAGAATTGCTTTATTTTAATGTAGTGCATATTTAAATCTTCATTAGTTTTAACTGCTTACAAGCTACCAGCATTCATTTTTATATGAAAATTGTAATAGTACTTAACTAATGAAAAATTATATTATAGATTTCAAATATCAATTTTTTCTGGTTACTTATAAGGAAAAACCATTCAAATTGTTAAATCAACTGAAAAAAGTGTATCTTCTAGGCTTAATTCTTTATAAAAAATTAACTTACTGCTCCAACTACAGCGATTCTGGTCAATGTCTGTTTAACATCCAATATTCCAAATCTCGGATTAACTTCTCTTCCGATCCAAAAATCATAAACCTTATTTCCAGTATTTCCATAACTATTTTGTATTACACCTGGACGACCTCCTTTTATAAATAAAACAAGTGATAGAAGAAATCCAAATAACAGAGATGATATTAAGAGTGGTACAGTTTTAGTTATTACAAAAGTAACAGGATATCTAAAATACTGTAGGACTCCGATGACACTCAAAGACAACAATGCATTTACTATACCTAGACAAAAAAATAAAAAAATAACTTAATATAAATTATTAAATGCTTAAAAGTGCAATCAATTTATTAGTACTTTATATAAATCAACAAAATTAACAAATTATATATATTTATTCATCAACATAAATGTATCTAATAATGTAGAAAAAGTGAATAAAATGTAGGCACACCTGAACAGCGATACTGTAGAGATTCATTTGTATATGGTAATGGATTTATCTTTTTATTCAAAGGTAATATTGACAACAAAAACTGCCAAGTAACAAATCCTGTAAACCATGCTGTAGCAAATGGATCCAAATAATACTTCCAGTTTGTAGAAACTGTAAAGTCAAATGGTTTACATTTTTCCTGAAAGAAATATCACATGTTAATAGACTCTTGTGCAATCTTTTTTACAGAAAATATTTGAACACAGTTTGATACCCTTATAAAATCATAGATTACAAGCACCGTTTCAAAAAACTTTAGATTTTCTATTAATACCAACAAAAAGGCTTAACTGTCACTAATGTGAAGTTCACTTACGCATCAAAGATCTACAATACAAAATTAAAATATAACTGAGACAAAAAAAAATCTTAAAAATTATTCTATTTGTTTACAGAATCAAAATTGTTAAGTAATTCCTTAAAAAAAAGAAGCATCTTTATTTTTTTGAAAAAAATAAAAAATGTTAAAAGCTTTTTGTTTATGTTATTCCCTATCAAACATTATCTACTTTTTTGAAAAAAATTCTTTTGGAATTAACAATACTGTATAAACTATATTTATACAATATGGATTTCTTAAAAATTAATTCTTTAATAAAATTAGCTGTAATTGCTTCAGAATAAAAAATGAAATAAATAGTCCCACTTTCAAAGACACAAATGAGGCACAATTTTAGCATTTTATAAAACTAAAGATGATGAAGAATATACACCACTTTATGCAATGGAGAAAGTACAATAATCAAAGAATTATTAATACTTAAACATTACTGAGAATAAAAATATCACTCAATGAAGGGATGTGTATATAAATTGAAAATATAACACTATCTTTACTTATCAGAATAAAAGTTTCTCTTATTATAATAATGAACAGTAGAGTTTTTTGGCCAATATTATAAGCTGATAATAAGAATCATAATTTTTTCAGCAGTTCAAGGCTTTGGTAGTCTAGAAACTACACACTACTGAATCTATGATATACCCATTGAGAAAATAGCTCTAGGATCTGGCACCAATACAACTTTTGTTATAAATATATACGTTATTCTTTTAAAATAATACATGCATAATTAAGAATTGTCTGATGAAATGGTGATACATAAAATACCAAGAACACAAAACTGGTATGAAGAAAACAGTATTCTGCTGCTATGAAGGATTATTACAGGCAGAACACACTGGAGCCTATAGCTGGTGACAGTTCTTCAAGCACATACTACCAGGTAACATTAGAAAAACTTGAAATGACGTATCTAAGAAACTATTTGATAAATAACAGCAGGTTGATAAGAAAAATAAATAAAATATAATTCTAGTTCAATTATATATATTTTTCAATACAAACACCTTTTTAACTTGATATACTTGCCCCATGATGTTCAACAGCCATTATACAATTTAATGATTTGTCTATCTCTTCAAGGATGCTCTACTCACAGGATCAATCAATTCAATGCCACCAGAAAATGTTTTCCCCCCTGAATAATTTCTTAGGTTCAAAAACAGATGGAAATCACAGGGCTAAATCTGATGAGTAGAGTAGATGTGGTAGCAAACCAAAAACTCAATAAACTAATCAAACTGGCATACTCGACAAAGAATTAAACATTTAATTAATAAATATAAACATCTAAAGATACATACATCAATCTCTATATAGTTTATTAAATAATTTTCTTCTTAAATTATACAGTAAATTTCATTAAAATACTACCATATAGTAACATATGGTCTATCTCTAAGGGTGTGATTGCAAGACTGACAACAGATTTAATCGTTGCATACAGCCCAAGCATTAAACCTTTTCATTCAAGTTGCATCACATTATATTCAAATCTTTATATTTAGCACAGATTCTAAGTTACATCTACCTATATAGACAAATTATATAAAAATAGAACAAAATCAATTGCATATTTCATAATACAATGTACATCAAACAAGGTTCATAGAAAATTGCCAATATTTTCAGCAAAGATTACAGGGTAGGTTTAATAAATCACAAACACTTGAATACAGCAACCCAATATAGAAATCAATCTGCAGTAACCAAACATCACGTAAACCAGATGCATTCATCTGCAGATATAAAAACATTATATGTATTGAAGTCAACTGGTCACATGTAAAAATATAGCCATGAAAATGAAACATACAGCTCCAAAGAGTAAGTGATATATCATAAAAAATAGTTCACTAACTAAAACTGACAACAGTGTATTTCAAATCTACTATTCAAGAACACAATAAACAGGCAACTCTAACTGCTTTAAAACTAACAGTATCTGTCAATGATGAATGAACTACATCATAGTTCTGAAAAGTCAGAAGAATATTTTCCATGTTTATAGTGGTTCAATAAATATTTACTTTTAATAAAAGCAATTTAGCTTGTAAAATTTAAACCTGTATCCTGTAGCATTACAAATAATAACAGCTAACCAGTGATAATTTTAAACAATCTATTGAAGAATTATGTTCTGCTGGCTAATAAATTGCATTAAAAAATGTATTAATACAACATATATTATGAAAATTATATAACTTTCAAATAAATCATCATACTATATCAGTGTAAACTTACAGTTATAACAAATAAAATAAATAGTAAAAAAAAAAATATTATACTAAAATGATTTAGTAATATAATGCAAATTGCAATTAAAATTTATCAACAAAAATCACATGTTAAACATTACTTGTTAAAATCATTCAACATGATAAAATACACAAATTTTACAACTATAGTATATTAATAATACACTATGAAAAAATCTTTAACATACTTTAACACAAGACAGCTGCAAAGCAACAACAAATATCGGTACAAAGTAAATGAGAAAAAATGCTCCAGGCCAACCACAAAATTCTTGAGGTGCAGATTTTGATCCGTAATCTGATGATGATAATACATGATTTGATTTTATTAATTTCTCCACTTTTTTCTCAATTTCTTTTTTTATACCATCCAACTGTAAAAAATTATATAAATAATTACAACAAAGTATACATTTTTCTTAGATAAATTAACCATTACTTTAACTTAATTTACTGTTTCAATAAAATTTATGAACTTGTTTAAAAAGACAAAAAATCAGAGAGCTTTAAACAAGAACCACCAATCAAAAAATATCCTTATGGGACTATCCGTTACAAACTTATGCCTATATACAATTACATAAACAGTAGAATTTAGATTTAAATTCTACTATTCTGACAGCACTGCACAATATAATCATGATAATAGGAGATTATTGACACAAACAAACTTAACATTTTCTATTATACTGCTTACTTATGACAATGAAAAACAACATATCTTTGGTCAGCAAGTATTGTTATCATATGAAAAGGTTTCAGCAATTTAAGAATCTATTATAAATTCTGAAAATGTATCTGCCTCATATTCATATAATAGGCCGGGAGTTATCCATGTATACATATTTAATATCATTAAATGTTTCAATACTACATTGATAAAATAGAACATACACAACATGAAGATACAGGTACAGAGGGGTTTGGAAGGTATTACTTTCCGGAAATATGGGATATTTTTTCTGTTTTGGTAGTTTGTTAGCCTCTTTTTCAGCCCCAATTAAGTCATTCCCACCTCTTACTAAAAATTACAGTAATTAAGAGATTCATTATTTGATTAAATAGAGAATCATAACTAATGTGTAACAAAAGACATAAAACCAAGTAAATAAGGACTGCATAATTTTTTCCTAAATATGGTACTTGCTATTCTAAGCAAAAATGCTAGTAATGTGATTTTATTCACAATATTTGTTGATATATTTTATTTACTATATTGCTAAATGCTGTATTTACTATCTGTGAGCGTGATGCTAGTAAGCAGATGTCAGGGGGACTTACAGTTCATGTATGCACCTGCAAGCATATTCCTCCCTACCACTCTTTAGCTGCCTATAAAAGACTGATGCCAGCACAGGGAATGCATTCTGTTGCCAGCCTCCACTAGAAGTTCCCTGGCCAAACTAACATGGGATCTCCTGCCAGATGCCAACACCCCTACATCCCTGCTGAAGCAGCAGGCCTGGCCGGCATGCCGAATGAACTGCTGGGTGTAGACACTACCTTTCCTCCCAGCTTTATGGGCTTCAAGTTCCCTAGCTGGTCCGACATGAAGCCCACTAGCACCAGGAAGCATAGCAGCGGAAGTTGGAGCTGGACGAGCTCTACCTAGACTGCGCCAGTGAAAGAAGATCGATGCCAACCTGAGGGCTCTGGAGGCCACCATTGCCATGCTGTAGTGGTGGCCCAACAGCCACTGAGGGGAAGCCCAGTCCAATTCTGACAGACAAGCTGGAATTCCCTAGCATCATCGGAGATCAGCTTCCAGTCCCAATAGCCCTTCCCACAAAACCCACAAACTGGCCTTTTCAGGGCTATCATAAGATTCTAAGGGCCATGTGCTGCCAAAGCAATACGACAACAATAAATAGCAGAAATAGTTCATCTAAAATCAATAGTGTTACATGATAGTGCAAAAAATAGTTCTGGCCATGCTAAAACAATATTAGCATTACATTACATTGAAAAGGTTTAAAATGAGTATATACAGATACGTTATACAGGTTATGAACACTTCTTAAAAACTGGTGTATAACAGAAATTACTTAATTTCTGTTATGCACCAGTTTTTAAGAAGTGTGTAATAGTAAGATACAAGACACATGTAGCCCATTAAGCTGATCAAAAGTCAGGAATAAATAATTTTCAAATATACCAATATATCCAAGTTATAGTTTTCTTACTGTAACAGGACCAGTATACTGAACCACAGAGCAACAGATTTCTTCCAATTAAGAAGAAAGAATAAGAAAATAATAATGAAAAGAAGAATCCAGAAGGAATTAAAAGGGATTCTTTTCTCAACTAACATGTCCGTTTAACAATTTATTTCGTAATACAGACAATGGCACCTCCAAGAATAGTTGTTCGACCAGAAGGATTACCGAACCGGAATAAGAATTTATGGGAAAACGTAAGGGCGCAGACGATGAAAATTATTACGCTTCAACAGTTAAGGGATGAGGCGGGTACTGGTTCTGCAGGCCAGGGTTATAAATACTGCAAAGAACAAGTCGAGTGTCAGTATTTCTGTGAGGTCATGTTTGGCATAGTCATGATAATAAGCATGACAGTAGTTTTGCCAAGCCTTACTTCGATGCAGTTGAGGTGACACTGTTATCAGTAAGCATATGGTAACAATGAGTGAAGAGTATTCCATTGTGTATAGTGGTCAATGCAGGAAGTTTTTCAGTGAGTTATTGGTAAACAGTAGTAAAAGTGACAGAACTCTACTCACTCATGAAGTGTAGGGTAGCTCTAATTGTAAACAATAAAAGTAATAACATTCACAGAAAATAAATTGTATGAACTTTAAACTTATCTTGGGTTTTCTTGTTGTTAATGCAAGGTTCTGGCAGACATTATAATGTTTGTATTAAATTGGACTGGATTCTAGTTTTTATAATTTAACCGTCTTAAAAAATCTGGTCCTTATTTGAATTACTAATTTATGTCACATATTCATTATTGTTATTTATTTCCTATGTTTTTAAAGTAATAAATTGTATTTACAAGAAATTTTTAGTTTGTTAGTCTCTCAATGTCCTGGTCAAGCCGTAAACATATGACATTATTTACATCAAACTTACGCACAGAATGGAGCATACTATGCTGCTTTATTTTAATATGTTGAAGTGCCATAACCACTAAGCAGTAATACGGTTAACAATAAGAGGTAACGTATTCATTGCACGCTTAAGATTTTATTGACTTTTACAGTCTTTCTTTTTTCCTGTTTAGCCTCCGGTAATTACCTTTCAGATAATACTTCAGAGGATGAATGAGATGTATGAGTGTAGTCTTGTACTGTCTCAGTTCGACCATTCCTGAGATGTGTGGTTAATTGAAACCCAACCACCAAAGAACACAGATATCCACGACCTAGTATCCAAATCCGTGTAAAAATAACTGATTTTACTAGAACTTTAACCCTGGAACTCTCGACTTTGATATCAGCTGATTTGTGAAGACACGTTCACCACTAGACCAACCCGGTGGGTTGACTTTTACAGTCTGATTACTACTTACTGTTAAAGTACAAATGACAAAGAATAATTAATCTGTTTATTCTCAATGTTTTGCAATATAATTTCCAGCATATTTGATAAAAATTTAAGTGAATTATCTTTTAATTAAACATTTTTTAAGGATAAAAAAATAATTAATAATTTGATTCTTAATACCTCTTTAGAAGCAGATCTTAGTCGACTTGATCTACGGACAACTCCACCACTGCTTGTTTCAACTTCATAATTAATATTTCCAGAAGACAACAGAGTTCTAGTTTGAGATATCCTAACTTCCTCAATTGTTCTGCTTCTTTCACGGCTATTTCTCAGCTCTAAATATAAAAAAAATTCAAATAAAACAAAAGTTTCATCTAGCTACAATCGAGACCACTGTCAGTCTACACTTTGTTAAAACAGCAGACTTCTCATAAGCAAATACAGTGAAACTTCTACAAAACGTATGGTTTCCCAAGTCCCAATACATTTTTATAGAAATTAATCTCTTCATGATGGAAAACTCTGCAATACAGAAACAAAAAGGAAACAGATTTTACTTTTAATTTTACGTATTAATCTCGCCTTACTGTTTTTAAAAATGTCGTTCAGTAACCATTGGAATGGTACTCAAATAAAGTCTTCAATGACGTCTAACATAATGGAAAAATGACTATATAATTTAAATGAAAGAATAGTGAGCAAAAATAGAAATATTCCACTGTTTTTAGACAATGCGTCATTCACCCTCATGGAAATTATTCTAACATTATAAACACAACTAGTGTAACTCAATCGATGGATCGGGGGTTACTGAAAAAAATTCATTATTGAAAACACATTCTGCAGTTGCCAATATGGATTCATGTTCATCTGTTCAAGAACTGACGCATAAAATTACTGTTCTGGATGTACTAAGGTGGCTCTCTTCATTGTACAAAGAAATTATAAATGTGTTAAAAATATGTTTAAATAAGCTGGTTTCCGCACAGAAACCGATGATTATGTTCCCGATACATGCCCCAATACAACAATACAGTGTAAAGTTGAATTTCTATTGCAAGAAAGTGGTCAAACATTGGTTCATACTGAAGACTACATGGGTATCGATAATAATTTGATAACCGAAGGATTTCAAAGAAATGAAATCCTTGAATTTCTTTGAAATTCAAGGACTGTAGATGAATTATTTTGTCTGAAACTAGCAGATTAACAAAAGTTCAGACGAAGAAGGTCAAAGAGACAAAATTAACAGTTTTGGAGATGCATTGGATATGGTCACACAGCTGGAAGAATTCGCGATTCGTATAAACAGCAATGATTTGTGACAAAATTTGTTAACTGCTAGAAATAATATTGAAAATGAAAGTTGCAAGAGTAAATTACTGAAACAGACTATTGTCCTAGACAATATTATTATTATTGACTTATTGTACTAGACTATTTTAGAAAATGATTTTATTTTAGAATTCGTGTTAGATCACATGTTTTAGGCTAAGTGAATTTTTTGTATTTACTTGTATTACTGAAGTGTATACTTGAAGTTAAGTGAATAATTATTGGAAATAAATCCAAGGGTAAGTTATTGAAACAAAACTGTACTTGATTATTTTGGAAACTGATGTTTAATTTAGAATTAGTGTTAGAACATGTTTCATTTTAAGCCAAGTGTATTTCTTCTAATTAAATGTAACTTTTAAATGAAAAATTACTAACTTGTAAAAATAAATAACACCATCTTTCACTGAACAATTTGCAGTATAATTTCCGGATTATTCCTGTCTTAACTTCATTTCACATTTGTATAATTAAAAGCACAGGACCTCAAAATAAAATAGCTCAATTTTTAAAAACTCTGCAAGATGAAACCTCTTCAAAATGGAATTCTTACTCAGCCCCATCAGATTCCGTTTTGGGGAGGTTTTTCTGTACCATCACAGAAAAATTATATTATTATGTTTAAAATTGAAATAATTTTAAACACTATTTTCATTAATTTGAAAATAAAATTTGAGGATTCTAAACTAGTACAGGCAGATCACAGCAGTAGTAAGTAATATTTATCAAAATGGGGGAAAATGGAAACTTTGGAGCATAATTATTTTAAGTATTTTGTTCATGTAGTGAGGATGAGGACGTTGTTACAAAGATATTAGAGTAGAATGGGAAGCAGAGTAAAGGAAAAAAAATAAGGAGAAATCCAGTAACATTTCTAGAACAAAAAAGTAAAATAGCACTATGAAAAAATATGTTACAACTAAAGGACACTGATGTTTGAGTAATAGATAAGATTAGTGATAGTAGATTAATGGATATTCTTTCTTAATCAAATTTTTTCAACAAATTTACTGCAAACTGTAAAAATAAAATACAATTTTTGCAATAAAAAACAAGTTTTCATAAAATGTAAATGATGTAAGAAAATATCAGAAATCATCTTTTTATTAAATAGACACAATTTTAAGATTAGCCTAGCATTTAAATTTGGTTATGATAACAAATTTCCTGTATTTAGATAATTTGGTTCAAAATTATTGAAATAAATCTGAACAAATGAATTTAAAAAAAATGTTTTCTTATTTACATTGCGAACAAAACATGCAGACAAAAATCTTTAAATAATTTTAATATATAGACATGACAATACTTATATTTATTTTACGTATAATACAACAACCAAGAAACATATAATAAAATCCATTTAGAAAATGAAATATTAAGTTGTACCATTCATAAGCAAACTACTAGAATAACATCCACATATTCAGTTGCTACAAACAACATAACGTTATACTTGACTAATAAAATGAAGTTGAAAAAATCACATCTTTTCTGGGAAAAGAATTAAGACCAGTTGAACAGACAACCAACACACTGATCACTAAACCAAAGGGCCAGTCAAGGTTATTTTAATAATATTTGAAATTGGAATTTAATTTATTACTACAAGCTTTATAAAACTGCTTTTGAAAGAACTACTTATTATATTAAAAAAAATTCCAATTATAATTCAACAACAAGACATAAAATAACTAAATACTAATTACATAACAGTACTAGTATGAAGAAAATATTCAAGGCTAGAAAGCATAAAAAGAAAAAAGTAAATGACCTCTAGCAAATTACAGAGATCTAATAAAGATGTTTTAAAACTTGCAGAAACAAATACTACATTAAATGCAAAACAGTATGTAAGTGATATATGTACAATCATAAATTAACTATTTAGGTCACAGTTTTTATACTGTGTAAAATTATTTAACAGTATCTGTATAAAGCACAATAAATATCTACACTTAAAGAGTGCTTCAATGTAAAAATATGCTTCCATTTCAAAGTACTAACTGCATGAATACATTTAAATCTATCTCTATATACTTAAAACGTGGTCACTTTTAAATAATGAAGAGGAAAAAAAGGAAAAATAATACAGACATCTACGATTCTAGATATCAATGTTAATGGCTTATTTTAGTTCACAAAATTATAATGCATTTATTACCATAATATTGTATATTATATTATATAATATTATATATTAACATTTCTCACCAGTTTTATACGTAACACATATTATTACAGCTTTATGCTAAAAACTACAAATAAATTCATATTGCATCAAAACATTAAATTTGGATACATATAATATCTTGTTTATCTATGTTGAGCTCACACAGGTCACAAGATATTATGCATTCACTTTCATTATGGAACTAATGTAGCCTCAAATTTCTGTATTTTCCTGTTCAGAAATACAGATAAAAATTTTTTTAAATGCTACAATTTCAAAATATTCAAAAGCTTGTTAACCACAGAGTTCATACGTACTAAATTTTCTTGTTTTTATTTACTTATTTATATTATAATTTAATGAATGGATCATAATAATCGTGTGTTGCTTTAATAAGCAAATTAGTCATAATTCATTAACTTATTTTATAATCATCAATAAATACTTAGTGCTAGTCGATAAAAAGCAATTATGTTTTATTGAACTTCTACTTCTTACTATACATGACTACCTGTCAAATTAGAACTTTTAAAAGACATAATCTAAAATTAACAATAAATCACCTTAAATGAGTAAACAAAAATATCTAATTAAAATTCACTATCAAAAATATAAAATTATAAAAATAAATTTTTACAACACTGAAATTCATACATCGATTAATAGGATGAATAAACCACAACAGTGATAATTACAATTCATAGGTAAAGTATATTTTCATTCAATGCACTGTAACATCTGACTTTCAGATTGTTCAGACAATTACTGATTTTGAAAAAACAAAGTAAAATAATGAAATTATGCACAAAAGCTCAATTGGAACATCAAAGATGTCTAGTTGTCAGAACAACATGAACTTTAAAGTATCAACTTACTTACTAGCCAATGCCCACCCTTGGCTGTTCAGCCACTTGGCAATGTATAGCATCAACTAGTAGACACTGGTTCATTAATAATCTCCATAGTGGTCAAGTACTGTCTCTGTCTATGATCCAGAAGACTGCTAATGTTCGCAAACTGGTGCGGCTAGCTATTTTTTTCATAAAATATAAAAATGTTGTTTAAAACATAGGCCAATAAACTACAACTGAGTATTATGTATTCATGTCTTTGAACTTTATAGAATTTTTTAATAAGATATATATAAGATAATGCATACCATCATTTATAAAAACCAACAGTTATGACTAGCCGAATTAAATAGTTCTGATCATGTTTGAATGTAACAGGTAAATTTTAAATTTACTTATTTTAATAAAGAATTATGAGAATATTTTATATATGGGATAACTCATTCATGGTATTTTCATACGTAAACATAACCTGTCATTGACAAATGCGTAGATTATATTTTAATATTTAACTGTAACAAAAAAAAAAAAAATTACCATCTAAAGAATTCAATTAAGTATTACCACATTAAATTCAAATTTACTGCAGAAACTGATAAAAGTAGAAAAATAATTTTATTGGATATTAAAATAAATATTAATAATAGTAAAACAATAATTAGGGAGAGTTTATTAACAATTAAAACATTAATCACAAAAAATCAAGCACCCAGATTCACACAAAACAAATATTATATATGAAACTCAATGAGGTTAAAAATATAAATAACAATGAAACAGAATTAGGAAAAGAAATAAAATAAATTACATTCAGAGCAAACAAAATTAATATTTATATGGATGAAGTAAAAATAAAAACAAATAAAAAAAAGAGTTTCAGTAATTCTATTTGGAAAAAATTAGATAGTTACTGTTTATAAGTAGCGCATTAAAAAATTACAAATAGATGTCTACAATAGTGAAAATCACAATACTTTTAAATTAATAAATAATCAAACAAAATATTTAAATGGTAACAAAACTACATATAAAGAAAAATTTAGCAGTAAAAAGTTCACAGAATTAATTGAAAGCCAATGTATATCAATAAAACTCGATCCTTTAAATAAAGATATTAAGAACATACAGAATTAGAATAAAGAATTTTTAAAATTTTGCTGATTAAATCCAGCAAAAAAATCATTACACATGTACATATATTAACAAATACATAAAATAGCCTAGAAACATTAGAAAGAAATTCGGAATAAGATGAACTATTATTTAAATTGGCACACCTGTTCTAATATCCGGGTTATCTGTAAAACCACCACTTAATTCAAATGGTAATGACAATATCAGATTTTACACGCAAAGAGGTAATGCATTACCAGACATAACATTCCATATTTGATAATGAATCCACCTAAGAAGTAAAAAGTAAAAGAAATACATTCTACCTTCTGATTCAATTTTCTAATACCTCAAAAATCAGTTGACATTATAAATAACTTTTTTTTGTTTTAAATTTTAAACAAAAATTAAATTATATAAGCAGATAATATTTAGATATAAATATAATCTGCTTACCAACAAATATCAGTACAAATTTATATCTTAGTGCTTTGGGAAATTATTTCCATCTTCTGGGATGTATCATAACTAATAATAATAATGACAATGACAATAATAATAATACTTCACATATTAAATGAGTTAGATAAATAAAAACATATTTGTATAAATATAACAATTGATCGTCAATTACTAAAATCAAGTCATACGTAATGCATCTTGTCAGTGTGGTAGTAACAATTGTTATGTTTATTATATAGATATCAGTTTAGCCAACATAAGAATTAATAATTATGATTTAAAACGACTGAATAAAATATCATCTTCAAACTTGATTTGCTTGTTTATCAGTTTGTCATTATTTAAGTATATGTGTAATTTTTCTAAATATTTGTTTTATAAATATTATTGGAGTAATCAAGGGTATTAATAAAATTAAGGTCATAATTAAGAAAAATTAAATTTTTCATTCTGAAGAGCCAAATATTTCCAGGTAACTGCTAATGGTTATGAACAATGTAGCCACACTGATATGCTTGATTATCCTTTTTTCTAATTTACATAAAATAACCCCTTTGCAGCCTGCCTGTGAATTCATTAATTTGTTTTTGTTTTAACTTAATCAACATATACTTTTCTTAATACTTTTCTGACTGCTCTATCTATATTATTAAAGAGGAAAAGGGTTTTTGTTTAGGATAAACAAAAAAACTAAATCAATTGCAACCAAATTTTACCATGTTTCTTGCTATAACTGAGGTTTATATATTTAATCTCAAAAAAATGTGAATATAATTATTATGAAGTAGTGGAGATTAGCTAGTTGAAGCACAAACTTTAATGAACTGAATTAATGACATCTGAACTGTGAGCCTCTATCATTATGTAAGCTGGGTTTCAACTGAATGAATCGGAATCAATTGAATAACATTAAAAAATAAGAGTTAAATTTAGAAAATCAGTGTTTAACAATAATGGGCTTCCTGTGGGGACTGCATGTGAGGCTAGAGCAGTGAGCACTTTGTGGGAGGCTAGACTGATCATCACAATCAATTGATAAACAAATGGGGTGGCCCTGGAGCGCTGTTTTGGGAGGTATAATCAGGTGCTCTTATAATATATCTGCAAACAATCGTCTGATTTTCAAAATTCAAATGGGGTTTTTGTTAGTAGGCTCTTTCACATATATCAGGTACATTCTCAATTTAACAGATCATGGTTATTTGGAAATTTCATCTAAAACTGAAAAATTATTTATTAAAACGTGTAAATAATAAATAATCTGTTACGGAGCTGCACTTCTCATTTGAGTCAAATGAGAAGTGCTCCTTCTCATCAGAGTCTAAATTCTCGTGCTCCTTTCTTAGAGCAAGCTGCTCTTAAGATATAGAGATATTTTCAATAGAGGTCTTATTGAAATTGAAGACAACATATTACGAGTGATTCATAATCAATGCCAAGAAAAAATTACTCAAGATAAATTGATGAAAATTTGTATACATGGTGTAACTACAATAAATTTTTTTTTGTAATTCTGAGTTTAATGGGTTAAAATGGAATTTTTTTTAAACAACTTTTTTAATTTCTTGGTAAATGAAAAAACTAAACTGATTTTTGATGAGTGTAATCTTCATGTCAATAAATCAATTTCTATATTTTTGGAATTCGACCTTGAAAGGGGGGGGGGGTTGAAGAAAAGTAAAAACAATGATTGTAAATTTTCCCAATCCTGACTATACTAAATGAGATATCCAGCAGATTTTGGCTAGCAAATACTCTTCAGATAAATATTTAAAAACCATTTTGGGTTTTTTGAATTCCAGTTTTTTTAGGGGGTGCAAGATATACAGCCCTGTGACTCAACCAACACAGCCACAGGTATCATTACTTCATTTGTGACTGGCTGCACCTGCCTCCAGTTACTTGACTAAAAAACATAAAATAATAAGACTGACTGCTACAAGAAACACAAGTAACCATATGTGTGGGTGAAGCAGCAATGGATAGCTAGTTTTAATATAAAAGTACCATAATTTTTCTTCTATTTATGGTGTACATTTTTTATAAAGTTGGGTCTATAAAGTTTTTTTTTAATAAGATAATCAGCTACACGTGCTTTTATATTACTATTTCTTTATGCATTTATATACCAAAAAAATAATCTTTTTATCATTGATTTTTGCCAAACAACTAAATATATCATATTTAAATTACTAAGATCATCTATTCAATATTATATAATATAACGAAATCTTTACCTTTTACATTTATTTACATTAGACATAATTAATGTAATAATTTAGTTTTTATTTTTAGTGGATTTTCAAAAAAAATCATTTATTTATATAATTACATATAATAAAAAACCTTTTCATCCATTCTACCAGACACAAATCTTAATTGATTTTGACAAAACTTGGTGGAGTGATGTAAACCTATTGGGAATAGACTGCGCTATTGATTTTCGAGTGAATCAAAAAAAGGGGTTTTTAGTTACATTTTTAGCTTTTTTTTTGTTCTACTATTATGCAGTATTAAATCATGCATTTAAAGAATAAACTAATGCTTTCATGAAAAATACAGCTCCATTAATATATTCATCAAATAATAAGTTAATTATTTTAAAATGTATTGTACAACATTATTTTTAAAATAATAAAAATAAATGAAGCTGTAATTTTCATGAAAGCATTACTTTAAGTGGATGATTTAATTCAGTGATGACAGATAAAGGAGATCCTTTATTCAACCTTAAATTAAACATAACTCAAGAACGACTCAACCAATCACCAAGTTTTCACATGCACAACTTCAGATTTATACTACTACTACAGCATATCTAAATTTCAATGAAACTGATCCAGTAGTTTTGGAGAATTTGGAGCTACAAAATTTTATACATAGGTCTTTATACATCCTCCTCTATGAATCATGAGACCTTGCCGTTGGTGAGGGGGCTTGAGTGCTCAGGGATACAGAGTAGCTGGACCGAAGGTGCAACCATATCGGAGAGGTATCTGTTGAGAGCCAGACTAAGGAATGATTCCTGAAAGAGGGCAGCAGCTCTTTCAGTAGTTGTTAGGGGCGTGAGTCACAATGACTTAAACGGCCGTATCAACATCACTCAGTCCTCTGAGTACTGCGCAGCTGAAAGCAATGGAAAACTACAGCTGCTTTTTTTTCCAAGAAAATGTGGCTCTCTGCATTTTCACATAGCAACAATGGAGGCGCCTTCCTTGGTAAAATATTCCGGAGGTAAAATAGTCCCCCGTTCGGATCTCCGGGTGGGGACTACTAAGGAAGGGGTCACCAGAAAATTAAAAAATAACATTCTACGAGTCGGAGCGTGGAATGTTAGAAGCTTAAAAAAGGTTGGTAGGCTAGAAAATTTAAAAAGGGAAATGGATAGGGTGAATGTGGATATAGTAGGAATTAGTGAGGTTCGGTGGGAAGAGGAAGGCGACTTTTGGTCAGGTGATTTTAGAGTAATTAACTCAGCGTCAAATAATGGGCAGGCAGGAGTAGGTTTCGTGATGAACAAGAAGATAGGGAGGAGAGTGGAGTATTTCAAAACGCATAGCGATAGAATCATTGTAATAAGGATAAAATCAAAACCTAAACCGACAACGATTGTTAACGTTTATATGCCTACAAGCGCCCATGATGATGATGAGGTAGAGTGTGTATACGAAGAGATTGATGAAGCAATTAAACACGTAAAAGGAGATGAAAATTTAATAATAGTTGGAGATTGGAATGCAAGCATTGGAAAAGGCAAGGAAGGAAATATAGTGGGTGAATACGGGCTGGGCAAAAGGAATGAAAGAGGGGACCGACTTATAGAGTTTTGCACGAAGTATAATTTAGTAATTGCCAACACCCAATTTAAAAATCATAATAGAAGAATATACACTTGGAAAAAGCCAGGCGATACTGGAAGGTATCAGATAGATTATATCATGGTTAAGCAAAGATTTAGAAATCAACTCGTTGACTGCAAAACTTACCCTGGAGCAGACATTGATAGCGACCATAATTTGGTGATAATGAAATGTAGATTGGGGTTTAAAAACCTGAAGAAAAGTTGTCAGATGAATCGGTGGAATTTAGAGAAGCTTGAGGAAGAGGAGGTAAAGAAGATTTTTGAGGAGGACATCGCAAGAGGTCTGAGTAAAAAAGATATGGTAGAAAATGTAGAAGAAGAATGGGAGAATGTTAAAAAGGAAATTCTTAAATCAGCAGAAGCAAACTTAGGCGGAATAAAGAGAACTGGTAGAAAACCTTGGGTTTCAGACGATATATTGCAGCTGATGGATGAACGTAGAAAATATAAGAATGCTAATGATGAAGAAAGTAAAAAGAACTATCAGCAATTAAGAAATGCTATAAATAGGAAATGCAAACTGGCGAAAGAAGAGTGGATTAAAGAAAAGTGTTCAGAAGTGGAAAGAGAAATGAACATTGGTAAAATTGACGGAGCATACAGGAAAGTTAAGGAAAATTTTGGGGTACATAAATTAAAATCTAATAATGTGTTAAACAAAGATGGTATACCAATATATAATACGAAAGGTAAAGTCGATAGATGGGTGGAATATATTGAAGAGTTATACGGAGGAAATGAATTAGAAAATGGTGTTATAGAGGAAGAAGAAGAAGTTGAGGAGGATGAAATGGGAGAAACAATACTGAGATCTGAATTTAAGAGAGCATTAAAAGATTTAAATGGCAGAAAGGCTCCTGGAATAGACGGAATACCTGTAGAATTACTGCGCAGTGCAGGTGAGGAAGCGATTGATAGATTATACAAACTGGTGTGTAATATTTATGAAAAAGGGGAATTTCCGTCAGACTTCAAAAAAAGTGTTATAGTTATGATACCAAAGAAAGCAGGGGCAGATAAATGTGAAGAATACAGAACAATTAGTTTAACTAGTCATGCATCAAAAATCTTAACTAGAATTTTATACAGAAGAATTGAGAGGAGAGTGGAAGAAGTGTTAGGAGAAGATCAATTTGGTTTCAGGAAAAGTATAGGGACAAGGGAAGCAATTTTAGGCCTCAGATTAATAGTAGAAGGAAGATTAAAGAAAAACAAACCAACATACTTGGCGTTTATAGACCTAGAAAAGGCTTTCGATAACGTAGATTGGAATAAAATGTTCAGCATTTTAAAAAAATTAGGGTTCAAATACAGAGATAGAAGAACAATTGCTAACATGTACAGGAACCAAACAGCAACAATAACAATTGAAGAACATAAGAAAGAAGCCGTAATAAGAAAGGGAGTCCGACAAGGATGTTCCCTATCTCCGTTACTTTTTAATCTTTACATGGAACTAGCAGTTAATGATGTTAAAGAACAATTTAGATTCGGAGTAACAGTACAAGGTGAAAAGATAAAGATGCTACGATTTGCTGATGATATAGTAATTCTAGCCGAGAGTAAAAAGGATTTAGAAGAAACAATGAACGGCATAGATGAAGTCCTACGCAAGAACTATCGCATGAAAATAAACAAGAACAAAACAAAAGTAATGAAATGTAGTAGAAATAACAAAGATGGACCACTGAATGTGAAAATAGGAGGAGAAAAGATTATGGAGGTAGAAGAATTTTGTTATTTGGGAAGTAAAATTACTAAAGATGGACGAAGCAGGAGCGATATAAAATGCCGAATAGCACAAGCTAAACGAGCCTTCAGTAAGAAATATAATTTGTTTACATCAAAAATTAATTTAAATGTCAGGAAAAGATTTTTGAAAGTGTATGTTTGGAGTGTCGCTTTATATGGAAGTGAAACTTGGACAATCGGAGTATCTGAGAAGAAAAGATTAGAAGCTTTTGAAATGTGGTGCTATAGGAGAATGTTAAAAATCAGATGGGTGGATAAAGTGACAAATGAAGAGGTATTGCGGCAAATAGATGAAGAAAGAAGCATTTGGAAGAATATAGTTAAAAGAAGAGACAGACTTATAGGCCACATACTAAGGCATCCTGGAATAGTCGCTTTAATATTGGAAGGACAGGTAGAAGGGAAAAATTGTGTAGGCAGGCCACGTTTGGAGTATGTAAAACAAATTGTTGGGGATGTAGGATGTAGAGGGTATACTGAAATGAAACGACTAGCACTAGATAGGGAATCTTGGAGAGCTGCATCAAACCAGTCAAATGACTGAAGACAAAAAAAAAAAAAAAAAAAAAAGTCTTTATACATATAAGGAAACTCCAACTTAAGTGAATGGTATTTTTGTATACCTCATACCTGAAAACATAAAAAACAATCATTTCCACCCCCGCATCCTTAATAATCACACCATGCATACAACACTGTATTTTCTTTGAAAAATGTGTAAAAAAAAAAGCTTGCTGATGTACTTTAGTCTCGCAATAATCCAAAACGTGATCCGGTATGATGGAAAGATGTTTGTATCCAAAAAATAAGTTCAAAGTTTTTATCATTTTGAAATCATGATACTAACATAACATGAAATACAAAAAAAACACCAAAAGCTAGCTGATACTAGTAATAATTTTTTTCAAAAATCATAACATTCTTTCTTCATTAAAACCGGAAATCCGCCCTTCTAATGCACTTACAGTGACAAGAGCTTTTTAATGGATTTCCGTAGCAAGTGTCTGCCTTTCATCCAGGTTTTGGGTTCAAGTAATGGCCAGGCGTGGCATTTTATTACGTTACAAAATTCATTTATCACAAAGTAATTGGGCATTAAGCCTGTTATTTTGAGAATTAATAAATAATTGAATTAATCAATAAATAATTTAAGATTGAAAAAATCTAGACCAAAATACACTTCTTAATTAACAAATTTATTTTATCACTTTATTAGAAGTTTTCAAACCTACCACCAACAAAAGTAGAACATATAACAACTATTTAAAAAAAACTTTGTTCAATTCAAAAATAAACTGACAATAACATTTAATATTACTGTCGATAAAAGATCAACTTCTATTATCATAATATACATAAAATCAAATTAGTTTGATAATAAAATTAAGTAATTATGTGCTTTACTACATTTACTGTCACTGTCTATTCTAGCAGTAACCCACAAGAACACATCCTCTTGACAATAAAGTAACACTTTAGATTTTTATATCCTGAACTAAAGTTCAATCTGGGTAAGCTAACATTAAAATATGTAACCATTACGATACCAAAAAATGGAAAGATGAAACTCCTGGACTTTGCTGTTTTGGGAGTAAAATAGTTTTGGAATAACTTCAATATCCTCCTGATTATCATTAAAAATTTGATCTAATCATTCTATTTTATCTGGTAAGTTGTGAATAACGATAACTCTGAGGGTAACCGTCCCCATACATTACTAAAAAAAAAACTATTTTCAAATTTTAAAGTTCTATAAACACATAGCACAGACAAAACTGTGATGGGGGTGCTAGTATTCCAACATGAATACTAGTTATAAATTACATAAGTATCTCTTTGTAGCATTCAAAATTTACAACTGGCAAAAAATTCATGTTAAGGGTCTACAAAGAAAAAAACCTATTTCCTAGGTAGCTTATACAAAAATACAAGGTAGTTTTTTTTAGCTGTTTATGTATCATAAAAGATGAAAGCCTTATCAGTAAAAAAAGATTTTCCTATCACAATATAATAATAATAATAAATAATCCTTTTTAGATAATCATCTTTCTTCATGGAAAATCTGAATGTGATTTTACGTACAATTAATCCTTTTTTTAATAGGTGAATAAACAGTATAAATATAGGGATGTAACAATTTCCACCGAAATTTTATTAGTTAGTTAAAAGTGAATTTTTTTATTTGTTTCTGATCACAAAGAGCCAACCAATAATATGACACTTTAAAGGAAAAACTTTTCAATAACTTCTTTTTGGTGAGCAGCCTTTGTGAATTTTTTAGTAAATTCACTTAAATGTATATAAGGCATCATGGCAAAATACTATTCAATAAAAATATTTTTTGTTTAAACACAACATGGACCAAGAAAGGTCCTGATTAACTGAGATCGATAAGACCTAGTCTAATAGTTTTCCCCACATACTAAATTTGCTTTACTCAAGTTAAATTTCCATTTAACATTAAAATTATCCTTACCAATTCTGAGAGAAGTCTCACTTTCTATCCTTAGTCATTCTCAACCTTTATTATCATTTACACATCATAAATGCAGCAACAATATTTTTAATTTGTATTCTAAAATATAAATAAAAACACTGTACACTATAATAATAAACTACTTATATTTTAACTGAATATATTTAAATACTAATTCTAGACAACAGCTTCTTGCTTAAAAAATATTACAGAAATAGGCAAATTTTCCTTTATTCTCTATTATAAAGGGTTCTTTATAGAAGTGATAGTGGAATAATTAACAATTTAAAAACCAAACCAGAATGTGATAAATGTAATTAAATATATATTTTATCATTAAAAATTATTAAGAAGGAAACTGACAATTACTTTGCTGTTCCCAATTAGATAGTATTGGGGACGAAGAATCTGGCAACCTATTACACTCAATAAATTATGTTTTTGGTATAATTTTTTTTTTTAATGAAGATATTTAAAAAAAAAATATGAGGGATTGTATTCACCTACAATAATTAAAAAGTTCTAAAATATTTTCTCATACATACATACCCGATATTCCTTCAACTATATCTGGTGTTTTGTCTTTCAATTCTCTGATGGGTGTAAAATTATCCAATGTAACCCTGAGAAATTTCTCTGAGTGTACATTCTTGGTTTTTGGTGACTTTATTACTCCTGCTGCTGGTTTTCTGGATGGAGATTTTGATGGTTTCTCTGCTGGAGACTTTCGAGCCGGTGATTTACGGCTAGGTGATTTTCGAGCTGGAGATTTTGGTCGTGCTGGTGATTTTCGGCGACCTGGTGAACGGCTCTTCTTCATCTCCATAGCTGGAGCTGCTAATCTTGATGGTGATCTACGAAGATTCCGCTCCATGAATTAGTTTTTATTTATAAAACACAAAAAATCCTAAAAAAAACCACAAACAAATGAGTTAATTTAAACTACAGAAAACTATCAAACTGACTGATCACCATTAACTGTGTTATTTTACAAATGTTATTTCATAATTAGAGAAAGGTAAACGCAGATCAATTATTTCTTAATACTGTCAAAAAAACAAATCTAAGTCATCATATATATTTCTTCAAACACTAAATGTAGATCATATTAAAATTTAATAGTAAAAAAGAATTATTTTATGGCAGTGGCTTAATTTACCTTTATTAGATCTATAATCAATAATACCATGAATCTGTAATTTTTGGACCATGTATACAGATGATCAGTTTTTTTTAATTTTTATTATTTACTGAAACCCTGCAAAGAACATTATTATACTATAACAGGTCTTAACAAGAAGAAACTCTACTGTTTGTTTAACAGCTTCTAGTTATAGCTTGCTAGGTGGTTACAGTATTCATAAGTTATTATCAGCAAGCAGTTTTTCATCACTTATTAGGTTATGGCTATGAATACATTATCTTATTTCTCATGCTTTATAAAAACACAAAATAAAAAAATGTTTAATACAACGGTAATTGCTGTTTAAAAATGGGAATAGATGAGTAACATTCAACAGCACTTAATTTTTTTAATTTCATTTAAAATTACAGAATGTTAAATTAAAAAATTGTTTAATTGAAAAAATATATATTTGCTGTAAGTATAAATGATTTAAAATATTGCACACATGAGAAAATTCGTTAAAAATTATTTAAGTCAAATAACAAAAAATGTTGTTTATTTACGTTTACGGTTAGTTGTAAACATTCAATAATTTGTAAACAGCGTTGTTTTGAATTTAACAAATATAAAAGTAAAGAACGTTATTGAAGTAATGCAAATTGACATACACTCCTTTAACATCAAAAACTGTATCTATTTCATAATTATCACATGACAATAACAAACAGTAACCAATTTCTCAACCGCTTAAATTAGAAACACCGCTGGATACAAACAATTTGGAGGGAAATACCGTTAAGGCAAGAATAATGCTACTGACCACAAAATAATTGAAATACATAACTTATAACTTCTTTAATAACTTCTACTAGTTACCACAACGAAACGGAAATTAAAAAAAACTGGTATAACAAGTGAACTCTACATTACAACAAATTAAGTACCGTTGTTTGGGGCATCCATTTTCAATTCTCCAGGTGCTAGACTCTAGCCTAAAAATAGGCAAAATAGTTAAACGGCTGAAAATGAATCAATAAACAGTACATTGTGTAAAGCCTTGAATGTTATAGCAAAATAAACCGAAAAATTAATTACTAAAGATATTCATTTAATATATCAACATGGAATTTTAATAAATGTATAGCACTATACTCACACTACGAACAGACGCTAACCAACTGTAACTACGAAAACTGAACTTCTGATTGGTTGAGTACAAAAATATAACAACAAGTACTATTGGTTGAAGACTATCTTCTTGTAGTCCGATTACAACGAAATACGAAAAAATAGATTTCAATTTCAAGTGTATTAAAAAAAATCATCTTTTAAATGTTTACTATTTCATTATGGGATAAGTTTAAAAGTAAAAACTTATAATCTTTACATTATTAGTAAAAATTAAGTTTAAAAATGAACTTTTAAAGAAATGAGTTATTTCAATAGTCGTATAGTAATACAATTTTCTCAGAGAAATGACAATATTATATTATTTCATCATGATTCATTATTTTTGTTTAATTTTATTCCAAAAACGTTTTTCATCATAAAAACATAATACCTTTGTATCATAAAAATATTCTTAACTTTGAAGATGATTGGCGGGAAAGTTAGTCTGCACAGTTACACAATGAAATGTAAATACACATTTAAATATGAAGGTTTACTTAGTTACTTCAATTCATTAATCCCATGCTTCGGGAATTCTACCATTTAATGAAATAATTTAAAGTGATAAAGTACCATTTGAGCGGTTCTAATTTGATTGTAATAATAAATATGGCTAATCGTAGTAGTAATTATTGTTAGGTTAACTATTTTTAACAAGGTTTTGTGACTATGGTTCAGTGGATGTGCTTATTCGTAATCGTTTGTTCTTCGTTAATTGAATAACTAGTTTTCTGTTTACAAGTATAAGAGTTTACTGTACAAAATGGAAGAGGATGAATTTAAACTTGCCTTAGCTAAAGCTAAAGAAGAAAGTTTAAGGTATGAATGTGATTTAATTCTTTAAGGTTACATATAAAATTTTGTTTATTTAATATTATGATGGAAAAATCACTTTTAATGATTGAATTTCATGTCTTAATTCATTTAAAAAGCTAATGTGTTGATTAACTATTAGTTAATATTAGAAGATTTCATTAAGAATGTGCTATACTTATTAAACACTATTGCTCTCAAAATGCATTAGGGAGATTCAATAGCCGACTTAATGTATTGATTGATCAGTCTAGGAACTACTACTTAAACCCTCCGGGTTGGCCTAGTGTTGAATGTGTCTTCCCAAATCAGCTGATTTGGAAGTCAAGAGTTCCAGCACTCAAGTCTAGTAAAGACAGTTTACTAATATGGATTTGAATATTAGATCATAGATACCGATGTTCTTTGGTGGTTGGGTTTTGATTAACCACACATCTCAGGAATGGCCGAACTAAGACTGTACAAGACTACACTCATTCATATCCTCTGAAGTTAATACCTGAACGGTGATTCCCGGAGGCTAAACAGGAAAAAGAAAGTTGTTACTACTTATTCTGTTTTAAGGATCTATTCTAAACTGGTCCCTATGCATATCATTTGCAGGAATATGTGAATGTGGTTATAAATTTACAGAATTTTTATGAAATAATTTTTAAGGTTTAATAACTGTAACTAGCAATTATGTAACTTATTAAAGAGTCAAAACGTATTTAATATGTTGCCATCTTTAAATGGATTTGCTCTAATTATTAGTCAAAGTTATTTTAAATTTATGCATTGTTTTTGAAACTTTAGAAAACTATTTCTATTGCAATTTTGAGGCAGATTTATATTTTCAGTTGTATGTAGTTATAGTTCTCGTAACAGAATGAATTTATTATATATATATTTTTTTAAATTTAGATTTTTCATATTTACTTATTTCTAAATTGAAAACAGACCCAGAGTATGTGTGTAGCTGTTACTGTTAAACAACACATTAGATACTGAACTTGCCCATCCATCATTCAAAAAAATATGAATGATATAATGACTGTATTGTAGATCTGTTTATTTACCAATTGATTTTGTAAGTAAAGTTTGAATTTATCATTAATAGGCAACTTAAAAATTATTTAAGTAATTTTATTTTATTGTCTGGATTTATTTTTGGAACATGTCTGACCTGAATGAACTTGGTGCTGTTATAATTCTTTAATAAATTGTTTTTGATTTTAGGATTTACAAAGAAGTTGAACTTCCTTGTAGGCCTGTAGGAACTGGTGAAGGATGCAGTAAGGATAATGTTGAAATTTCAGACACACTTTCTCAAGTGTAAGTATATGTCTTTTTTACTGATAATTGTTTGGATTTTGAATTTATTTTATGTTAGTTTTAAGTATATAATCTTATCACAATTTAATTTTGATTATATCAAAGGTCTGCTTTTTCATATAATATTACAAAAGCATTATTACTTGGAGGAAGCTTTATGTTGCACCATATAAAACTATGTTCAATACACTATCTTATTTCTTATATTTAATTTTTTAAATTATTAAAAACAGTATGAACATCTGTGAGTAAGTCTGGATTTGCTAAAGTTTTACTTTAATCCTGTTTCATAATCCTGTTTTGTATTTTTAAAAAATGAAGGGCAGATGAATAAGAGTGAAGGAGTTTCAAAGTTGTGACTAGATTTTCTGTCTAAAGGTATTAATAAGGGGAACTTATAACTTGCAATAAATCTTACAATATACCTGCCAAATTTTATATTTTCTTTTCTATCTGAGTGAATGATTATTTGCTATCATCTGCTAATATGCTGCAATTCAAATTACATATGATTGTAGACTATGTGATGCCATAGTCTTGGATCTGTAAAAAAAACCTGATATAATGCTGTCACTTTAACTGAAGTTAGAGGAGCATCGACTTTCTGTTAATACTGGTTGAACCAGTATACCACTACTGACCAAATCAGCTTATCATTTAACTGATATTTAAAATTTGTTTTTACATATTAGTAACAATATTTTATTATACCTTTTTTTCAGTAATATTCTCTATAAAGGTAAGGAAGCTGATGGATTTCATTTAGCTGCTGGTAAAACATATGTTTACCCTTCAAATTATGCTTTAAGAAAGTATCAAGCAGATGTTGTGCCAACTGCACTTTTTCATAATACTCTAGTATGCTTACCTACAGGTAAAAATCTCATTCTAAATTAAAAAAAATACTAGAACATTTTTTTAATATTTTACATTGTTATAGTAATTTCTGTTTTTGTTTTGTGCCAATAAATATTTTTAATTCTATTGTATTGTTTGTTAATTTGCTGAATAATAAAAATAATTTTGTGTGTGTGTATTTGTATTTTTTTTAAGTTAAATATTGAGATCATGGAAATATAATAATACTGAAAAATAGTTTGCATTAAAACAGATGTTGTATTTAATGTCAATTTTGTTTGATTTTGTATCTTGTATGATTTAAATAATATTTTGTTTTATTGTAATATTTTCAATATTATTAAATTATAATTTATTACATAACTTAATAAAATTATTCCAGTTTAGATTGTGTCCAGTTATTTAATTTTATTCAGGAGGAAGTGAAAATTGGTTTTTCAATCTAGAGCGATTCACTTCAAGAATATTTGCCATAAACATTTTATTTATGGACAGATTTTAATTAATAAGTTATCATTTTCTTTGCCATAAAATGCTTAACAATTGTTAGTAACATATCATTTAAATAAACCAACAGTTGAAAATACATTAACAATTAAAATGTTTACATGGTCACTATTTTGAAGTGGATTGAGAAATTAGATTCATTATTTTTAAACAAGTAATCCTCTAGGTACCCTAGCAATATACAAAATTTCAGCTTGATAGATTAACCATTCGTGAGAAATAAATTTTTAGTTAAAAATAAAAAATGAGTGTGTGTGTAATAATATGGCATATGCAAAAGCAGAATGTTTTAATTATTACTTGTTTTTAGAGTAAGTTTATTTATTTTTCTGAAATTGTTTTTTTATCTAAACATTTAAAGGATCATTTGTATATCCAAGCATCAGTCTTGCTTCAAACCGTGGTCAGTCTTGTAATCTTTTTACTTGCTAAAGGTTTCAGTTCTCATTTCATCATTAAAAAAATTATAAATGTGTATCAGCTCGTTACTATTTAAATAAATAAAGTACTTAAATGATTTTCAAAATGTAGGTTAATACTGTAATTTTTGAGTTACAAACAAATTAATTTTTGGTATACTTAAATAGAAATATCAGAACATAAAATAATTTCTGCTTAGTGGCTAACTCAAAATTTTAGAATTTTGAAGTTAGATTAGAGATCAAGAATATTACAATCAAGAATTAATAAATTTTATCTAAATAGGTCTTTGAAGTCTTTATATACCTTAATAATAGTTAGTATTAGTTTATAAAATATAACATTTTTCTGTATGATTTGATATATATATATATGTGTAAAAGTTCAAATAATTCATTGATATCCCTTGAAAATCGGTTATTGGAAATTAATATGGTAATTGTAACTTATCTAATTATTGTGTTTTGGTGGTTTATATTTAGTATAATATTATATACAGGTGTTTCATTTTATCACTCTCAGGTGATTTTCTTATAAACTATGCACAATATAAAAAAAATTACCTAAACAAAAGTTACTCAGATTAGAGGGGGGACACCTTTTGGTGACTTTGGATTTGATTTTGACCGTATTTCAAGGTTAACATGACTTTTTCAAATGGGATGACCTCTTTTGACCCCACTAATGAAAAGAGAAGAAAATTTTTCATTGAAATATTTGGTCACACGTATGACCTTGGACCTTTTTTTGAAGGTCATATGGCTAACCATCAGAGATAGTGTTGTACAAGTGAAGTGTTTTACGAGTTAAACGTTTTTGAAGGTCATACAATATTCCTGGAATATTTGTATTCCAGGCCATTTATCTTGCAAGCTATGGGAAAGAGCATAAAAATGACTTTACAATATCATATAACACTACCACTGATGGTTAGCTGTATGACCTTAAAAAACGTCCAAGGTCATATGTGTGACTGCATATTCCAATGTAAAATTTTCTGCTCTTTTCATTGGTGGGGTCAAAAATAGGTCATTCCATTTGAAAAAAATTGTGTTAACCTTGATATAAGGTCACCATGAGATGTCCCACTCCAATTTGAGTAACTTTTGTTCTGCCCATTTTTTAAAATTGTGCATTGTTAATGAGTAAATCGCCTGGGGAGATTAAATTGAAACATCATATATACACATATATATAATAATAATAAAATGTTGATTTTTATTTTTTAATTAAATAAAATTTTTTTATTCATTCAATTTCATGTCAGGAATAAGTTCTTAAGTATGTTGGTGAAATGTATTCATCATCTTACAGTTAATTAGTTTTCCATTTTATCTCTACAGATTAATTTTAAAAAAATTAGCTGGCTTTTTGACTTGTTAAGAATTATCAAGTTATAGTATTTATTTATTTTTTTTTGTCTTAGTTGATAAAGCATTAAAGTGCAATAATAATTAATATAATTATTATCTGTAAAGTTACGATAAACAAAACTATGATAGTAGTGTGAAAGGTTCACCTAATATTTGGTAGGTCATTGACTTAATCCTGGCTCTTGATGTCAGTTAAATTATTTTCAATCTGCTGGAGTAATCTAATATTCTGTAATTGGCTTTGTGCCTAAAAAAACCCATTGTATAATAATCTTTCACATAAAATAGTTAACGGCAAATTATAGCTCTAATTAGTAAGTAAACCATGTTTGCCAGTAAAATTTAGGTGCTTGTATATTTGTTTAAGAAATCTTTTATTATAAAATCTATGGTAGATTTAAAAAGTTATATTAAAAACAAACTAGTTTTTGACACTAGCACCATCATCAATTTTTAATAATTTATATATTAAAAATCTAGAAAAATTAACTACAAGTGTTTAACCTACTGATTATATTATACCTTTATGAAATTATTTTTTTAAATTTATAACATATTTTCTGTTAAAGATGTCTAAAAATACATAAAATATTTTTACAGATGTTTAAAAACATTTTTAAAAACATCCTTTTATTACTTTTATATAATGTTTACTGTAAGACTACCCATGAGTAGTGCTGTTCATTGAATCCCAATAATTGAGAACAACATTATTTCAAAATTATAATTACTAAATTTTTTTTTAATTTTTACTTTCCTGATTACAGTTATATTGTATAGCTGCACAGAATGCTGTATGAAACAAAGTATGGGTCAAATACATTATGCATTTCAGGCTTTTTGCAGATCTTCACATTTCATGACCCCCTCTAACAAAAAAAAAAAAAACACAATTATAGCATTGAAAAATTCTGGACAGATTATTTGTTTTTTTTTTAATACCTCCAGACTGGATTGACACAATGATTTTTCTATGAGCCATTGATATTGATGATGTTCAATTTTTTCAAGAGGGCGAGGTATAGACTCCATATCTTAAACTTTTTGGTAATTTTTTCACATAATTTAATTCCAATAAGTAGCTAAGATACTTTCTTATGATGTCTGTTTTTATTTAAACAAACTGTCTTTATAAAAGGGGGAGAGCAAAAAACTCTTCTTTTTTGTAATTTTTGGGTTCAAAGTCATATTCTTGTATTAATTGTATAATTCCATCACATTAGTATGCAGTTTAGAGGTAAAACTATGTAATCTGGACATACTAATACAACACACTAATGTTGAAATTCATTCTGTATGTGTTATTAGATTAGTGAGGAAATGCCTCTTGTGAAAAGTTGGATATTGTCATTTATTGTGAACTATATCAGTATTTTTTTATTATATTGTATATAATATTCATTGATCTGTGTACTCTCGAGATCCACTTGTTTCAAGAGGAAACCTCAAAAACTGAAAACCTGGAAATACTCCTACTACACTAAGGAGAATGGCAACTAGTTCATGTCTTTTGGTGGTGGACAAACACCACCTACAAAGAGATCTACAATGTTTAAAGCCCTCTGAGGATTAAACACAGGCTTAGATCACTACATATCAAAAGTAAACTTAAATTCACAACCCAAAGCAACAAAACCGAGCCCCTAAAACTAAAAGAAAAATAGACTCTACTGAACTAGTTAAGAATGAAAATGACCAAAAATCAACCGAATAATAACAATTATGGATAAACTTGAAGACCTAGTCAACAACAACCTTAAACAAATCGCAGAAAAATTGGCCCCAGTAAAACCCTATAAAAAGCATCAATAGTGAAACAGGGGCAAAGAAACTGTGAAGTTGCAAAGCAGTGGGACAAGATAAGGTCTTTGTAGAGATCTAGAAACATGCAGGAAGCCCAGCAAAAGTCGCCCTTCATCAACAGCTTGTCAACATCTGGGTCAAAGAACTACCAGAACACTGGATGACAGCCCTCATCCACCCGCTACACAAAAAAGCAGACAAAATAGACCCTAACAACTACAGGGAAATCTACTTCTAAATGCAACATACAAAATTTCATTCAAGAATCCTCAACAAGATCGATTTACTACTCGAAAAAGAACTAAGAGAACACCAGAGAGGTTTCAAACTCTGGAAGAGCTGTCCAGACCAGATCATGAGTCTCAAGCTAATAAAGGATTACAGTAAAAAAGAAGCATAGGATGATAATGTTTGTAGACTTCAAGAAAGCATACAATTGCATCCACAGAAAATCCCTATTAAAAATTCTAATACACCTTGGTCTACATCTCAAATTAATAAACATGATAAAATTGACCCTTACAAATTCTAAGTCAAAAGTGAAATTCAGAGACGAATTCTCAGAACCATTTGAGATCAAATCAGGAATATGCCAAGGCGATGGACTCTTACTGGTACTGTTCAACTGTGGTTTGGAAATGGTAATGAGGGAATGGCCCAAAAAATGCCACCCAAAAATAAAAATAGGTCAAAAAATCAAAACCAACTGCCTTTGTTTCACCAATGACTTGGCACTGCTAGCATGTGACATCAAGGAAGCTAAAACACAGATATTAGAACTTCAAAACTTTTGTAAATAAATTAGCCTCAAAACATCATTCAGAAAGACAGAAATTATGCCCAAAAAACCAACACAATTAAAAGAAAAAAACATGAACGGTAATAAAGTCAAATTAGTAACCCAATTTAAATATCGTGGAGAAATAATAAACATCCTAAACAAAAAAACCTCAATCCTAACAAGAACAAATCAACTAGCTAAAGCACAAAAATTAACCTGGTACATCTACAGTAAAAATGTCTGACCATAAATGCAAAAATAACACACCACAACATAGTTATAAAACCAGAAGCCACACATGCAGCAGAAACACTCTTCCATCTGAATGAACAGTCAAAGATCGACAGAAGATACAGAAAATCGAAAGAAGAATAGAAAGAATCTGCATCAACATAAAATACCAGAAAAATTGGCAGTGGTGGATTGTGCCCAACAAAGTGTTAGAACCCATCACAATATCATGAGACTAGGATTTTTTGGACACATTATGAGGATGCAAGATTCGAGACTTCTGAAACAGTTTGTACAGTACAATCTCAACTTGAAAAACACCAGGGTAGGATGCAGATGAATCAGATAAATAACAGAGGATCGGAAGGAAATTGGCTTTACACCAGAAGACATCACAGACAAGATAAAATTAAACGAAAAATAAAGGACTAAAACACTCAGAAGAAAGACACTCACAACATGAATATTTTCAACACCAGAAAGGGGACATTGACTGGAAGTATGAAAAAGTACTGGGAGGGCTGCAAGGCCTGAGCAGTTCCTTTGAAGAAGCTTGGATAATGGACTGACTAAAGTGATCCTATACTATCATAAAAAAAGAAAAAAAAAAGAAGAAAATATATATATATATATATATATATAATATTCATTTATATAAGTAATATTTTACTGGAACAATAAAATGTTTATATTCTTAAATTTTATATTTATCACTAATTTTTTGTATACAACCAGTTTAATACTCGTAACTGATGAATGAAGTTAATGATGATTCATTTCATCCAGTCTGAAAATAGAAATTCTGAAGTGCCACATGTTTTTTTTTCATTACAGGGTTAGAATATATTTTGAAAGAAATTCATTAGTTTTATTTGTCAATTTAGCAAAACGAGCAAAAAGAAAGAGTTTTATTATAGCAAAAAGAGGTTTCTTATTGATAGAGTATATTTAATAAAGAATATTAATGTTTGAACTGACTAATATTAGAAATGTTGAACTTGGAAACTGACAAATACAACTTTTCATCTTTTGTTGAATTTAGTCTGTTCTAATGTAATAAGTTCTCCAATTTAAAAAAAAAAACTAATAGTAAATTGCATAACTTTTTACCTACACCAATCAAGTTATAAAACTCATTTTTTCAAAAATGAAGTTATGATGAATCAACAATATTCATATAAAATGTTAAACAAAAAATACTATTTTTTGAATATCCAAAAATCCAAAATTCAATAGCTGGGATAAAGAAAAAATAAATACAGCATACACATATGTTACAAAATATTAAACAAAAAAATTAGTCAGCTTCAGTTACTTCTTCATTGACATATTAAAAAAAACATGTATCATAATAAATTTTAATGTTATTGACTTAAACTCTTTTTATTATTAAATATAAAATTACTTCTTTCGTTATATTTAAATATTTTAATTTTTGAAGCCAAGATGCTCAACAAAATAAAGCAATAACCAAAATTTTTAATATTAGTTTATTAGGATAACAATTTAAAAAAAATATGTTTTTGATTTTTTTTTAAATAATGGGCTTATGCATCAGGGTTTTTTTGGTGATTAAAATATTCACAAAAATTGATTTTAAAGAAAATATGATTGTATAATCAGAGAAGAAACCCATAATTTAAAAAGATTAAAAATTAAAATTAATCAAAATTAAAAAAAAAAAATTAATTTGGGAGGTTCCTTATCAGGAGAAAAATATTAAATTATTTTAGTGACTTAAATAATTATGTTTTGGGCATTAAAAATTTAAATTTCTGAAAAAATAATTCTTTATTTATTTTGGGGGCTCCCTACTCAAAGGAAAGCGTTTGGGTAAATTAAAAAAAAAATAATCCTTAAATGGTAATTATAGTTAATAAATTTTAAAAATTGTTTAAAGAATACAAAAGATACAGTCGTAAAACATATAATATTAAAATATTATTATATAAGAAATGAAATATAAACCACCAAAACAAAGTAATTAGATAAGTTCAAGTTAACGTTATTAATTTCCTATAACCAATTTTTGTGGTATCCTGCATTTTCAGGTGGTTTTAAATTCTATATTTATTACATTAAAACTTATTATTTGTAATGATTTGTCTTTTTTCAGAAATTATAATATTTTCTATTGTCAGATTTTAAATGATATTATTAACATACATGTATATTAGATATTATTAACATACATGTATATTAACGTTCTTGTGGTGTCCAGTACTGAACAGCATTCATCTAATAATAAATTTTAATAGAACAGTGGTCAAAATGTTATTGAATTATTTGAATATTAAAAAAATATAAAAGAAAAAAAATTATGAAATCTTTTATTAAACATGTAAAATTACCTTTATCTTGATTTTACTTTAATCATTGTAGAATAAAAATTGGCCAAGTTACGATTTACTTAGTTTTCATTTTATTTAAAAATTAATTTTCACATACTGTTTCTGCAATTATATTAAAAAGTAAAAAATTGTATAAGTTGTGTTTATTTATTGTGAATGTTTTTCTTTCTATCAGTATTATGTGAGTTTATGCTACTCTAATATCTATGGACATATGATTGCAAAATCTAAAAAAAATCGTGTGATTTTTTTGATTTATACATCTTATTGAAGACAAGTATTACTTGTAAATGTTATCCACTCTTTAAATTTTTGCTGAAAATTTTTCACATTGTTTAATATTTGATAGTAAATGTTTGTTTTATTAGGTAAAAATAATGTGTAAGAAATACAGTAGTTAAAAAGAAAATTGTTTGTAGATATTTTGAAAATTTTACTAGTCTTGAGTAAAAATTTATATTGGTGAAATTTATATTATTTTTTCTTGTTATTTGTTATGATATAGGTCTTGGTAAAACATTCATCGCAGCTGTAGTTATGTATAATTTTTATCGATGGTATCCGATGGGAAAAATAATATTTATGGCTCCAACAAGGCCGTTGGTTACTCAACAAATGAACGCTTGTAGAGATATTATGGCTATACCTGATGTAGATACGATAGAAATGACAGGTAACAATTATCCTTAAATAAAATCAGTGGTATTTTCTAATGTAATATTGATCACCTTGATGGTGAATTTTTTATTTCTGGTGTAATTCTGCTCTGGTGATTGTTGTTTTGAAAATTGTATAAACATAACTACGATTTGTATCTGATTCTTAATAAAGTGTAAACTTTCAACAGATTAATAAATCTGTTATAAGTAAGGAAAAGATAAATAAATAATAGCGCTATCACTGAGTAATATTCCACATTAATCAAGGACTGTGACATCTTAAAATGCTAGCAGAAGTAGGCTAAGGAAATGTTGCTGGAAAGTAAAGGTTGATTGTGGTTTTAAAATGATTTTATGGAAATAATTCTAAAACAAATTATGTCATGTATTAAACTAGATCTGTTCTGTTAAGGTTTCTTAATCATTATTTGAAAAGACTATATTTTATTTATAGGAGAGATTATATTTAAATAATTTTCTTGTAAGTCTAATAAAATTAAAAAAATCAACAAAATAAATGCAAAATGCAACATCTACATTTTATTTTGGTTTCAGTTTTGATTTGATTGATCTATAAATCATTGGATTGATTATTTATAATGGAGAAGTCACTTATAAGGAATAGAGTGCGTCTTAATATTCTAATTTATGTTTCTGAAATCACAGTGTAAAATTAAGGTTTAGCTTGAAAAATTCTAAACTTGCTAATTTTGGGGAGAATGTTGAAAAAAATTGGAATAATCTTTCTGAATCTCTTACTGATCAATCCAGCTTGCATTTTTGTCTGTAAAACATAAAAATGTTTTTTTTTAAATTTAACTAAAGTCTTAATTTTTGGAGAACATAAACCCCATCATTTGAAATTGGAGTCTTGAACAAACAAAAGAAGACGTACAAAAGAAATATGTATGCAGTTTTCATTTGAGCAAATCTGTATAAGGTAGAATTTTTCAAAAGATACACTTGAGTTGTTAGCTCAGTTAAAGATGTGATTTTCAATATTTTTACACAAAGTGACTGTACACCTACTGGATTGTTTTCACAAAATACTATGTTAAAACATAACCAGAAAAGAAATAAATTTAATTTATAAAATAAGTCTGAAAAAAATGTATAAAATACAGCCTCTGAAATTGGAAAAAAATCACTTTTTCTTCCAAGTTCTAAGTGACTTCTTCAATAAAAAGTTATCATAATAGGAATATTAAAGTTCTATATATCCTAATTTTAAATCTTAAACTATATGTTTGTTTAATGATTCACTTTTCCCGTAAATTTTGTTTTACTTATTTTTAAAAAGGTCTTCAAGAAATTTGTAAATAGTAATTCACAAAATTTACCTTTTTTTTGGCACTTTTTTACTTATTTTATCTGTAGCAGAAAAAAGAATCTTTTTTAATTTTTTCAACAGAAAGTTCTTGTAGCTTAGAGTTCAAGCTCTGAAATTGTACACCTTTATTTTTTATACATTTTTTTAATCTAAGTTTTAAATATTAATACAAAAAACAATTTGTAATTTTACTGATGATTATTTTTTCAAGACACCCTTATTATTTTATTCTTGAAGTGAAGTGTTTAGAATTGGTGGTAGATAAATAAATATATTCTTTGAAAGTTATGTCATATGACTGGTAGCAGTTTCATTTTTCAGTGATGGTGGCTGTTGTGGAATTACTTATCCTGAGCATTTAAGTATTGTATGGTATAGCAGGCTTAGTTGTGTATATTAAATGAAGTATAGGCTATAGAAAACAACTACTTCACTTTGAAAATATGTGCTATAATTCTTTTCAGTATTCATCCTTAAAGATATTCACTTTTTAACTTTATAATTTAATGTTAATATTTTTTTTTATAAGTAAATTGTGTTAAAGATTTTTACAAAATTTGTCAGTCAGACTTATCTAAGAATAAGCACTTTATGTGGTAAAAATATTAAATTTAGACAACGTTTTACTTATTTTTTATAAATGAAATAGTTTAAATCAACCATAAGAACCATTACATTCATATTAATCACACATTTGAGTTTAACATGCATCTTCCCCTTCTTTTCTTTTTAATGGTATGAGGCATATTCATAAAGTAAGGGCTGTCGGCTTATATCTAAATATTAGCTGGTCTGAACACAGTTTCACATACACAGAGCCATCTATTATGAAGCCACTGTAGTTGTTTTGATTCTGTAGTCGTTTGCCTGCTGGTGAATGCAGATTGCAGTGTTCATGATAATTGTTTCTCCTGCCAGTTGTGAAGTGTACACTGTGATTCAATTTTTGTGTGCAAAAGGATCTTGAGCTGCTGAAATTCATCGGGAGTTGTGCCTAGTGTATGGACCTACTGTAATGAGTGAAGGAAAGGTTGAAGACAATGGTGTCGAACCTTTAAAAATGGCCATGAAAATGTGCATGATGATGAGCGGAGTGGCAGGCCCAATATTCAGACTTACAAAATTGTTGAACAGGTGAACTGAAAACTGCAATGTGATCAGTGATGTGACTACAGCTGATGTGTACTGCGAGACGCTCACCAAACTGAGACATGCGATCCAAAATTGAGATGCAGGAAACTGTCGTTCGTTGTAATCCTCCTTCATGACAATGTGTGTCCTCTCACACCACTGCCTCAACTAAGAAGATTCAAGATTTTTGTTGGGAATTTTTTGACCATCCTCCAAATAGTTCCAACCTTGGACCTAGCGACTACTTCCTCTTGCATTTGAAAAAGTGACTTGGTGGTCAACAGTTTGAAAATGACGAGGAACTCAAGACTGCCATTGTCAACTGGTTCAATTCCCAGGTGGTGAACCTCTATGCAGAAAGGTTAAAGAAACTGGTGTAGCATTATTAAAGTGCTTAGTACTGAATGGAGATAATGTGGAAAAGTGAAGTAGATATGTAGTAAACTAAAACTGTAAGTAAAACCATTTTCTCAATAGTTAATTTTTCTTAATGACTAAATCCTCCTCTATGAATCATGAGACCTTGCCATTGGTGAGGGGGCTTGAGTGCTCAGGGGTACAGAGTAGCTGGACCGAAGGTGCAACCATATCGGAGAGGTATCTGTTGAGAGCCAGACTAAGGAATGATTCCTGAAAGAGGGCAGCAACTCTTTCAGTAGTTGTTAAGGGCGTGAGTCACAATGACTTAAACGGCCATATCAACATCACTCAGTCCTCTGAGTACTGCGCAGCTGAAAGCAATGGAAAACTACAGCTGTTTTTTTTTCCAAGAAAATGTGGCTCTCTGCATTTTCAAAAGCAATAATGGAGGCGCCTTCCTTGGTAAAATATTCCGGAGGTAAAATAGTCCCCCGTTCGGATCTCCGGGTGGGGACTACTAAGGAAGGGGTCACCAGAAAATTAAAAAATAACATTCTACGAGTCGGAGCGTGGAATGTTAGAAGCTTAAAAAAGGTTGGTAGGCTAGAGAATTTAAAAAGGGAAATCGATAGGGTAAACGTGGATATAGTAGGAATTAGTGAGGTTCGGTGGGAAGAGGAAGGCGACTTTTGGTCGGGTGACTTTAGAGTAATTAACTCAGCGTCAAATAATGGGCAGGCAGGAGTAGGTTTCGTGATGAACAAGAAAATAGGGAGGAGAGTGGAGTATTTCAAGACGCATAGCGATAGAGTCATTGTAATAAGGATAAATTCAAAACCTAAACCGACAACGATTGTTAACGTCTATATGCCTACAAGCACCCATGATGATGATGAGGTAGAATGTGTATACGAAGAGATTGATGAAGCAATTAAACACGTAAAAGGAGATGAAAATTTAATAATAGTTGGAGATTGGAATGCAAGCATTGGAAAAGGCAAGGAAGGAAATATAGTGGGTGAATACGGGCTGGGCAAAAGGAATGAAAGAGGGGACTGACTTATAGAGTTTTGCACGAAGTATAATTTAGTAATTTCCAACACCCAATTTAAAAATCATAATAGAAGAATATACACCTGGAAAAAGCCAGGCGATACTGCAAGGTATCAGATAGATTATATCATGGTTAAGCAAAGATTTAGAAATCAACTCGTGGACTGCAAAACTTACCCTGGAGCAGACATTGATAGCGACCATAATTTGGTGATAATGAAATGTAGATTGGGGTTTAAAAACCTGAAGAAAAGGTGTCAGATGAATCGGTGGAATTTAGAGAAGCTTGAGGAAGAGGAGGTAAAGAAGATTTTTGAGGAGGACATCGCAAGAGGTCAGAGTAAAAAAGATAAGGTAGAAAATGTAGAAGAAGAATGGGAGAATGTTAAAAAGGAAATTCTTAAATCAGCAGAAGCAAACTTAGGCGGAATAAAGATAACTGGTAGAAAACCTTGGGATTCAGACGATATATTGCAGCTGATGGATGAACGTAGAAAATATAAGAATGCTAGTGATGAAGAAAGTAAAAGGAACTATCGGCAATTAAGAAATGCTATAAACAGGAAGTGCAAACTGGCGAAAGAAAAGTGGATTAAAGAAAAGTGTTCAGAAGTGGAAAGAGAAATGAACATTGGTAAAATAGACGGAGCATACAGGAAAGTTAAGGAAAATTTTGGAGTACATAAATTAAAATCTAATAATGTGTTAAACAAAGATGGTACACCTATATATAATACGAAAGGTAAAGTCGATAGATGGGTGGAATATATTGAAGAGTTATATGGAGGAAATGAATTAGAAAATGGTTTTATAGAGGAAGAAGAGGAAGTTGAGGAGGATGAAATGGGAGAAACAATACTGAGATCTGAATTTAAGAGAGCATTAAAAGATTTAAATAGCAGAAAGGCTCCTGGAATAGACGGAATACCTGTAGAATTACTCCGCAGTGCAGGTGAGGAAGCGATTGATAGATTATGCAAACTGGTGTGTAATATTTATGAAAAAGGGGAATTTCCGTCAGACTTCAAAAAAATTGTTATAGTAATGATACCAAAGAAAGCAGGGGCAGATAAATGTGAAGAATACAGAACAATTAGTTTAACTAGTCATGCATCAAAAATCTTAACTAGAATTCTATACAGAAGAATTGAGAGGAGAGTGGAGGAAGTGTTAGGAGAAGACCAATTTGGTTTCAGGAAAAGTATAGGGACAAGGGAAGCAATTTTAGGCCTCAGATTAATAGTAGAAGGAAGATTAAAGAAAAACAAACCAACATACTTGGTGTTTATAGACCTAGAAAAGGCATTCGATAACGTAGACTGGAATAAAATGTTCAGCATTTTAAAAATATTAGGGTTCAAATACAGAGATAGAAGAACAATTGCTAACATGTACAGGAACCAAACAGCAACAGTAGCAATTGAAGAACATAAGAAAGAAGTCGTAATAAGAAAGGGAGTCCAACAAGGGTGTTCCCTGTCTCCGTTACTTTGTAATCTTTACATGGAACTAGCAGTTAATGATGTTAAAGAACAATTTAGATTCGGAGTAACAGTACAAGGTGAAAAGATAAAGATGCTACGATTTGCTGATGATATAGTAATTCTGGCCGAGAATAAAAATGATTTAGAAGAAACAATGAACGGCATAGATGAAGTCCTATGTAAGAACTATCGCATGAAAATAAACAAGAACAAAACAAAAGTAATGAAATGTAGTAGAAATAACAAAGATGGACCACTGAATGTGAAAATAGGAGAAGAAAAGATTATGGAGGTAGAAGAATTTTGTTATTTGGGAAGTAGAATTACTAAAGATGGACGAAGCAGGAGCGATATAAAATGCCGAATAGCACAAGCTAAACGAGCCTTCAGTAAGAAATATAAGTTGTTTACATCAAAAATGAATTTAAATGTCAGGAAAAGATTTTTGAAAGTGTATGTTTGGAGTGTCGCTTTATATGGAAGTGAAACTTGGACAATCGGAGTATCTGAGAAGAAAAGGTTAGAAGGTTTTGAAATGTGGTGCTATAGAAGAATGTTAAAAATCAGATGGGTGGATAAAGTGACAAATGAGGAGGTATTGCGGCAAATAGACGAAGAAAGAAGCATTTGGAAAAATATAGTTAAAAGAAGAGACAGACTTATAGGCCACATACTAAGGCATCCTGGAATAGTCGCTTTAATATTGGAAGGACAGGTAGAAGGGAAAAATTGTGTAGGCAGGCCACGTTTGGAATATGTAAAACAAATTGTTAGGGATGTAGGATGTAGAGGACATACTGAAATGAAACGACTAGCACTAGATAGGGAATCTTGGAGAGCTGCATCAAACCAGTCAAATGACTGAAGACAAAAAAAAAAAATGACTAAATGGCCAATACTTTATGAATGTGACTCGTAGTTTAAGGATGAATTAAGATTTACAATTTTGCAAGCTAAACAACGTTAAATATAGTTTGATTATTTTTCAGTTAACATGCATTTGCTATTTTAAAAACTTATTTGAATCTTGACACATCCCATTAATTCTTATATAGATCTTATGTTATGTTGAAATTGTGTATTTTGGGAAAAGGGGTATTAAATATAGCTCATTGTTCTGAAGACTATGGCCTGATAAATGTATAGTTGAGTCATTTGCATATTGGTTTCTTTCATTTCCTAACAGATCAGTCCCTAATAAATCATCCAATTATGTCATTCTTTGATTAGATGCAATGCTTTGTATATTTTTACCTTTCATGACCAGTCTTAAATTCTTCCTTTCTTTTACAATGTGGTAACTTTTTGTGACATAGACAATTAATTAATTGACAATAAATGTATTCATTTGGATTGTTAATTTAAATTTGGCCATTGATTTATTTTGATGTACTAGAATATCAATTATTAATTTGACATTTCTCTTAAATAAAAAGTAAAAGAAATCATAGTGTCACATTATTATAATATACATATATTTTTCTAAAGTTAGTTCCTTTGGGAATCATATTCCTGTGTACTATACAAATTGTATTTATCTGATCAACCTAATTAATTATGTACTAGGTTGATCAGATAAATACACACACACACACACACACACACTCGAGTATACATAATCTGTAGTAGTATTATTTACTGTTAAATAGAAATTAATAGTATAAATAAACTTACCAATGATAAATTTATGTTTATATATATATATATATATGTATTTGGTATGTAAAGTAAATATTATTTTTTTCATTTGCAATCGGTTCATTAACTTTGAATAATAATAATAGTTTAAAAAAAAACATCTCTTGGTTTTTAAGTTGTTTTTTTTTTTTTTATTAGTTTTCAAATGCAGGTGTGGTTCAGAGCTGTGTTGTGTAATAAAGAAATTAGTAGTATAAATAAACAAGAGTTGGATAAAAACCAATTTTTAAACAAGTTGTTTATGTCACTGCCAAGAGTTTTTTTATTTATTTAATTGTTTGAATTACTAAATTTTTTTTTCATAGTTAATTTATTACTAGTATTATTACTTTTTTTGTTACCAGTCTACTTAAATTTTATTTTCAACATTATTAAGCTTTATAATGCTATTTAAAATGTATAAAAACTTTTTAAAAATATTATCAATGTTTTAATTTTTTGGTCTATTCTGATAGGACTTTAATACACTGTTTATTTATAAATTAATTCATTTCTTTACCAGTTCATATAAATATTTTAATAATTTTTTTCATTCTAACAATTCCTGCAACACTATCTATTGCATTACCAAGTGAAACATCCTATTGTTTTACATCTTAATGCTAACATCATGAAACTTATCATTAATACTGAACATATGCGACTCTTGCATGCTGGTGTTCAACTTATTCAACATTCGTTATGACAAAAATGTTGGATAATAAATGGCAAGAGAGGTATTTCCTGTAACATTCGTAAATGTATGACATGCTTTCGATATATTGCAAAAACCCAAGTACAACAGCTTGGTTAACTACCACCCTCCAGAGTAATGCCGACCATTTTCTACTTGTGCAGTAGACTACAGCAGTCCAGTTATGATTGGCCATGGCAGGCAGAGATCTAAAATATTAAGTGAAGCATATATGGCACTTTTTACATGTTTCACCATTAAGGCTATTCATTTACAATCAGTTTCTGATCTCAATTCACAGTCATTCATTTATCAGCGACGCCATTTATTATAAGCATCTTCCATCATGTAATCTCTGTGTTGGGGACTTAATATTAGTTACCAGCGAAAATTCTTCACCCATGCATTAGAAAAATGGAATTGTCACTCAGGTTTATCCTGGCTTGGATAATATTGTAAGAATTGTTGATTTACAGACCAGTAACGGTCTATTAAGGAGGGTCTATTAAGGAGGCCTCTTCATAAATTACGCTTGTTACCAAGCACTGATTAATTCCAATAATATATTTTCTTTTTCTAATACTTTTATCAATTTAAATATGTCATACATTTGTTTCATTTGATTGTATTTTTATAAAAATTCTGTGAACATATATGAACTTATATTATTACTTTATCAATATGTTATTCTTGTTATTGTCCATAGATACAGCTAAACTTATTATTATTTTTTCAAAAAATTCATTATAAGTTGTACTTTTTATTTAACTCATTTATAATTGTAAAAAAAAAATCATGTCTAAAATAAAAATCATATGATTCATGTTATCATTCATATAATTTAATTCATATATCAAATGATTTTTGGCAGGGAGTATGTTAAGGTTTAGGGTTATTTTAATGACTTATTTAATTTTTAATACTCATAAATGTTCACTTTCTTATTATTCCTGTTGGAACTTTAATTTTTATTTAATATAGAACTTTTAAATTTAAAGATCTTTGGCTTTAGTCAAATTCACTTCCAAGTCAGATTCACTTGGTTCTTTACAGTTCACATGACTCCTGATGAATCAGTAGCTCCACCAACATTATATAACCAAGCTATTCACTATATTAGTGTCCAGTCTTACGGCAGTCCAGTTCTACAGTTTTACAGTTCACTTCATTTCACTTATAGAAATATTTACATGTACAATGACAGTTATAATTAATGTTATATTTTAATAATATTCAAACAATTAATGTTATATATATAAATAATATTTCAGTCACAATAAAATATTTATAATAACAAGAAAGTAAGACTTAAATTATTAAAAGAATCAGCACCAACTTTTAACATAACATCATTTTTTGGTCCCTGGGCCAGATTTGAATCAGCAACATATGAATACAGTCCAAGCCCAGCCTATCATGTGCGGTCAGCATAGCTGCCTTCTGACTAAAAACTGGCCATGACTATCTTGCTTGTCACCTTTACTGTAACCATGTGCTGCCACCTCCTGAGTGTCCACTGTGTGGTTGCAGGACAATGGATGCTGGTCACCTGAGAGATTGTCCAGCCCTGGACCACACCCAGCTGGATGAGAGCCTGGAATTCACAGAAGCCTGCCTTTATTGGTTAGTGCATTGCCAAATGGCTCAACTGCCAAGGGCAGGTATTGGCTAGTAAGTAAGTAAGATTCCCTTCAGATTTTCCTTTTCCCCTTACTTACTCCATGGTTTTGTTTTTTCTTCTGTGCCACTTATTTAATCCTGTATTTTTTTCACGATTATCACGATATTATAATAAAAAACAATCATTTATACAGATTATTTTACTTTAATGGTTTGTATAATTTGTTCTATATTTACGTATTATATTTACTGAAAGCCTAATGATCAGTATTCTAAGTTATTTTTTAATGTACTTTATTTTTATTTTCCTAATGTGTACCCTGCAATCTGTTCAACTAGTGAACAATAAGCACCCATCCACCCCACAGACCACTGAGATGAGGAAAATATATATGACATGGAAATGAGGTGTAGTCTTGTAATGACTCAGACTGACCATTCCTGAGACACGTGATTAATTGAGCCCCAATCACCAGAGTACGCCAATATTCATTGTCTAGTATTCAAATCCATATAAAAGCAACTAACTTTTAATAGATTTGAACTTCAGAATCTTTGACTGAAAATTAGATGTTGAACAACTGATTTGTGATACTGACACGTTGATACACATATTTATCCAGAAATGCTTTATATACGTTTTGTAATTGAATTACGGCAAGTGAAAAATTTCACCTGTATTTCAGTTCCACTGCTCCACCCCAGTGAAATAGGTCACACTGAAATTTTTAAGGCGTTATGTAAGGGGTAAACTTGAAGGTTTCTTATGTTTTTTGATCTGAAAAATTGATTGTAACATGTCGCAGAACTGTTACATCCTTCAACAGAAATAGATAAATAGCTCCCTGATTCCCTCATCAAAAATAACCAATATGGCTGTGCCAAAAACCAGTTGCACACATAATGCTTGACTGTGGCATCGTTTTCGAATCTTTCTTCTCCTAAAGCTTCTTGCAGCAAACTAAACATGTGGAAATCACACAGTGCTATCCAATGAAAAACATTGCATGCTATCCAATGTAAAACATTTTTTTTTTTTACGTTTGAAGGATAACAAATCTGTTAAAAGACTAATAATTGCATAAATCTTATCAAAACTTGTAGAGAATCTAATTCTGAAAAAATTGATGTAATAAAGTTTGATTTCAACTACCCTCGTAAATGATTATTATCTTACAAAAATAAAGAAAGAAATTCACAACACTGAAAACTTGGAAGAACTTGATTTAAAGTTAAAATCAATTGCTGAAGAACTAGCTTCACTACAACCCAGGAAAAATCACCAATGGTGGAACTTGGACTTTGACCTTGCCATTGAAGAAGGACATCAAGCTTGGATAATTCACCAAACCCAAAAATCTGAAGAAACCTATTCAGCCTTAAGCGTGCAATGAAAATTAACCAGTAAAATTATCAGGAACACTAAACAAAATTTTCATAAAAATACTCAAATCAAAGAAACTTCAAACAAAAATAAATCTTGTGATGACTATAAACCTTCATTAGGTACCTACAGAAATATGAACCTCCCACTGTAATTTTAAGGATGAAAATGGAAAACTGGCCCATAATAACTCTGAGAATGCTAACATTCTAACCAAAGCCTTCAAGAAATTTTTGAATTGTGATGATTCCGCAGAACTATTTCAAGTTGAAACTGACAGCAATTCTCTCCAAACCACACAAAATTAATCCTACTTTTTTGGAGATGACCCAAACAATAAAAGAACTTAAAAATTATAAGGCCAGTGGGGAGGGTCAGGTCTTCACTGAAATTTGGAAAAGCAGTAGCCAAAACTCCCTCATTAAATTACAACATCTGGTCAAAATATGGATTAATGAAAAATTACCAGAATACTGGACCACGGGAACAATCCACCTGCTTTTTAAGAAAGGAGACAAAACAAACCTGTGTAATTAAAGAGGGATAACTCTGTTGGATTCTACCTACAAAATTCTTATAATTCTAAACAAAATTAAAAACACTGGAACCTCAGCTAAGCAAATACCAAGGAAGGTAAGTCTAAAATTAATAATGGAAAATTACAAACTTGTCCACAAGCAAATTTTTATTACCTTCAACAACTTTAAAAAAGACTATGATTGCATTCACAGGCCAATTGTACTTAAGATCTTTAGATACTATGGGCTACGCCTGAAACTAGTAAAATTTATTGAACTGATATTAATAAACACCCAATCCAAGGTGTCGGATCCATTAAAATGTCCATTTCTAAGGAAAAATGTCGGATCCTTTCACCATTAAAACTGGACAGATGGGGAATGGACTATCCCCTGTTCTTAACATTGCTCTAGATTATAAAATCCTTAAATTTGGCAGGATAAGAGTTCTCCAAAAACTAAAATTACAAGAGGAGGGAAAGTTATTCAAATAAAACTGCTAAGGATGGCCCTCTTGTCTTTGAACATGAACAAAGTTTGCTCACAAATTTTTAGCCTCAAAAATATAGCCCAAAAAGTTTGATTAACAATCTCTTATGAAAAAACAGAAATTATGCTTGACCCTCTTTGCATAAATAAAGTCAAAATTAATGGGAATGAAATTAGACTAGTTCAGAAGTTTAAATAATTAGGGGAAATCATAGACTACAAATTAAAGGAAAGATCCACTTGGCAAAACAATATTTCCATAATTAGAAAAGCACAAGGTTTTAACTGGCAGACCTGCAATAAAAAGATACCTTTCAATACACTCCAAAATTTGCCACTGCAAAACAGTCATTCTTCCAGAGGCACTGTACGCCTGTGAAACTATTTTTCAAATTAAAAATGAAGCTGACATCCACCAACAATTTAAACCAGAATGCAGGATCCTCAGAATCTGTTTAAAGAAAAATTACTAGAAGAATGTTGTTTGGCAAATTCTCATTAACAAAACCATTTATAAAGAAATCAACCCGATCATCAGCATAATGAAGAAGAGAAGGATTTCTAATTTTTTCTACATTTTAAGAATGGCTGAATTCTGAAACAATTGGTTCTCAGGAATTTTGAAAAGAAAACTAGTGGAAAATAAAAAATAATGAAAAAAATGTAAAATAAATCAGAGAAATTAAGAAGAATCTCGTAGAAATGTGATTGAGGATCAAGGATGCTTTCAACCAGACAAAAATAAACAACACTCAAAGCACACAGATTCTCTCCAGAAAAGACCTAAAGACAAATAGTGGAGGTTACAGACAAAATGTGAAAACAAAGATCAGACCATCTTAAAAAGTACTGGCAGAACCAAAAGATTAGGAGATTTATGATAAAGTAAAACCTTCTTCAGGTGGAACAGCTTAGTACTACAATGTGATGCATACAAATAATTTTTACATGACTCATGCCACAAAGTACAGTATGGAGAACATTATATGCTGACAGACTGCGTTCTTATCATGTTCAGAAAGTTCAACACCAGCTTAGTGACCATGGCAGACGACTGCAGATTTTTCATTGAATTTAACAATAATTACCATGTAATTACATTCATACTATTTTTAGATGAAGCTAGTTTTACTTGTAATGGCATAAACAACGCACAGAATTCACATTGACAGTCTGAAGAAAATCCACATGTTGTAGTTGAATCAAAGTTCCAGTAACAATTTTCAGTGAACATTTGATGTGGGATGATTGACAACAAATTAATAGGTCCTTTCATACTAGAACAATATGTCATGAGGAAAAATAATCTAGAATTTTTAAATAATGAATTTCTTACAATGCTTGAAAATTTCTCATTGGCAAAATGAATTGAAATGTACTATCAACTTGATGGAGCACCAACACATTTCATGAATGAAATAAGATATTTCTTAGATAAAAAATTTACTTCTAAATGGATTGGGCATAGAGAGCCAATAAATTGGCCACCTACATCACCATACCTTACTCCCTTCTACTGTTTAAGGATGGATGAAGTGTGAATTTTAAAGCAAAAAGTAGTCGCACCTGATGAATTGCTCGCATTATCAATGCTGCTGCCCTCATCAAGGAACGTGAAGTTATCATTAGATTGGTAACAAAATTGTAAGGAAACAAATTGAAAAGTGCATCAGTGACGTCAGTGGTGGAATTTTCAAACATTTATTGTAAATTAATACAGTATAAACCACAGTGAGTTTTTTTTTAAGTAAATTAAAAATGTTTTAATTTCACAGAAGTCTAAATTTATATTACTATAAACAGCTGTTTTTAATTTTTATAAATTTATACATTTTTCTGTTTTATTTTTTATAATAAAAGTTGATTTTTTTATTATCCATAGACTTTTTTTACATCATTTTCTCAAAATTAAGTTCTCTAAAAGTTTTGAAAGTAAGATTTACACATTTATTAATTATTTAACAAAATTATTGTACTTCAAACCTAAAAAAATGTGTTTTTCGTCATCAAATTTTTTCTGTTTTACATTTGATGTCATAAAACTACTGGAGATGCAGTTCTGAAATTTGCTTTATTTGGTTTTTCATAAAAAAAAAACAAAAAAACAGCAAGCCCATCAAGTTCATCCCTTATATAACACCTTAAAAATTTGTAAAATTATAACGCCTGATGAAATGACCTCATTTCATTGGGGGAACTGATATCTGATCAAAATTTTTCACAGCTCTAACCTGATAATAAAGTGTTTTTGGACATATGTTTTTATGGATATTTTTCCTTATTTCAGTATTTATAATTAGTTCCCAAATTATTTCCCTTTCCTACTGAGTTACTTTCTTAGTATTAAATAGTGTAAAACAATAATAAAAAGCTTCCATTACATGTTATATCTGTTTTAGGATTGGCTGAAAGGGAAAGGTACTAATCTGAGTTAAAACACAATTTCATTTTTTGATCAGAAAGTTTATCTTTTTTGTTTAGCCTCCAGAACTACCTTAAGGTATTACTTCAGAGAATGAATGAGGATAATTTATATGTATGTAAATGAAGTGTAGTCTTCTAAAGTGTCCTGCAATATGTGGTTAATAGAAACCCAACCACCAAAGAACACCAGCATCTACGATGTAGTATTCAAATCCGTATAAAAGTATCAAGTCTTTACTAGGATTTGAACCTTAGAACTTTCAACTTCGGCTGACTTGCAATGATGACTTTACCACTAAACCAACCCGGTGGGTTTGATTAGAAAATTGGTCGAGATTTAAAATACTAACGAATGAAACATTCTTAAGAGAATCAAACTAAAGTAAGATATACTAAGATAGACAGAAGACAAAGATATATACATATATATATATATAATTATATGAAATTGTACGTGCTCGTGTATGTGCGCACATATGCATGTGCATACATATTGATCTTTTCTAATTATATCTTTAGTTAGTTTACTACTTTTCTGATCAAGTTTTTTAGTTTAGGCACATATATATGCCTAGCTTAATATCGGCAGACGTAATGCTTGCAGCTCAGATGTAAGCAGGAGTACAGTATATGTACGCGCTTGCACAAGTGTCACTCCCACCACGTAGCTAACCACGCATGTCTCCCACCATAGCAGCACTGTGGCCCCACCACTTGCAGGCTCCAATAAAATAGTAAACACCAGAGCGAATTTTTAATTTGTCGTCGACCACCGCCTGGAGAAGACAGAAGTTCCCTGGCCGGTTCAATATTGGATCTCCCAGCGGATGCCAACATCCCTGCTGAAGCAGCAGGAATGTTGGCAAAAAAACTGCATAGAAATCAGTCCAGTAGCTTTTGAAGAAAATGATAATGGACATGCATACACACACACACCTCTTACTCTTGCATTCACCAAATGCATATACCTTCTTTGTTCTGTCATGGTAAAAATTAGTAATATTACAATTTTTAAAATTTGATAATTTAAAATTGTTTCTGGCTTTTGTATAGAGATCTTTTATATGGTTTAGATATTAATTGATTACTCCATAAATTGTTTTCAGGTTCCATAAATCCACAAGAGAGGCAACAACTGTGGATTAAAAAAAGAGTTCTGTATTTAACACCACAAGTTATGATTAATGATCTCCGGAATAATATGTTTAATCCATTGCTGATTAAATGTTTAGTCATTGATGAAGCTCACAGAGCAACAAAAGGATATGCTTATTGTCAGGTTTTTAATGTTTTTCTAAAAATATATTTACTTTTTACAAGTATTTGTTTAATAATGTAGTAGTTTATAATTGTTCTGGAGAGTGTTTTTGTTATTTCCTTTAAAAAGCCTAGCTAGGTATTAAAAAATTGATAATGCTGTAATCTCCCATTTTAAGCCTGCTTATTTGATAACCATTTAGATAATTGAAAACATTCGTCTAATTTATATGTATAAATTGCAGATATATTTAAAAAAACATACTTACTGAAAAGCATAATAATTTTTCATAGTTATTTCCCCATTAGTAATTTTTGTAATTGATAAATTATTACACATTATATATATTTTTATTCTACACATTTTCAAACCTATTGAGAACTGAATCATTTCTGTTGTGAATGATGTCAGTATTAAAATGGACAACTGTCCATTTTAAGACTGGCATCATTAACAACCGAAGAATATTTTACCTTTGGTTGGTTATAAAGAGCACATACAAGTTCTGTATGCAACAACAAAGAAATATTCATTGCCAAAATATAAAGAAATGATATTCATACATATAAAGATTGTAAACATTACATTCTATGTGCTTGAACAATATGAAATGCATACATATACTAAAATTGACAAAACAATCCTATTAAATAAACAAACATAGCACAAATCAGATCAAGTATATAGTTATATCTACTGTCAGTGGTTATGTACCATTCTTCATAATTAGCATAATATTATAGTAAACAACTTTACATAATTTTCATAAAGGTAATTTTTAATTCATTTTTCAGGTTGTTCAAACTTTATTTGAAGAGGGAGTTGTGTACCGTATATTAGCTCTTTCTGCCACACCTGGAAGTGATATAAAAGCAGTTAAGGAAGTATGTATATCAGTTGCTTACTTTTATTATTACATCATTAAAAACAGTTTAGTATTAACAGGAATTTTTTTTTTTGGTACGTAACATTTAGAAATTACTTAATGATTCTAGTCGTAGGAAGGTGCATATATATACAGGGTGTCCCATATAAAACGCAACCCATCAATCACTCATCCATGAAATTTCAAAAGTCAAGCTTACTCCCTTACTCGTTACTGAAATGGACTCGTCCAACATCTGAACATCGCGGCGACGCAGTAGAACACTACCGATAGTAACAACAATGCAATCATAATGTTCAGTGTATTGCTAGAGACTAGATGATGTTTTTGCTAGATGAACGCGTTTTCATTGTTGAGTCGTACTTCAGTTCGAAATCAGTGGTTGCAGTGCAAGATTTGTTTCACCTTAAGTACCCAGATAAACCAGCTCCTAACAAAACATCAGTATTAAGGTTAGTTGCAAAATTTAGAGAGACTGGTTCTGTTAATAACAAGGAACACAAAAGATCTGCATCAGTGTTGAATTCAGATACAGTCACTGAAATCAAAGACCGATTACTAGCCTCGCCAAACAAATCGATCAGACGTTTGTCGGCTGAAATTAATTTGTCTAAATCAATTGTTCATCGGGCGACCAAACAATTACAATTACGACCTTATCGCATTCAAACGGTTCATCAACTTCTTGAGCCCGACAAAGAAAAACGGCTACAATATTGTCAGTGGTTCCGTCGATTTCTGCGTGAGGGAATTAATGTTATGGATTCGTTATTTTTCACAGATGAAGCACGGTTTCATTTGGATGGCTACGTAAACAGCCAAAACAGTAGAATTTGGAGTGCTGAAAATCCCCACGTTTATCACGAAAAACAATTACACTCACAGAAGTTGGGCGTGTGGTGCGCGATATCGCGGAAGAAAATAATCGTTCCTATTTTTTTACAAATAACATTTACTCTACATACAACATTTACTCTAAATGTAAGGCAATGGATGGTAATAATAAAAATTACATTTACATTTACACATGCCTTTTTATTATTTCAATACCTACCAATATAAGGTTGGGTTGCATTTTATATGGGACACTCTGTATATGACATATATTAAAATATTACGTTAAAATAATTTGAGTTTCACTGACAGCAGTAATCAATTTCTCATCAAAATGTGTGTACTCATTTCTTATACTACCTTAAAGTATTCTGAAAAATTTTAGGCATTTTTATTTTTAATTTTTAATTCGTATGGTAATTTGAGTTAGATATGAAAATATCTAACTAAAATTACCCCAAATTATTATGTTATCAAACATAACATTTTTTTTATCTCTGTTTTGAAAATAAATATATTTGAAAAATAGATTAAGATTTGATAACTGTAATAAACATTAAAAAAAGTACTGAATAATATTTTATGTTAGAGCATTAAACATTGCAAGAATTTTCTTTCTAGTATTTAATGGAAGAAATTCACCAGAATATCTTTATAGATAAATCAGGATTGTTAAGGTCCATGGTAGTGAATGGCTTATAAAAAGTTGAATAAAAATGTTATTAAATTGATATTTTCAATTCAGGTTTTGTTATGTGTATTTAGCAAGTTTTTTTAATAATTTTATTTTAAGTTATACTTTTTTAAAAAGTCAGCAAAGAGTTGTATAACTTTCTTCATTTCACTAGGAAAGTTACACAACTGGCTGAAAGTTATGCAAAGAGGTTTGCACTAGACAGACTACAAAGGAGGAGAATTAGTGGAATGTTGAAGTTTGAAAGTAAAGAATTATTTTTAAAAATTATTCTAATCTGGGTAAAATTTTGAGATACAAAATGCATGGTAACCATTTTACCAAAAAAACATATTTGACCAATTGTAACCAAAATTAAATGGTACTACCTATATTCACTATATCATATAAACTTTAATAAAAATAGTTTAATCCATTCTGAATATATCAAGATTTCATCAGATAACTGACAAAAAAGCAAAAAAAAAGTAGTGTTATCTTTCCCCACCCCCCAAATGAAAATTACCAAATGCAAAACTGAAGTGACGTACTGACATAATAAAAAAACTATCTTATTAGTACTAGAATATTGCTTAGAGTCTAGAGTTGACAAAAAAGAAAAAAAAGATTTTTTTGCTCCCATTCCCAAAATCAAATATCATCAGAAAGCATCTTGGTTATATAAAGACCTTTGAACAAAATTTACTTTCTTTTTGAATCATGTTTTCATGATTCAAATATTGAGATACAATTGATTCTGATTTATTGGGATGCAACAGGACCGATGAATTTTGTCCCAATTAAATGGCTGGCCCTAATTGAATTTGTAAATTGTAGCGTATATGATATTGTATTGCATTAAACATAACGCACACACATTCTATGTGCAAGTTCTACCAATGTACACAAGAGGTATGGTATACTGCAGTTGCAAAAATTTAATGTGAAACCGAATTCTAAATCAGTTAATTTAGTTTAAAATACCTGCTCATGTAGCCACTGTTAAAAATACGTACTGTACTGTTTAAGTAGGCTGCATGTAGTAATGGAACTAACTGAAAGGAAATGACCGATTGTTATTTTATAGTCTCTCAGATCTCAAAATAAAATTAAACATTTTTTGTGTTAAATGTTTAAATAAAATAGATAGCCATGCATACACAACATAAAAGTCTCACCTGATTATTTTCTATGAAAAAATTTATCCAACCAGCACTGCTGTTGTTTTAATGACATACAGTCAAGAAAATTTGCACAGATTTTCAACTGCAATTGAGGACCATTAAAATCTGACAATTAATTTTTTTGCATCTTGAATCACAACTTGTATTTCTGGTTCATCTTCATTGTCACTGGCTTTATTCGTTGTGCTGTATATGGGCTGGAGTTTTTCTACAATAGTGATCTCACATTCTTCATTTTGTACACATTCAATATTTTCATCAATTTGCACGAATTGATAATTTCCAACCTGCTGCAGTGACGTGTTACCATCATGTTCCTGCATATTTTCTGACTCTTCTTCTAAATAGAAAAACCACAATGGGGAAAGTAATTTTTTGTCGTTTTACTTACCGCTCCCTAGCTGTCGGCTACGAACTGCATTGCTTGCAAGTTGATTGTTGCACTTACTTCTCTCTGTAGAGCCTGAATTCAACAAATTTTCTTCTATTTCTAGAAGATTGTGGTTCATCAACTTATATCAGTAAATAGACTTAATATTTTTTTATAATTCTCATGGCCAATAGTTGGATGAGGCTTGTATTGGGCAGTAAAAAAATTTGATAGTACTGTTTTTTAAACAATTTGGTCGCAGATGAGCAGCACAATTGCCAGTAAGTAGTATGATTTCTTAATTTTTTCTGCAACTCGACATCCCAATTGCTAAGCCATTCTGAAAAGATTGCCCTCGTCATCCAGGCACTTTTATTAGAGACGTAATGTACCAGTAAACTCTATTCTAATGCACTTAAAATAACGAGGCTTGGCAGCCTTTCCAATTATGATGAGTTTTCATTTGTCACTTTTCAACATATTAGCACAATAAAGCACAGTAACACAGACCATAGATATTTTGGATCCAGACAACACTTCATGTTTGTGCATGATAATACAGACCTGTTTCGTCTGCATTGTAAACGTCATCGGCAGAAAAATCCTGGAGAATTTCAGAGAGTTGATAGATTTCTATGAAGCTGCATTTTTTGCACCCAATTTTTCACCATGAGCCTTCTTGTATTTTATCCGATTTCTTGTTTTCCAGTGAGATAACCAGCCCCATCTATTACTTTAAATTTGTTATAATTAAATTTTTTAGCAAAATCTTCTGCCTTGTCTTTAAGCATTGGACCACTGAAACTTAACACTTTGTGAAGTTACAGTGGTGAACCATTCATTCAGAGCTTCCTTAACAAGAGGGTCCTTTCCATCATGTTTTCTTTTCTGAGATGTTCTGTGATCTTTTAAAGCACATTTTCTGTGTATTTTATCTTCTTGGAGCACAAGATGAGCTATCGTACTTTTCGTACACTGGTTATTCCAATAATTTACACAGGCTTAAGTTAGGTGGATACTTTTTTATTTTGTCGAGAAGCTTTATTCATTTACCCATATCATCATCATCATCATTTACCCATATCATCGATATTACCATTTGCATATAAGTTTTTAACTTGATATGCAAAATTTGATTCATTTAGCATAATTTATCATATGTGGTGCACTAAAAAGCTGCACAATACAACTAATTGGCCAGAAAAGGAATTATTTTACATTGAGCAGACATATTTATAGGCTTTGTTTTTTTTCTATGTTTAGATTAATGAAAAACCAACAATGAACTTTTTCTCATAGGATATGTAAAAATTGTAATTATAAAAATTATTTTTCTTTGGTACGACCATTCTTACTAGAAAGATATTACAAATCTCAGAGTATCAAAATAGTATCCATTATAATAATAATAATATTGAATTATTGTTGATAAAGTTTGTATGAAAATGTGCTTATAAATTATATTTTCTTTTAAAAATGATTAAAAGATTAGTTTTTTCATATTATTAGATGTTGCAGTAATAATATAATTCATCTTATTTATAAACTGCCTCAGAATATTTAGTGTAATTACAAACATTTTTCCATATAATCATTTAAATTTTCATTGTGGAGGACCATTTACTGTACTTAGCTCTGTCCAATAAGTGCTATGTATATAGAGAGAGAACTGTTCACTTATTACTACTGTTTTGAAGATTAAACTTCTGTAAATATTATCTCTTTGCACTGATTATTTATTTCTTCAAAAGTGCGCTATATACAAAGGTTTTTACCATATTTATCTGTAATCTTTTGTTTTATTTTTGTCAATGATTATAAAATATGCAACTATTTTGTAAAATTATTTATATTAAATAAATACAATATAACAGTCCAGGGTGTTTGGGACCTGGGATTACTTGAACACTGAGAAGGTCGCTTTTCTAGGTGTATGGGGATTTTAAAAATGAACAGGTAATTCACAAAGAAATGTACTCTTATTCAAAGTTAATGGTTGAAATTTTTGTAAGAAAACTGAGTATTGTAAATTTTGTTGACAACACAATGCTATTCTGTAGTATGGATTCTAAAATTATTTTTTTTTTTTTAAGTTTCTGACATTTATATAATATCAATAATCAGCTCACCATTTGAAATATTATGTCTTTTCATTTTCTTATGCAAGCCAGAGCTATATTTTTTCTGCACTAAATGGTAGTTAATCAGATATGTATTAACATTTTAATAAAATTTCAGAAGCTGTCTGTTAAAGGTCATTATTCATTTGAGACTACATCCTATTCTTTATAATCTTGATTCAACCGTTAATCATAATCCTCATTTTATTTTTGGGAAGTAACTGATGTCATTAATAGAATGCATTCTGTGATTTAATGATGTTGCCCGCTATTCTTCAGGATATGAAATTAAATACCTAATTCATGCACACATCACAAGTTGTATTCTGATATTAGACAAGTATGATGGTGTAGGGTAGGCCAGACAATTGGATATGGCAGGCTGAAGAGAGTATTGTAGGTGGACTACAGAGCTATAATATCACTATTGTTGCTATTATTACTATCACTATTGTTATTTTTAATTGTTTTAACCTTAATAAGAAATGTTTATAGAATTTAAAATAATACCATTAGTAACAAACTTCACATTTATTCTTTTTGAATTTCTTTTATTAATGATCTCATCATTTCATTTGTAGTATTTTTGATAGTTCTAATATTTTTCTTAACAGGTTATTCAGAATTTATATATAGAAAAATTAGAAGTAAGGAGTGAAGATAGTGCTGATGTCAGTCCTTATACACACGATAAACTTGTGGATAAAATTGTTGTTGAACTTCCACCATACATAAAAGAGATATGGAATCAATATTTGCAGGTATTATTTATTTAAAATGTGTCTGTTACAAAGCTGGCAGCCTTATTGGTAACTTCCCTGACATTTTCATTGAACTTAAACCTTTTAAATATTGTTGCGGCGATAAAGTAGAAAATTATAATAACAAGCTCATTTATTTATTTTCTATCAAAAGTAAAGTAAAAGAATTTCTAAGTAAAAAAAATTTACAAATAAAAAGAGAAAAAAGATTTAGTATAAGCCCAATCCTTTGCTGTAGCATTGAAGTATATACAAATGTAAATTAAAAAAAAAAAATTGGCTGGGTTTTTAAACATTCACCTTTATCATTCTAATAGAAATTTAAAAAAATCTGATGTGGGCACCACATGACTTTCTTGTATGCCTATTAAATTACATATACACATTTTTTTTTAAATGAAAGTACATAAAATTTTATTTCATTAATAACTTCTGATATTTTTTCTTTATTGTTCCTATTGAATTATTTATTTTACAAATTTTTTTACAGTTGAGGTTAATAATTATTAATCAATATATTTAAATTAAAAAAAAGTTTAAAAAAAGGAGACGACGTCTGATTTAAATCGATGTGCCTTCTCCTTGTAAGATCCAAATATTTCATTAATGAAAATTTTATTTGGCTGTAACTCTGGAACCAATGAGTACCAGTACCAGAAACCTGGAACCAATAAGTACCAGTTGTGATATATTGTTGAAAAGCTCTCAATGAGGGTTTATTACTGCAGCTAAGAAAAAGTCCAAAATCCTTTTTATTTTTGGATTTTGGGCTTTTTTGGACAGTTTTTGTCCAGTCAATTGCAATCAAAAGAGGAGATGCACAACTAGATGTCACAACTGTGCTAAATCCAAAATTTCAACTTCCTACAGTTAATTGTTATTGAGTTATGCAAGGTACATTCGTACATACAGACATCACACCAAAACTAGTCGAAATGGATTCAGGGATGGTGAGAATAAATATTTCCATTGAAATCTGAAAAATGAAATTTTTTCAGTCACAGTACTTCTTTTACTTCATACAAGAAAATAAAAGGTTCTTGTAATCTGATTACCTCTCATTTAGAAATAAAAATCTCAAGAAGTTTCAAGATGAAAAAATAAAAAAAATGTATAAAATTAATTTTTTTAGCAATGTAGGTTTCTTATTACATGGTAGGTTTTGTATTACGTAGGTTTTGAAAAATCAAAAATATTTCATATTTATTAGCTGTAATGTAAGAAAATTTATGGAACTTCAATTTCTAAGGGCGATATACGTTGTCATCTAACCCTTGATAAAGTTGAAAATTATTTCAACTCTTATCAAAACCTCATTTAGAAAAAAGAATTGTCGAAGAGATAAAGATGGATGAAAGGATACCAAAGATGCTCAAGGAAAAGATGTAAAGTGGAAGTTATGTACACAGTGTGAAAAGAAGAGGATCTAGCTAGTTGCAGTCAGAAAGTGGTAAGAAGGGAAGACGATACACAGCAGTGGTGAGTATCAATCCTAATAATGATTTGAAGGGTTTTAGACATTTATGTATGTAAATATGAAGAGAAAGACTTTTTTTTCACGAGTTAATTCTTCATAAGTTCAGAACAATTAAGTCTTAAGCTATTACTGGTTTCATTAGAGACACCAAATTGGTTTTAGGTAATTTGAAACTGGAGTTATATGATTAGCTTTTGTAGGAAGAAATACTTCCCTTTTTTCCTTCATTGTTTTATGAAATGTTTACTCATGTACTTTGTAATCCTATCTGGTAATCCTTTGTAATAGGTAGTAGATGTCTAGTATTAGTCAAAAAGTAAGCATTTTGTTATCTTAGTGTAGTTCCTTCAGTATAATGTCTGACAGTATTGTACAATTCAATTTAATATTTACTACACATGTTACACAATTTTGTGGTTGGTTGAAGGTATTTTATTAAAAAGGTTTAGTATGTTCTTAGGTGGTTCTTTAGTTTCCAGAGGAAGTTGTTATTTTTACTTGCTCTTGTTTAACTCACAATGTTTTTTTTCATATTTTATCCTCAAATCTTGCATACTTAATTTAATGTACTTCCTGACATTGCTTATTGATGAAATTTTGCACAGTTACTAAGGTCAGGTGACAATACAATATTCCACCATTACTTTTGCAAACATCCCGCCATACAGGGGGAAATTAAGGGTGTGGGTGTAAAATTTTACAGAACCTGCAAAATGGCTGTGCAGGGTTTTTGGGATTGTAGATGACAAATCCGATAGCTGTTAGACATAAAAAAATGACAAAAACTTGGTACAGGAGTTTTTGTGATTTCAAATTGCGTATGTTAGCTATAGCTGAGTTAGATCTCTCGATGGACTTAGGATCGAAGAATTGGACAACACCAAATTAACAGGAAGAAATCCTTGTAATGCTGCAATATCAGAGATGGATCGAATGAGAAATCTTTTATAAAAACTCATAAAAACATTTGTCGAAAATTGTGATAGTTAATCAAGTAAATTAAATAAAAACTCCACTATAAAACTTAACTATTTATTACTTTGTATAGTAAATGTTTGATTGAAAATTTGTTTGATATTTTATAAATATATTAGAAATACAATATATGGTGTTATCTTTTGAAATCCAAATTAACCTATTAATTAAACTTATGCAGTGTCCGATCATAATTTGTATGACTAAAAAGTATGAAGCAAATTTTTAAAAATTTTGAAAAGTTTTTGTAATATTTTAAATACATGCAATTATTAACTCTAGTGCTCAGATTTACACAATAATAAACTTAAAAGTACTTATTTTATGATTACCATTAATCATATAATGACAAAAATCATATGCTAAATGAACATTTAAATTAAAACAAAAAAACAACAAAACTTCACAATGTGAACTTTCTAGTAGTTAATTTCTTGGACAATATTGAAGATGTCCGGCGACTTAAACGCTAATATGTGCTGGACTTGGGATATCCGAGTGACAATTGTGCTGATTCGGTATCAGACATGTGATAAACATTTTTATTATGCCTTAGTTATGAGCCTTGCACCTTCAATTTTTTTTTCGAGTTTGTTATGCTACTATTCTCTTATCTCTATATATATTATTTATCTCTATATATTGTTAAATAGTATTGTGGATTCTTTTTTGACTTATTTTTTTACTAGATATCCATAATATTATTAATATATATATATATATATATATATATATATATATATATATATACACATGATTTATTGAGGGTGTTCACTGGAAACACCTCTTTACGTGTTTTTTGTAATGCAATTTATGAGTGTGGTTGCTTAATCTGAAGCGACAGTAAATACACAATTTGTGAGACCCAAAAAAAAAACAAAGATTTTAATTGCGTTACTATTTATTTAGTAGTACATAAATTACGATCTGTAATCCTTAATTATGTTAATTATTTAAATAATAATAATTTTATGAGAAAATTATATGAATGATCAAGAAAGAATAATGTGAAATTTGTTGTAGTTATGGTGCTTTAAAATTATCATTGCGTGGTGCGTTTTATCTTTCTTTTTAAAGGTAATTAAACATGAAACTTCACATCATTATGCAACAAGAATATACACTCATAAAATCTGTGTTTACAATGGAAGAATTTAATTCTGTAGGCTGAATATTTATGTACATACAAGCACATTTAACATGTAGTCTTTATACAGGGGCAATCATTTGTTTCTATAATATTGGTTTATAATATAAAGTTTCAACAACAAAAGATTATTTTATGGGCCCTGTGAAAAAAATGAGTTTTTTTAAAACACTGGAATGTTTAAAAAAAAACATTTTTGTGTGTAGCATCATGTAATAATTTATTTTTTAGAAACCTTTTTTTTTTGTAGCATTTTGTATTATTTTTATTGAAAAATTGTTTTTTAATCTGTAATAGAATGATAAAAATAACTTTTGTAAAAACAACAGTATTAAAAATAACTATTTTTAGTAAATTTCTTTCACAATTTTTTTAAATTTAAATTAATTTCATTTGTAAATTAGTTTGAGATAAATATAATATTATTATATTATTATCTCCACATTAAATTTACTTTACTACTTTTATAATCTTAAAATAATTTTTAGTTATGCAAATAATATAAAAATCACATATGTAGACAAGTGTTACACACACAAACATTGGCCAACTATCTAATAGAAGCATATGGTATATCTAGCTAAATTGTATTACAACAGGCTTAGTTGTTGGTACATAATGCATACAAAAAAGTAATCCATTTTACTTTTCAGTAGAGCCATACTGCTGTTATATAATAAATATAACCATAAAGGTATGTAGATCCAAAATTTCGATCACTGGTTTTTTGCGAATGTCACTGTTTCATTATCTCTTGAGTTCATAAAACACAGAAGGTAAAAAATAACCATATAATTCCCAGAAGATGTATATACTAATGTATATTCGTATATTGGCCTGAACTTGGATTAATATCTCTGAACTGTCTCAACAAAACTTCTTCGAAAATGGCTCAAAAAATGTCTATATAGAGGCGTCATTAAATTTTGAGAAATATATAAAAGGAGTAGTTTTTGAAATTTTGAATTTTTATATAATGGTCATATTCAACTTTGTTTACTTTCTTCTTCAGTACGAAAAAAGTAATCGAGTACAAAGAAGAGTTTTCAGCTCGTATCTCGAAAACCCACAGATCAAAATAGTTGCAATTTGGCACAAATATTTGTTCATCTATACCAAATATATATATCTATATATATATAGATATATATATATATATATATATACTGCGGGGGGTGATTCAAAAAGGACTTCACAACTTTAAAAGCATATAAAAATTTATTGATTTGATTGAGATCTCATTTCATGGAAAACACATCAAATTTGTCACCCAATATTTATATATTTATTCACCCAATATTTGATGTGGTATCCATTTGTAATGCAAATACATCCCAGCTGAAAACAATTTCATTCCAGACTGTAGCTAGCAAATTGGGTGTTACATCTGCAGGTGCAACATTAATTCGAAATCTTAGCTCAAGAAGTCAACAGACAAAAGTGGTACATAAGCTCAATCTTTAATGAAACCCCACAAGAAAAAATACAATGGAGTCAAATCTGGGGAGCAAGGTGGCTATGCAATTGGACTTTCATGACCAATCACCGAACTGGGAATCTAGTATCAAAAAAATCTCAGACTTCTAGGCTGTAGTGAGGTGATACCCCATCTTGCTGATAGTAATGGCATCCATCTTTGTCATCATCGTTTACTGAGGAATTAGAAAATTTTTAATTACGTTTGCCTCCTGGAAGAAGTACGGGCATCATGTTTATTTGCTTAGGGCATAACAACATTGACCTTACGGCTTTCACGAATGTGCTGCAAAGTTTGATAAGAGTTTTTGATACTCCATATTTGGCAGTTATGGGTGTTCACCTTGCCACTGATGTGAAACATTGACTCATCACAAAAAATTACCTTGTCTAAAAATGTATCGTCTGCAATTCTAGCCATCATTTACACAAAACTGCAGCCAAGCAACTTTGTCATCATCTGTAGTGTATTGAAATCATTGTATGGTTTCAAGTGTAATTGCTTGCCAAGCAGTCATTTGTGGAATGTTAGTCTCACATAACGCACATCAAGGTGATTTCTTCAAACTACGTGAAAAACTTTCTCTGAGTTATTCCACAGCAGCTTCAGGAATGCATGGGCATCATGGTGATTTTCTATGTTTAACAGAACAACCAGTCTGAACAAAAGTTTGGTGCCAAGAGTAAATTGTATGCCTATTAGAAAGCTCCCTACTATATTCTCTATGAAAATTACGTTGAACTACAGATGTTGACTGAAAATTGTGAAATCGAAACACATAGCAAGCACGTTCCACACCAGTAAATGGTGGAACATTTTTAACAACACTTCTGACAGCACTGGTGGTAGAATTCTGTACTAATGAACTAAGGGAGTCAAAACTTGATGTGTTTTACTATGAAATAAGACCTCAACCAAATCTGTAAGTTATCTAACTAAATTTTTATATGCTTTTAAAGTTGTGTGAAGTCCTTTTTTAATCACCACGATATACGAGTATGTGTATATATATATATATATATATATATTTTATATTTATATCACCCAGGTTTGACTTGATTTTGATTTTCAACTCTCATCGGACAAGAGGGCAACACTATCAATTTTTGTTTTTTTTTATTCCCCCCCCCCCCCCTCGGCAGGATATCTCGCAAGACAAAATTTAAGGGCCAACACCTTGATGTGTCGATTCAAGCCATCAAAATAAACAAAAAACTTCATGAAGATGCCTTATCTCAATCTATTTGGAACATAAAACATAACTGGTGCAAAACCACTGATCTGAAATGTTCTTTCCTCATATTGGATAAAAATGCCTTGATCTCTTGAGAATGGAAGTTGAGGGTGAAACAGTTAACCTTGCCTGGATAGTGTCTTGAATTTATTCTTTGGGTTATGTTGTTTATCTTTCATGGCTCAATCTGCGTTTACATCCCTTTTTCTTATTTTTGATCACTTCTTTCCCATTCTTGGTTTTATGAGTGACTTACACCTGTTGCACCTATTTAAATCTCTTTGGTAGGTCTGACTTACACCTATTGGGGCATATGTATTGCAAGTTATTGTAACTGTTGTAAGTTACTGTAGATATGTCTTATTTTTTTTCTTATAGCTCTCAACTGTCTCCAATAATACTGCCATATTTATTAATTCTTCCAAGATGATTTTGTTTGTATGATAGTCTAGTTTTGGATTAACTGATGATGAATGGGATGTGATTAATTGAAATATGTGATTTATATTAAATTTGGAATTCAATTCAATTGTTTTAGTACATAATTACTGTGGTATATTACAATAATTAACAATATTCTATGACCACCAATTTGAACATGAAAAGTCTATATACCAAAAGAATTCTGCCATCTGCCATAATCCTTGCTGAGTAATACAAAATACCCATAAAATTCAAAATATAAACAATTATCTCATGAAATAATGAATTAATTACTTTCATTTTTATATTATGTTTAATGATTTTTTTTTAATAGGTTTATGATAATTACCTTAGAAGAATACGGGATATGAAAGTTTTAATTGGAAACATTACTACAATGTCTAAATTTCAGGTTTGTTTAATTAATGTTGTTATTTTTATTTGTATATTTATTTTTTATATCTGATTTTTCTATTACAGTAAAACTTTGTTAATCTAGACTAATGGGGCACAAGGGGTTCCGGATTACCTAAAGTCCAGATTAACATGAATATTTGAGAATTATGGATGTAAAACACAAAAACTCATAACTTTATTGTAAAATACTTTTATTTATTGTATTTTAGAATATAATATAGCAGCTACATCATTTATGTTATTTAGTTACAGTATTAGACATTTTTGTTTGTTTAACTTAAAAATTGTGGACAATACATTACGTTCAAAAAATAATTGATAATAGATAAAGTGATCAGAATGTAAACAAAAGTAGAACTGCAACTTACACAGTACTCTATCTATAAAAATTTATTAAAAAAACAAATATTTAAATAAATTAATTACTTTATGTAAAAAAAAACAAAAAACAAAGAGCCCTTAATCACTCTCATATACTCTGCTGATATTAGTTTTTACGCAAATCGTTTGAAGAACAAGGCTCAGGTTCAGGAACTTTAGATGTGCAATTAGCAGATTTAATTCCAGAAGGCACTTTAAAAAACTGCTTATTTTTTCTGTTGTAGCACTTAGTATTTATTTCATTCGAAACCAAAAGTCGAAAATGTCGCAAGTGTTCGCAATAAGCAGAAATTTCTTTATTTTTACTATTTTCCACGAAGTCAATCACATAATTTAGATGCGCTTGTTTTTCTGAGAGTCATTTTCAGTGTACCATCATCATCATCTTCATTCTCACAATTTAAATCTACCCTTACATGTTCTGCAATTTTTCCTCGGTTAAATTTTTGTAACCAGGATCATCCACGTTGGCCTCCAACCATGCTTAGATATCTTCATGGGTAGCACCATGTTTTCTCCTGCTTTTAATAAATCATTTCTGTAATCTTCTAGTTCTAATCCCACATTATAGTCCTCGTTGTTCTCTTTACTTATTGGTAAATCAAAGTATTTTAATCCACACCTTTATTAATGTAGATCGTTTTACTTCCTTCACTGCAGCTGCAAAATTGAAGATCACTGACCTTAAATTATATATGATTTAATGTTCTAAGGTGTACTCTTACCCCTGTTATCTTCTTCCTTGTCATCACTAGTTTTAATCACTTCCAAAACTTAGTTTAAAAATAGTTTTTTGTAACGACACAGTAGAAATTACAACCTGATACATGGGTTATATTAACAATTTTCTGTTGGTTGGAAATAAACATGCACTTTATTTTTCCATGTTCACTGCGAAGGAAAGAAGGATGGCGTGAAGTGTTATCAATAAGAATAACTGCCTTTATGTATTCAAGAGAAAATTTGAGCAATCTGATAACTTTTTATTTCTGAAATCACATAATTGTTGAACCAGTCTGTGAAGATATCTGCCGTAAACCAAGCCCTTTTGTTACTGAAATAATGTACTGGTAACATATCCATTATATTCTTAATTGCATGAATGTTTTACTGACTATTACTGGCTTTAATATGTGATTACCTTCGACATTACCACAGATCAAGGTAGATACTTGCACCTTATCAATTTTACAGCCAGGAATATTTTTTACAGTCTTGAGTATTTTCAGGTATTGCTCGCCAATATAATCCGGTCTCATCTTCACTGTACAACTGACTGAATAGTAGACCTTCTTTTTTAATTTGATCAAGTTCCTTTTTAAATGGTTTAACTATCTTCGCTTAGACTTTCTCCATGGATTACTTTGTTGACAACAGTATTGTGTTGTTGACAAAATCTGTATATCCAACCTGAGCTTGCTAAAAAGTTCTTAACACCTAAATAACTGGCTAATCTTTCAGGAGCAGTCTGTATTACAACACCTCTTACAGCTACACCATTCAAATGCTGTTGCTGATACCATTTGTATACAGCATCTTTGAGATTGTCATCTGTGGCAGAACACATATGCTTGATGTCAGGTATTTTATTAACGTTACAATCAAATTTTAGAGCATAACTCACAAGTTGTTTTTTTCTTTTTTATGTCAGATACTGTTTATTTAGCGATATTCCCTACAGTACTAGCTACCAACGCACCTTGTTCAAGTTTTTTAATTAACTGTAACTTTTGTTGCAATAAAAGAGATGTGTGTTTTCATATTTGACTAACTTCTGGTGTACTAAACGACATATTAAACATTAATTTTATGAAAACATAAAGAAAACCAGCAGTTAAAAATGTAGGAAATTATGAAAATGAGCAATACATATTATAAAATTGTGGGCTGTTACATTAACACATAAAATAGACTTTGACATAAACTAACAAACAACTAATGACTCACAACTACATTATGGTACTGTATAATGAGTCAGACAGTGTTAGCATTCCTAATGTGTGACAGTCAACTAGAACTCAGATCAAACCAGTTTTTAACTAGTAATCTAGAAAATACCATGATGGACTTTCTTTATGTACTGTACGTAATACTATAACTGTATTTCATTGCACTTGAAAAATGCAGTGTCCATTTCACAATAAGGTATGAACTACAATTTATTATTAGGACATCTGTATTTATAATTATTTTCTTACTGCACTTGAGTTCATATGTTTTTTTTTTTCTAAAACTACGGTCTTTATTGCAATAATTGCTTTCATAGATGTTTAAAACCTTCATAAATAAAAAAAATGTTACTGCACATGTACAGTCTGTATTAAGCGAAATCTGGGTTAATGAAGTTTTACTGTATATGTATTTGCTTATTTTTATTTTTTTTACTTTTTAAATTTTAATACTAACATTTCTTTATTTTAAATAAAGGAAAAGTAGGGGAAAAAGAATAAGCATTTTTTCTGATTTAGTGGCTGCTGTATCTTGTACATGTTTCCTTTGTCAGTGACACGTATTGTCACCAATAATTCAGCTCTGATAATTCATTGGCTATTGTCACACTTTCATTAGCTATTATAAAACTTTTCGTTTGCATGTCGACACCTCTATCTATTAATAATAATTTTTTTATATTTTTAAGGCACGTTTGCAGCACTGTTTCCAATATTCCACTAGAAAAGATCAGGAAATTTTTCTCACTCATTTCTCATACTGTGTTTGACTAACATTGAGTTTGATCCACAAAATGACTTTATTTTCATCCATATCAACCCAATCAGGTTGAATTCAGGGTGACAATATTAATACCTTAGGTATGATTATAATGCTCCAATGTTTTGCCTCTTCATAGCAATGTTTAATCACACTCGGACAGTTAAGTTTTTTAGCATACCATTGAACACAAAATATTTCTACTTTTATAACCATCCTGATAGTTTTTGTTTTTGAAATTTGAATTTGGTGACTTGTGTAACTATTATTGTAAGCATTGTCAATTACCATAACCGAACGAGGTGGGAAGTTCAGCTTTATTTCCGGCAATTTTTGTAGTTCTCAACATTAATGATCTGGCATTCTACTTGCTTTTGGTTTGATTTAAAAATCAAAAGTGAATTTGGAATTTCTCTACAGTATTAATGGTGTGCAATATCGGCTTCAATCCTTTGGGTATGGATGTTTTCTGTAGCAATTGTTAGTCAGTCACAGTCCACACAACTTTTTATGTATGTTGAGTGTACGTATGACTTGTTTGATAAAATAATTGATTTTCCTTTGTGTTGTTAAATTTTTATATGTTTTAAATAATTAACTTGTTCGAAATATATTCTTCTTTTTCTACTAAAATTTTCCTATTATTTTCAGCCTTCCATCTAAAACCCATATTTAGAATTTCTGCAAATTTCTGTGTGTACAATCTTTTCTGCAATTGATCTCAATAAGTAAAACCATATTGGTCTTCTCCTAACACTTCTTCCACTCTCCTCTCAATTCTTCTGTACAGAATTCTAGTTGAGATTTTTGATGCATGAGTAGTTAGTAGTAGTTGTAGTACTAGTTAGATAAATTCACATTTATCTGCTCCCCTGCTTTTTTTGGTATCATGACCATAACACTTTTTAAAGTCTGCTGGAACTTCTCCCTTTTTTTAAATATTACACACCAGTTTGTATAATTTATCACTTCTTCACCTGTACTGCACAGTAATTCTGCAGGTTTACTTCTATCCCAGGAGCCTTTCTGCTATTCAAATCTTTTAAAAATTTATTAAATTAACTTTCATCTATTAAATTCAGATTTCAGTATTTATCTTCCTTTTCATCATCTTTGACTTATTCTTCTTCCTCTATAACAGTTTCTAATTCATTTCTTCCATATAACTCTTCAATATATTTCACCCACCTATCAACCTTTCCTTTCGTATTATAAATCGAAACCATCTTTATTTAACACATTAGATTTTTAACTTATGTACCAGAAAATTCTCCTTAACTTTCCTGTATGCTGTGTATATTTTACCAACGATCATTTTCAACTTCTCTTTCCACTACTGAATACTTTTCTTTAATCCACTCTTATTTTGTTAATTTGCACTTCCTGTTAATAGTATTTCTTAATTGTTGATGGGTCCTTTTATCTTCTTCATCATTAGCATTCTTATAATTTCTACGTTATCCATCAGCTCTTATATCTTCTGATATTCAAGGTTTTCTTCCAGTTCTTTTCACTCTACCTAAGTTTGCATTTGCTGATTTAAGAATTTCTCTAACATTCTCCCATTCTTCTTCTATATTTTCTACCATATCATTTTTACTTAGACCTTTTGCAGATGTCCTTCTCAAAAATCTTCTTTACCTCCTCTTCCTCAAGCTTTAAATTCCACTGATTCATCTGGCACCTTTCTTCAGGTTTTTAAACCCCAATCTATATTTCATTATCAGTAAATTATGGTTGCTATCAATGTCTGCTCCTGGATATGCTTTGCTGATTTATGAATCAGCAAAGCATTTATGAACTATGGTTCATAGAGAGGGTTGATGGTTTATATTTCATATAATGTATGTAAATATATATACACACATACACACAAAAAAAAGCTATACTCATTTAGATAGTTGTCATCAGTTGGTTGTTCTGAATTATGTAGTGACTTACCTTGGATCATGCTAAGTAATTGAAAATTCTTGTCTGCATGTGAAACATAACCTTAGTCTCCTGTAATTATTGTTATTAGATTTTTTAATGGCTTCATTAGCTAGAAATTCTATTTCAGACATTTGCCAGATTTTAATTTTATACTTTACCTTATGATTTGAAATCAGTTAGGATTAGATAATTGAGATATGCTTATAAAATTAATAATAAAAATTTTCAAATTTATCTTTGCTTTAAGTTTACACGATTTGAAGATTGATCATGAGTAATTGCTAACCTCTTTTTTATCAGCGTTTCCTCTTGTATGATATTCTTTCTTTGTTTCTTTTTTGTTTTAAGAAGTGGCTTTGAGTCACTTTTCCAGAAAAAATTATAAGTTGTATTTATCTGATCCCCATCAGAGAATAGAATTTAATAACCCAACCAAGATTTTAGTTTTCCCATATTCATCAATCTTTGGTTCTACATCCTCATGATTATTAATTATCTAATTAGAAGCCTTTATACAAATATATAAGATTTACAACAAATTTTAACGATTGCTAAATAACGAATCAGTATAATTATTTATCATGATTAGTGAAGTTCTTATAAATTAATTTGTTTTTATAAATAATATTTATTTATTTATTAAATTTAAACCCCCTACTTTAAGAGCCTTACCTAAAATACATGAAATAGATATGCCAATGAGACCTTTAATAAATTGCATTAATTCCCCCGCTTATTTACTAAGTAAAATTTTATTCAAAAATCTTAAATAATTTATTAAATTTGATAATAAATGTATTTTAAAGAATGTGTACGAATTAATAGATATAATTAATGAAGTAGATATAAAAATTAGAACAAAATTAATAAATCTGGATGTAAAGGATATGTACACTTACATCAATACTGGAAGAACCATACACATAATTAAAAACTCATTAACAGACTTAAAAGTAGGTAATATAGTACATGAAACAATAAACTTATTAAATTTATGCATGTAATGTAACTATTTTTAATTTAATAATAAGTGTTATATACAAGAAAAAGGTCTCATCATGGGTTCTTCCCTTTCAGCAATATAGTATATTTGCCAATATACTATAATTGACTTAGAAAATAATAATTTATATAGCATTATTAAAAAATATCAAATTTTACTGTATAAAAGATACATTAACAACATTTTAATCATGTATAACCAACAATGCAACGATGATGGAAGTAAAATATTAAATGAAATGAATTCTTTAAATAATAATATCAAATTTACCTTAACTCAGGAAAATAATAATGGTATAGATTTTTTTAGACGTGAGAGTTAACAAAGATTATAAAAATAACAAATTAAATACTGACATTTTTAGGAAACCCACCAAGCAAAATACAATAATACATTATGAATCCTTTCATCTTTAAAATCAAAAAATGGCCACATTTAATACCTTAAAATATTAAAAATATGATATAAAATTAAAAACTGAAATAAATAATATTAAATACATCACCGTAACCAATGGATACAATAAATCTTATAGACAAATTATATAATAGAATAAAATACAAAATTTTCATTAAAGATAACATAAAATTAACCTATTACAATAATGATAATATCTATACTAAAATCGAGTATAACATAATTTATAGAAATTTCTACAGAATATTTAAATATGTGGTTTAAAAACTGCATACATAACTAATTAAAAAATAATAAACAATATAGATCCATCTGAAATATTAAAAAACAGTAATAAAATTAATTTAGATGGACAAGGTATACATAGTTTAAAATGTGCAGATTGTGAATTACATCATTGACAAGACCAATCGGTTATTCTCAATTAGAATACGAGAACATATCAATGATATAAAAAAAGGTCAAATAGAAAATTCTAATTTTGCTAAGCATGTTATAAATAAGAACTATAATTATAACCCAGGAAATTTTATTGACATTCTTGATTTTTCAACTAATATACTCATTACCAATAACTTAGAATAGTACCGTATATATTTTAATAATGATAATTGAACAAATAAGATTTGAAAATTATATATTATATAAAAAAGTATTAAACAACTAACTATAGAGTAAGTTGACCATACTATTCCTCCCATTTTACCATAATGTTAGGGATATTGATAATGACTGGACATTAAGTCAACACATTTTTAAATGCTTGACAACCACTGTTATATATTTTATACACTTAACATAGCAGTTTTACGTATGATAACGAAGTTTTCGTTTTATTTAGAATAATATTAAAAAAAAAAACACTTGAACGCATAAAAAGATTTGTTGGTAAGTGGGTTTTATGTTTTAATTATTTATTAAATTTAAAGTGTTGTTAGTTAACTTTATCATTTAATATTTTGTTCAGGTACTAATGGCATGCCGAAAATTTATGGCAAATCCACCTTCTACACTTCCTAAAAATGTTGTGCAATTGATTACAGCAGATTTTAATGTTTGTGTATCATTAGCACATGCACGTGAGTTGCTGCAGTTATATGGAATAAGGGCATTTTATAATTATTTTATTGGTATGTGCAAGTATTTTAATCTTTTTATCAAATTGTTTATTTTTATATATTGATTTTTTTATTTTTAAGTTTATAAACTTGTAGATGGAAGGAATATTTTAGTGAACTCCTAAATTCAAATTGATTGTGAGAAAGACAGGAGGAAAAGGATAGGACAGTGGCTAGGGGAGTGAGGACAGAAGAGGAATGTTAATTAACATTGAAGGAGATAGAATATACTTTAAGAAGAATGAAAGGAGGCAAAGCACCAGGAATTGATGAGGTAAGCACTGAGATGGAGAAAGTTGCAAGAATTTGTGGATTACAGTGGCTGTGCAGACTGTTCAGAAGTATATGGAAAATGAAGGTGATTCCAGAAAACTGGATAAAGACTGAAATAATAATCCCCATATATAAAAAAGGGGACAAGATGTTGTTAATAATTACAAAGATATTAAACTACTTCCACACATGTAAAATTGTTTGAAAGGGTGTTGGAATACTGCATCAGAAAGAAGATTGAGGGGGGTTGGAAGAGGAACAGATGGGGGTTATAATATGGTGACCTCCATTATGTGGACAGGATTAATCTGCAGCATAAAGGGTTTTATTATATCTGTGTAGGAACTATCTAAAATAATAAATATTATGTGTATGTTGTATAGAAAAGTATAGCTTTCATACTTCAAAAAAAATTCTCATTTATTACTCTGAGAAAGTATGTTAACTTAATCAGAAAATTATTTATTTATAAATAGAATTTTATAAACAAATAACTAACAGTAAAAGTAGATGAAATACATTATAAAAAAAAGTAAACACACTTTTGTAATGAAAAAACACCATTATTATATCATTAGTAAAATCATATTTATTATAAGTAAATATGTGATTAAATATTTTATATTTATACAGGCAGTGAAGTCCAAATTTTGTGAGTCCAAATGATTATTAAATCTTATCTGTGAGCAGCAGTTTATAATTGCTTCTATGTATTACACATTATTACGTGATATACAGGTGTCCTTGAAAGGTGAGGCCAAACTCTAGGAAGTGATTCTACTTAACATACTGAAGAAAAAATGTTCAGTGAACATAATTCCGAAAACGCATATTTTTCTGTCTATGCCATTTTGTGGTTTTTAATAACGGTTGGAGATAATGCAATAAAATTTTACTTTATTTTAAACTAGCATTTTTTAATAGGAAAAAAATAATGATACTCTTTGTTGACAAATTTCAAAATGGTGGTCATTTCGATTTTTCAATCTTAAATATCTTAGGAATTATTAGATTTATCAAATTGTGTCGTATTATAACAACTATGAGGCACTTTTTAGTGAACAGGATTACACCTCAGTCATAAAAATTTGATGACAAACAACAGAGTTATTGCAAAAAATAGTCCTCAACCAATATGGTGGCCATCTTTTTTTTTATTATCATGACTTACTTGATAACTAAATCAAATTTTCTGATTAAGTTTGCTAAAAATTCAACATTATGAATAATTAATAATTATTGTAAGAGCATGTGAAATTTTGTTTGTTTTCTGATGAGAATCACAAGTGTTCAATGTGACTTCCATTCATTCTAACACAACAATCCACACAATTCATTAGTGAATGACGTAAATATTCAAACATTTCTGGCCGCTCCTTGATTGTTTGAAAAGAGCAGACAATTGTGTCCTCCAGCTGATGAAGATTGATAGTTGGTGTTGAATAAACAAACGACATTACATGACCCCATAGATAATAGTCTAATAGGTTCAGATCTGGGGAGCATGCAGGACAATGAATGGGACTGTCCTAACCAATCCATCTTCCTTGAAAACAATCAATTAATTTTTCTCTTGATGCCAGTTGCAGTGACTAGGCGCACCATCATGCATGAATCATATTTTCATTGTACTTTGCAAAGGAACGTCCTCTAGTAGTTCAGATAGATCATTTTTTATGAATTTCAAATATGTCACCTGTCAATCTGTCTGGCAAAAAAAAAGGCTCGATTAGCTTGTCCATATAGACTGCTCCCCAAAGATAGGGAGAGCAGTTGTATAGATAAAACTTGTATTGACTTTCTGCTTGCAATACTGCATGAGGATTTTCCTCATGCCAAATATGTTGGTCGTGGAAGTTTATACCTTCCTTAGTAAAAGACGCCTCATCTGTAAAAAAAATGTTAGATATCTACTCTAGGTTACTTGTTAATTAACCACCAACTGGATGCAATCCTTGATAGCATTCCAGGTAATCAAGGATTACCTGGGTAGAAGGGTAGAAGAGCTTGTACCCATTGTAGATGTACGGGTACAATAATTGGGAGTAAAATATTCCATATTGTACCTTACGAGATATGTTTTCTTGGATAGCAACTTCTGCACAATTATTCTGGATCCTGTGCAAACTTTTTGCGTTGAAACTCTTTTAGATCTATCATTACCAACTATAACAGCTTTAAAGCTCCCAGTTTCACTTAAATGTGCATGAAGACATGAAATCTAGACATCTATCTGGCTGATGGTGGTTTAGATACTTTTCTTTGTAAAGCAATTTTACCTCCCTTGTATTGCCATTGGCAAGACCGTATGTAAAATACATATCAGCGAGTTCATTATTTGTATAATTTTGATTCATTTTAAATGACAATTAACACGATTAATGACAATTTTCAATATAAAAACAAAGATTTCAAAATTCAGAGTACAGATATCACAATTCAGTGGAAATAATACAACATGAAACAGTTTTGTTCACAAGTGAAAGAAAGGACATTATTTTTTTATTTCATTTTCAGTATTTGTTTGAATAACCTATATATTTGATTTTCACATCTTTTTATTACTGAGAATTAGTTATTTCTAGGATAGCTATTAATAATTATTATTAAATATCCATAATGTTGTAGTTTTAATCAGAAAATTTGATTTAGTTATCAAGTGAGTCACAACAATAAAAAGAAAAACAAGATAGCTGCCATATTGGTTAAGGCTTTTTTTTAAAATAACTAAAAAATGTTTCATAATTTTTGTAATACAACAAAATTTGATAAATTTAATAATTCCTAAGATATTTAAGACTGAAATGACCGCCATTTTGAAATTTGTCAATGAAGTGAATCATTATTTTTTTCCTACTAAAAAATGTTAGTTTAAAATAAAGTTCAAAATTTTATTGCGTTATCTCCAATCGTTCTTGAAAAATAATTTTTTTCTTAAACAACACAGAATGGCAGACAGACAGAAAAATATGTTTCTGGACCTATGTTTACTGGAAATTTTTTCTTCAGTATGTTAAGTGGAATTACTTCCTAGAGTTTGGCCTCACCTTTTAAGGATACCTGGTATAATAATTCCTTTTCACAATGGTTAATGTAATAGTTATTTTTAAAGAGCCTTTGTTTCTCAAATAAAATTTTTGAAGCAATATGTTAATACAGTTTATCAGAGACTATTTTCATAATAATTTTTTCTTTAAATTTACTAAGCGAATTAAAGGTTTGTCACTGTCTCTGTCAACCAGACTGTTGGCTGGTTTAGGTGGGACAGGTGTGCTGAGTTTGTTGTACTATCTAACCAGATGACATCATCTGATTACTAATAACATGACACATTTGTATATTGCAAACATGCGTGCTGCACAAAATTAATTTGTTTATACTTATCTGTATTTTATTTTTTCCTATGTTAAGTGCATTATCCTTTTAGTGAATATCTACTTTCTTGCATATTTTTAGTTCATAATTGTTCTCTGAACAATTATAGAAGGTTTTATGTCAAAACTTAAGAGAGGGAAAGGGAAAACTTTCTATAGTCAAACTTGTGAAATTATGTGGAATGATAATCATTTTATGGAAAGAGAGACCAAATAGTACCAAGAACAGGAGGTTACAAGCATACCATTTATTATTCTGTGAAAAAGTGTATAGAGAGAACTGCTGCTGCATGTGGGGTTTCAGCCAAAATTAAAATTATTAGAAAAGAAAAGAATGGGATGTCAGAAGGTGAATACTCATTTCAAACCCCCAAAAAATATAAATGGATAATTTATATTTTGATAAATATCTAGTCAGGCAAATTGTTTATGATTTCTATTTGCAAGAAAAAGTGCTTCCTGCAGCTAAACTTATTTGTAATAAATTGAAAGAGGCTATTAGTTTTCAGGGTGGTATATGGAGCGTCAAGAAAATGTTGAAATCCTTAGAATTTTAATGGATAAAATCAAAAATAATAGAAATATTCTCATTGAAAATTATGAAATACAAAAACAAAGAATACATTATTTAAGATGTATTAAACGTTACAGAGAAGAAAAACGTCCTATTTGTTTATGTAGATGAAACATACATTTTATCCTCTCATATCTCAGACAAAACATGCTTGGACAATTCTGATCAGGGCATACATCATCCTGTATCAAAAGGAAACTGAGGGGTAATCGTCTATGGTGATAATGAAGTGGGATCCATAAACAACGCTCTGCTGATATGGAAAAGTAGAATGTCCAGTGGGAATTATCACAACATGAACTTTGAAAATTTCATGAAATGGGTGGAAAAAAAACTCTGTCCAAATATGCCCCCCACAATCGGTTGTAGTGCTGGATAATGCTTCATATTATAATAATCAATACAATAAGACATCTACCACAAAATCTAAGAAATATGAGATGGTATCTTGGTTACAGGAGAAGCTAATACTGTTTCATCATAAAATGCTTAGACCAGAACTTTAAAAATTAGTTAAGCTGCACAAACTAGGAGTAAGAAGTATATTTGGATTGCCTTCTGGAAGTTCTCATAGTCACACAGCCATTCGTCTGTGATTATACCACCTGGATCTAAACCCAGTCAAAATGATATGAGGGCAAACATAAAAGGATATGTGAACCATGTACAAGTTAAATGCCACAATTACATTATGAGAAGAATCTCAAATACAGAAAAATACTAGTCACCAATATGTGACAATGTGAAAAAATTATAAGATGAATATTTGGAGAAAGAATATTTAGTTGATGTTGAAGAAGAATTTTATCAATTTACGAGAAAGTAGTGATGAAGACAGTAATTATTCATCTACAATCAAAGATGATTTCAGCGACGAAGATATAACACCATTAGAGAAACAGTTTTTACATTATGGTAAGTCAAAATAAATACTTTTATTCTCGCAGCATTTATTTGTAGTTAAAGTAAAATAAGTGAAATAAAATATATATAAATGAATATGTGGAGTTAATAAATTTATATTATGTATAATAACATATAAAAACATTGAAAATAAAAAAATATGAATATGAGCAATATGTGTCATATGAATATGACACATGTTTTTTACATTATTAGTACATTAGACACAGCAGTTGGCGAGGGGCAAAATTTTAGCTGACTTATTGTACTTTAGATATCTTATATAAATCAACACACTAATTTTTTTAACCTCAAAAAATAACCACTTTTGATTGAAATAAATATTGGTTGATGAAAAACTGTTCATCCAGAAAATATGTACAAAAAAAGATTGATTATTGGGCATTTAATTGGAAATATTGTAGAATTTTTTTTTGCACATTTTAAGCCTAAAGTTGAATTAGGTTAAAAATACTTTCAATAAGATATTTGCTTTTTCTTCAGGGTTTATAAGGTAAAAACAGGAAACTGTCTGAAAAATCAGAGACCAAAATAAGACACTTCTGATTTTTTATTGTTATTTTGAACTTAGTTATGCTTCAAGATCATCAGTAAAGATATATTACAACTAGCATACCGTGACAATATAACAATTTATCATCATATTTATTTTAAAATAATAATTAAAGAAATATATATTTACTGAAATTAATCTTTTTAAGATTCATATTATTCCTCTGTACTGTTAAATTATATTTAAATAGTAATATAATAATTTAAATTATTTAATAGAATTTAAATATATATATTTTTATTTTTGTTAAAGATGCAGAAAATTCAAGAGAAAAATCTGCTGGGCTGTCAAGACTTTGTCATGATTCTAATTTAAAAAGGCTGTTGAATAATATTGAGAATCTAATTTTAAAGGTGAGCTTATAAAAACTATTTTATTAAATATCTATGATTCAGACTGTGACAAAAGCATCTGGTCATAAAGTGTTAAAAAAGCATCATCATACTATATATTATATATACTCATACTCATATATTATATATACTCATACTCATATATTATATATAACATATACTCCATGCAGAAATCCATCTATAATGTTGTGTAGCTGGGTTTTTATCTAAAAAAAACTGTTTTGTTTTTAGTGGTGGTTCTAGGCACAGCCCAATGAACATACATTTTCTTTGGCAAGGGGGAAAAACCCTGAATATAATTTACTTGATTGCTTTGTTTAAAAAGTTGGTCATATTTTGTCTTGCTGATATCAAACTATAATTTTCTAGCTTTTTATGTTTATTATGTTGGTTGTCAAAAAGTAAATTACATTATATTGTATTAATTTTGTTTTAAACATATAAATGTATTTTTTATTTCTTTATTTTATAATTTATGTGAAATTCATTTAATTACTATTATACTTATATGCATTTATATGGGTACATGTAAGTAGATATGAATATATAGGACACTTGTAAATTATTTTGTTTTTTGTTCATTTTTAATATGTAATTATTATTTGTTATGTACGTTGTACAGTGCATTTGGAAAGTTGCTGTGCACTAGATTTATGGACATGTAATGATGAAACTTTCTTAATTATTATTCTGTATATAGTATTATTTTATAGAAATGGATATTACAATAACTGGAATAGTTTATAAAAGATATTGAAAATGACTTCCTGCAACATTAATACAACACTACACATGTTTCAATTTGTTTTCAAACCTTTTAACCAACCAGTGTAATGGAATATCTTGTATGTATGCCATTATTGTGATTTTTAGTTCGTCAATTGTGTGTGGTCTGTTGCGATACACTGCTTGTTTCATTGCCTCCAAACAAAGTAATCTGGGAGAGTCAGATTAGGTGCAGATTAGTGCAGGCCACAAACTCCTCGAAATGATTGGTTCACTAGGCATTTCATAAATAAGTCGTTGACTTGTTAGATATGTGTGTTTTGGCGCCATCTTGTTGGAACCAACCATGATTGATTTACACTTCTGTTAAGTGAATAATGAAGTTTGTTTAAATAGCATAATAACCACTATTAACTTTATTTTCAAAAAAGATTGGACCCAAAATGCGCATTCTACTCAAACCGACCCAGACTTTAATTTTTAAGATTGTTCATGTAATTCATGAGGGTTAGTTAGATGTCTACCACAGTTGTGTATTTTGTGAATTAATGTACCCTTCCAGATGAAACCACACTTCATCTGTAAAGAACGTAATGTTGAGGATACCTACAGAATTTTGGTCAGTAAAATTTTTGTCAATGATTAACAATAATTTAGACCTTTGGCATAATCTGTAGGTTTCAGTTTTTGAATACACATTATTTTGTAGGGAAAAAGTTTCATTTCTTTTCTTATGGCTTTATGTGCAGTAGCTAGTCTGATATCTTGCTGTTGTGCTAACTTGTCCACAGCATCCGAAATATCAAGCAGCTTCTGTACATTTAGATTAGGTGCTCTTCCACTTCAATCAGCATCTTCAACAGAGCCTGTTGCCCAAAATCTTTTGATAAGAGTTTGAATTGCATTGCGGTGAGGAACAGGAGTATTTGGAAACATTTCAGAAAACTTGTGCTTCACTAAATCAGTATAATTGCCACCCTCACAAAAGATGTGTTCAACAAGGAAAATGTGTTTCTCTACTGAAAGAACCATTACATTTCTCACAGCTGTGGATTCTGATAAATGAAACAAACACAAAAAGAAACACATTTAATCACAACTCAGCAACTGACATCTTGGTTTATTTCTGAGCAATGTCCAGTGAACCCACTGGGCATCCAACCTAACCCTGGAAGAATAGTATGCACCACATAATTCTAAAGCATACTGCACAGTGACTTTCTGAACACCCTGTATAAAGAATTCAATTATTTGTAGTGTAATTTAATTTTATCACTTTTATTATAAAAATTGAGTTGTTACATTTTACATCAGCCAGTTACAGAATCTGATAAATACATCTGGAGTCATCCAAAATTTGAAAATCTTGTTGATGTGGTGAAAAAGCATTTCAAGTCTTTTGAGGAAAAAGAAGAAAATACTAAAGCTATTATATTTTGTCAGGTATTGTTAGAATTTATTGTCTATTAATTTTTTTTTTTTAATCTCTTATAATTGTTATCTTTGAACATTAAAATCTGCGTTTGCATAATGGTACTTACTAATCAGTGATATATGAGGTCTGTAAATGAAGTAATGAAACTGGTTTAGAAAAGCTTTTTATTTACAATCCAATTACCATTATTACAATTTACAGTCCAGAAACCAGAATATCTTTCAGATGGTCAATTAAATTTTTTTAAATGTTTTCTACTATTCCAAAATGGTATCCTTTGAAGTGTTTTTTGGGATGTAGTTAGTTTGATGTATGCCTCTCCATGCTCTAGCATTCTGTTTCTGGGTCGTACTCAAATATCCAAGATTCATCACCAGTAATAACATTTTTTTAGAAAATCAGGATCAGTTTCAATTTTCCCTAGAAAATCGCAACGCATTCCACCCTGTTGTTTTTCTGTTCAGCCAATTTTTAGGTTTAGGTTTTTTAGGACCAGTTTTGCACAAACGTTTTTCATGTCCAATTCATTTGTCAAAATTTGATGGACTGTGGTGTGGTTCAAATTCAGTTGTTCTGCAATCATTCTGTCAGTTAATTGCCGGTCATACCGTATCAAGTCTTTGATTAGCTCAACATTGTCATCACTTTTTGACGTTAACGGTCTTCCAGACCATGGATCATTCGCAACTGATTCCTGCCCATCTGAAAATGCTTTAAACCACCTAAAAACTTGGGCTTGTGACAGAACGTAATCTCCATACTCCCTTTTCAATTTTGAAAAAGTTTCAGTAGCATTCTCACAGAGTTTAACACAAAACTTGACTGCACAACATTGCTCATAATTAGTATCACTCATTTTTGTAATGCACAACAAAAAATCGATTCACGAAAAGTTTGTTTACATCTCACATGGCAACAATAGACTAATAATATTAATACCTAATATAAATCATCTGTTCATATAATCATATGTTTACTAGTAACTTTACTTTGGCTGCCAAAAAAACTAGTCTCATTACTTTATTTACAGATCTTGTATACATTATAGTAGATAATGTTTGCAATAATACATGGAAAATAAAGTTATAGATACGAGAAAATAAATAATTCATGATCTGTGTAATGTTTGATAAATGTAAATATTAAAATACTTTATTCAATAGGACTTTCTGCAGATAGTAATTTGAGAATAGTTATTAGATAGTTTTAGATAGATAATTTAGATAGTTATTAAAGAAGTGTGTTTAAAGAAATGTGTGTGAAAAAGTTTGAAATTTTATTTATGAAACATCATAAATGATTGTCTGAGAAATTGTTGATAATATTTTGAAGGTCCAGGTCCTGCAATTATAAGTGATAATTTTGGCATGTGCAGAATGGCAAAATTCCATTACCCATTGCTCGCATCTCATCCGGTATTTCTCAACTAAACATTTGATTTTTTAGATTCATCAAACATCTCATCCAGTTATTGTACTCTGTGGTATTTGGTTATTCCCACAGATGAAGATGCCATTTAAAACATCATAATTTTAGGCCATTCAGGACATTTTGTGAACCTTATAACAGTTAAGTACCATTCTGATCCATTTCATCCCGATTAGGAGGAGCATTCTGGTGGCAATCTGGGGACCCTTGTAGTTAGGCAGGATGTATTGGCTGATGGTTTAAGTCAATATATAGACCGCAGCATGAACCATGAGATTAAGCTTCTCAATAAAGATCTTACTGGCTTTGGAATTTAGAGACCTATGTGAGTAATCTCCATTGATTGATAAGATAACAATGGCAACACAACCGGAGCTGTATTGATAGTCGGATTTAACAGTTAAATTGGAAAATGGCGTCTCTGACGAAGAACTTCTTCACTTGGTCGCCCAGCATTGGCCCTCGGAATTATTGGCCTCTACTGAAGTCATCAATGAGCCGGCTGCTACTGATGAGCAGGTGCATCTTGTGGATTTGACAGGCCAGACTGATCAAGGCTTACATGATCGTCATTCTCTGGTAGCCCCTTAGTTTCCTGTTTGTTCCAAGAGGGTAGGGCTAAGCAAGGGCAGGTTATCTGGGACAAGATGGAGGTGTCTATACTTCTAAGCAAAGAATCGACCCTGGTTGGTGGCACGACATATACAGTTTTTCATGACTCCAGAGAGGAAGATAGGGTCTGTATGGCTGACTGCCTTGTTCTCCATGAAACGAGTGACCCGGTTTTCAGTTTTTCTGGCAGCAGGGTCAGACACTTATCCCAGAGACTTGGCCTATTTCGGTAAGTGCAGGACAAAACCTATTAGAATTTGCCTGACGAAGCGGGACATTTCTGTAGCTAGGAGCAAAACCACCTACAGTCAGATGCATCATGACACCAAAACACTCGTCGTGAGGTCTTCAGGCAAGTCATATGCCGACTTGCTTAAGTCGATGAAGGACCAAGTATCAGTTAACAAAGCTACTAATGTTTTGTCACTTAGGCGTGGCAATAATGACAAATTGATGATAAGGGTGAAAAACATTAAGGTGACTGAAACCTTTAAGTCAGTATTACAGACCAAGGTTGATGATTTTCAAGTAAACCTTCAATCGAAGGCTGACTGCCGTATGATAATACACCTGAGTGATATCAACGCCATGACGGAGGAGAGTGATGTCAAGGAAAATGTTGAGGCCATCCTTGGCTGGGAGGAGGAGTTAAGGCTGACTTCTCTTCATCCCGCCTTTGGGTCCATACAAAAAACTATATTAATTATGTCGTACCAGGCAGGCAAGAAGCTAACCGAAAACAGGGTTTGAGTTGGATGGGTGCAGTGCCGTCCTGTTATTCGGGGTGCAGTTCTTCGTAATGTGGTGTCAAATTGCACAGTGTGGATCGCACAGCCCTGTGCTTTAATTGTGCTAAGTCGGAGCATTGAAAGATAGTGTGAGGAAAAGGTCAGTTGCATGCTGTGTGGCTCGATGGACCACTGGTCATTGAGCAGTGCCTATCCTAATTTGAACTGAAGATTCTTCAGTTGAACACCAACAGGTGCAGTCAGGCAGTCAGCATTTGCTGGCAGGTGGCCCTCCAGCCTGGAGCTGACATGATTGCCATCTCCAAACTAAATAAGGGAACAGGTGGCTTGCAAACATAGAATATGATGCCTGCTTTGGTTTCCCCGTTGGTGGTATATCATGAGTCAATTCTGGGTGTGGTATGGGATACATCAGCGTGGATATAGGGGATGAGGTGATTTTCTCCTGCTACCACTCCCCCAACACTGAACTGCTGGTATATGTAGATTTCTTGGACCATCTGTTTGACTTCATTGTGGGGTTTTGAAGTCGGAGGATCTTAGTTTTGGGAGATTTTAATGCTAAATCCCCTGCCTTTGCTGGTGCCCAGCAGAATGCACATGGTAATTATTTTCAGAATTTTATCAATGCGTTGGATTTGATATGTATCAATAATGATGATCCCACCTTTCGGAGAGGTGAATTTATATCATGTCTTGATTTGACGCTCGTGAGCCAACATGAGCCAACATGCATGTTGGCTCGCTGATCTCATGGTGAGTCTTGGAAGAAGAAAGTTTGAGCAGTCATTCTCTCATTCTGATAGAAATTGCGGTTGCAGTCCGATGGCGGTTGTGTATCCAGATTTGGATGTAATAGGTTGAGAGAATCAGTTGTGGTCAGCCTTACTGAGGTTTCATTGCCTTGCACTCTCACCGAAGTAGTTGCTGAAGAGTGTGAGCAAGCAGGTGTTATTCAGGTAGTTGACAGTTTTAGAAAATCTGCATACTGGTGGACCCCACAGTTGAGCAAGGTGAGAGGTAGGTGCCAAGCCAAGTGTAGGTTATATCAGTGAGCAGCCAGACATCACAGTCACAGCCTTCACGCTGAAATGGCACGAGAAGAGTATCTGTTCAGCTGGCGTAACTACAAATTTGCGATCAAGGAGGCTAAGAGAGATGCATGGAGGTCTTTGTGCCAGGAGATTGATTGCAATGTGTGGGGGATGGCTTTAGTATAGTTTTGGGGCATTTTAGATGGCACCTCCCCACTCTCACAGCTGCCCAGGTTGTGGAGTTTGGCACCCTCTTCCTGAGGGCGGTTCTCCCAAGGATGAAGATCAACCTGCCTGTCATGGAAAACCTGCCATTGTTCAAGATATATGAGCTTTTCACGGCTGCATGAGGTATGAAGCCTCATAAGAGTCCAGGACTGCATGGGATCCCATCGGAGGTTGTGAAGATTGTCACAGAGGTTGTTCTGATTCCTGTCCTTAATAGCATGAACTATATGATCTTACACAATTACATACCAGAAGAGTGGAAGATCTCTTGATTAGTATTCATTGAGAAACCTAGTGGTCCTGGTGAAACTACAACCTATCAACTGTTGTGCCTGACAAACAGCTTTTGTAAGCTGTTTGAAAGGTTACTTGTCACTAGGCTGCAGTAAGAAGTCAAGAAAAGAGGTGGTCTGAGCTACATGCAGAACGGCTTCAGGCAAGGTCATTCTATGATGGGTGTTACAAAACACATTTTGTGGATTTGGCAGAATGGGTTGCCAATGGGACTTGGTGTTCCAGGAGTATTCTGGCTGTGATACTCCTGGATGTCCAAAATGCTTTTAATTTCATTAATTGGCTGTCCATCTTCAGAATTCTGGAGAAATGGCGCATTTCCCCACATCTTCAGAGAATTTTACAAATATATTTCCAGTGTAGAAAGGTGGTTTACAAACTGGGAAACCAACATCTGTCTTTCGATGTACATTGCAGGCTTCCTCAGAGCTCGGTTGTTGGGCTGGCGCTGTGGAACCTTGTGTATGAGGGTGTACTTGGCCTGACTTATTGCAAAGGGGTCTCAACTGTCACTTATGCTGGTGATTTAGCTCTCGTAGTAGTTGCTAGGTGTGAAAGACATGTTATCTTAAAAGAAAATAGTAGTTGTTGACAAGTTATACACTAAGCAGGGTTTGAGTTTATTTCCCCGCAAAACTAAAGCAGTAGTCTTGGCTGGAAGGAGGCAGCTAGAGCCTATATATTTCGATTTGAAGAGGCACTCCATAGTTCCGAACAATGAAGTTAAATACTTCGGCATCTGCATTGACCATAGGCGCTCATTTCTGCATATGTCGGCCAAGTTGCGAAGAATGCTGAGAAGACTTGCTAGGCTCTGAGTAGGATACTCACAAATGTAGGTGGCCCTAAATCTTCCAGGCATAAGATATATATGTAATTAACTCTCTAATTCTTTATGTGATCCCTGTATAGAAAAAAGCCATGAGTTCAAAGAGAAATGTACGCACATGGAGGGTTTACAGAGGCGTATGTCCCTGAGAGTATGCTCTGCATACAGGACTGTCTTGGCTGAGGCAGTCTGTTATACTAGGAATGTCACGTCGAGTTGCTTGCTAAAGTGAGGTGCGCAACCTATTCAGGTATGAACAAAAGCGAGATGTACGACCTTTTGTTAGAGCGATGGCAGGTCTGTTGGAGTGAAGCTTCCACCAGTGCATGGACTAGACACTTGATCAAAGAGGTTAAACTGTGGGTCCTGAGGGGATTTGGTGAGCTCAGTTATGAGCTCACACATTTCGTGACGGGCCATGGCTGTTTCCATTAATATCTCCACAGGTTCAAGAGAATGGATGCTCTGCAATGAGGAATCATGGGATTCCATCTCCCGTTTGGTTACCCGTATTATTAGGAGTAAGGAGTCAGAAGCGAGGATAGAATAGCCTGAGAAAGTTCTAGGTATTCCAGCTTCTAGGTGAAGAATTAGATCAGAGAGCTAGAGGGATATGAATAGCCTCCTGTGGAGCCATAGTTCATTCGTGCTTGCGTAGATGGGCTAAGGTGATGATGCACGAGGTCTCTCGAAACCCTGAGTTTGAAGGCAATCCCTGGGGCTGAGAGTGCTTCATTGTGGCCTGGCCCCCGTGGGGAGAAATGGTGAGATAGGAGTTTTAGTCAGTAGGGTGCAGGTATACATATGCTCTTAACAACATCTAGTGGAACCTGTCCAAGTCTGACACTGCATCATTTATGGGGTATGTGTAAATAGCACTTCTCAGACTCATCAATACAAAAAAAATGTTCCAGTCTGAAATTAAATTTTCAGAGATGTTTTAAACTGTAGGAAAAGTTGTGTGCTAAGATAACTTTACCCATAAATTTGAGTTCAAGAATCATACTTTAAAAACAGTACATGCTAAATCAAATATATGTAATATTTTGTTGTAATACCCAAACAGATCTCTGTTACAAGATCTCTTATACAATTATGGAAAATAATTTCTCATTATTTTCTTACATTGTATAAGTAACTGCTAATTTTCTGCTGGCTATTGTATATAGTGTCATATGTAATGTTGGTGGATATAAATAAATCATTATAACATTTTCATGAAAATCATGTTGAAAAATAACTTTTAATTATTTACTTATTACATTGTTACTGTTCTGTTGTAAGATAGAGTAGCACACTCAGACAGAAGTAATACAGAAATTAATATTCAGCAAGATTCTAGATTACATTAAAAAAATATAACAATTTACACAGGATCCAACCAACAAATTTCCAACGGCAATTAAAAATATTATACCAGCTACTTGAAAATGTTTCCTTAAACAAATCCACCTGACCCAGAATTCCTATATACCCTGCCATGAATTACTAAAGTGCCTGAGCCCACAAAACCATTGCCAAAATTAGCCTGATACATGGATAAGAGTATCAGAAAATATGAATATATCGCTAAGATTAAAAGAAGTGCAGACCTCATGTTTATGATAAAAAAAAATCATTATATCCCTCAATTTAACATTAGGATCATTTGACACGAACAAACCTGTACATTGACATTCCAGTAACAGAAACAATTGCTATTCTTGATTATAAAAAATATCAGAACATATCTGAGAAATATATTATTAAAAATACATATTGTACGTTAATAAAAACAAAATTACTTCCAACAAGTATAAAGTACTTGTTGCATTCCAACATAGATACAAGATAAAACAGTTTTCAGAATAGCCTCATACAATTTAAAATAGCAATTGTAACAGGAAATTTCTGATTCTTTAATTGTCAGCACACACAATGTCACAATATAGCCATATCACACATTTCCTGTTTTACATACAACTGTCCTAAAGAATGTTTATTTGGTATTGTGTATGTCGCAGTGAAAATGTCAGTAATTGAATGGTGCACAAATATAAAATTTTGTTATGCTTAAAAAATCATTAGACATAAATGATGCTTGAAAAGCATAAGGAGAATTGTGAATGAATATAATAGCAGTTTGCGATTGATATAAGCATTTAGTGATGTTGATGTGATTGGTGGTGTCACCGTTTGGTGACATTCGTAGTGGTGCCTGTATAACTCATTTAGTGAAGAAAATATTAAGGATGTTAAAAATATTGTTCAAAGTGACATAAGAAAAACTCTCAAGGAAATAGCATCAGTAGTTGGGATATCAGTTGAAAGTACTTTCCATAATAAAAAAATTTGATCTGAACACCACATGACTTCCTTGTATGCCTATTAAATTACATATACACATTTTTTAAAATGAAAAGTGCATAAAATTTTATTTCATTAATAACTTCTAATATTTTTCCATTTTCTTATTTTTATTGTTATTATTTGTTGTAAAAACCTTTTTACAATCAGAGGTTAATAATTATTAATAAATCAATATATTTTAATTTAAAAAAAAGGAATTGAAGTCAGATTCTCGCCTATATGCCTTCCCCTTGTAAGCCCAAATATTTCATTAATTAAAATTTTATTTGGCTATAACTCTGGAACCAATGAAAATAAGTACCACTTATGATTATCACTGAAAAGCCCTCAATGAGGGCTTATGGGCTTATTACTGCAGTTAAGAAAAAGTCAAAAATCCAAATTCCTTTTTTTTACACACTTTTGGTCCAGTCGATTGCAATCAAAAGGGAAGGTACACAACTAGATGTTACAACAGTCTGAAATCCAAAATTTCAACATCCTATGGCTAATCATTTTTGAGTTATGCAAGATACATATGTATGTACAGATGTTATGCTGAAACTAGTCAAAATAGATTCAGGGATGGTCAAAATGGATATTTCCATTGAAATCTGAAAACCGAAATTTTTCACAATCACAGTACTTCCTTTAATTCGTACAAGGAAGTAAAAAGATTTATCAACACACCCTGAAATGTCTGTGTTGCCTGCAGATCAGAAAGAAACTCACATGACACTGCCAAGAGACCTCATCACTGTGGCTGATCAAGATGAAAATTTTCTGAGCAAGATCACAACAGGAGATGAAACAATGATTTTTTTTTTTTTTGAGGCAGACAAAACACCAATTTTTCAGAGTAGAAGTCAACCATATCCACAGTCACATTTAATTTGCAGGATATTATTCACTATTAATTCATTCTTGATAGGCAGAGTGAACAAAGGTATGTTAATATCTTTCATTGTACTCTAAAACTTTTTCATGTGAGCAATTTTTGAAAATTAAAACTAATCTGTGAAAACATTTCTTACCTATCTTGTATTATACACATTATAAAAGTCGTTGTATGGACTTTTATTTCCAGCACTCTACCAGAAATCTTACCAAATAATATGCTCACAAAATAACATAATAAAATAGATGTTAATCACACTCACACTGTCTTGTATAAAGCCAACTCAAGGCAGTATGAACTATTACTTACATTCAAACAAACAAAATAATGAATTAAATAAAATACTGCAAATTAAAATTTATTGCTGAATATGAACACAATAAATAATTAAATTTTCTTGACCTTACTTCACAAAAAGCAACTAATAAATTTACATTTTTAAAATATGTCACATAAAACTAAAATGACAAACACTCTCATTCACAACACATAAAACCTCTCAGCCATACATAAACTATCTGTTTTTATAAGTATGATTAACTTCTCAACACACTTGAAAAATAAATATTCATCAGTAAATTATATTCTTTCAGAACTATGAGCAAAAACAAACCGTTATACACCGAACACAGCCTCCTCTTAACAAACTCATTGCTCCTATAATATATAAACCACTTTACTACATAGTCTTGTACTAAATTGATCAAAATGAATGGAGCTTCAAACAAATATACAATGAGCACTTAAAATCCATCCATTACAACTTAAAGAATCAACATTTGCTTACTGTATCAGAAAAATATCACAAATCAATCTACATTGATAGCCTTGATATTCTACACTTACATTAAAACGACACTTGAATGCTGTGAAATATATTAAATTGCACAATTTAAACTAACACACTTTTTGATCACATTCTAATTACATTTCTGCCTTATTATTAAAGAAAAACTAGTAACATGTGATACCAGAGTAAGACCATTTATTTAAATAATTTATTTTAATTTTTTTAACCAGGGATAGTTATTTAAGATGACCGTTAGTGCAATCAATAATGTTTTGTTTTAATGTAAAATATTTGATTTAGTTTGTTGTTTCAAAAGTTTTAGTTTTTTTGTAATTATATTTCAGTTTCGATCAGTTGTATCTGAAGTTCATGAAATTCTTCAAAAATTTGTGCCAGATGTTAAGCCAGTTATGTTCATTGGTCAAGGTAATAAAGATAAACGTGACGGAATAACTCAAAAGAAACAAATTGAGGTATGAAATGTATTTTTTTTATATATATTATATTATTTTATTGAACTTTATCTTTTTAAGATTCATATTATGCCTCTGAACTGTTAAATTATATTTTTAATTCTATTACTATACACCACCTAGTATGATTATTGAGATAGGACATATCTTATAATTTATCATTGAAGTATTTTTGTGGGATCCAGCAACCTTAATCATGATTGAATTCATTTAATTACATTGCACATTAAATAAAGATTATTAAAAATGTTAAAAATGCACCATGTGCACGGTTTATTTTAGTGTTTCTATTAAATACTAAAATATACATATTCATATTATTTTAATAATAATACTTTAGTATCTTTATTTATCATATATATCTCCTTCTGTTTTCAGTGATACTTGTTTCCTTATATATTTGTTGTCTGACTGTTAGACAAAAATTTTATTCAAACTGCTCAAGGTGAAATTTTAATTTTAACTTTTTTTATGAAGATATTTTTTTTAGATATTGAGGCATGATAAATGAACCATCTGAATCAGTACATTCTGAAAGATTTAAATAACTTATACAATTATTGGTAATTTCAGACTGCCGATATCAGAAATCAATAAACAATTGCATACTCCTGCCTATTTTATACATTATCGGCCTAAAAAATTTCTGATTTTTCTCCTTCTACCATTCACAAAATTGTCTAATAGGAATTTATACTTAATAAAGGTAATTTTAAACATGAAATGTGAAATCGTTGTTTTTTGACAACCAGTAGTTGGAGATATGCGAGATCTTTACACTTTACTACTACTTTTTGCTTTGTATGTGTGTTTTTAATTTACTTTAATATCTAAGGACATTACTAAATGCTAGCAACATGCATACACCCATTCAAAGGAAACTGCTTATGTTGTTAAATGAATGTTGTTAAATATTTGTTGTACAAGTGTTCGAGTAATTAAATGTGTCTTTGGCTGTGGAACATTAGATGCATTGGATAACTTATCCATAATAAAGTATCTTTATTTAATATCATTTAATTTTCTAGGATGTTTTTCCTGAAATTTTCTTGGTTTGTGAACTAGCAAATAGGAAGGAATCCAGCTAACCATCTTGGCCAGTACCAGTGTTTTTGTTCCATTTAAAATTCAATAAGATGTGCAAAGTTTACTTCGTAAATAAATTAAAAAAAATAATCTACTTGTTAAAAACCTAAGTACTAGTTATTGATATTAATTATAAATACATAATAGGCTGTATTTACAACACAGTAATAAAGAGAACTCAAATGTCAACTAGAATTGTATATGTTAGGCTGAAAATATCTAGAACAAGTATATGAATGTTTCTAAAGAAACCGAAGTTTAAGTGTTGTCAGTCAAGATTACTTCTTACACCTCCTGAATATAGTTTTTACAGAACGGCAGAATTTTACAAGAAATTTATTATTTGTTATGAAACAGATTCTTATTTCTCTAGCTTAGTGATATGTTCTGATGAATTGTACTTCAGGCCAATTGACCTCATAAAAGCCATCAAATTATGTGTATTGGTCTGATGAAAATCCTTGCTTAATTATGGGGAAGGAAAGGTATGGAAGCACAAAAAAGGAACATTGGGTCCTTATTTCTTTGACAAGTATAACAGGCAATTCATATCTTGAAGTTTTACGAAATGTTATTCTCCCCCATAAATGGGGTTAAATAACCCCATTTTAACATTAGCTATTCTGTGTCTGGTTGATAGATGGGGCACCTTCTTAGTATGCTCTTAGCTTAGAGATTACTTCAATCACTTTTTTTGTGAAGATACTAAGCTGTAATTATTGGTCCTATGTACATGTGATTTAATGGCTTATGATTACTTATTCTGAGAAGTCAAAAACATGTTGTTTTTTTTTAATCTTGATGACCTGAACTTCCTCAAGCCCTCATTTGGAAACTCAGCTAATTTTATAAATTGGGACAAAAATATACTAGAAAAAACATTCAAGGGTTAAATGCCTCTTACAAATTCATGAGGGAAGAAGGATGACTTGTTGAAAAAAATGATAGATTAGGAATTGGAATTGCCAACCTAATATTTACAATACTTCAGATTTCTTTAAAATAGTAGTACTGATAAAATCTGCTATTGAAGGAAAAGTAAATAGCAATTTCAGGAAAGTTTTCTTAAAAAAAAATCAAAAAAAGATCTGGGAGGAAAAGAGAGAAGATTTAAGCTGAAAATGAGATACAGGTGAGATGGGAAGTAATATTTAAATTTTATCTAACTGATTCCATGTCTTTAATATGTACCACGGTCTTCTCCTGTTTTGTATTTTGAAATCAATCTGTAATTCAGCAGCCTTGTTAACTAACATTGCATAAGATTCTCTGCATTCTGCGCACCCTGAACCCGAATGTGCAATTCATCATAATTGCCCTACTTGAGTGATATTATAACTTCTCCCGCCTCCTCTTGGGAAATTGTGGATGTCATGGTCTTGATTAAGTCGGTGTAAGTACTCCCTGTCGCTTTCACAACTATGATCCTACTCTCAGTTCATGGGGATGGCCCTCTTTACACTTGCCTATCCTAACCCCTGTTTGTCAGGTGCACCATGTCCTCTGTGCAAGTATATTAACATCTTTCTAATGCAGGAACCGACTCCACTACCAGGAAAAATAAAAACCAAAGACTTGCAGGCTACAAATGACTCCTAACTGAACTCGGGAGTAACAAAAGAAAACTTTGCTCCCCCTTCACTGAATTATAATATACTTGATACCTGCACGTCTGTATATCCACGTTATCCATTTCCAGTATAGTTGACACGTCACATTCAATGTCACCTAGCTTGATCAATGGATCCACACCCTGTGTGCCCAGTTATCTAGCCAGGGAGAGCTCCATTTCTAGTTCACCAATGTTCATCATGTTCATTGTTGTGAGAATATTAAATATTTTATAAATATTTACTAAAAAAAAAGAAGAATTTTCATTTTACTTGATGACAGAAATAAAATGAAATAAAGCATTATTTTTTTTTCTTTAATGAATATTTTAATTTACAACTTCATCTCCAAGGGGGCTAGGGCCTTGATCTATGGCTTAAAACTTTCCCTGGGATAATGCAAATGTATCCTGAAAATTTTCAAGTAATTGGCCAGTTGGTCCTTGTGTGATGTTGTTGACAGTCTTTTGCATTTATAAGTTAGATAAAACTGACTTTAAAAAATGACTGCATTAAAATCTTAAAATATATTTTTTTTCAATTTTAAGATTTTAATATTTGCCTTAAATTAAGATTTAGTTAATTTTAGATTGTTTTTTGTTTATTAATATTTTGTCGCCTTCTAAAAGAAAATATTTAAAGAATTAAAACATATTAGCTTTTGTTTGGGAGTTTTAAGTCTGTTTAATTTATTTTAAACAATTTTCTTACATTTTAAGCACCAGTTAGTTATAATTAAAAATCATGACTGTAAATGATCTAAGCATTAAAAGATTTCCAACAGAGTTGTTTCGTTCTTAAATGGCTTCATTTTATTGTTTCAAATTTATGCATAAAAATAAAAAGTTAAGTATGAAAATAATGTTAAAAATGAAATTTTTAATGTGTTTCAAGATTATGAAGAAATTTCGCTCTGGTGAATACAATGTGTTAATAGCAACATGTGTCGCAGAAGAAGGTCTTGATATAGGTGATGTTGATCTCTTAATTCTTATGGAATCTCATAGATCTCCTGTTAGGTTGGTGCAACGATTAGGAAGAACTGGTCGACATAAGAAAGGTCGATGTGTTGTCCTTCTTTCTAAAGGTTATGAAGAAAAGGTCCGTGAACAATATTTTTGGTTTTATTTTATTATTCTTAAAATTATAAGTCCATTTTGCCTTAGTATTATTTGTTGCTACTACTACTTTATTACTAAATTCATTCATTTACTCTGTAATTTTCATTTACTTTATACTTATGTCAATGATAATATGTTAATGCTATTTCTATCTGTTAGACACTGTTATATGATATAATATAGTGGTTTGGGACTTTATAAATAAGTAAACTTTAGAGAAGTTTATAAGCTTCTACAAACTTTTTTTATACTCAGTACATCCTGTTTTTATCCACAGTACAGGATGTACTGAGAATTATATACAGTGCATTCTGTTTAGTTCACTATATATACTTGAGATAACCCTTTCATTTACTTTATTAACTTTTAAATGAACATACAAAAGGTTAAAGTGGTTAATTTTATAGTGCATGATAAATTCTGATAGAATTTACTTTAAATTTGGATTTACATTATAAAAAAAAAAGTTAAGGTAATTGTATATACAAGGATTGTTCAGAGAGTTCTCAGCCTGATAAAGAAAACAAAAGATTAATCAGAATTTTTTTGTAATGATACGTTTAAACCAATGATTTTTAATCTTTTAATATCCTGAGTATAATTCAGTTTGTCCAGTTCTGCAAAATAAGCATTTGTCTCAGCTTTGACCTCATTGTTTGAAGTGAAATGACTTGCTTCATTCAGCAAGCCATTTCTTTAGATTTGGGAAGAGGAAGTAATCACTTGGAGCCAAATATGGTGCATGTGGAAGCACTTCAAAGCTCATGGAATTTGCAACAACAATCCTGAATGTGTGTGCCTGTGCGTTATCGCATAATCTTATGATGGTTCTGCCTTTTTCCAGTTAGTCTGTGATAATAACTGTAGTCTTTTCCTGCAGATAGAAGTGTTTTTGCTTTTTTTTGCACTTTCCCCCCTGCTCCTACCCCTTTTTGATCTCTGGCATGTAATGGTGAATTCATGTTTCATCTGCTGGAGAAACTCCAGCAGAATCACCTTTAAATAAGTTTAAACAGTCTCGAGAAGTGTTCAGTCAAATCTGTTTTTTGTAGACATAACAAATGTAGCAACCACTGAACAGAGAGCCTTATCATACTCAAAACAACTTGAAACTATTGTGAACACAGTCTATGAAGATGTTGATAGTGTCAGCAAGCTCGCCTAACACCTTTAGCTGATGATCAGTCATTTAATATTGTGTTTGCAATTTCTTAGTGGTTTTTGGGTGTCCTGAGTTTTCATCATCTTGAATGATATACAGCCACATTTAAATTCTGCAGCCACTTTACTACCATCGAAAATGAAGGGGAAGAACCCTTTAAAGTGGAATCTAACTTTTGATGTGTGTCAAGGGTTAATACTTTAAAAAAATTCTTTAAAACAGCTGAAATTTCAATTCTATCCATTTTTCAGAAAATGTCAAACTAGCTTGCTTTACTCAATCACCACAAGCTAAATGCACCTGTGTTAAAAATTTTCAGGATACCATATATAGAATCATACTGGACAAGAATCTTAATCATTTTGTCATACTTGACATCTCTGTCAGGCCAATAACTCTCCAAATGACCCTTGTATAATACAGGGTGTTCAATTTAAAAGAGGCTCTCATCACTTAGTTTAATCTATAAACAACAGTAATAGGCAAACACATAATAATTAACCGAAGGTGTTGAAAATGATGTCTATTCACTTCTATTCTCTTATCAACATGTTTGACCATGTTCCTGGCCACTCCTGTTAGTTGTAATCTGTCTAATTCCTGGATAGCATTGGTTACTTTTTGTCTCAATTCCTGCAGGGTATATGGATTGTTCCTATGAACAATTTCTTTTAAGTAACCTTATAGAAAGAAGTCAGGACTAGTTAGATCAGGGAGGGAATCTTGGTGGCCAGAATCCTTTAGAAAAGATTTTTCTACCAAAAATTTCATGTAGCATCTCCATAGTAAAGTGAGCTTTGTGACAAGTGGTGCTATCATGTTATTACTTATAGTCACTCATCCTTGTGCAGTAAGGCTATGAACAGTTGGATAATTTCTTGGTAGACAGCAGAATCCATAGTTTTTTCAAAAAACAGGGGTCCTATTATTTGAAGCCTTGAAACCGCACACCATACACCTATTTTTTGTGGGTGTAGGGGAGATTCAAAGAAAATGTACAGGTTTTTATTTCATTACCCCAGGTCCAATAGTTCTATTTCACCAAGGTGAAACCACATTCATCTGCAAAAAAACACTTGATTTAGAATTTCAATGTTGCCTCTAATGAAGTTCTTGAAACATTGACAATAGTGAACCCTTTTAGTATAATGAGCATTAGTTAGCTCATTGAAAACCTGCATTTGATATGAATAACATTTCAGCATTATCCTTATTGCAGAATGGGCTGAACCTAGTGAAATGTTCTTTTCCTGGCTTAGTCTCCACAATGATTTATGAGATCTTGTAGCTGTCGGTTTAATGACCTGCATCAGTAAGACTGACCTGTAGGGCACATTTTTGGTCGAACACTGAACTTGTTTTACAAAATCTTTTAACTAATTTCTGAATAACACTTTTTCCTTTTCAAATTCCTCCCTTAACTTTCACTGACTGAGATTTTGTCTCTAATAAGTTTTCCATCATGAATGCACATTCTTCAACAGTTAGTTAACTGCTTTTTAACAAACATTAGTACAATCATGCAACCTTGTTCAAAAGCCAGTGTTCAACACAGACTGGCAATACTCAAATGTGAAGACAATAAACAGTCCTCCCCACTTCAGCTCCAGTTGCACCAACATCTTCCACATTATTTTACCCATCTCACACCAATATATGCATTTTAACAAAAATATCCAAATTATTACATGTAATAATATTTCTTCCTTTTTTGTATACATTATCTTATTTGTGTGATGCAAGATACAGTGATAAAAAATTTGTAATAAATTTAATATAAATAATTATGCTCAGCTTTAACCAAAAAAGGATTAATTGCTTGATGTTTATAACATCATTTTAAAAAATAATTAATTTTACGAGGTAGTGGAACTTTTTTCATTACAAATATTTTAATAAGCTGTGTATACAGTGAAAAGATGAAATAAAACTTTCAGTATCAGTAGCATAGAACTTAAACCACTTTTAGGCTTTAAAAATAAAAATAAAAATACCATAGTTGGTTTTAGATATTTGACGGAATATTATGCTAGGATAAACGTTATAAAAAATAAATGATTTTACTTACTGGATAACTGTGCACAGAGATGCGTATATCTAGGCATTAAATAAAAAAATTCAAAGAGCTTTTTCTTTGGTATTTTAACTCTGAAAGACAGAAATAAAATTATTACAGTAATAAAAAATATAAAATTTAAAAATCAGATTTTAATGATAGTGTTCCTATAGTGGTTACTGTAAGACAAAGGACGGCTAGATGAAAAGTTTTAAAGGAAAGGAGAAAGATATCATCACTTCATATCAGAATGAAATAATTCTGACTAGCCTGTAATAATACATTATTATTTTAATATAAATTAAAAGGGGTAAATAAAATATAGTTTTATAATTTATATTTGAAAAAACTTGTTTAAAAATTATAACATTGGTGTTCTCTTTGTTATATTATCATCATAAATGAATCTAATAATTAAAATGAAAATTACTTTCTTAAGTTATTCTGACATAGCTCCTGACCTATACATTTTTGATGATGTATGGTCATAATTTTTCACAGGATTAGTGTGCTAAAAAAAAAATGAATTGTTAATGGAAATCCTTTTGAAATAGATCACTAGAAAAAACTTATGATAATTTATATGAGTGTAGTTGCATCACTAAGTGCCAAATTCTTAAAGCAACCATCAACTGTACCCAGCCTTTTTTATTAACTTTAGTAAACTGTTTTTTTTTTTTTTAAAAAACCTCTACTGTTAGCAAAGATTCTTATTTTATGTCGTTCCAGTGTCGATATGTCTTCCCAGATATTTTCGTACCAACAGTTTATATCAGGATATTCATTACCTTTTTTATTTAGGATTCTCATGTTTCTTTTAGTAAATTTATTTATCATATTTTCATCCAATTTTGAGGCCTGATAAATCAAGATACTTGTCACCAGGCCCCCTCACAATAATATGAAAAATATTTTACTAATTAAAATATAACTTTATAACAATTTAAAGAATAATTCTAGATTACAAAGCTAGTAAAAAACTATACTACAACAGAAAAATTTAGACTAGCAGATTGTAAAATATATAAGTTGCAGTTATATTTCTCCATAATTCACTCTATGCAATATATACTTATATACTTAATAATATATACTTATTTATCAACATTGATGTATATTCATTATAATATCTGTTGTAAGTTTTTGTGTAAAGATAATAAATTGTTGCAGAGATTCTATGAAGGAATGACTACACGCAAGAATTATATGAACATAATGAATTCTCCAAAAGTTGCAGCTAGTCTTCAAAAACATAGTCCTAGAATGATTCCAGCGAGTCAGTATTTTTTTAACTTCAATATTTTTGTTATTTAATATTTGTAAAAAAATGTTTTATATTTTAATTAGTTAAATAAATAAGAGAATGTCAGATTATTCATTTTGTTGTAGAGCACCCTTCATTCTCTTTCCTCTAGTATATTCTGTCACGAGGAATTATAAAAATGTACAGGGAATTTTTGTATCAGTATTTTTCACGTAAATATGTAATTGTTGACCCAAGCCAGCTTATACTAGAAAAGTGGCCTCATCCATGAGTTATGAGAGAGTAAGGTCATTTATAGATCATCAGAAGCACATGCAGAGAAAGAGAAACCTTGGAAAGCTTACTACATCAGAATCGAAAAAGGTATCTCTGTTTTAGATATTGATAGTTAAGAAACAGTTTGAGAAAATCATTTTATAACATTCTAGTGAAGTTGACAAAATTTGAACTCTATTACCAGTAACGTTATATTAATTTTGAAAATAAATTAATCTGATTAATTAGATAGACAAGACAGTAGGTCTAAAACTTAGTGCATGTATTACAGTATATCAAAGTTTTTTTTATTTACTGTTCTTTTGCATAAATAACACCACTAACTGCAAATTACTTTAGAATGATTATAGAATACTCTATCATTCAAGTGATAAATAGAGTTGATTCAGTTTAACAGAGTAAAAATTAAAAATATGAACATTTACTGCACCATTTCATAAAATTAAAAATATGAAAAATAAATTTTAATAAAAGGATAAATTGAAAAAAGTCTTTCTTCTTACCCAACTCCATGTCTGAACATCTTTTCTGCCAAACCTAATCAGTTTTGTTTCCTTTGTCTCTTCTGTTGCACTCATCACATCTACTCGCAACTTTTTATTGCGAAAACTGATATGAATAAATTATTAAAGAAAATTATGTCTGTAATATCTCAATGTAATTTTGTTCTTAATTTGTTTATGTTTTAATGTTTTATAAAAATATTATTTTGTCAAAATTTTCTTAACGTTATAAATATTTTTATTTTACAAGGTTGTCATCCAAAGCGGCAAATGCTACATGTTAAAGTACCACGTTTAAAAACACCTGGTAAAAAAGGTAAATCAAAGCAGTCTGATATCAGACAAGTTTTTGGCAATTTACCAGTCTCAAAAGATAATGTATCACATTATTCATCACCATTTCTTAATGAAACAGAATTAGAAGAGGTCAAGAACGAATTGGGATCGTATTTTCCAAATTATGATCGATTACCACCTTCTAAGGAACTGTGGCACAGACGATATGGTTTGTATTTAAAAACTTTTCTAAAACTTAACTAACATTTTAATTATTTTTGTTCTTTGTATAGACTTTTAATTGGTGTTATTTTTAAGATGCTAAAAAGAAACCACTGGATTACAATCTAAATAAATTAGGGAGATTCTACATTCAAACATCCTGTTTAATAATAATGACCGACTTATAGTCCACATATTAAGGTTCCTGGAATAGTCACTTTGATGTTGGAGGGACAGGTAAATGTAAAAATTGTGCAGGCAGGCAAAATTTGGAATATATAAACAAATTGTTAGGGATGTAGGATGTAGAGGGTATACCGAAATGAAACGACTGGCACTAGATAGGGAATCTTGGAGAGCTGCATTAAACCAGTCAAATGATTGAAAATAAAAAAATATCACGTTCCATATTTTAATTAAATATTTTAATTTTAAAAGCTCTTAAATATAAAGAAAAAACTAAACCAATTAGAATATAATCATATGCATTTTTCAGTTTTTTTCTTTTTTTTTTTTTGAGTATTCTGTCATTTGACTGGTTTGATGCAGCTCTCCAAGATTCCCTATCTAGTGCTAGTCATTTCATTTCAGTATACCCCCGACATCCTATATCACTAACAATTTGTTTTACATATTCCAAATGTTGCCTGCCTGCACAATGTTTTCCTTCTACTTGTCCCTCTAATATTAAAGCGACTATTCCAGGATGCCTTAATATGTGGCCTATAAGTCTGTTTCTTCTTTTAACTATATTTTTCCAAATGTTTTCTTCATCGATTTGCAGCAACACTTCTTCATTTGTCACTTTATCCACCCATCTGATTTTTAACATTCTCCTATAGCACCACATTTCAAAAGCTTCTAATCTTTTCTTCTCAGGTACTCCGATCATCCAAGTTTCACTTCCATATAAAGTGATGCTTCAAACATATACTTTCAAAAATCTTTTCCTGACATTTAAATTAATTTTTGATGTAAACAAATTATAGTTCTGGCTGCAGGTTTGTTTTGCCTGTGCTATTTGGCATTTTATATCACACCTGCTTCGTCCATCTTTAGTAATTCTACTTCCCAAATAACAAAATTCCTCTACCACTATAATCTTTTCTCTTTGTATTTTCATATTCAGTGGTCCATCTTTGTTATTTCTACTATATTTCATTACTTTCGTTTTGTTCTACTAGCAATCATTCGTTAGTCTGGCTCTCAACAGATACCTCTCCGATATGGTTGCACCTTCGGTCCAGCTACTCTGTATCACTGAGTACTCAAGCCCCCTCACTAACGGCAAGGTCTAGATTTACTCATGATTTATAGAGGGAGCATTTTTCAGTATGAAGTGAAAATTTAAATAAAATAACCATAAAAAATGAGGGCAAACTGAATAAACATAATAATAGTATTTATTTTGTATTTTACTTCACAAAATTCTCTTAAAGATAAAATGAAAAATTTGGGGGAGTTATGAATTAGGGCCTAAAAAAAAAATCACATCAATGAAAAACAAATTTCATAAAATGATAATAAAACTATGATTGCATAATTTGATAAGTAAACTAGGCTTCTTCATAATAAAAAGAAACATCAGTATAAAAAAAAGTAAATTCTTTTTAGTTTAGTTTATTTTTGAAGAATTTTTATAAACGAAAAAATTGTTTTTAAATATTTTGTGTTACAATTAAATATTAAGCATTTTTAAAATAAATTAACACATTCAATGCTGAGCACTTGCAGGCATTTGGCTATGCATATATACACGTGCTGCTCATGTACATATATGTGGTAGTATAGCGGCTTTTTTATGTATCTATTTGTGGAGGTCAGCATGTTACTGTTGACTTTTTATCATACGTTAGCACATCAGAAACATTTGTGTTTTGTTACTATGCAGTTTGTTCATAGTTAAACAACCAGCTTTTTTTGATGGAATTTTAAATTGTGTGAATTTCCATCACTTTTGAAAGAGGATAGTTTTATAATACGACGGTTATTTTTTTTTTCAAGGTCCGATCGGTCACAAAATTAAAACCACAGTGAAAATAAAAATTATTTATTTGCAACAAGTATTTACATAGTTACGCTATTTCTCTACATAGTCTCCACTCTGATTTAGACATTTGTCGTAGCGTGGTATCAACTTTCCAATACCCTCATCATAGAACGGAGCCGCCTGTGTTTTCAGCAATTTTTCTACACTGGTCTGCCGCTCGATGTCTGTGCCAAAATGTTGCCCTCCTAGCCAGCGTTTCATGTGAGCAAAGAGGTGAAAATCGGATGGAGCCAAGTCCGGGCTGTATGGTGGGTGATCAAACACTTCCCAACGAAAACGCTGCAGGAGCTTCTTTGTTACAGCTGCAGTATGGGCCGAGCATTGTCATGGAAAAAGACCATGCCTGATGACAACATTCCTCTCTGCTTATTCTGAATTGCCCTTTGTAGACGTTAAAGTGTCACGCAATATGAGGCTGCAGTGATGGTCGTGCCACGTTCCATGAATTCCACTAAGAGAACTCCATTCCGGTCCCAGAACACAGTAGCCATACACTTTCTGTTGGAGAAGGTTCGCTTGAACTTCTTTGGTTTACAGAGAATGCATCCGCTGTTTGGATTGTTCTTTTGTTTCTTCAGTTTTGAAATGGACCCATGTCTCATCCCCTGTGACAATTTTGTTCAAAAAATCTTCTCCTTCATTGTGGTAGCGCTGGAGAAACGTTAGGGAGGTGTCCATTTTGCACACAGTTTGGGTTACTGAAGTCTCTCACTCACAGTGGTGTAGAGAGCTAACCTTGAAATTTCAGGAAACGAATCCATCAGTACAGAAATTGTGAACCGACCCGACAATTTTCTCGAATTGCCTCATCCATTTGCTCAACGAGATTATCTGTTGACACTCGCTTCCTTCCCTGACCACTTGAATCATGAACATCTGTACGTCCTGCTTTAATGTTCCTGCACCATTGTCACACTTTGCTGTCTCTCATTGAAGTTTCACCGTACACATTACTTATTTGTCGATGAATTTCAGCCGCATTACACTCCTCAGCCTGAAGAAATTGAATTACCACACGCACTTCACACTTGGCGGGAGATGCTATTGTTGTAGACATGTTTACGTGCTAGCTGCATGTTCAGAACTTAACGAAGTGATGCGGCGTGATTGAAGGCCATACTAGAAACGCTGTGCAAAGGTTCATCTGATTTTTGCGCTGGTTTTTATTTTGTGACCGATCGGACTTTGAAAAAAAAATAACCCTCGTAAATAGATTTATTTCATAAATTACACTAATAAACATAATTTTTGTTTCCTAACATGCGATACATGATTTTAATCTGTTTTTGATGCTGAAAACGAATATGAACTCAGAATCTTTTTATCACTCAACATTTTTGAAAAATTGTTAAATTTTAATTATAGAATTTTTTTCATTTTTCAATGTATAGTTAGCATTTTAAGCTCCTACATTATATTTTGTTAGCTCATCTTTTATTGTGTAACTTTGTTAACAAAATTTATAAGCTATAAATAAACAATTCAAGACAAAGAATTAAATCATATCATAGTCAAATATTATGACATCATTCCTAATTATCTAATACTGAAGAGTGAGCCTTCAAGGACAAGATTGATCATGTCTGTGCAGGTCAAAACATGTAGCTGAAAACACAGCTGTATTAAGCACTGGATTTAGGAATAAATTAATTTTGTTCAGTCATATTTCTGTCTTTAGTTTGTTAACAGTGCAGTGTCATAATACCTCGAAATTGTGTAAATGATGTGGATGCCTTTTGTTATGTATGTGGTGAATTTACCGTAAAATCAAATAGAAAAAAATTTCACCTTTAATTAAAAAAGCATATCGTTTCATTGTAAAATTGGTGATCAGGGTAAGACATGGGCTCCTAATATAGTATGCATGCACTGATTATTCTCTATATTTAAAAGGATGACTGAAAGGTACATGGAAGGCTTTGCCATTTGGTGTATCTATGGTTTGGCGTGAACCAAAGGATCATGTAACCAATTGTTACTTTTGTTTAACAAGTGTGTCTGAAATTTTTAAAAACCTAAACATACTGTAAAATATCCTTCATTGCAATCTGCAATCAGCCCTGTACCTAATAGTAAAATTATTCCAGTTCCTGATTCGCCTCTGAATGTATGTTCGAAAGTAGTGATGAAGAATCAGGCATTACTGAAGAAGACAACAATGATTTTGATTTTGAATATCTTCCAATAAGCCACACCTTATATCACAAGTTAAATTAAATGACTTGGTTAGGGATTTAAATTTATCCAAAAATCAATCTGAACTGTTAGAGGATCAAGACTGCAAGGTTGGAATTTACTTCAAAAAAATTTCAGTCTTTCAAAGCTGATAGCAAGATCTTTCTCAGTATGTTATTGATGAAAATATTTGGTTTATTGCACAAATATTGATGAGCTTATGTTGCACTTAACACAAGTTCATAAACCTGAGAGTAGTATAGAAACCTAAGGTCCAGACGTAATGGCCCCCCACCACTTTACGTTTGTAACTGAGGTTTTTTTTCACGCGTGCTGATTGGTCGATTCAGCCCCTCACCACTTTACGTCCGTATATACAATACATTATAGAAGATTCCCCTCACCACATATGACGTAATGCTCCCTCCCCTACCCACCATCAGTTTACGTTTGTAACTGAGGTTTTTTTCACGAGCGCTGATTGGTCGATTACCCCCCACCACTTTACACCTGAGATGTGGCGGCAATTTTAAAGATTTTAAATAAAATTTTAAAAAAGTGCGTAACTCGAAAACGGTGCGTCCTATACGATTTTTAACGCGGTTTTGAAAGGCTTAACCGAAAAGGTACTTTCCAATATTTGGGAACTATTGCCAACTAGTTTCATCCGCCTAAGTCCAGCCGTTCTTGAGATACGCTCTTTTCACAACATTTTTTGAAATTGATGATGAAATAAAATGAAAATTTGTTTTTACTAACTCGGTTAACAGTTTTAATCACTTTTAAATTAAATTAAAAATCGGACATCATTACTTTCAGCGAAAGCGGGATCAACGCATTAAAAACTGGTCCAGAACCCGAGTAAATTATTCAATACATTAAAGAAGATTGTGCCAGTATACGAGTAAATAATTCAATACATTAAAAATAAAAAAATAATTAAAATTTCTAATTATGAAGGTTGTTTAATTACTTTGCCGGTTAACGGCGAGTAAGCCACTACACTTTCATATATTAATAAACAATACGCGATTGTATTTGGTTTAAAATTCTCTTCAACTTCAATATTAATTTTCAAATAAATAACGCCCATTTTTATCGATTCATTCTGTCGTGAACAATCTATTGCGTACAAGGGATATTTGTTTTTATAATCTGAAAACGTACATGGCGAATCGGTCAATTTATAATACAATTGTTTAAACTCGACAAACATTTGTACATCAACATTCGATCACCTCTAAATCCTCGTATGGATAACAGTTTGAATTTATAAATACTTTGATATTTTTAACGTTGCACGAATCAAATTCCGACGCGTTCTTCGTAGCTTTATTTAATCTATCGGTTTGAAACCCTACAATAACGTATCTAGGTTTGTCTAATTGTGATGATGTTTTTACATTCCAAACCATAGATTTTGTCTGTGGGACTGTTGGATTCTGATGAATTTCCCAACTTCTAAACGGTATGCGCAATGTGTCATTTTTTCTCTCAATTTGGCCTTATTAACTGATATTGACTCGATACCTTTAAATATGGTACAAGCCATGCAACATCTGTTATTTCTAGTCTAGATTTATGATCTGAAACCGTGGCCAGTATAGCGTTTACATCATCACTAGTACGTTTCAATAACAATTCTTGCCTATTGTTTATAATTATTTTCTTATAATCTTCGGCAAAACCCAACAAGATTGAAAGGGGAATGTATAAAGTAAACGCCCCATTGTCGTCTATATTAATTTTATTTTCACCAGTAACCCACCCGGCTAGTTCCAACAATAGAATCGAATTGCTTGTTATTGAAGTTACATTTTTCATAATAGCGGTCACGCCTACGTTTTTCGTGCTGGCCACCTCTTGCCCGTTTATTTTGTAAACAATCTCATCGAATAGAAAGGCGCCGGCAAAATTAACCAATTCTGATGTTGATATTTTATTTTTTTCACCAAGTTTCCCACGAATACGTAGACAACTGTCGCCCGGAACAGTATACTCGTCCGGTTGATTTATTCTTATTCTAATCTTGTCACCCGTTTTAAAGTTGTTTTCAAATGGGGTGTGTTTATGTGTTTCTTTATATGTTAACGATTCGTCAGTAGACGCGACTTTTTTAACATTTAAATAATTCATTTATATATAAGAAAAAATTATTTTTCATTTCAACAACTTATTGGTGCTTTGTATTTTCCACCGACAATTTCAAATCCTAGAGATTTTAATTTCTTAATGCTTTCCTCTATTAGTTTATATTTAACATCATCATCACAGTCACTTTTATATGCCATTTCTAATGAAAAGAAAAAAAATCGAATTGCAATAACTTATTTACATTCTCTCAATACCAACGACATGCTTACCTGTTCGCCACGTAAATTTAACAACTGATCGTTTTCATCGGTCAATTTTATTATCAAGTTTCATCTACTGGTATCTTCATCTACTGTTACGTATGTAATATAAAATGGACATTCTTCAATCATTTCACCAGAATCGACACTCAGTGGGAAATCATACAAAATGCAATCTTGTTTCTCGTTTTTATATCCGCCCGAAATAATATTAAATTTTACACGTATTACATTTACAGGAGCGATATTTATTCGAATGATGTGTTTGATTTGGTTTGAGAATTCTCGTCCCATAACCCAACACACTGCGAATACTTGAATCTGCATTAGAAAAATCTATCCACACGGTGCTTTTAATTTCACATTATAACGTATTGGTATTCGCCTTTAATGTGATTGATTTTTTTAATTTTCTTCATTTCATTTTGTATATATTCACAAACATCTTCAATCTCATAACTACCCGTCGTTATTGTTATGTAATTTTTCTTTGTAAATTCATAATTGTTATTTTCATAGTTTTTAACGTCCTTGTCGAACGCAAAACGATTTATTATTTTTGTTTTCTTCAACATTTGGAATCGTATTGGCCGTCATCAACCTTTTTAAGCCCAATTCATATTGGCGTTTTGAAAGGTCTATTGGAGGAAAAAATGTTTTTTTAATCAACGAATCGTTTCCGTCAATCGACAACAATCACTACATGTCTAAAATGAGAAAAATTAAAATTAAAATGTACAATTTATTCGGATAAAAACTCTAAACACAATCGACCACAAATTACATCATCATCGGCTTGATATCTGTTGTAATTGTACGTTACATTGGATTTTCCAAAGTAATTCATCAATTCTGTAGGTGGGTGTACGTTTCCTATACCATCAAAATAGTCTACATTATTATCGACTTTTCTAAAGCAAAACCAGTGTGTACCATTACCCATTGAAGTGTCCAAATTGACTATAGCACATTCATTTTTTCCAATCTTTTTTGGTAAAGCGTCCAACATTAAAACACCTCTGAAATGTGGAATTTTCAATCGTTTTGCATACTCTCTCAATTCGTCGTCATATAAAGCACGCCTCTGAATTGTATCGATTATTTTTTTTTACTCTACCGCTATTTTTAACTCGTCCACCACTTTTCTTTAATTTTAATCGACCGCCGAATTTAGATTTTAATTTCACTGCATTTGCTACAGCATAGACAGCCGCTCTTTCAGTCAAACTACTATCCGGTGCAATTACATGTTCCCAAGCTCTCTCAGCCAGTGCTTGGTCGGCTTCGGCTCTGGTTTTGGTGTCTGAATATTTCGAATAGGCAATATCGTGCAATTTACAGGCATCATCCACTTTATTAAAGCCTTTATCCCCACGTTTTAACCTTTTATCCAATTTCGTACCAGGTCCACAGTAATTGTAACCTGGTAAATGCGCTTCAACTGGTAATGAATCTACAGCTTTATTCACCAAAGAACCAGTAATACCACGACCTTTTTCTTAGTCTGTCTTTTTGCCCTTTTTTTGTCTATCTGCTCTTTTTTCTTTATATCTATATATAAAAAAATTTAATTTCAATTTAAGTGAACTATTGATGTTATGGTTTATCGAGAACTTTAATTTAGTCTTTTCATTTTCTCGAATCATCGCCCCGACAATGGATTTAATTTGGTTCGCGATGAGATCTTCCGTAATGCGACCGTTTAATTCATCGTCTATATACTTGGCAATTTTTTCTTTAAAAGGTTCGAGGGAATCTTTCATAAATCCAACAGTTGCATCTGCAAGTTTCACTTTTTCATCCTCTATATATTTTTTAATGTTTACATCAAGATTTGTCATTTCTTCATTTAATGGTTCTAAATCCACAAACTTTTCACCGAGACTATTTGTGTATTCGTGAAACATAGGTTTACATCGTTTAAAATTCAACGCATCCTTTTCATCGATAGAATCGGATACATTACACAATCTATGATGCTTTACATCAAAATTTCCTTCTGGTGCGAGTGAAAAACCTCGTTCTCCACGTCGACGACCTTTACCTAATTTTATTCGCGACATTTCTCTAAAAATTTTTTTTTTAATTTAAAAGTAATATTTAAAAACCTATTCAAATTCAACATCTTTCAATTCTTTAATTATGGATATGATTTCATTTGAAACGGTTTTGTTTCCAGCATCATATTCACCCACAAATGTATACAATTCAATTATCAATCAATTCGTTTGGATCGTCCCAATATAAATATACTGGATTATAATTGAATTGTGCGTGCAACAACCCAGAACCTTTAAAAGACATGGTTGTTGTTTTATATGGGGATATTGGGTAAACGGTTTTTTTTAAGGAAACAATTTTCTAATCACTTCATTATATTTAAAAGATTTATTTGTTTTCACTGTATGTGAATCGTGTCGTTCCATCAAATGAGCACCAGTATATTTCAACATTTCTCCATAAGCCTTCCTATCTTCTGTGTGAACCTTTTTCAAGTCTGGATTTTTATAAACCAACAATTCTAAAAGACCTCTGGTGTAACCGAATACATTAAACCCCCAAATGAATTTTACTGTCTTTAAATTCAATTTTAATGTCACTCGAAGTACAAGTATATATTTCTATCATATTTTACATCATATACATGGTCTAGAGATACTTTTGGACCAGTTTTTAACATTTCCAAGTATGGTTTAATTTTTTTCAGTTGTAGTTATGTCAGAAGTCTGACTGTCTTCTAATATAATAGACGTATATTTTGTATATATTCTAGGTTGTTCTTGAGATTGTTCAGAATATAGTGGTAATGTTGCCATTGTAGAAGAGGCTACATCTACATCTTCTTCTTCTTCTGAATCTTGTTCCAATAAACTCTATTCACATCTGTCTTGGTGTCTTTCTAAATGAACCAACAATCTATCACCCAATTCACGCCCTACTCATGTCTACATCAATTTCTCCATCGGTTTTAGGTGGACGTTGTCTGGGTCTATTTACTTTTTCTTTAATTTCATTTATAGGATCTATTATTGGTTTGAAACGTTTAGCAAATAAAGCTTCTTCTTTGGCCAAACCCATCATAAAGGCTGCATGTTTACGTTTAAAATTTGTATTAAGCTTGTCAATTTCAATAATTTGTTTCTCCTCTTTCATTGCTCTGTAAAAAAAAAAAACAAACTTAAAAACGATCATTTTATTAACGTTAGACGTTACGTTCAATAATGATGAATTTATCGATGTTGTTTCTATATCAACTATTTTTATCCTTTTCTTTGTCGATGGCTAGAAAATTATATTGGTTTGTATTCCAAACTTGATCGCACATTGATTTAAAATCATCAAAATACATGTCGATGTTTACATGATCATCGTAAATGTGTTTTAAATTTAAATTGTCTTGTTTGAATAAAATTAAAAAATTGCAATTCTCACGTACGAGTTGTTTTGGCATTTTAGTATATGTTTGTCCTAGATAAAAACAATCAATCTTATTATGACACCCCCATGCAAAATAAGCACCGATGTTATTCTGTTTCTCTTTTATTACATCATCAAAAATCATTATTGAATGTGGTTCAATCGCCTCTGGTTGAGGGACTTGATCGTTTTCTGTATATTCATAATAGCCCATTTCAGGATTCATCATCATTAAGTTTGACAATATTCTATAGAGAGATTGATGAAGTGATTTTGAGAAAATGTACAAGTTTTGATAACGAACACTATTTTCTTGAACTAAAAGATTAAAAACTACATTTGTTTTACCAAAATTTAATGGACTGCATACAATACATCTAATGGTGTTTGGCAAGAGAGAGCCATGTTTACTTTTGTTTTTAAATGTACATCCCCCAATACATTTACAATGGGGAATTTTGTTTTTTGTTGTATTTCCTTCATATCTCTCTAGAGAAAAATTAATAAATTATTACCAAGTTAAAGTTATATTGAAAAAAAGGATGCCTGTGAAAATTAACTTTTGACAAATCACTGGGAAATTCTTTTCTAAACGAGTCTACATCCTCAAATTCATAACATTTTTTTTTTCAAAAATAGGTTCACATTTATGAATTGTGTCATATTCTGTTTTCAAATGTATTGTTTTACATTCATTTGCTATAATGAAATAACTCGCATCAATTGCAGAATTAATTTCAGATTCTATTTGCATTGGAATACATTCATAAAATCTACATAGATTGAATATTTAAATCTAGGTGTTCAATTTGGTAAATTTAATTCACCAATAATTTTATTATTACGAAGCTTCATTTTGGTATCTATATAAAAGTTAACTTTTTTAAATTCAAACAGACTATTGGTAATAGTAGGTTTTTTGATTCTGTATAAAATTAACAATTTAAAACTAATATTATTACAATAATTTAAAATATTCAATATTTCTTTCTCTATATGTAAATTGAAGTTTTTTGATTCAAATATACTATTGAAAGTACATTTTTACAAAAATATTGCCAAGTTGTTGAAAAACGCTGTTTTTTAACATTTTGCAATTTTATACTTTTGGCAGTTTAAAAATTTTTACACTGCCGTTCGCCAATTCCCAAGTTGTCGAAAAACAGTGTTTTTTAACATTTTGTACTGCCGTTCGCCAATTGCCCAACAAAATATCCTAAATAGAATACAAAATCCATTAAAAATTAATGGATTTAAAAGTTAAATTAAAGCTTTTTAATTTATTGAAAATAATAGACATTTTTGCAATATTAAAAATATTTAAAATTTTCAACTAATTAAAAATATTTTATTTTAAAAATTTTCAATATTAGAAATTTTTATAACTATTTGGCCCCGCAGATCTGCGGGACCAAAATAATTCATCTCGCTTTCGCTGAAAGTAATGATGTCCTATTTTAAATTTAATTTAAAAGCGATTAAAACTGTTAACCGAGTTAGTAAAAATACATGTTCATTTTATTTCATCATCAATTTCAAAAAATGTTATGAAAAGAGCGTATCTCGAGAACGGCTGGACTTAGGCGGATAAAACTCCTTTCAAAATCGCATTAAAAATCGTCTAGGACGCACCGTTTTCGAGATACGCCCTTTTATAAAATTTTATTTAAAATTGAGACTTTTGGATTTAAAATTGGCGGGTGACTGGAAAGTGGCGGCCTGAGGTTCTCGACCAATCAGGGCTCGTGAAAAAAAACCTTAGTTACAAATGTAAAGTTGGGTGGGGGTGAGTGAAGGGGGCATTACATCATGTGTGGTGAGGGGAATCTTCTATAATGTATTGAATAATTTACTTAGTTACAGACGATAGGTGGTTGGGGGGGGGGGGGAAATCGACCAATCAGCGCGTGTGAAAAGAAACCTCAGTTACAAAAGTAAAGTGGTGGGGGGGGTCATTATGTCTGAACCTGAGGTTTCAATACTACTCCTGAGGACTGGCGCTTTTTCATAGATTCGTCCAAGTATAGTTTAAAAGTGGTTTTACTTTACAATAGTAACAAATATCCTTTGATACTAGTCGCTTATGGTATTAATTTGAAAGAGATATATGATGTGATGAAAGGCGTTATTGAAAAAATAAATTATAAAAAACATAGCTAGAACATAAAGCTTTGAAAGTTTTAGCTATTTTGTTAGGCATGCAGTTAGGCTACACTAAGTATATGTGTTTTCTTTGCAAATGGGACAGCCGAGCTAGAGATAAATATTATGTTACCAAAGAGTGGAAGAAACGAGACAACTTAACTTCAAATGGGAAAAATGTTATTCATGAGCCCTTAGTTGAATCCAAAAATATATTTTTATCCCCTCTCCATATCAAGTTAGAACTAATGAAAAATTTTGTAAAAGCAATGAAGAAGGATAGTCCTGAATTTTTGTACATCAGGCAGAAATTTCCCAATGTAAGTGAAGGAAAAATTTGAAGAAGGAATATTTGTTGCTCCTCAAATAATAGAGTTGGTCAAAGATAATGTATTTAACTCAGTGTTAAGTAATTTAGAAACTGCAGCTTGGGCTTCATTTAAAGATGTTTGCAAAACGTTTCTCGGCAAATGAAAATTCGACCATTACCACTATATTGTTAATCAACATTTTACTTCATACAGAGTTATAGCATGTAATATGTCTTTGAAAATACATTTCCTCCACTCATCTGGATTTTTTCCTGGACAACCTCAAAGGCGTAAGTGACGAACACGGTGATCGTTTCCACCAAGACAATAAGGTGGTGGAAAGCCACTATAAAGGGAAATCGAGTATTAACATGCTAGCTGATTACAGTTGGACATTAATTCAGGATGTGCCTGAGGCTATTTATAAAAGAAAAGCATCAGTGAAATCATTCTAACACAAGTAAGGCTATGCAAAATTATAAATTTTACAGATTTTAACTATACTTTCGCCTAATTTTTTTTATGTGTAATTTATTTAAAACTAAGGGTAATAGAAAAATTGTGTTTACAGATCTTTAATGTACACAAAAAAGCAATTCAAGAAACGGTATCACACTTAGAGAAACATTAAAAACTTTTTTTTCTATCAGTGTTATTTGTATTTCAGTTAATATTGATTAGATAATATTATGTTTTACTTTTGAATCAAAATGTTTGATGTTTTATTTTGTATCAAAATTTTGATATGAATCATTCAGTTCAAACCCAGCCAACACAGTCATAGAGACTCACAGTTCATTAATTCAATTCATTAAAGTTTATGATTTTCTATAAAACAGTCTCCAAGAAGTTGTAAAATAACAAAAAATAAAAACGAACTACCCAACCAAACCGAAGAATCATTTCTCTGTGCTAACACATAACCAAACCCTTACCAAATGCGGACACAAAGTAAAAGATAAAAAATGCCTTATGTGCCTTACCCTTGATGCATAATTGGTGTCACTTGCATGAAGCAATTCCTCATCTATGATGCAGTCATGGTGTCATCAGCACTGAATGTCTTAATTTTGGTGGTTCTCTGACTAAAATTTAAGTTCTTAATGAACATTAAAAAATTAAGCTAATATGATTATGTTGTTTTTTATTCCAGGAGATCAAATGAACATTGACGAATTAACTAATGGAACTTGGTCATCATTAGCAGCTAATAACGATTGGAATTCAGAGTATCAAAAAACATATGTAATGAGTCATTCAAAAGATACTGATATTCTGGTACATGTATTAAATAAAGCACATGAATTAAAAACTGGTAAAAAAATTGGTGAGTGTTTGCATAAACATTTTTGAAATTGTTTACCTTAATTCTGTTTTTAAAATAAGATTAAGTGGTATATTAACTAGAAGACAGAAAAGTAAATAGTGATAATGAGAAAGTAGGAATTAAAATTGTTTTTTTCTGAATTCTGGTTACAATTTTTAAATACTTTTCTGGAAAAAGCATGTTTGAATTAGTGAATTTTATCCTTTTTATTTTAATGCACTCATTGATTTTTGGAAAAAGCTTTAAGTTTGTTATTACCTCATAAAAAAAGAATTCATATAAGAGCGTATTAAAAAAGTTTCATTGGATTTTATCAAAAATTAAAATTTTATTGTTCATTTTTTTATTATATTTTACATAAGAATACATCAGGAAGTAATTCTAATTGGGGAATTAAACTCTCAGTCCTTAAAACTAGATTTTTAAATTGCCCATTACTCAAAATATGTTTATATATCTGACTTCCTCATTTAAAAATTATGAAACCTAAGAGTGTAAAAATGAGAAATGTGTTCACCATTAAAAATTAAGTGTTAAAGTACATGATGAACGGGTGTATCACTGTAAATTTATTTCAGTGTTTATTTGGAAAGTTATAAAAAAATTAGAAATCACTAGATTCTGTGTAGCTTATGAAAAGTTAAAAGTATTAAAATTAATGTTAAAAAATATGAAAAAAAACAAAATATACTGAGAAACATAAGATAACAAATTGTATCAGATGTTACAATGAAAAAAGGAATAAGTAAAAGTTTTTTAATAATTTTATTCACAATTCCTCTGTAAAAGAATGTTGCCGTGCAATAGTTACAATGATTTATTTTTAACTGTCTTCATTAAAAGGAGGAAGAGATTCTCAATTCAACCTGTATTTCTTTTTATTTTATATATGATCAGTACTTATTCGCCATGAGATGAACTAATTTTTGATGATTGTTTTTCAAATTTAAAAAATTCTGTTCAAATTTAAATAAATCTGCTGTTTATTTTAATTGTGTAGAATTGATTAAACCCTATTGTTTTCCTGTAATGTTAAATAATCTTCACTAAGTCATTATTAAAAGTGGAATGTGTAAAATTTCAGAAAAATAATTTTTTTCACAAACAACACTTCTTTTAGCTTCCCTTGCCTTTCTTTCTTATGCCATAAGTCTTACAATGTGCTATTTCCTGAATTCTTGTGGTATTGCTCTTTTTTTTGTTTTGAAACCTTCTTCCAAGATTTCTTTTAATTTTTTCTTGAATAATTTCCAATTTTGAAAGTAGATTTTTTGTTCCTGCTTTGTTTAAATCTTACTTAATTTTATCACATATATGCTTTTTGTTTTTCTTTCTAGATAAAGATGAAGGATTTTCTTATCACTATCCTTAAAAAAATATTGCCAAAAAATAGCATTCTCCTCTTGCACATTATTTCTGTTATTTGTTTAAATGTTTGGTATAGCATTTTGTGAGAATTTTTGCTTTAAGAAAAACATATGTATAATATATATATGTTATAATGTTATATATATGTTTTTTCTTAAAGCAAAAATTCTCTTTTACATATATTAGGTAAGACAAATTTAGTACATGTACTTAATATTATTGTACGTAATTTTATTTGAAATAAAATCAACTTTACCTGTAGTAACATTGCAAAAGGTCTTAACCATAATTGCAGGCTAAATATTCTTATGTCAATATAAATGCTAAGTCAAACTATATTAATCAATTGATTTTTGCAAATTACTGAAGTTAATTTTTTTGAAATTACTTTGCATTTGGGTAAGTTATTGCATACTTGTAATTTTGGCTTTATTAAACTGTTAACAAATCTATCCTTTAGTTGTTAGATTAAAAAATAAGCAATTTATAACATAATGTAATAAATTGTATTATCATCCTAATGGTTGAGGTAAAAATTGAAAAACTTACATACCATAGAATATCCTGAAGTTTATAAGCTCTATATTGAAAAATTGTTTTTCATAATACATTTATAATCTCATACAAAGGAATTTATAATCTCTATTCTGCAAAAATTATACGTAAATTTGGTTTATTATGGAATGGAGTATTAAAAATTTCCTCTTGTTTGGTAATGATAGCAAGTTTTGAGAAATTAGTTTTGTGTTTTTAAATAACTATTATGTGTTTGATCATTTTCAGATTGCATAATGCATGAGCCAAGACATTTATGGTCAATAGTTGGACCATCAAAAGTATTAACTAAAAATGATGAGTGTAACAGTATTATTAGATGTGATTCGGATATAAAGAATTGTTTAGCAACCACCTCTAAAAACACCAAAGCAAATTCACATAATAAGTTACAAAATTATAAGTTGTTTAATTCCTTCACCGCTAAAGAAAACAGTTCTTCTGAAAGTTATAATTTAGAATCTGCTAATAATGATGAAATACATCTAATTAATGATAATATTAAGGAGTTAAGTATTTTAGAAGATAATATGAGCAATCTATTGAATAGAGTTTTAAAAAATTTTGAAAATACGTTTAATGAATTCAATCAAGTTTGTGTTTTAGAAAAAAATGTTGAAATTTCCGATTGTTTAGAAAAATATATGGTTGCTGTATCAAAAACTGTAATACCTAATGATATTTATTGTTTATCTACTGATTTATTGAATGATATTACTGTTGATGATATTAATAATTTTAATATTAATGATATTCTGAACGTAAATTTAAAAAAGGATAAGATTAATTATGTAAACAAAGAAAACACCAATTGTGATTCAAAAACTGAACGGTTTTCTCCAGTTGATTTTGTATATGAAACGACTCCATTAAATATAATAGGAAATTTACAAGAATCATCTGATTCGGTTTCAGAGGTAGAATTTGTTGATATCGATGATCTCTTAGATGTAGTTTCAGTTAAAAATAGTAAAAATGTGAATACAGATTTTAAATCTTTACCTGTGGTTTCACAATCTAATATTACTAAAACAGGTATACCTAACTGTAATTATAGTAGTATAAATTCAAAGAATCCTTCAGTTTTAGTGAGCAGCAGTAAACAGACTTCTGTAACTGAATTTATTAACAAGAAATCAAATAATAATGCCGGTTGGGATAAAGAATTTGTAGGGATAGATGATCTCATGAACACATTTGGAAATGATGATTTTAATAATCAGAATATTAATGATAAAGTTACACAACCTAAAAGTATCTATGAAAATCACTATTTTAGTTATAATAACGAAAACAGAATTGATGTTCCTAATAATTATGCAATTTCTACTGAAATGAAAAAGTTGGAATCAAATGAAGTGTGTTGTAATAAAGATTTTGTTGATATAGATGATATTTTGAAAAGTAATTCTTGTAATAAAAATGATAATGAAGTGGATTTAGCGTTGTTAAAGAAACCATTAACAAAAAATAATAATGAAGAATGCTTACAAAAAAAAGATTCTAATATCCAGAATAGTAAAACTATCAATAATGTTAATAACACATTTTCAAAAATTAATGAAAATAAAATTGATAAAGAGTTAAAAACAGAAACTGACAACATTGATAATGATACTGATAGTTCTCTTTGTAGTTTGCCTTATATTCTAGGAACACCCAAGAAACAAACTTTTTCTACCAGTTTATTAAATCAGACATCAGATACATTAAATGAAGTTATAAATGAATTTGAAAAATGTTCACCCATTCTTTCTGGTAGTATTAGTAAAAAAAATGAAATTCATATTTCGAAAAATAATTTACAAACAGATTCTAATAATTTAAATTTTTCTACATCTCCAATTTTAACTGGAAGGTATACTTCTGTTGTTTCACAAATAAAGTGCTCTACACCGATTGTAGGAAAGAAGAAAAAACATTTTAAAATTTCAAAATTTAAGGAAACTGTTGATCAAAGTGGAAATGATAATATTTTTCAGTGTAATGAAAAAAAATTAAATGCATCTTTTGAAGATTTAAATAAATCTAAAAAAAAATTATTTAGAAATGATAATTTAAGTTCCAGTGACTGTTCAGATTATAATGAACCATGGACGTTGGAGACATTACTTAAAGATATAACAGCACATAAAAATGATAATGTTTTACCGTGCAAATCATTATCCTATTATTTAAATGGTGATAGCATGTACACTATTACACAGTTGGTTGAAAAAGCTGAAGAACTAGAAAATAATAATAATAAAAGCAATAAGATTAATCATGAAAAACAGTCAAATATGATGCAAGTGTACAATAAAGATGATACTAGTAACCGTAATAAAACTACTTGTGTATTCGAAAATATTAAGAAATCTAATGATGTTATCCTTAGAAATGAAAAAGAAATTATAAAAAATACCAAATTGGATCGAGATGTTGAATATCCTCAAACAAAACAATCAATTCCAAAACAGAGAACTTCTGATTACATGTTATGGGATAGTAGCGAAGATGATATTTTTGCAAATATACCTCCAACACATGTATCTGATGAAAAAATTACTCTTGACAACTATATAAATAATATTTCAATTTCAGGAACCAGTCAGCTGAATATTAATGCATCAAATGAGAAGAATAGTGAGCAAATAAATCAGCTTATTGCTTTGACTGCAGTAGAAAGTGATAGTAGTTTAAAAATTCTGAACACAGAAAACTGTTTAAGAAGTTCTAATTCAAACACTGATAAAAATTTAAATGATTATTTATCACCATTATTTTCCATAAATAGTAATAAAAATGATTGCATGAAAATTTTTCCTAATTGTGATTCCAAAAATTATAGAAGTGGATCAAATTTAAATTTAAGTATGAAAAAAAAATCTGAATTATTGATCTCAAAATATGATAAAAAAATTAATGATAGTTTAAATCAAGATAATAAATTTTTGTCATCCAATAAATTGGTTGTTAAAAAAGATGATTCATTTACTAGTGAATACCATGAAACAATTAAAAGTAATTTTTGTCTCTCAAGTACAAAATTTTTTAATAAAAACACTGGTATATGTGAATTACCAAACAAAAGTATTACATCAGAAGGTAGCTATTCAAAAACACATTCTAGTAGTAAGAGTGTGATTAGATCAGATTCTACTGATAGTGATTCAGATATATTTATTCAAACAAAGAAAGTAAGAAAAAGATTAGAATCATCTTTCAGTGATATATCAAGAGAAAGGAAACTTAAGAAGGTAAGAATATTTATAAAACATTCATTGAAGAATGATAATTATACTTACAGACAAAATTACATTCTAGATAGAAAAAGTAAATAGGTAATTGTGGCTGTTCTAAGTTATAGTTACCAAACTAAAACTACCTTTCTCTCAGTTGTGGATGTAGTTTTGATTTTTTGTTAAGAGATTTTTTTGTCCTTGCTGATGATAAAAAATGTTGTGTATAATTTTGGTTTAATGTAAAACACTACTTCTTTAGATCTGAAAACAATTTCCATTTTAGTGGTTTTGTGCAAATAATATAAAAAGAAAGATAAAGAGAATAAATTAACACCTGTTATTTGGTAAAATGACAATCTAAATTGCTACAGTAAGGAAAGAGACAAAGTCATTGATTCCAGAGCTATGTCTGCTATTCTAAAGTTTTTTTTGTGATTAATTAATTTACCACAAACACCTGATCTCAAAGCTTGTGTGTAAGAATATGAAAATGGAAACAGTTTGGATTAATAGAATTATAATTCAGTGAGAATTACATCTACGCTGAGAGGATCAATTCATCAATTAGAAAAGTTTCTAAAATATATTTTTTTTAGTTTTGTAGTCCAGATGTTAAAAAAATTGACTGATGTCAATTGAAGCTGTTAAAAAATTTACTTAATTTTTTTTAAATTTATATCATGAAGGATGACTCAATGAACTTTTATTTATTTTTTTATAGGATGATGATTTTTTTAAAAGTATGAGAAAATCCCAGAGCAGTGCTGGGAATTAAGCTCAGAATCATTTGAGTGAAGAGCTAGCTAGTATGCTGGCCACTACATATCTACTTGATGACAAGTTAATGTAGTTGATTTTAAGTGAAAACTTTGTTAAGATGATGTCAGGACTCATTGCTATGTTCAGTAACGGTTATAAGGGTACTTTATTTCAAACAAATACCACCCTTAATGTAAAGCTGTTGCTGCAAAAAAGATGTGCTAAAAGGTTATTAAAATAAATAAAAAGAAAGGAATGCTGAAGAATCACAAAAAATGAGAATCTACATCTAGTTGTAGATTTTGGCTTAAATAATCATGTGATTTGATTAAACAGTCATCATCACTAGATATAAACAAACAGATTAAACAGAACAGAACCACTGATATTTATAGCATATTTTAAAAATATAATTCCCTTCCCACCCTGGATTACTGTGAAATGTTTTTTATATTATATGAAAGAAAATGTAACTATTACATAGTGAAGAAATTTAATAGATATTGTGTTCCTATCCTATATGTATATACATACATATATATATTTTCTTTTTTTTTCTAAAATTGATCCTTTTGGAAATCATATTCCTCTGCATTATACAAATTATATTAATCCAATAAACTGAAATAAAATAGGATTACACCTACCTTATTCCATAATCCAAGCAAGAGCACATTCGTGACTATCTCGCATCATCAGTTGCTCTATTATTTTTCAAATCTTTTGTTGCAAATTACACATTAAAATTAAAATTGAGATTTAAAATTGTTAAAAGATCCTTTTCCAATTAAATCAAAACAGAAATAGAACTGAATTTTTTTTTATATTCAATTATTTTAAATTATAAGTTAAAATTAAAAATTGCATACACAAAATATGAAGTCATTGATAAAAAAAATTAAATTAAAAAGTCAAAATTAAAATAGAAATCCATGTAGACTAGCTAGCCAAAGTTATGAGACAGTCACATAACTTTGGCTAGCTAGTCTACATGGATTTCTATTTTACTTTTATTATTAATTTTAATTTTGACTTTTAATTAAATTGGATGTTTCCTTAATTGCAGTAGTAAGCTCTCTTTGAGAGCTTTACAACAATATATCATAAGTGGTACTTATTTTCATTGGTTCCAGAGTTATAGTCAAATGAAATTTTAATTAATGAAGTATGTGGATCTTATAAGGGGAAGGCACATCGGTTTGAATCAGATTTCATCTCTTTTTTTTTTAGTTTAAATATATTTATTTATTAATAATTATTTATCTGAGATTGTAAAAAAAAATTACGATAAATAATAATTTGATAATAACAATAAAAAGAAAATTATGAAAAAATATCACAAGTTATTAATGAAATAAAATTTTATGTACTTTTTATTTAAAAAAAAAAATGTATATATGTAATTTAATAGGTGTACAAGGAAGTCATGTGTCGTTCACATCAGATTTTTTCACTAATACCAGAACAGAGAAATAAATCAAAAATAGTAATAGTTACTTAAAAGTTTAAGGCCAGGATTTAGACTTGCAAAAAAAATAGGTAAAATATATATTTTCAAATTAAAGAGTTAAATTACCTTTTTACATAAATGCTGTTCAAAAATTGAAAGAAAAAGTCAAAATCACAATTTGTGATATCTTTCATGGTCAGTATGAAAATTATTTGCAATATTCATATTTTATAATGCTAGCTTTAGAAAAGCATTTGCTATATTTAGATCCAGCTTTGTATTAAAAGTTAATAGTAATGAAAAAAATTTTGATTTTATTATTTTTTTTACTGTATATTACTACAAACATTAAAACTATGTAATTGTACCATAAGCATTAAAACATTTTGTTTGTTTTTTTTCAGTCAAACAGAGAAATAAAGCATGTATTTATTGATAGAGAAGCAGAAGTTTCAGGAGAAACATCATCTGGAGCAGAAACAAGTGGGTTGGATACTTTAGATGATAGTTTTATTGATGATTTTAGTCAAAAACCTGAGGTTAGCATGTATAAAAAGTATGCTGAAGCTGTCAAGTTAGTATTAATTTATATTTGCCATTTTAAATTACTATAATAGTGATATAAATTTGTTTAAAAATCTGTCTGTATGTAACAAATATTGAAATGGTTATAAAAATAAAATTCTACCTAAATTGTCATTATAGGAGAAAAATATTAAGAATTTAAATAAACCAAGCAAGAATTGCTGTAATATATATGTACATTCAACAATTCATCATTTTAACTTTGCACCAAGCTTATTGTGCATGTCCTATATTACATTCAGTTAGTATTTCTAGTACCTAGCAAATGAACTCGAAATGTCTCAACGGTTTGTCATTCCATCCCACAATTAACAGTTTGAAATTTTACATGAAAGCTCATGTCAGAAATTTTTTTTAAAAAGTAAATTTTTATTTGTGGTATGAGTTTGATAGTGCTACTTGTCCATATATCAGGTTGTATGGGTGTACTGTCTGTGAACTGTGTTAATTATTATTTATGTGGTTGGAGAATATATTGGGCAGAACATCATAGAACTACTGTGGAATACTTTTTTATCACATAAATAGATCAGAAAAAACCACAAAATAAATTCTGTATTTAAATAAAATAATTATTCTAAATATAAAGTAATTTTATCATTTCTTATAAAGTATGTAAAAAAATAGTTAAAAAATGTAAAAAACTAAATGAAGGAGAGAGAGGTTTGCTTTTACACTGGTTACAGTAATTTGGGTTTTCCTTTATTTTCTAAATAGTTATTTTAATGACACAGTAACTTTTATTAGTAGTAACTTTTATTACGTAACAGTATTTTATTGAATTAAAGCAGTTAATTCATTCAGTAAGTAATATAATAGTTAACCCATTATCTATTGACATCTAGTGATTTCTGACATGAAACGTCTTTAAAATCACACCAAAATATACAGCTACCAGAACAGAAATTTGTAGTGTAACGAAAAGGTCTATATTGTCCTGCCTTAATATCCTTTGAGTTCACATCACTGGCAAGCGGGTTGGCGGGGAAGGGCCACAGTGCAGATTGACAAAAACCAGCACTCTTGCTCATTTCAATTCAGTGTAGCTCATGACTTAGACATGATAGTGTGGTAATTTGTATGTAGATTTGTCGAGATAGATCAATTTAAGTTTTAATAAGTGGATTTTGGACAATATTTAAGTGTAAAATTTAAAGTAAACGTTTAAAAACATAAAAATTCAATATGTCAGCCTCAGCTCGCATAAAAGCTCGCCAGAAATATAAATTATGCACATTGTTGGAATGGGGAGTTTATGGACCACGCACAGGTACCCCAATGTCTGGTGCCAAGCGAGCGAGACTGTTTCAGGAGCATCACAAAGCTGGCACAACGCGAACACCTCTACAGCTACTGTACCCGAACTGATGGATATAACGAGTGATAATAACACCCATACATCTGTCGAAGACATCCCTGGGCTGATGGATATCAACATCAGTCAAACTGATGCAATGCAGAACCATTGCAGCAGGCAAACGCTCAAAATGGTATTTGAAAACATCAAATACCTTGCTACATGTTTTGTCTACCTTGCAACATTCGTGATCAACTTTGGTTCAACAGAGATTTAAAGCAGACGAAAGCTCGCAACATTCCTCTTCATACTAAATTCCCTGGCGAAAATGTAGCAGGATGTCGATTATGTAGTACCTCTAGCAAGTCAATTGTTGCCAATAAAATCTCAAAACTGATGCACTCAAATGGATTTTGATATCCCCTCCCTGAAGCTGGACGGCCTGCCATCGCTTGACCTGATCAGTGTTTGGTTGATTTCACTACGCTTACCCTTTATGCACATTCGATGTCTACGCTATGAAGGAATACAATTTTTCATTGAAGAATTTCAGTTTTGTTAAAAAAATACGATGGTTGCTCTCGCATTGAACTCTATAGATAAGTTGGTCAGTCGTTATCCAGTGTCTGTAACATTTCATGTTAAACCACCAGCCATGCACCCCAACACAATCCCACCCGATTTTTTTGAACTAGTCATTCTCATTTATATGGAAACTTCCCTAATATGGATAAAATTTGTTTGCAGTAAGTGTTGGGCAAAATTTTGTTGTGTTAATCAAGAAAATATCTATAATTGTAAATTCAGTAGGTTATTTACATCGGTTATAAAGATTAAGAGAACAGTAATAAAACTAGTGTAGAGTACTGTTATGATTAGTTCTGAAAAACGGACTGCAGGAATAAAAATTGTAATTTTCCTTGTTTTATTTTATACTCTGTATGACTAATTTGTTTATTTGTTGTGATCTGCATCACTTTCCGCCTAGACAATGATGTTATTTCAGTCAATTCATCATCCAGCATGATTCGTCATCAGTTGCTGTATATAGTGTTACTGTTTGTTACAGTATAGTACTGTATTTTTTATTGTAGTACATTTTCTCTACATATGTTTACTGTAAGTTGAATTTTGTGTATTTTATCAAAATCATTACAACAATTGTTACCGCAACTTAAAATATCTCAAAAACTTAACACTTGACAGTAAAAGAAAAGGTAGCAGCAGTTAATGTTAATGAAAAAACTCAGTTCTTGTGATATAGCAATACGCTTTAATATCGGGAAAACTCAGATAAGCGATATCTTAAAAAGCAAACTTTATATCCTAAAGTCATTGAATGGAAATGAAAGTCAGTTAAGCAAATGTGGATTTTCTAAAATATCAGGCCTAGTGGTTGACAGTTTGACTTAGGAATGGTTTTGCAGTTTCGACTTAGTTCAGACTAAAATAGACAAACAATCTACATAAAAATAAATTATGCATATCCGTATTTGGTTTTTTATTTTGATTTTTAATTATGTTTTGTAATGTATTTTCATTAATATTCTTGTATACTGTAGCGTCTTTGATTAATATTTTTGTAATATACATTGTTTTTATTCCATTTTAGTAAAATACAGTAATTTTATTCTCTTATTTTGTTGTGGGTCAAATATAAATGGAAGTAAGAATATTCTTAGCTTTTCATGCAAATGAAATGTTTCTTAGCTTTTCATGCAAATGAAATGTTTAAATACAAAGTAAAGGTTCAGCCCAACGTAAAAATAAAAAATTATGCAGCATCACATTTCTAATAACTTACTACAGTGAAGTAATAAGTAACATACATACTTATAAAAGTAATTTGTTATAAAATCTGGTATGATTTATAATTAGAAAAGTTTATATTTTTAAATTATTATCATCATTGATTGTTGTGGACAAAAACATAATTAAAAATTTTTGTTGTGAACAAAAATGTTCACAACATGAACATTGAACCTGTTCTAAGTTAAAAATTTATCTCTAGAGGTTGCTCTTTGAAAAATATAAAGCATATCGTGGAGTTATGGGCCAAGCCTTTTGTATAATTTTTGTTATTTCTTTTTATAATTGATTTATTTTTTCAAATTTTTTTAGTTTACCAAATGATGATAGTGCTTGTGTTTTTTTACAGAAATACAGACCGAGCAGTTGGAGGTTTTAAAATACCAATGCTTACTGACAGTGTTATGGAACGTGATGTTTATTCACAGGCAGCTCCAATAGTTCATGAATCCTATGTGAATGTAAGTTAAGAAGAGTTATATTTTATTAAACTACCATTAATTGTAGCCAACTAACTGTATCACTTCTAAATTGGGCAATTTTTTTTTTAATTCTTTCAAAAAATTTAAAGAAATTTGATTAAATTTTAAAACATACGATTTATACAATCTTGAATATCATTTACTTATATAAATATATAATTGTATTTAATGTTCCTCCTGAGTTAGAATAATTGGTATTTTTATAATTACGTATTAATTATAATATACGAGGGTAGAATGAAAGGTTCTGGGCCTGGATAAGAAAGCAATATTTTTGTGGTACATTTTAGTTTTCAGCATAGCTACCATTAAGGTTTATACAATTAGCCCAGCATTCCACAATAGCACTTATGCCAGTTCGGTACATCAGTTTATCCAAATCCTTAAAATAACCGTGTATGGTGGCAATAACTTCTTTATTGGTTGAAAATCTCTTTCCTCCAAGCCATTTTTTAGGTTAGGAAACAAGTGATAGTCACTGGGATACAGGGATCCAGATAAGTGAATATGGAGTAGTCAAATAGTAATGAGAAGAGCCGTGAATGATTCATTCCTTTGATTCGACTCTTCATACTGAATGAAAGAATCAAAAATCGACTGAATGAAAGAATCAAAAATCGGTTTGTGGGAGAAACTGATTCTGGTTACGATTCTCAACAATGAATTAGATAGGCGATAGGAAACCAAATCTTTCTCAGTTACGATTTTGATTTGATTCGATTCATAGCAATCTTTCTTAAGGAGTCGAATAAGAGTTGAAAAGTGAAGAATCTAAGACATTTAGTAGGTATGCATCAGGTGAGTTAAATAGGAGTATGAAGATAGATGAACCGCTAAACATGGGTGAAGAAGAGAAAGAAATCATGCGCATTAGAGTTTAGTAGTAGTGGTAATGGGGGCAAGAAACAGATTCGTTGAATCGGATGAACGATTCTTTTTTACGAATCCTTTTAGAATCGAATCGAAAAAAATCGATTCCTGAGAAAGAATCTTTTATCCCACTACTACAATCAAACCGTAATTTGATTTTTGCTATTGGAATTACTGAAGTGTGAACTGGAGTCTTGACAGAAAAACACTTTTTGTTTTTGTAAAATACGATTGTTTTTGCTGATGTGAATATTGTATCTATTAAGATTGAAGTTTTTGCAATATTGACATGATTATTTGTTGGCTTTCGTTGTATTATTGGTACTCTCAAAGACTATTGGTATTTATGTGGTGCCAAGGTTTTTATCTTAAGTCTCCAAAAGTTTATAAGTAATAACCAATTATAAGCAGTTTTCAACAATAATTCTCCATTAACATAAAACAAAGCGTGATTCTACTCATATTGTAAATTCCCAAAAGAAAGCATTAATGAACTAAAATAAAGTGATTTTTTGTTTTTAATATGAAAAAGTTTCAACTTGTTAAAATATTTTATGTTAATTGTGAGCAGTTATAATCCTTCAACATGTAACAAAGAACTGAAGTCACACTAAAGGAAATTTGATCTTGAAAGGAATAGAGCATAGTTTTTGTCTATTTATATTTGAGTTGATGTTGCAACTATACTTTTTACACCAGCATAAACTCAAGCAAGCCTATTTAGTCATGTAGAAAATGAGACACGAATAACCATGTTTACTAGAACAAACATCTTAGATGCTTCAGTTATATTGATATAACAAATCATCTTAGATGCTTCAGTTATATTGATATAACAAATAAGTTATTCAGTCGGTGATAAAATATATATACATAACACCTTCATCTTCTCCAGTTCCAAAAATTTTTGTAATCAATTTAATTACCAAAGAAAATTTGAAGTGAAATGTAATTATTAAAGGTCTGTGAACTTGGTGCTACTGTGTCAATGGCTTTTGTTTTGGTTAGCTCATATTCAAGTAACCTTGTACAACAGTCATTCTGCCTTCAACAGAAATATCCATTTTGACTAGTTTCGGCATGACGTTTGTATGAATGTATTTCGCATAACTAAAAAACAATTAGTTGTGCACCCTTTTGATTGCAATCAACTGGACCAAAAAAGACCAAAATTAAAAAAATTTGGATTTTGTACTTTTTTCTTATTGTAGTAATAAGCCCTTATTGAGAGCTTAGGTATCATAAGTGGTACTTATTTTCATTGGTTCCAGAGTGTAATAAGCCCTTATTGAGAGCTTAGGTATCATAAGTGGTACTTATTTTCATTGGTTCCAGAGTTATACCCACATAAAATTTTAATTAATGAAATATTTGGATCTTACGTAAAGGGAAGGCTGATCACACTTCTTTTTTTTTTTAATTTAAATATATTGATTTATTAATATTTATTAACCTCCGTAAAAAAAATTTTACAATAAATTATAATTCAATAATGAAGAATAAAAAAAAATATGAACACCACAAGTTATTGGTGAAATATTTCATTGGAAAGGAAAAAAATTTTTTAAATATGTATATGAAGTCGAACTTCATATACTGCATGGTTACGGGTCTGACATGTTTTCACTTACACCACATAACTACTTGAGCAGTGTGAAACAAAATTAATATTTAAATTAATATTAAATGCTGATATGGACACCATAAAATTGAATTGAGAATTGAGAATTGAATTGAATTGATTGAATTGAGAATTGTGTCCACCACAATGATATTGTGGTGGACACAATTCTCCACAATCCTTCAATTCAATAAAGTGAATTGTATCTCACTTTCAATATATAAGTTTTGCTGTATTTATTTAAACTTATATTTAAACATACATTAACAGTGAACACAATTGCATTGTGGTGGACACCACATTGCAAAACATTTTTTTATGGTGTCCATATCAGCATTTTATATTAATTTAAATACAGCAAAAGATGTGTATCATTTAATAGGCATACAAGGAAGTCATGTGGTGTCTACATCAGATTTTTTTTCTTTATAAAAAGTCATTCAAAATTCTTTTTTATTAAATTTTAGGATTCATTTTGTGTAAAAACATCCAACTCTGATGATAGTATTGATGAAATTTCATATTTAGAAAGAGCTGAACAGATGTTAGCTACAAAGATGAGAATAAAGAAGAAATTAAAAACAAATAAAAAGAAAAGAAAACGTTTAAAAGCTTCATCCGATAGTGATGAAACTGATTTTGAAGGAACTCGTTATGGTAAAAATGTAAGTAATAATGAAGATGACTGTCTGTCAGTAGTAAACCATAAATTTAAAAAAAGAAGAATAATATCATCAGATAGTGATTAGTTAGACTGATAAATTATTAGTTTATCTCTTTCTTGTTAAGATGCTATATTTATATTTATAAATTTGTAATTTTTGTATATACTTATTTATTTGTTTATAATCTGAAGTTTGTTATCTTTAATTAAAGAAAATATACTCTTTTATACTTTATATTAATTTATTTATAAGTTTAATAATGTTGAAAGTTTAAATTTTCTTTTACAATTTCATCTCTTTTCTACATATAACTGTACACCTTAATAAACATAGCAATTCAGAATATAAGGTCAGCAATTCAGAATATTTGAAAAATGATTATGTAAAAATTAGAAAAAATGTTATAAGTATGTTATTAAATGTTATTAAACTTATAAGATATTTTTTAATAAGTATAACTATATATGTTATATATAATTTCATCTCTTTTCTACATATAACTGTACACCTTAATAAACATAGCAATTCAGAATATAAGGTCAGCAATTCAGAATATTTGAAAAATGATTATGTAAAAATTAGAAAAAATGTTATAAGTATGTTATTAAACTTATAAGATATTTTTTAATAAGTATAACTATATATGTTATATATATTCCCATGTAGAGATGTTAGTAAATTATTATGAGTAAACAAAATTATCAATTTTATTTATGAATTAATTACCTATAAAATTGGTATCATAATCACATTAGGCTCAAATTAGTAACTGTGAGTAGTGTACATTTCAGTATACTAATAAAAAATGTAATGTACATTTATTACTATTGTGCTTATTTCATGAGTTTACTGAAAAACAAACTAACTCCTAACTTTCACCACTTCCTGGTAGAAGTAATTTTTATCTTAAATCATAAGCTGGCTAACAGTTATGAGAGTACTTTTTTGTACTTGATAGTTCCACAATATTTTTGAACAAAAAAAAAGGAGTGCTTTTTTCTATATTTATGTATGTATATAATTTTTCTATATTTATGTATGTATATAAAATGTGTATAAAATTGTAACGCTAGAGCTGATGTTGCCGAAACTCTTCTGGAATTTTACATCTAACAGCCATCTAATGGCTTAAGTGAGTAAAGTGGTTTCCACTCAGAAAATGATGCACAAGGAAAATTAATAATGAGCTTATATGTAATTCAAAAATTTATTTACAAAATGAAGAAAAAAATGAAAATAGCAAACCATAATTACTTTATATACATACATTAAATAACAACTCTATAAATATTATAAAATTACTTTAAATTTCCTTTATGATTGTTATTAAATAATAATTATATTTCTGCATAGAAAAATGAAGAAATGAATTATAAACACAATTTTATTTCAATTCAATATTAATGAATATAATATAACCTTAAATGGATTTAAAAACAATAAAATTAATTATTCCAGTATGTTTTTTCCTGTTTGATTCAAAATAATGTACATCAAAACAACATATATCTGAATTTAAACTAAACATGCTGTAAAATAGTATTAAATATAATTAATTCTCAAGTTGAAAATCATAAGTTTTAGAGTATGGAAATAGATAAAATAAATAAAACATCACTGTAAACATATGTGATATAAAACTTCAAATATTAACTATAAACTGTACTTATTTAAAGCTGCTACTAAAAACATTTATTTTAAAAAATTTACATTAAAATTGATAAAATTCAATACATCTCATATGAATTTATTGTATAATTACAATTAGCTTATTAATAATTAATTGAATTAATGATAATTTTTATTTTACTTTTTATACCTTTCTTTATTAAAACAGTAATTGTTATTTAATGAACAATGATGATGTTGGTGACAATAATTACTAATGTCACATTAATTAAAAAAAATGCCATGCCAAAAAAGTGAGGCTTTTATATTATAGCAGTTATGCTTAATACTGCTCATTTTGTTTGAATGGTAGCTTGCTTTTTATCTAAGGCTCTTTTATTTTCAATACATTATGTCAATAAAGTATCTCATGATTTACCACCAAAACCACCCATTAAATTACTAAGTCCGCCAGCAGCTCCAGCTGCACCTTGCTGTAATTGCCTCATCATATTTTGTAGTCCTGACATACCACCTGTTAATATAAAAATAAAAAGCTAATAATAAACACAGGTTTTTATTCCCTATAACTTAAAATAAGATTTTAAAACAAACCTGCCTACTGAAAAATGATCACTCAAAACAATAACATAATACACATTCAGAAGGTACCATTAGACAATAAAAACATGAATACTTTTTTACATAGTTTCCAGCAATATTAAGACATTTGTCATTGGATATAACCAATTTCTGACCATCCTTTTCATAAAATGATGCTGCTTTTTAAAGGCAGGCAGCATATATACATTCCTGTTAACACTGTGACATTAATAATAGTACTGACTATTAATGTCAGCATATATGCTCATGAATATAAATGGGCCGCTTGGTTCTGCTAAGTCTGTGATGTAGGGAGATGATGTATTACTAACCAAATGAGATGATCTCTTGGAACTGATGTAACACTTTTGGAATTAAGCAGTAATTTAAATTTGTGAAAACACAAAAAAGGGAAAATTGAAAATCATCTAATGATTATTTTTGTTTAAAAGCTGCACCACATTATCATTAATGACAGATGGCTTCTCTCTCTCTAATTAAGTTTTATATGCCCTTATCACACATACATTTTGTTATCATTCATTACTGCATCACTCATTTCAATTTCAGCAAAAACTTAAATTATCTGCCAATGAATTTCTGTTGTTATTACAGCGAGTCCTTCAATTGGCTTACATATTGTTAAAACTATACTACTGTGAACTACTGTAAACTATTCTATTGTATCAGCATACAGATAACAATCAAATCATGAGCATGAAGACAATACAGTATTGATATCTCAGTAATCTAAACAAACCATCATTGTTAAGAAGTATTAAATGTACTTCTTAAAAAAAAAAAATTGTTGCTAGTTAAAAGTAAATCTTATCAAGAATGTTGTTAATTATCATCTACTCAACAAATAAATAAAATAGTAACAACAAATAAATAAACAGTGTTTATGGAAAATCTTTAGTTATCAACAAAGAAAAATTTCAGTTCATAATGAAAATTGTAGCACCTGAAGAATAATACGAAGGGAGAGATATAAACAATACCATCTACGTGTAATTACCAAATATTTACCTAAATATATTTTAATTTAATTAAATAAAGCAAAACTTACCCATTTGGTGTAATACTCTTGGATCCATCATTTTTGCCATCTGTTGATTTAATTTTGCCATTTGCGCTTGGTTAACATTCTTTGCCATATCCCCCCCTTTAAATAATCCTTTGATACCACCCATTTTTTTAACAACACCAGCAAATTTAGTATATTGTGAAATAAGATCTTTCACTTCTTTTTCAGTAACTCCTGAACCTTGAGCTACTCTGATGATACGACCATTCTGTTTGCTGAAGAGCTTTGCTCCATCTCTGTGATCCAATTCTCCATCATTCATACTATCCATTATTGTCATAAGTCGTTTTAAACGTGCCATTGATTCTTGTTCGCTACCCTTAGAAAGAAAGTCTTGGCTAAAACCAGGTATCATACCCATTATTTGAGAAAAAGGACCCATCTTCATAATATTTTGAAATTGTTCATACATGTCACGTAATGTAAATTGCCCATGTTTTATTTTTTCTATTAATTCCTCATTGTCATCCAATTTTAATTCATTTACTTTATCTATTAAACCTTCTATATCACCCATACCTAATAATTTACTAACAAATGGCTTTGTTTTAAATGACTCCAAATCATCTATATGTTCTCCTGTACCAATAAATATGATAGGACTATTTGTTGCTGCAACTCTGTAAGAGAAACAAACAAATCAATAAAGTTTTATAACTATATAAGGTCTTTAATGGTATAACATTATCACAGTATTAGAAATGCCGTTGACAAAAATTACTTAATAAATAAATTTTTCTAAGAAATTCTGATGAGTTGCAAGTTACAATCTGCAAACTTATAATTTTCTTACATATAGTAGCAGCATTTGTTATTCAGAAATCAATAAGGAGAATTTATATATATATTTTGGACTAGATAAAGATAATAATAAATAATCCATTAAAACTTTAAAAGGAAAAGATCTACAGTTAGAAGAATTCCACTCAGTTCTAGGGCAACACAAATAAGATGAGCTACTGATCGATCAGAACAAATGGAAATATATCGAAACTGTAAAGCATTTTCACAAATCAAATTAATATATCCTTATTAGAGTAAAGGACAGATCAATAATACCACACAACTCTTGCTAGAGGACCTGTCATTACTGCAGCTTAAATTTAAATATACAGAAATGTAAAGTCAAAATGCATTACAAGCTAAAAAGCAGAAATTATAAAATTTTATATGAAACACAGCCTAAATGCAGGCTTCATTCAATATTTTACTCAAAGAAAAGTCAACTCTGACTTGTGCTCAATGTGGTACAAATACAAAGTTAATTCTAAGCATTCTCATTAATAAAAATAAAGCAATATAGAGGAGGTTTAAAATAAAATTTAATTGAATAGCAGAAATGTTAGCAAAGAAGAAAACAGTATTTCTCAAAAACATCACATTTCAATAATGTTTTATATATACAGGGTGTCCCATATAAAACGCAACCCAACCTTATATTGGTAGGTATTGAAATAATAAAAAGGCATGTGTAAATATAAATGTAATTTTTATTATTACCATCCATTACCTTACATTTAGAGTAAATGTTGGAAGTAGCCGCCATCTTCTTGAATACAAGTTTCAATTCTTTTTACAGCGTTTCTCGCAACTTTTTTCAAAGTTTATGACTGGATATTTAATACAGTTAGTTCAATATTGACTTTCAAGTGTTCGTGGTTTGTTGCTGTAGGCTTTTTCTTTGAGGTAACCCATAGAAAAAACTCCGCCGCAGTCAAATCTGGAGATCTTGGTGGCCACAAGCCTCGACCGATAACACTATTACCAAAGAATTCTTCAACGAAATCAGAAGTTGAACCTGCATAGTGCGATGTCGCACCGTCATGTTGTAGCCAGCAGTGTTTGTGTTCCTCTTCCAAGAGTGCAATGAACTGAAATAAAATATCCTGATATCGTTCTGCATTAATGGTGTACTCATAGGACAGATTATTTTCTTCCGCGATATCGCGCACCACACGCCCAACTTCTGCGGGTGTAATTGTTTTTCGTGATAAACGTTGGGATTTTCAGCACTCCAAATTCTACTGTTTTGGGTGTTTACGTAGCCATCCAAATGAAACCGTGCTTCATCTGTGAAAAATAACGAATCCATAACATTAGTTCCCTCACGCAGAAATCGACGCAACCACCGACAATATTGTAGCCGTTTTTCTTTGTCGGGCTCAAGAAGTTGATGAACCATTTGAATGCGATAAGGTCGTAATTGTAATTGCTTGGTCGCCCGATGAACAGTTGATTTAGACAAATTAATTTCAGCAGACAAACGTCTGTTTGTCTGCTGCGAAAATACCATCTTGTCTCTATTAATACACTGAACGTTATGATTGCATTGTTGTTACTATCGGTAGTGTTCTACTGCGTCACCGCGATGTTCAGATGTTGGACGAGTCCATTTCAGTAACGAGTAAGGGAGTAAGCTTGACTTTTGAAATTTCATGGATAAGTGATTGATGGGTTGTGTTTTATATGGGACACTCTGTATATATATATATATATATATATATATATAGAGTGTCCCATATAATATATATACATATATATATATATTCAATATATAGTTGAATATATATATTCAACTGGTCCTGGGTTTCTATCCCAGCAAGGATCAGGGCATTTTTCATTACTTCATCATGATCAAAAAAACAAGTTATGATCTCTGTAACTGTGCAAACACCTATAGAGTAAATAAATAATTAAAATAATACCAACCAGCTATTTTGCCATTGAAGCAAAAAATTAAATCTAGATAAAACTTTGAAGAGTCTTGCAAATAAAAGAGCAACTAGACTGACCAAACAAAGAGAACTCATTGGTCTTTTTACACTTTTATTTAGTTACAAAAAAAATAATACTTACGCACTAAGTGCACCTCCACCCTTAGCATGTCCATCTAACTTAGTCACTATAACGCTTCCTACATCAACTTTTTCTTTAAAAGCTCTGGCTTGTGCTTCACAAGCTTGACCTATTGTTGCATCCATAACGAATATTATATTATCAGGCCTCTGTTAACAAAGGATAAAATTAAAAAAAAAAAACAGGTTTATATTTTGTTTCAAAAAGAACATACAAGGTTTGTAAATAAAGTAATGAGAGTGGTTCAGAAAAACTTTTTATTTACAATCCAATTACCAGAATTAGAAACGAGAATATCCTTCAGATGGTCGGTTACATTTTTTAAAATGTTTTCTACTGTTCCTAAGTGGTGTCCTTTGAGGTGTTTTTTTTTAGTCAGAAACAGGAAAAGTCACAGGGACTCAAGTTAGGAGAATAAGGTGGTTGAGGAACTACCGGAATGTTTTTCTTTGCCAAAAACTAATTAATTGACAGTGCAGTGTGACAAGGTGCATTTCATGTTGTAAGCATTCAGTTGTCTTTGATGGCTGGTCTCACGCGGGCAACTCTTTTCAGCAGTCTTTCAAGAATTTCTCAGTGAATATATTGATTTACAGCTGACCTGTATGCAAAACTCCTTACGGAAAAAGCCATTACTATTAAGAAACAAATTAGCATGGTTTTGATTTTTGATTTCCTCAGTTTTGCCTTTTTGGGACATGGTGAGTTTGAAGTGTGCCACTTCTTGCTCTGGCGTTTTGTTTCTGAGTCATACTCGAATATCCAAGATTCATCACCAGTAATAACATTTTTTTTTAGAAAATCAGGATCAGTTTCAATTCGCCCTAGAAGATCGTGGCACACTTCCACCCTGTTGTTTTTCTGTTCAACAGTGAGGTTTTTTGGGACCAATTTTGCACAAACTTTTTTCAAGTTAATTTGTGTCAAAATTTGATGGACTGGTATAGTTCAAATTCAATTGTTCTGCAAACATTCTGACAGTTAATCACCGGTCATACCGTATTATCAAGTCTCTGATTCGCTCAACATTGTCATCACTTTTTGACGTTAACGGTCTTCCAGAGCATAGATCATTCGCAACTGATTCCTGCCCATCTGAAAATGCTTTAAACCACCTAAAAACTTGGGCTTGTGACAGAACGTCATCTCCATACGCACTTTTCAATTTTGAAAAAGTTTCAGTAGCATTCTCACAGAGTTTAACACAAAACTTAACTGCACAACACAACAAAAAATCGATTCACGAAAAGTTTGTTTACATCTCACATAGACAACAACAATAGACTAAAAATATAAATCAGCTGTTCATATAACCATATGTTTACTAGTAACTGTACAGTGTTGCGACTTTGGCTGCCCAAAAAGAACTAGTCTCATTACTTTATTTACAGACCTCAAAAAACTCTTAATTACACAAAATTATTATAGAAAAAACAAAAGGTATGTATGATTTTCAGATATCAAAAAGGCAATAAACTTTTCATAATATAATTTGTTAGTAGTGTGTACATAAAGTTAATAGTATCAAACACAAATAAATAAACTACCTAACGCACACAACTGTTTGATCTATAGATATCATTAGTCTTGAATTTTAAGATTAAAGATGATACAAGAATCACATAAAGCCTCTATATTGGTGAGTTCTATTCATTTACTACATTTGTTAATTGATTTACTAATACTGATACAAATTTTGACACAGCTATGTAGGAGAGGGCAGATTAAGTAAATAGATAACTGAGAGTGGGTTGTATTAATACAAGAATAAGGAGGTTTGGCCAATCATGGGATGTCGACTACCCCATCAGAGATTATCGCCTTTCCATAACTTTCCTTCTTCCTTGGACAGGTTAGGTCAGCAACCCTAAATTCATTTGCAGTACAATGAACCTTTTGGTAGCCATCATAGCAGCAGCCAGTTCTTTATCAGGGTTAATAGTGTAGTGACTGTGTGTGCCTCTGAAATTTGTTCAAGTACTCTTGTTTCTTAACTGGGTATTATACAAAAAGCTAAAGAGAAGTGATTGATTTGCCTACTAGCTGAAACCTATTGTTATTAATCAATCAAAAGAGGTTTTTTGATTGAGTTTTGCCCAATCAAAAGAACACATTGGCCCCACACTGGGCTTCTTGTACAGGAATCCTGGGTAACCATTTACAGAACCATATCCACAAAAATATTAAGGAAGCAGTAATTGCCTACTAGCTGAAACCTATTGTTATTAATCAATCAAAAGAGGTTTTTTGATTAATTGAGTTTTGCCCAATCAAAAGAACACATTGGCCCCACACTGGGCTTCTTGTACAGGAATCCTGGGTAATCATTTACAGAACCATATCCACAAAAATATTAAGGAAGCAGTAACTCTTCATTTCCTTCGTACACAGCCAATAGGAATCTAATCAAAACTTGAACACCCCAAGGAAGAAAGGATTACAAAACGCCTCTCAAAAAGGAATTTAATAAATTTTATTTGATGATTGATTTATTATATTGATAGTTAATAATAAAACATGAATGGTAGTATATTAAAATTATTTAAAACGTTTATGTATAAAATGTATGGTTATATATGTACAGTTGACTATGTAAAAGTTAAATAAGTTTTATAATTTTCCCTCTTTAAAATGAAGAAAACTAAACATAGCATTTTTACAAAAAAATGTCCTGCAATGCAGAAAAAGTTACTAATTTTCATGAATAACATTTTTTAAAAGAATAAATGTAGGATAAACGCAATTCTGGTTCATCTGTAATTTTATCAGCAGAATGTAGAAATTTAATAATGCCCCAAAAAATTACAGATTTGATAAATAATAAAATCATAATTAAATGTAATAATAAAAGTGATCTACACCAGAAATCAAAGACTAAAATTTGATGCTATGAGCTGTTTTGATACCTTCAATTTTCTTATTATAGGTTTACTGTTAATCAACTTAATCACTCAAACTCAACTTAATTATTTGTTATTATTCATTAAAATTTAAGCAATTTTTATTTTCTTTCAAATAATCCAAATTTTTTCCTGATGTGTATGTTACAATTTATTCATCTAGTGAATACTAAGCAACTCCTCCCCTCATGGCCTGATGAGATGAGGATGATATGTATTGCCATACATATCATCCTCATCCACATGTAAATGAGGTGTAATCTTGTACAGACTCAGGCCGACCATTTCTGAGACATGTGATTAAGTGTAACCCCAACCACCAAAGCATACCGATATTCACTCTCTAGTATTCAAATCTGTATAAAAGCAACTAACTTTTATTAGGATTTGAATCTCAGAACTTTCAACTTCGAAAATCACTATTAAACTACTAATTTGCGACAAGTTAACGGCTCGCTATATACCAGCTCAATGGGGGTGAACGAAAAAAAAAACTAGAGTTTAATTTTATACTAACAATAGCATTTGAGACTTGCAACATTTCTTCAAACAATGATTCTTCCTGTTTATGTCGACCACTTGTATCCACAATAATTATTTCAAAACCTTCTTTTTTAAACATTTCAACACCATCCTGTGCTATAACAACTGGATCAACTTCTGTGTAACTATAAGAATAAAAATTGACATTAAATACAATAAAATATATATATACAGTAATAAGATAATTATAACACATAAAGGTTATAATATGAAACATCATTAAGATTGAATTAAAAAAATTATTCCATGAAATGGTGATAACTAACAAAATTTTTTTGAAATTGTAAGAAAAATCCCTCAAACAATTTTCAGTACTCATAAAATATACGGGATTTTTGTTCACATTACCTCAGATATATCAACTTCACAGTATTTTATTCCTTACACCATAATTTTTTTCTCTGGTGATGCTCCCTAAAAAAAAATGCTGTATTTAATCCAGTGATCATTATAGACACTATTGCAGGAAAAATTTGTGCAAGGTGGGGGTATAGGAAGAAACATAAAAAAGTCTAGGAATTATAAAAGTGTTTATACTTATATATTATTTTAAAAACAAATATTTAAATCCACCAGATACAGTCTAAATAAAAGGTAAAAATGCTCGCATATCTGTAGCACTTTCAGACTTTTACTCCATCATCAGTAGACAAATTTAATAAATTAAAATATGACGTTAAAATAAAAAAATAATTATTATATATATATAGGATAGTATATTTACAGTAGTGTAATAGTTAAAGCTTATTATATCTGCCATGGTAAGATAATGAATAGTATTTATCAAAATATTCAATCTGTACCCATATATACCTGATAAACCAATAAAATATATTTTACAAAATAAATATGAACTTTGTTGGAATTTATAAAATCAAGTATAATGATTGTGATTGTATGTATGTATATATATATATATATATATATATATATATAGAGAGAGAGAGAGAGAGAGAGAGGAAAAACCAACACATCAATCATAAAAAGGTTTTTAGAGCACTGTAGTAATTACAAAAAAGGAAATATTAATTTTAAAATTTTACAGAACATCTATTGAAAAATAACATAACAGCAGAAGTGAGCATTTCAAAAACCTCTACTATACAAATCCTGAAATCTAGTAGGCTGAAAGGTCATCATCCATGGCTCGTTGGAGGGTGACCCAGACAGGCAGATGCAGTTTAGTGAAATCATATTAAACAGAATTGGAGAAAATCCAAAAATTTAGACAACATTGTATGGATCAATGAGGCTTCATTAAAATTATTCGGTCATATCAACAGACATAATTGTGTCTAGTGTAGTGAGAACATGCATTTAACATTAGAACAACTAAACCACCTGTGTCACTTTTTGGAGTGGTGTTTCAAGTTCTGATATTTTAGGATCAATTTTTTTTTTTAGGGTACAGTCACAGGTAATAAGTATCTCAAAATTCTAATGAATCAAGTTGTTCTACAGTTACAAAAACAGTCTAACTCACATGACCTTAATTTCCAAGAGCAAGCAAGAGCAGTCCTTAGTATCTCAATGAATCCGGAGAAATGGATTGGCTGAAGAGAGCCAACTTGATTGGCCAGCACGTTCACCTAACTTTATCCCAATGAATTTTTTTTTGGGGGATACTCAAGAACAAAGTTTACAGTTGAAAACTACAAAGTGTCTATGATTTGAAAATTACATCAGAAATTCTTGTGAAGAAATTAATACACAAAGATACTAGAGCAAAAATATTTGTTGAAGGGTGAAAGTTAAACTTCAAAGCTGTGTTAATTGTAGTTGAAAGCAGTTTGTGCACCCGATTGATAAAATTTTCAGTGCTTTTCTATTACGTACTATAAAATTTAATTATAAATGTAATTAAAGTTGAATTGTGTTAGTAAACATTATGTATGTAATCTCAAAATTGCAGTTCACCCTAAAATATTATTTTCTTTTAATAGATTTAACACAAATCTTTATTTTAAAAACCATAATGTTTACAAAGAGTTTAATTTGAATGGGTTATAGAATTAACCATTAATAACATTTTAGTCAAAAATTAGTTAACAATTTCTTGTCAGAAAAGATTCTAATCAGTTACCTTCCATAAAAGGGTATTCTAGCCTTTGTAGCATTTTGTTTTAACTGATCATAAGCACCAGCTCTGAAAGTATCAGCACATACTAGACATGCTTTCCAATTCTTTTTTAAGTAATGATAAGCCAATTTAGTACAAGTCGTAGTTTTACCAGAACCTTGTAAACCAACAAACATGATTACATTTGCTCTACCTTTTACTGGTTGATGGGCTTTCACTCCTGGATCAACCAACTGCAAAAAAAAGAAAATATTAATATAAATTTATAACTAATATTTTTGCAACAGTTTTGTTCATTTTATTAATTTGTATAAAATTAATATTTTACAAAGTACTAATTTAAATGTGCATGAACAATAGAAATACTGCATTCTCTCTGTTTCAACACATTATTCTTCAGAACGTTCTTAAATTACTTTAATAAGACAATTATTTCTTGCTTCAGAAAATATAGCCCTGAGGAAGGCTACATGAAACTACTTCCACCTACTACTACTATACCTATTTTGATAGATTTGTTCATCTTGAACATAACTATGAAATTTCCAGGTGCAACTGTCTCATGTCAAATCACTTACAACCAAAGCAGTAACACCAACAATACAAAAATTGTTATAAATAGATAATAATAATTAAATATAAGAACAGCTATTACCGATTTCCATTTTCCAAAATTGATTTTGGATCATGATGTTCTCGGTGTACTATAATGGTACAACAATTAAGTATTATAAATAAATATAAATGAATACAAAAACTTGGTTGCATACTTTTTAGTTTTCATAATAGCTGATATTGTACTAATTAACAATTACCTTAACAAGTTCTTTAAATACTGCACTTTGGATCATCCGTCGTTTGTTAAGCCCTCCTGCCATTTCTTCAAAATCAATAACAGCCCTGACATTTTCACGTAATTTTTTAACCAATCTTATATTTACATCGGCTTCAAGTAGAGCGGCGCATATCTCTTTCAGCATGGAATTTAAAACCTAGAAAAATAATTTTATTAAGAAAGTTTACTTTAATTTATTTAGTGTTTTTTTTTAAATATTTAAACAAATATATATATTCATACTAAAAATTTCAAAATTACCTGGAATGGCCTTAAAAGTAGGGAACCATCTAACTGAACAGTACATAGTTGGAAACTTAAACACCATACAATCTACAGCACGGATAAGGTTTACTTTAATAAGGATGAGCCTGAGTCTATCCTCAGGTGCCACGTTAGTTACTGAAAGAAAAGCAATTTTTTGCAATATATAGTTGGCTCCAGTTACATAAAATTTTAATCAGTATGTTACTGATTAAAAATGATGGGAGGAACATGTTCCTCCCATCCTGGCTAAAGATACACCAATCTTCCAAGGGATTGTGGATGGAATGGATATTTAATGATTGAAGGAAACACTCCTAGGAATGTTACTCTTACTCCTTCTAGGGTAATTTTTTAATTTTTCTTAATATCCAGTCTTTTGATACCTTCCTCCCTGGTAGTGTCTGTAGGGTTTAGCTAATAGATCAGTCAATCCATGCTAAAATGTAGGTATGTTTAGATGAATGTTAATGATATTTGGGGGAGCCCTAACAGGTCTGTCTAATAATTTTATTTCATGGTAGTGTTGTAACAAGCCTAACCTGGACTCAGTTACTTATTAAATGAAGCCAAGACTTCTTACATATATACTGAGTATTCTGAAGCAGAACAATTACTTTGTAAAACACAAAATCAGTTACCTGTCCAACTTATACTGCTGATGATTAATGTTTAATTTCATATTTAGCAACTAAAATCCATTGCGCTTGGTGAATGCAGGATGGGTATGCTGTGTACATACTTCCCTCTGATTTACAACTGGAATGCTGAAGGATCAACACGTAACATGCATGGCTCACAAGTGAACAGCAAGTACAGTACCTAACAAGTGACAGCTGATTGCAATAAAAGATTAACTGACAAATTGCAGTTAATAAATTTCATATTATTATTAACTAATATTTATTTATATAAATCTTATTAATTTTAATTATATTTCACTTTAGTAATTTTTTGTTAGTGGTAATGAAATCCAGCTGAAAATTATTTCATTAATTGTTTCCAATTACAATGTTATCTGTGGGCTAATTTAAAAAAATATGAGGCCATTTTGTTTAAAATGGAAGCTTAAATGTTATAGCTAATAAAATATATTTTGATAAAACTTAATAATTATAGAAATATAAAAGATTAAAAAATTGATGTGGCTGCCATTTTGAAATCTGCAAATGAGTTTACACTGGAGAAAGTGGGGCAAACATACATTCCATACATAAGGATTGCTTAATCCAATCTTGGAATATAATTTTTTTTCTTTTAAAAACACATAGAACAGAATGAAGGAAAATCATGTTTTTGTTCATTTTGATATTTAGAATCCAAAAATGAATACCCAGGTACACTTTTTGTTACACAATATAATAAAGTTGGCAAATAATCTTACTATAAAGTGCTTTTATATTTGCTAATTGAACTGTTGTTTGAAGATGTGCCCTGTGTACCTAATAATACTTTGTATAATCACAGCTGTGTGAACTACAGTAATTTTATCAAGGAAAATATTCAGTCATTTATATTACTGGTAAATGAAAATTTAGGGTTAAAAAAACAATGACAAGGAAAAGCACTTGGCAACAACTAAAATTTGCATAGGTTTCTTTCAATAATAATACAACACATAAAATACAGCAGAGTGTAAATTAATGTTATTTTCTTAACAAAACTGTAAAAATGAAATTTTAATTTTTTATATTAACATTGTTTCAAAATTTTCATGTATTTCGTTTTAAAGTATATGATAAAGTTGCAAAATTAAGAATTCAGTAGCACAATTTTAAAAGGCAATGCTTTACAAACAATGTTACTGTTATATTGTAGTAGTGCTTTTTTGGTTACATGATTATATCTTCTGATTTACCTTAATACTACACTATATTTACCTTCAAATTGTACTTTTCTTCTTTTTTTGGAGCAAAACTAATCATAAAATTAGTTAAATTTTGCTAATAATACTTTCTAATACACTTTTCTTTTTTTTAAAAAAAAAGCAAATATTTCAATCCACCAGATTCAGTTAAAAAAAAATTCATTGGTATGTGTATGCTAGTAGTTAAAACTTCTTAGTAAGTAACTAGTAGACTACTACTTTTGTTTGAACTGTATCTGGTGGATTTAAATATTTGTTTTTAAAATAATTTATTTGATACAGCGGTATGTAAAGTTGGAAAAAAAATACATATATATAGATTTATCACTGAGTATTCATAAAAACCATTTTAAGAATTCAGGGGATGGTCCCCCACAATGTAATAAAGAAACAAACTTTGTTTTTAACGTAAAAATTTATTTCCCAGGAATGGTTAATCATATTGAGCTGAAATTTTGTATACTGCTAGGGGGTTTACTTATATAAAAATTATGAATCTGATCTCTCAATACCTTCAAAATGGCAGTCATGTAAACTTTTTAATTGTTAATATCTTTGCCACTACTGGTTTATTTAAATGTTAATTTATTCCAAAAATGTCATACGGCAAAGAAAATGACACCTTATTTATTCAAATCTGTTCATAAATAACAAAAGTTACGGCAAAAATTCTTGAAGTGAGTAACTCTAGAATGAAAAAGCAATTTTCATTTCCTCCCGAATAAAATTAAATAATCACAATCTAACTGAAATAATTTTATTAATGCTATCGTGTAATAAATTACAATAATTTAATATTACTGAATATTAAATATTACATATTTTTCATATTAAGAACAGACAATTTTTTTTGGAGGGAGGCAAAATAGCTTTCGCATTATCATCGCCTGGGTCAAAAAGTAAAAAAAAGCCCCTTCTCAGATATTATAATATTCTCTAAAATAAGTTAAAAACTAAAATAATGAAAGAATCGTAATCATTAGGATAAAATATGTAACACAATAACAAAATAAAATTTATGGTTGATTACCATTAAATCTTATTGAATATACAGATTCTTTTTAGAAGTAACAATGCCCAGTCTAGTACATTCTTATCATTTCCTAGGATGCTCTCAATGTCCCACGGTAATTTAAATTTGCAACGTAAGGCCGCATAACATTCTATAAGGATGTTGCATACAGTCAAGCAGCACTCACATCGTATGCATAGTGGTGCGTTCTCTGCCAACATTAGGCATCCATGAGTAGCTCTGTTATATCGCAGTTAACACAGGATCAATTCCTCTGTGAATTTTCCTGGATGAAGAGTCCCATAGTTACACCATATCTTTGATGTGCCTGAGTTTATTATCCATTGTAGCAGTCCATTCATCTTGCCACCTTCTTCATAGTTTATGTTTAGTGGAATTAATAAAATCGTTAGTTGTAACTCGGGTAATGAAAAATGATTAGCTACACACATTTTTAGCAGTGGAATCCACACACTCATTACCTAGGAGGACATGGCTAGGGGAAATCAAACTGAAATTCCAAACATAAGTTTTGTCATTTACAGCAAAAGTGCATCCAACACAGTATCATTCTGCTTTGACCCATCTGTGTACACTACTGCGTTAGGGCTTGGCTTGGATAGAAAATGGTAAAATTTGATTTAATTATTTTATTTATTTTTGTAATATTTACTATGGTAGTTGTTTCTTTGAATTGTTAATTTTTTATTATATATGGTGAGATTATAATTAAAATGTATGGGGTCGAGTCTCCAGGGAGGATATGAACAGGGATAGGTTGGGAAAATAGAAAAAAGGTGTCAAAAGGTACATTAAACGCTGGGTATGGACACCCATTGGTGCTGTATTACATGGGTGGTTTTCATACCATTGGAAATGAGGGTTTGCAAGGACTGCTTTAAGAACCGGATGATTTGGTTGTCCTTTAAGACAGGCAGAGTAAGATGCTAGCATCTGGTCCTGCCTATCACAATGTGATGGCTCACTCCAATCAACAAGTATGCTTGCAAAAGCGCTTGATCTAAACGCACCAGTGGCAAGATGAAGAAAAGAGTAGTGTACAGCATCCAGCATTTTAAGCAAAGTATGGCGCATTGAAGAGTAGCTGATACACCATAATTCAAATGGGACTGAACTTAACAATAACAAAAATGTAACATACATGAGTGGTCAGCTCCCTTGGTGTTGCCAAGACTCGTAGCATATCTAGAATTTTTAAACAGCTTACCTTTAACTGTTTTATGTGTTTGACAAACGTAAGACAACTGTTGAAAAGTAAATCTAAAATTTTACATCAGGAGAGATAGTAACTGTCTCTCCATCGAGAAAAGCTTGTGGAGTAAAAGAAGTCTCGTAGACAAGAAAAGACTACACATTTTGTTTTCTAGGTGAGATATAGTATTCTGTAGCAGTCTCTCAGCTGTGGCTGTTGAACAGGTTGTGATATATATATAGGTAGTTATGATATATATATATATATAGATAAATAAATAGCAAAATCATCATGAAATAGGTGATTGCACACATTTAGTAATACTGTTGATGGCTATAGTAAACAAGGTGGCACTTGATACACTTCCTTGAGGCCTCCCATTTTCCAAGGTGACGCTACTTGACACAGAATCTATGATAAGTTAGGAGACCCCTAATAAAAGAAAGCATATACCCCAGACCTAATTAATCTTTAAGGTTGTTTAGAACACCTCGTCGTCAGGCGGTATCGTACGCCCTTCTGATGTAAAAGAAAATAGCAACTAGTTGCTGGCGGAACAGAAAAGCATTTTGGATAGCTGTTTCCAGTGATACCAGTTCCAGTGTGTTTCTCTAAATGCCAGGTAAACCTTCAGTTCACCATTCTCTCCCACCACTTTGAACAAAACGCTTGTCAAGGAGATAGGCTGGTAGTCTGAGGAGCAAGCTTTGTCTCTACTAGGTTTAAGTATGGGTGGGAAGACTTGCACAAAAAATAAACTATTATATACGTGCAACATGTGATGAAATGCCAAACTGGGAAGGTTTGAGAGCATACTGAGTTGAATGTTCAGGGTCAGGTCCAGGGGAGGTGTCACATGAATGCTTTAATGCATATGATAACTCGTTGAATGTAAAGAGATCTTTAATTCACTGACTGAATCAACAGTTTTTAATGGTAATAATTCCATTTGTATCCTATATCTCTGAAATTTGTTAGCATATGAAGAAGTTAGGGACACCAAACAAAAAAAAATCAGCCAGGTTATTTCCAACTGCAGAAGACGCAAGGAGTTCTCCTCCACGAATAAGGCTGAGAATAGACTGTTTGTGAGATCTGTAAATTGCACGAAGTTTCTCCACACAGTAAATGCGGGTGTAGTGCACGCACTACACCCGCATGAGATGGTGTTTAAGTAATTACTCCACAACTTTCTCCTAGCATCTATGAATATGCGACAATATATCACTCTAGCTCTACGATACAAATTCAGATGTTCATTTGTAGGTCTACGATTAAATTTATGTAGTGCCTGCCGTTGCTTCCTAATCACATTTTGGCAAATCATCATTTCACCAGGGAATGGATTTCCCAACATTCGTGGAATAAATCTACTAGCATTCTCAAGTACCAAGGAGATAAAGGAGGTTAACTGATGTTATAATTGGTATAAACCAATTATCATTGCTGTAGTTAATAATTGATAATAAATGATATAATAAAATAAATGATAATTGGTATATAAATCAATTATCACCGCTTTTGGTGACGACCACATGGTGAACAAAAGACCATGGAGATGGATTGGTTGCTGCCATGAAAGTCATTACAAACAAACCAGTTAAGGTGTGGGAGTAAATCTGGTGAGCATAAGGAGAGGTCAATGTTGGACAAAGTACCAGCTGTTGACAACATAAACGTGTATGAGCCATCATTCAGCAGACAGAGATCCAAGACCTGTCTCACTCTGTTTATTGTTTATGATATTTCCTCAAGGGTAAGAGATTGTTGGGCACCAAGAAATGTGGTGGGCATTAAAAGTCTCTTACTATTACCAATGGAGATGGAATTTGAACGAGGAGATTTTGTATATCTAGTGTATCAAAACTTTGAGTTTGGTGAGAGGTATAGATTGCAGATATGCAGTTTGTATGGGACAGAGATCTATGTGGCAACTGCAGGGATGTGGGTAGCCACTGATATCCTTGTAGCTAATATTCCATCTGCATAAACATAGCAACTCCACCACTTTCTCTAATGTCTAAGAGACAGTTGTATCTCTCACAGAAATACCATCTGAGAGTTACTGCATCTTGTAGAAAGTGAATTTCCTGAAAGCACATTACTACAGGTTCCTGTGCATGCATCAATACAGATATTAAGTTATTAATATTATTACTTATTAAGTTATAGGTGATTTGGATTTTCTTTTTAGAATTTTCAATTTTAATAATCTCTGATAGTCTGGAGTTGGGTGATTCCTCAACCATATCCTCCAGTGTACAAGGTGATGGTGGGGGAAATTTTGAAAAATGGGAAGTCGTAGAAAACGACCCAGAATGGATGTTTGTGTGGGGTCCTTTAACAGGGATCTTATGGGACAGCTTATCACCAGAAGTATTCACTCCTGGCCGTAAAGGCAAAACTTAAGGACAGGAGCTTTTGGAAGTATTCCACTAATGTTGGTTTTGCTGACTGCAACTACTGACTTCTTGTTTATCTTAGTTAGAGAGTGATTGTGAGTGAAGCAACTAGATCAGATAAAATCTGAACAAGCATTTTTAACTTGCTGTAGGATCCGCACTGTGGGATTACCCGTATTTTCAGAGGCTTGTCTTGATGAAGCAGTGGCAAATAAGACGTCTGGTTTAATCAGGCCAGGGAGGGTTTAACCCTCCTAATTATTTTGTATAACTATGAATCGAATATTTTTAAACTGTGGACAGGATGCATCACAATTTACATTATCTTCTACATTACTATTATCCTCGTCAGACAATTCTTGTCAAGGCCTTTTCTCAAGACTATTTTTAGTGGTTTTTCAGATGGATCACCAACCTCATAGTGTTTTCTTGTGGATTATTAACTTTGGTCCCACGAGTACCGGGGAAACACAGGACCACCTCTGCAGAGCTCACGTGTACAGAGGCTAGAGCTAATTACAACTGGCTTTGCCCAGGTGCCCAGAGGAAGATTGTTTGAGACTCACTACATAGAGAGACATCCACTCATTGGCATGACAGTTTCCACCCTGGGTTACAGTAAGATGTTGCAACAACACTGAGTGTAAATGTAAGAAGAAAAAGTGTAGGATGTTGTTCTGTAAGGGTATATCTTGTAATTTAGGTAGTTTTTTTGGTGTAGTGTATGTGTATAGTGTTCTGCAGGTTTGAGTGTAGTGGGGAAAAAAGCTGCAGAGGCTAGGGTGCAAAAGTCTTAAAGAGTAAGACTCCCTGTCGGGGGAACAGACACTGGTTATTAAACAAAATGTTTTTTTTAATAAAAAAAACTACAGTAGCTGTTCAAAATGGTAGCCCGCATACAAAATACATGCATTCAGGTGTTTTTTCATTGGCAGCCAGACTCTTTCAAAGGTGCCAAGTGTCTGACAAATTCTCTCAATCCCATTTAGAATTTTTGTGTGTAATTCTTCTATGGGTGTGTGTGTAATTCATGAGTGTGTCATATAAAAGTGTCTTTAAATGACCCCAAAAGAAAAAGTAAAGAGTACTGAGATCAGGAGGCCTTGCAGACCATGCTATTGGGCCTTCTCACCCAATCCATCTGTTTGGATATACTTCATTTAGTTGATCTCAAAGTTGTAATCTACAATGAGCTGGAGCTCCATCCAGCATGAACCACATTTTGTTGCGTTTGTTTAGTGACAAATTAAGTAAAAGTGGAAGATCAGCCATCAAGAAATATAAATATATTTTACCATTGATCAATTCAGATAAAATATTGATAATTACGTGGTCACCCAGAATACTTGTGGTTAAGAATGGCCAATTTTGTAAATTTGGCTTCATCAGTAAAGAAAATATCATTCAAAAAATTCAGATTAGTGCATTTTCAGAGAAGCCATTATGGCAAAGCCGAACACATGAATATAATCTCTAGGTAAAAATAGCTTGTACTCACTGATAGTGATAGTCGTGGAGTTGCTGCTCATGCACAACCTTCCCAACTGTTGCATTACTAACATTGAACTCAAAGGCCAACTCTCTAGAACGTTTTGCAGGATGGTTAGATATTTCATTTACCACCCTCCTTGAATCTGGGTGTACACATTGAATGTGATTGTCCTGATTTATCATGTTATCAAGTTTTACAGTTCCTGTGTCTCTGAACTGTCTATGAATAAATGAAAACATTGTGTGAAAAGGTAACACTCACTGGGAAAGTGTTCCTGACACAGTCATCTTGCCTCAAGAGTATTGCAGCATGCGAGACCACTATGGCTGGATGCATTAAATGTATTCAGCCATTTCTAAGTTAGTATTAATACGATTCACATTATCTGCCACGATGCGTAAGATAATGATAAAAAAACATAATTAACTCGTACAGCACAGATCAATGTATTCAACTGGCCAATAGCAAAAGACAAACTGGGTATTTTATTTACATTTACAATAATGACTTGTTAATTACAACATCTGTTTTGATGCAAATTATTTTTCAATATTAATAATATTTATTATAATATTTTCATGATTTTAGTTATATTTTATTTTATTGTAATATTTTCAATATTATTAAATTATTTTCATTTATTACATGATAACATTAATAAAATTATTCCAGTTGAGATCATGACAAGTTATTTAATTTTATTCGGGAAGAAATGAAAACTGGTTTTTTAATCTAGTGACTCACTTCAAGAATTTTTGCCCTACCTTTGTTATTTATGGATGGATTTGAATAAATAAGGTATCACTTTCTTTACCTTTACCATAAAACGCTTAACAATTTTTAGCAATGTATCATTTAAATAAACCAGCCATTACAAAAATACTAACAATTAAAAAGTTTACATGGCTGCCATTTTGAAGTGACTGAGAAATCAGATTCATAGTATTTATACAAGTAAACCTCTAGTAGTACACGAAATCTCAGCTAAATAGATTAAGCATTCATGAGAAATAAATTGTTATGTTAAAAATACAAAATGGTGGATAGCCAATAAACTAAGCATTTCCGAACGTATGTTGACATAAAGTTTTCTTCTTTTGATGTAGGGGGACCATCCCCTAAACTCTTGAAATGGTTTTTATAAACACCCTGTATATTTGGTATGGTTCATATATGCTTAACACTTGTGCATGAGAATATAAAATGTGCATTTTGTAACATATGGAAAATAACACCAATGACCAGGATGTAATAGTCAACAGTATTTTTTCTTGAAACACCCTTAGAATGGGGTCCAATTTAATTCCATTCTACTATTAAACCTGCATAGAATCATTTACTGTACTTCAAATAAATAAGCTGTAGATATTTTAAAAATCTACACACATTTTATTATTAATACTACTCATAGGGAAATAATCAAATTTCTGATTAGATAATTATCTTATCAAAACAATTTTAATTATCAGTACATACACACTTTTATTCATTATATACCATGAATCAACATAAAAATTAAATAATAGATGCAAATTTTATTTCATTTACTAATTACCAGTACCATTTCCAATCAATATAATAGAAATAAAACATTTAATAATTATTTACATTACACATGATGTAACCAATTGATTAAAAATATAGTTAACAACAACTGAATATATTTTTAAAAGAGGCTAAAGCCAAGAACTTTTGAATGATTGATATATTACTGTTAACTTAAATGTTAATTAAGGCTGAATTTATCGAAAAGAATTATTATCTATTACCATAAGTACATTTTTGATTCAATTCTTTTTTATAAAAGAAAAATATATATGCCATATATATTTATAAAAAAATTATTTTAAAAATAGAATTCCTAAAGAAAATCCAATTTTTTTTTCTTTTTGAAAACATTTGAATGTTTTAAGCATTCAAATATTGAATATACTTCACACATGTAGACAATTTTCAAGAAATTATTTTAAAAACTAATTTATAACTTTTTTCCAGTTAATACTCTGTATTATAACATTGGCTGCCATTTTAGAAATACTGACGAGAGAGATTTCAAATTATACTACTTCAATCCATTAAAAAATTGTTACAAGAGTAGTTACCACTCTCAACTTAGTACCTAAAAGAGGATTTAGAGTATCTGAATCTTATTTTATTTTTTAAATTCACTCTTTGAGGAATTACAATTTTTGTGATCCAATCAATTTTAAGATACTCTCATGGACATGCATGTACATGCGTAATGTTTAACTAAGTCAACTTTTGACTTAGTTAAATATATTATATTTTGAAAATATAATAATGGGAGGAATCCAGAAAAGGATTAAAGGAATCCTTTTTCTAATGCTAACAGGTACATTTAACAATTGTTCATTGTAATAATGTCTGCTGACACACCTACAACAGATGTTGTTCCATGAGAAGAATTACTGGCCCAGAGTAGTAATGTATAACCCACCTAGTCTAGTGGATAACACGTCTTCCCAAATCAGCTGATTTGGAAGTCGAGAGTTACAACGTTCAAGTCCTAGTAAAGCCAGTTATTTTTACAAGGATTTGAATACTAGATCATGGATACTTTGGTGGTTGGGTTTCAATTAGCCACACATCTCAGGAACGGTCGAACTGAGAATGTACAAGACTACACTTCATTTACACTCATACATATCATCCTCATTCATCCTCTGAAGAATTATCTAAACAGTAGTTACCGGAGGCTAAACAGGAAAAAAGAGAGAGAGTAGTAATGTATGGGAAAATGTCTCTGAAAATCATTCTCAAGCTTCAATTTGGGTCTGGTTCTGCAGGTAAAGAGGACAGGAGTATAAATAAGCCAGGGAAGACGAGTTGAGTTCAGTTTTGAAGAAGCAAGTGAGTATTGCTGGTTGTGTCCGGCGTGATTGTAAAACAGCATTATCTGTCAATGTATAGTACTGCAATGTATAGTATCGACATGGTGTCACAAGCATCCCAATGCGGACAGTACATGAAAACAGGAAGTGGTTTGGTGAGTTACTTTTGGACAATTAGTGCAAGAGATAAAGTACTAAACTCATTCATAAATTGCTAGGGTAGTTTTATTTCTAATAAAGAAAGGTATTTTAAGTGAAAGAACTTTAGACTTGCATTATCTGGTAAACTAGTTGTTAAAAAGTGTAAATGTTAGTGGTCATTATAATGTCTTTTGTCAACTGAACTGAATTCTGGTCTTTACAATTTAACTACCTGTAAATAAATCCTGACCTTACTTTAGATTCTACTTTATATATAATCATTGTTTATTATTGTTGTTGTTGTTGTCGTCGTGATTACTATTATTATTTGTTTATTATTGTCATTTATTATTATTATTACTATTAATACTGATTTGTCTTATTTTATTTTACTTATATTCTTAAACTAATAAATTGTAATTATATAAATATTCTTAAATTGTTAATCTCTCAATATTCTTATCGAGCCACGCACACGCGACAGTATAATACAACCATTAACAGACATGATACATCAGATGTGAAATTAAAAACCTCTATATCTTACGTTCACTCTGGAATGATGCAACACCCTTCCCTCTACCTTTTAGTCAGGTGGCAACCTTTGTCCAGTGCAAGCGGTTTGTCTCTGACAGTCATTGCCCCTTCCAAGTATATTTGTTATTTCTGTTCCATCTAGGAGACATATTGTGTTAATTGTGAATGGCTACTTCCATCTTGAAGACGTATTGTAGTCTATGAGTGACTTTATTTTGTAAATTTTATATTATGACTTATTCATTTATACTGATATTAATTGTGTAAATACTGTCTAAACACATTTTAAAATAAAACATGGAATAAAGCAGGATTGTGATATTCCTGGCCCTTTGTATGGGAAACTAGTTGCCAATAAAGTCTGTGCAAGTGCTCAGAATTTTGAAACTGATCTTCAAAATTTGGTGAGTGATGTACTAGAAGGACCTGGTTCAGAATTTGATCCTTATGATAGCAATAAGGATCCAGACTATCAAACTGATAGTGCCCACAACACTGACTCGGAGCAGGAAGCAGATGAAAATGAGAATATTGGCCAAGAATCTATTGATGCAGCAGATATTAACAAACAGAATGTGGATGAGCCTCTTGTTCTACTAAAGTGTCAAGATCCAATGTATTTTTATAGAAAAAAGATGGGGAAAAAGGAGCAATTTAATTGGGGAAAAGAAAATCCTCCAGCTAATGTTAGAACAAGGCATAATATAGTAGTTCAACTTCCTCAATCTTATTTATCCAATTTGGACATTATCAAACTGAGAGCTTTTGTTATATACTGCAATATTTAAGTCAAGCAGTAAAAGTTTAATCAGTTAGTCGTTTTTTTTATAACTAACGGTAAAAGACAAGATTGTAGAAAAGTTAGTATTTCGCTGCACTATGTCCAGGAATAGATTTTTATTTCTATTAGTCGCATTGCGGTTCGACAACCCTGATGGCCGATGAAAGAAAGAAAGACGATCCCCTACAGCAGCAGTGTCGGCAAAATTAAAATAGTTTATTGAAAATGCCCAGTTTCTTTACTCTCCAGGGCTATTAATGTGTGTAGATGAAATGATGACTGCATTTCGTGGACATTGCAGTTTCAAAATGTTCTTGCCTAACCGCCTAAATACAGACTCCAAATTTTATGCTTGACGGACGAAAACCCCACTATGTATATAATTGATACATACACTGTGGGAAAGGAATTGATGGAAGATTGTTATCTCAGGAGAAAAAGAAACTGTTAATCCCTACCCAAGCAGTCATCCAGCTGGCAAAACCAATTAAACTTCCATGTCATAATATTACAGCCGACAATTTGTTTAGCTCAATTGAGTTTGCTAACAAGCTTTTAAAGAGTGAACTTATGTATATTAGTACCCTTAAAAAAAAAACAGAAATTCCATCTCAGTTCCAGCCAAACAAATCACATAAAGAAGAGTAATCTAGAATGGCTTCACTGTAAATCTCACCCTAATTTCATTTGTATCTAAAAAGACAAAAACAGTTATTTTGATTTCTTCTATGCACCATGTCTCTGCTGATGATGTTTCCTCAGGGAAGCCTGAAATCATTGCTTCTTATAACCTAACAAAGGGAGGTGTTGATAGAGTAGACCAAAAATGTGCTAACTACACAGTGGGCCAAAGAACCCGGCACTGGCCTATGGTGGTTTTTTTACAATTATTGATGTTGGTTCAGGTGAAAATTGTTATATTCTTCTTCAGAGCTACAGGGATGTTGAAAAATTGACTTGATTTGTTTACATGAAGACAAAGAGCTTGATTCATCCATATGTAATGGAGAATAGAAACTACAAGGAGTTTACCTTGAACTGGTATTTTCAATCAAGAGGATATTAAAGTTTGAAGATCATCCAGTAGATGTACCAGAATTCTTTGAAAGTCGAATAATATGTTCATTTTGTCCTCCAGAGTTAAAAAAAGGACCAGATATCCTTGTCAGCAATGTGGAGCAGCCATTTGCCTAGAATGCGCAAGAAGATCTGCAGACTGTTTCAAAAAATGTGGCTTTGAAAAGACTTATATCTAAAGAATTTGTAGGTTTTTAAACTTTTCCTATTTTATTTTGTATTTTTGGATTCGTTTTGTATAGTTTGTAAAAGAAAAAGGTAATTATTTAGTAAAAAAAAAAATAATATACTCTCACATTTATTTACCTTTTAAACAAAAACTAATGTTTCTTTTAGTATTATTTAAAAGTAAATCTTATACAATAACCTTAAGTTTAATTAATATTTTAATTAAAAACATGTTTGAAATACTGTAACTTAAGAATATATTGTCATTTTCAGTTCATTAAGAATACATTGCATCTAAGCTTTTGCATGGAAAATTCACAGCCATCTGCAGGACTATGGGGTATGAGAAAATATCAATGGAACTTCTACAAATCATTCAACCAGATTCCCAAGGAAGTTTATTATGGTATTTACAGTAATATCGTTAAAGAACTCAAAGGGAGGGGATATTAGGGTTACACAAAATAAAAAATTTAAAGGGATAATTGAATAATTAATTAGTGTATGTGACTTACGTTGGATTTCTAGTTAAAAGCGCTAAGTAATATTGCCTGTAATAATATTCATTATTTACTGATATTGAGCAGTAATTCTGCTATATAATGGGAATGAGCTTTTATAATTATGAGTAATACACATTTTGAACAAAAAAAATTGACAATTTTTTGTTCCTACTATTCTCTTACTGATTCCCCTCAACCTATAATAAATTTCCAAGTAGCAAGATCATCTAACTCAAACTAGCAAAACAGAAAATTTAAATAATCTTTCTGTATGGATTTAAGTATTCAAACTGTAAATATTTAAAAAGCTCTTTTAACAGTAATAAGGTCTAATTTACAAATCATACAAATGGTTTATGTTTCTCTTTGAACAAAATATCAATTCTAATTTCAAAAGCAATGTGAAATGGCCTCTTTATCCATTCAAGCAATAAAGCCAATACAAAATATAAAGGTAAATACAACAAAAAAGTTACTATATTACTTTCATAATATCAATATCGTGAGTAGCTACTTAACCTCAAAAATTTGAAAGAAAAACATTTCAAGGAATTAAGGTAGTATGATTATAATCAATTAAGAGACTGAATATCAACATCTGGCTCTTTTCAATAACATATTAACGTAGTAAAAGATTGAAAAGTACTTAAATAATGAACTATCAACACTTACCTCCTCATTTATGACAGTAGCATTGCTTAACGACCTTAAGGCAGAAGTAATCTTCCGCCCTAAATCTGCTAACACCATTTTTTATTAAAAAGTATAAAAACTTCCTATATATATAAAAATATTAACACAAAATTCGACACGGATGCTACGAATTTAGTTTTAGCTACGTTTGGTTTTATAGGTTATTCCACAACAGCTGTTTTCAGGCCAACATGGCATATTGTTGGGCCACTATGGCGATCAGACAAAAAAACGTCTGTAAGAAACATAAATGACTTGTTATTAACTAATTTAAACGGGAATAGAATCCAATTTATCATTTAACTATTATCGAAGTCGCAAATCAGACACGCATAGCCCACGATGATAATTAATACCTTTTATAAAGCAATTTCCACGTGTAGATGTCAGTAGCTGCAGGACACAAGTTACGGTAGTTTCACACAGATGTCGGACTATACGCTAGTCTTACTTGGTTATTCCATGAAGATTAGAATCAAACTAACAACGTAACGAATTTATTTACCGTGACTAAAATCTCTTTCTATATTTTGAGTTTCTTTTTTTTAAATACTCTGAAGTGTAATTTATTTCCCATGCTTATACATAATTATGGTAACAATATGTTGTAATCGTAGGTGGCAAACTTGTCATCTCGGCAAATAAACTGAGACAGTAGTGACAAAACCGCAGACTTCGAAGATATGAATGTTAATGTCGCTGTTCTTGTGATAGTAAAATTACAGTACACTAATATTTTAATGCAATAATTGTTGAATGACAGCTATTTAACAAATTTGAGTATGTTTTTTTAGTAATACCCAATTTCCCCGTCATGAGTAATCGTACACTTTGGTACCAATTCACGTATTCTTCATCCATTTCTTGCATAAATTTCGTTATACTGAATTTCAGAACATATTTCGTAGTTGAACAGGTTTATCTACTATAAAAAAAACTTTTTAGTAGTGACCAGAGGTGTATAAAAATTTATGCTTACACATACTTCAAACTTAAAAGAAAATATTTCGACGGTTTTTAATCATGCGTAGATGCTAGTAATCGATAAAAGCTGTGGAACAAATGTTCGATTAGTTTGTTTATAAGTTGTTCGTCAGAATAGCGACTTCTCAGATTACACATTTATTAATTAACATTGTACGTGATCTTTTCCGAAATTGTAGGGGAAATGTTGCGATAAAAAGAATCTTTTTTCTTTTTAATTGATTAAGCAATTTATTTTTTGTGTTATTTATATGTTTATAAATATGAATCGGGAAACGACTGATCCAGAAGGTAAGTAAACTGCCCCATTTTTTTTCAAATATAATGTCAGGCTTATAGATTGCACGTATATTTTTTCAGATGGATTTATTTTGAAAATTATTATGCCCGATATTGGCGCATCCTATTGATAACCCATAACCTCTGTTTCTCTGTAGTTTATGGTCCTAGGCATCCTTTTTGTAGCCTCAAAGTTAATAAAAATCTTAAAACCAATTATATATAATATTAATTTCTTTTCACTTTTAGAATTTGAATTTGTCGTAATTGTTCTCATCTAGGTAGGTTGTTTGGTCAGTCCCCAATTTGATATAATTTCTTATTGGCAATTTTTAATCTGTTTAAATCTTTATTTTAAATCAGTTTATTAAGGTGTATTTTAAAGAATTTAATGTATACTGGAAGATGTAATATAGTACACCTTCCAGTATAATTAGGTATAAAATTCTTCGAGTATAATCTTTGGATTTTAAAATTTTTTAATGGAAATTGTTATGTCTTGTTTATATAAGTAGCAAATTTTAACCACTAATTATCATTTAAAGTTTTACCAGTCTTTTCCACTTTAGTATAAAGTTAACATTATTCAAGTGTCTACTTATCATAATTGTTATTCATAACTGAAAAGTTAGTGTACACAGCAATAACATTTGACAATTTTTAGGTCTGTTCATTAACAGCATCATGAAAGAAGATTGCAGCTAAGATACTCTTAAATAAAATTAATAAGTTGAATGAAATCTTATATTTCATTTTAATATACAAACCAAATTTTAGTATCTGGATTTGCTTATAATATGGTGTTTAATAATAAGGAGGTTGTTAAAAGATTTTTATAACCTCGACTTATTCAAATATAATTTTTCTTGGTAATCAAATTTACCAATTAAAATATTACTACTGTAGTATACATTAAAAGAAATATTACTAATGTAATAATATTAAAATATTACTGGACTATTACTTATTTATTTAATTTTATTTATGCGTATGTACATATTGATATGTTGAGCATTGAAGGCACACAAAGATAAATACTTCTGAAATGTAATTATTAGTAGTTCAGTTTATTGAATGTTATTAATATATTTAGAGCTGGTGAGAAAATAAATAATAATTTATTTGTTAAAATAAACATTATGCATGAAAATATATGTGAGTGTTAATTTTAATAGAGTGTGAGAAACTATGGAGCTTTAGGTGTGATGGCTCCATCTTTTTCAGATAAATTGTTCTTAAACACGAATAGAAGAAAAGAGAGGAAATTAGCTAAGGGAGTTATGTTAGGAATATTTTTCTAAAACTACAGCTTGTTCACTACCTATTAGTAAACCTTTTTAAATATGACTTCTTTTTTAATATATTCGTAATTGATAGAAACCTGCAACATCTAATGTCTAGTCTTAATGTTTACTTTCATGACACATTGCTTTTTAATTTATGTTTAGAATTTTAGTTTCAGTTTAGCAATTGATTTAGAATGTAGTCATCCTAGAATACTTAAACTGCCTTTCAAATATTTATTATAGCATATAATTAAAACATTCATTATTTGACTGTTGTAATATGTATTTAGCTGTTAAAAGTTTCTTTATTGGTTTTCTAGTTTGTATTTTTAGTCCATTTCTAGTGTTTTAGTGCAATACCTGTGCATAATCCTAGCTTGTCTGCCATATTAAAGATAGAATAAAGCAGCAACAATGTAAAATTGGCTGGCTCTAATTAATTTATAATATCAAGATCATTCAAAAAGTTCACCGCCTGTCACAGATCTGGTGCAAGTGTGACCAAATCAGCGGTGTTGTTTGTCAATTATGATCCTATAGATTGAGTCCTACAACATTTCAGATTTATGCATTTAGTTACTTCTTTGTGACTATAGAATAAACCAAACTAGTTTTGAAATTTTCAGAAAAATGGATAAAATTAAAGTTAAAGCTGTTATAAAATACAGTGTTTTAAAAGCAAACTCCAACAGACTTAAAAAAAAAGTAAGATTCCACTTTAAAGTATTGTGAATTTTATATAATATTTTGGGTATGAAATAAACTTTCTGCTTGCTGAGTTTTTTAAATCGGTCAAAACTTCATTTGACTGAATACTTCTCAAGGGTGTTTAGATGTATTTAAATGCAATTGTACTACACTTCTTCAATGTTTTATAATAGTAGATGAGACATGGATTCACCATTACAAGCTAGAGACTGAGAAGTGGGTGGAGCAGGTGGAAATGCACCAAAAAAATTGAAAATAATTCCATCTGCAGGAAAAGTCATAGCTGTAGTTTTTTTATTCTTGTGGTGTGGTACTTATAGACTAGTTCTTGTCACTAGCGTTCTTTCACCACGATATTGCAACTCCACACATTTTGGGTTGTTCCTCCATTGTTCTTTGAAGGCCTTCCATATATGTAGGGTTTGGCTCCCAATGATAATTTCCTGTTCTGAAACTTGAAATGACCAAAGAGATAGGTCATTACTCAAATATTCACTTCAAAAAATGAGCTTAAAGCTGCTCAACAGCCGCCTATTTTGCAGAGCTTGACAAATTGCATTATACTTAGAGAATTAAAAGTTAGGTAGTCGCCGGTCTAAATGAAGTGACTGCAAGGTGACTGTTGAAAGTAAAAATAGTCTGAAAATCTTGTTTTCTTTGTCAGGTCGAGAACTTTAAGGTGTATGTTTATGCTAGAAGAAGAATAAACCAAAGAATTTATTTCTTCTGATGCTAAGGGGCATTATTTAATAATCAAAATTATTTATATTTTATTAATATATTAATAAATTAGTTTCAATGTAGTCATGATCCATTTGTTTTGGAAAGGATTTATAGTAAATAAACTTAAAATAAAAAATGTATAATATAATTATTTCTAAAATTCTCAAACAGAATACCATGTTTACTTTATCCTTTTTTTCATTCCTCTTTTTAATAACACAGTAGTTCCTTTCTTTGATAAAATCAGTCTTGATATGATATCTTTTATTGGATGAAGGTAGGTCTTGATGTTAAATTGAAGATGAAGATTATTATATGTATCTCTTGTGGGATATTATAACAACCTTTGGAAAAACAAAAAACACTATTTTTCAATAATTTGTCAATTTTACTTACGCAATGATTTTCCCCAATTAATTTCATATGAATATATCGCTGTAACTTCTTATTCATTGTGTCTAATGCATAGACACTTTTTTCCCAGGACCACCATTCAGGTATTGCTTCAGAGGATGAGATGAATGACAAGTTTTGTAGTGTGTGAAAAATGCCATGTCTGTCTGACTGGGATTTGAACCCGAGACCTCCGGATGAAAGGCCGAGACACTACCACTCACACCACAGAGGCTGACCAACACATAGACATTTGATGGACTACAACTAACATATATGCACCTGGTGATTGAGTGCCCTCCACTTATAGAGAGTTATATTGTGATCCAGACTTACAACTTAATAAAAACTAATATTCTATGATCTTCCTTGTCTTTGTATAAAACAGCCTAGTTGCATGTAAAGACAACAAATCACTGCATATTATTTGTTGTTTGCTATTATTAAAGTTATACTTTATTTTTTCTTAACTGTTTATAACTTTAGTTCAATATTACTGCTGTTAAAAAATTATTTTTTTAATATATTTCATATAATTACTGATAGTAATCAGTAATAATAATATACTGATAGTAATTTTTTAACAACTACAGACCAACAGCCACAGATGAGATGAATTTTGTAATCTATAAAAGATGTCAAGCATAATTTGTATTTGAACTCAGGACAAACTTATAATTCTCTTATTGTAAACTTTAATACATTAAATAGTATGTAGTATAACTGCCTTCATTGTATATAAAAAGCTTAATTCCATAACATATATAATTGTCAGTTTTAAGTAGACTGCCTGCCCCTCTGTTAAGACAAATTGAGTAGAAAAATTTCTTATAGTAGCTTTAAAGATAATTTTATATATTGTTCTCTATTGTAAATTAACATTACTTTTACACACGTGATTAATTTTTACACAACTGCCCAAAAAAGAGTGTAATGTATTTAGGGTGTATGTATGTTTATACCACTGCAGCAGCTCAACGGCTGAACCAGTTTAGATATATGACCCTTATCCTTAAGGAATCCGTATGTTACCAGGAGTGTTATAGATTGTATTATAGGTATATATTCATTTAAATAAATTTAAAAGATTTGAAAAAAGTTATATAAAAATACTATTTACAAAATTGTCACCTGCACACTCTTGATATTTTCTTGAAAATGTTCTTTTTTTGGCAGTTGTGTTTTTTAATCTTTACTATTAAATAAAGAGGAAGAGGGTTTTTGTTTGATTGAGATAAAGCAAAAGACTACTCAATCAATCACAGCCAAAGGCATAACTGTGAAGGTTTTTAGATACAGCATCTCAACAAAAAAAAATATATATATATATATTTTAATATATGAAGAGTGGAGATTTGCTGGTTGAAGCACCAAGTTTAATGAATTGAATTAATAAACTGTGAACTGTGAGTCCCAATCACTGTATGAGCTGTGTTTGAACTGGGTGATTTGAATCATTCGAAGAATAATATTACAAAAATAATAAAATTAAATTTATGTTAAATAAAATGATATTAAATAATTAATTTAAAATAAATAATAATTATTATTAATAAATTTAATAATAATTTAATTAAATTTATTAATAATATATTTATTATTAAATAATTAATTAATTATATTATTTTATTAAATAAATTTAAAAATTTCTGTTTAACAACAATGGGTTTTCCTATAGAGACTGCGTGTAAGTCTAGAGAACTGAGGTATGCGAGCTCCTCATGGGAAGCCAATCATCATTAACCCACCGGGTTGGTGTGTGATGAACTCAACATTGCAAATCGGCTGATTTCAAATTTGAAAGTTCTAAGGTCCAAATCCTAGTTAAGGCAGTTAATTTTATTTGTGTACTAGATTGTGCACACCAGTGTTCTTTGGTGGTTTGGGTTTCAATTAACAACACATCTCAGGAATGGTCAACCTGAGACTGTACAAGACTACACTTCATTTACATTCATACATATCATCCTCATTCATCCTCTGAAGTAATACTTTATGATGGTTCCAGAGGCTAAACACAAAAAGAAATAAAATTCAGACCAATCATCATCATCAACTGGTAACAAATTGAGTACTCTTATAATATCTGCAAACAATAGTCTGACCTCAAAATTCAAGTGGGGTATTTGTTGTTAGGTTGAAAACTAACTTTTGCAAGCATCAGGTACATTTTCGATCCAACAGATCATGAATTTTTCATTATCAAAGGTGTGTGTACTTCGGTTACCATATTTACTATTATTCTGTCTTTTGTAAGTTAGTTTTTTTCAGGTTTCTATAAAGCCTGAATACTATAATTATTATTTATCAGTATTGTTCTCACAGCAATGAGGAAAACATATACTGCAGGCAGTGTAGCCCTCTTGGTGGATGGGAATGGTGACAAAGCAAGCTCTGTGGCCATGGGTAGGCCCCGAGGAGCCCTGAGTTGGCTCTGAGATTGCTTGAAATTATAAAATATAAAGAAAATTATTCTACTACTTTGTATCTAATGTTAATATCTTACATGCCACTGTAGCATACAACATAACGTGGTATTGATCACATCTAAATCGTAGTGAATTAATATGGGTGTAGTTAATGAAATGTGTTGTTAATCACAATGTAATTTAACCTTTAAGATTGAGAATGTGATTAATTCATGTGAAAGGAAATTTTCTTAAATATAACTTGCAAAAAATGTTAGATTCTTTTTAAATATATTTTTTGGGTAACCCTGTAACAGTACAAATTTATTTATTTTTTTTAATACAATAATAAATGCCAAAAGTTTTTGGCATTTATTTTTGATTTTATTTTTTTAACAATCTGTTATATAAGCTGAAATTAGGTTTAAGAAAAAATTTTATATTGGAAATTAGAACAAATTATGTATTTAAAATTTTAAATATTAAACAACTCACTTTCAAGACTGCTTAATATGATTCTCATTAATTATTTAGTAATTTTAAAGTATTACCATGATGTTCAATCAGTATTTATAGCCTACGTTATCACAATGTATTGTGATTATTTATTTCTTTTAGTTTTTAAGCTAATGCTTAGGAATTAGTAGAACATACGTACAGAATTAGTCATGATAAAGGGATCTTGGGCAAGAAAATTACTACTCTTTAGTTAACATAGTTTTTCACCCTACCAGTTTTCCCTTACCTTCTTCCTCATTATCGGTTTTATGTTTGTGTACACCTCACCTTACCAGATTCTCCATGCTAAAGATGTTAGGATTTGAAGAATCCTTGTTAGGGACTAATATTGTTTCCTGTCTGGTGACTGCATAAACAGAATTTCCTGTAAGGGAATTCTGCCTTAGGCTTATTCATTACAATTATTAGGAGGGGAATTATAGCTATTTTAATTTACCCTCCCAGTAACCAATATAGTCATAAAAAAGTTTTATCTATTGTTAGCTGTTAATTGTTATTATTATATCTTTTTAATTTCTTATTCTACTTATCTTTGTATTTCATAATGCTATCCTGATCAAAGTTTTCCTGTGGATTTCTGTAATCACTCTTGGCAGATACTAGTATAACAGTTCTCTTTGTTATCAGTGGAATGCTGCCTGCTGTTTATTTATCCAGTTGCCCCAGTTTTAATCCTGATTTTATTATAAAACTAAAAATATATATATTTTTGTAAATGAATCTTGTTTAATTTTTTAAATTTATTAGTTAACTTTTACCAATTTTTTTTTTCAAAGCAGATCTTACACAAACTGTGGAGGAGGTACGTTCAAAACTGGAAAGCATGAAAAAACTAATTGCCGAAAAAGATGCTGAAAAAGGTATTTATAATTTGTTTATTTTACACTTTAAAATTTTTTGATTTTATTATTAGTGATTTGAAATCTTTTTGGTTGATACATTTTATTCTTTGTCTTTTAGTTTTTAAAGTAGAATTTCAGTTATTCAGACCACTAAATTTTGAAATTTGTGATTATTTTTACTGCTTGTGGGAAAAACAACTTGGATCTTAAGTATGAGAGCTTCCCGTTAATTACATAAGTATAACACAGTGTTTAAGCCATATCTGCGGAGAAATTTTATCCCAGGAAGGAATTTACGATTTTCCATGTTTGATATGTAAAAATCATATCAGAATAATTTAAAATAATTTTTAAAAATGTTGAAAGTTTCATTGAACAGTTTTAATTTTAAGTAAGAAATAGATATACTGCAGCTATTCATCAGTTCTTTAAACATTATTCATTCGTGATTCAATTTTTATGTACAAAAAGTGGATAATGTATTCAGTCTTTACCAGGAATGTTTAACCTTGTGCTTTGTGCTAACATAATAAAGAATATTTGCTGCATTTTAATTTTTATATTTATAAAGGAATAAAATACCTAGGTCCATTTTTGTTAAAAAGTGTTTTTTATATTTAAAGTTTTAATGGTTTAAAATTAACACTGTTTTTCATGAATCAAGAGTATTGTTTGTTTAAAATTATGTTTTTTATATTAAAAAAGAAAATTGCTTCCATTATATTGGCATATATTTTTTTCTTTTTGTTATTTACTTCCAGATAATTAAGTTGTAGAATTTTTTTTAGACTTTACTAATTCAAAACTTAAAATATTTGTTCAATGTTACCAATAAATAAACCAACAATTGGAAATTTTGAAATAATTAAATTTTTTGGCAAAATATGTTTCTTCGTTCCCATATCCTAATTTTAGTTTTAAACTAAGAATTAAATATTAAGTAAAAACTGGTTAAAAGTGGTCTATTACCTGACAGAATTTATTATAGTGTGGAGAAGTTTAAAAAATATAATTTTATAATTAAATCTATAATCAACTGTGACAGACTGGCATTAAAAATTAATTTATGATATAACAATTATATATATATCCTGGTGATTTTGCAACACTGGGAACATCTCAGGGAGTTCAGTCCAAAAGAATTGAAGGAGGAATAAAGAAAAAAGTAATAATTTTTCTCTATTGTGATGGCAAGTTGAGTTGAATGATTTTGTTTTTAATAGATTCTATGGACTGAAATAATAAACTTAATAAAAAAAATTGCATTAAACAGATTTTTTTATAAGTCTAAAAGTCTAACCAATTTCTTTTTCTGGTTACCTTTCTTATTACAGATTGTATTTGTAAGTAAGTAAACCGTGCTGTTTTTATATAGATTGCATATTGTTTTATAGTAATTTTATATCACAACCTTGATCATCATTTAATGATACAGCGAGAGTATTTTACTCCGGTTTTTTTCCTGCAATAAAGCAAAACCTTTTGCTAGTTCTGTCATTAACTTTACAATTCCTCATATGTTTAGCATTGTAACTTTAATGTTATATAAGTTTTGTGGTTATTATTTTTTTATTCTTTAAAACTCAATAATAAATAATTTTCTGTTATTAATAAATCCCCCTAGAGTTTTCACATTTCAGTTTATTTTTTCAATATATGACTTATGAAATCAGCTGACCTACTTTGTCAGATCAAAGGTAACTTTTTTTGGACACATTACTTCTTACTTTACAACTAATTATATACATGATGCGTAAAGTCATTATCTACTGCACACTCTATTTTATTATTATAACGAATATATTTCAGAAATTTTGTATTTTTGTTGTAGTTGTAAAAAAAAATTCTTCGATGGTGTTGGTTGCTTGGGTTAGGAAATGTTTGTGTTGCAGAAAACTACACATTTAATCATTACAGAAATTTGTTCATCTTCTTACAATAATTGTTACTTTCAGAGTGAGTTACTTGAAACTTTTCATTGTATCTCTCTGCTTCACCCATTCTTCCAAAATATTTCACTAAGAATATAGTTCTATATCTGTTTCTTCCTTTTTTCAATATATGAATGCATTGTTTTAATTTTTATTATGTTCAATGATTTTTGTTGTTATGGTGAAATAATTGGTTTATAGTTTATTACTTTGCATCCTTTCTGTTATTCACGAAATTATAAAATTTTGAATATAAATGATTGCTTATTAAGTTTTGTTAATGCTCTTGTCTATTTATGATCAATTAATATTTTTCTAACTTTACTGCTAGGATGTGACTCTTTTCTTATAAAGTTGATATTAGGGACATCAGAAGTTGGTGTTCAAGTACTATATTGGAAGTAAATTTAATTAAAAAGTCTAGGGAAGTTATTCTTTAAGTTTGACAGTGTCTGCTTGATGTGCCCAATTTACTGACAATGTAATAGCAGTCTGTTTAAAATGACTGTTTCTGTTCCAAGTACAACAGAGTGATATACGTTCCATCATTCCAGTCTTTTATGTAAAAGACAAAACTACTGTATTGCCAACTTGTTTCAGGTTTTATAGATTTTATAAAATTATAAATATGTCAAAAAATTTTGTGAAATTACAGAGAGAAGTGATGATCGTTTTTAATATAACTGTGGAACTTCTTAATTGCTGATAAAAATATTCAGGAGTATCAGGAACTTTCTGTATGAAATTTATTATAGGCAGTTTAGTCTATTAGGAATTGTCCTCTTGTGATTTTATGATTAAGAGAACAGATGCTAGACTTATGTGATGTTAAAATTAAGAAACTCCTTCCCATAAATACCAAACAAATGTATTGATGTGCGTGTGTCTGTTGAAAAATAAATTGAGGAATGTGTTCTAAATATATTATAGCTTAAAATAAGATGTTTTAATAGTATTTTCTAGCCCTTGCATTTTTACTTTCAAAATACCTCTTATAATTGTTTGATTAATTCTTCTAGTCTTTTTTCTAATAAGTGCTGTATTGTTATACTTTGTCTACTTTCTTCTTGAATGAAGTTAGCTATAATGTGTATACATTTGTAGTAAAACTTTGTGGATTAATCATATTTATCGAAATTATTCATCTAGTCCCTGGGCACTTAGTTTTTTTAACTCACTGAATTGATTATTTAAGATATAATTATTATTTTTTATTACTATACATCACTCAACATTTCCTCTCTAGTATTTAAAATATTTAACAATTTATATAATTTTATTATTTTTGAATTTTCTTAGTTTATTTATTTAATTGAGTTGTGAAGAAAAAAAGCTTTTTCACAATGTTTAATTTAATTTCCACCAAGAAAAAAATTTGAATAATCAATTATTATGATGTAGAAATGCTAACAAATTTTTTATTTCATTTTGATGATGCAATTTTTATCCATTATGAGCTGGATATTTCACATAGTGGTTTATTAGTCAGTCATACGTTGCACTTCTTTCAAGTCCCTAATTATTTGCATTTTGGTTGTAGAAATAATAACTATGAATTAAATATTTTTCTTATACGACTAACTGCTTCTAGAATAGGTAAAATATGTTTGTCACTGAAAGTGAAGTTCTGCCTGTTGAGGGCTAAGTTGCAAAGTAACTTAGAAGAGTGTAACTTTAGTAACTTTATGCACGTGAGTGTAAGCAGATATTTATTGACAGGTATTTTCAAATTGTCTTCCTAAATCAGCTGATTTGGAAGTCGAGAGTTCCAGCGTTCAAGTCCTAGTAAAGCCAGCTATTTTTACATGGATTTGAATACTAGATCGTGGATACCGGTGTTCTTTGGTGGTTGGGCTTTCAATTAACCACACATCTCAGAAATGTTCGTCCTGAGACTGTACCAGACTACACTTCATTTATATTCATACATATCATCCTCATTCATCCTCTGAAGTATTATCTAAATGGTAGTTACCGGAGGCTAAACAGGAAAAAGAAAGAAAAGGTATTTTCAAGTTATGTAGGTTGTTTTTGGGACCGGGTTGGTCTAGTGGTGAACGCGTCTTCCCAAATCAGCTGATTTGGAAAGCGAGAGTTCCAGCGTTCAAGTCTTAGTAAAGCCAGTTATTTTTACACGGACTTGAATACTAGATCATGGATACTGGTGTTCTTTGGTGGTTGGGTTTCAATTAACCACACATCTCAGGTTTGGTCGAACTGAGAATGTACAAGACTACACTTCATTCACACTCATACATATCATCCTCATTCATCCTCTGAAGTATTATCTAAATGGTAGTTACCGGAGGCTAAACAGGAAAAAGTAAACAGGAAAAAGAAAAAGGTTGTTTTTGGGATAATTTACAATGCAATATTCTAGGACTAAATAATAAAATCACTGTTGTATCCTCTTTTTGTAGTTGCGAGATATAGTGTATCATCACCTGTGGTTTTTATTATGAAACTGAACATTTTGCTTTTTTTATGATGTTTAACCTCATTCTGTTAAATTTTTCAGTGCCTAAATAATTTAATACGATACCGATTTTACAGTTCTAATTTCATTTTAAATATAATTTTTAAAATCTTAATTCTTGTTTGGGTAGGGATAGACAGTTTTTTGGGGGTCAATTTTCTTAGAATTTTGCTAACAACCTCAATTTATATTAAGCCTCAGTACATGCATGCATATTTTACCATTTTTAAAGAAATTTGCCCCAAAATTCCTCCTTCCCCAAAAATCAAAAAACTATCTTCATTTATTGCATATTTTTTATTCAATTTTTTTTTATATCTTCCTAAGCATAGTAATAGTGCAAGTGACCCAAAAAATACTTTAGGGGCAATATTGTTTGAGGGGGAGCCAATCAAAGTTTAAAAATATATATTTTTTTAAAATATTTTTTGGTTTATTAGCATGTATCATTATTTTTCCGCTATATAAGAATAAATAACCAATGTCAAGAAAGTATTACAATTTTGTTATCAGCATTTTTTTATAATCTTATCTATACTGTTACCATTATTTAGATTGCTTTACTAAGTACAGTGAATTCTGAATGAATATTAATAAAATATACGTTTGGAGAAATTTAACTGAATAGTTTTGTTATTAATTGTTACTATTAGAAAAAATTAAACAATTGGGTTGATATGTTACAAAATAACTAGAATTATTTATTTTTTATTTCTTGTGAAGTTCAGGCTTTTCTCAAAATATGATATTTTAGCATATTTTTAAATATATACGAGTGTAATGTATAAAAGACATTTGAAACGCCCTGTTAATAATTATTTCCATCATTAAACTTCATACTAATGAAAAAGTTAATGAAAATGTAATAAATGAATTTTACCTAAGAATCATTTATTAAAAATATTTTCAGTGTTTAGCATTAAAAAATAATCTATTTTCCTGTTATCTTTATGTTTTTGATATAAGTTATCCCGATAAATGATTAACAACTCATATTATAAATTACAGTGATTACCTTTTAGCTTAATTTGTGTATAATGTTAATTTTTTTCTTTTATCAATTGATAAACAAATAAATATATCTTTAAGCCACATCAGATTAAAATAAACATAAAATATTTTGTTTTTTAATAGCTTTGATTAATCCTTTAACGGTTCTTTATTTTAGCAGAAAATCATATTAATTATGCCTTTTTTTCCCACTAAACCTTTGTTATTTTTCCTTTTTTTTATCTATACAATGAAATATGACAAAACTACTAATTTAAGGACCTATTTATGTACTTGTCTTATCATGCAATGTAAAAAATAATATTTAAAAGTTCAATTATATCACCATCATTTACATTTGATGTACAAGCTATTTTTTATAATAAATATCACTTAGAGTACCTAGTTGTTGCATCAATAACATAGTAAAATATTACTAAGTAATTCAAATAATAACACAGAAGATCATTTACTCACATAAAAAATTACTAAACTTAGGTTATTTATTTACTTATGGTCACATCCACAGACACAACAGTTGGAAATAAAAATGTGATTGAAAGTTACATGAAAATAATGATAAAAAAATGAAAACGATAAAAGAAAACAGTAAATAACACAAAGAAGTAATAAAACTAAAACATAAACAACTTAAGGAACGATCTGATCAACAAAAACAAATGCATGGTTAACAACTCTTCAAAAGGATATGAAACAAGACATATAGAATAGAGAACCGATATGCTACTAGCATTTCACCATTAAATTAGAGTAAAAAAAATACACCGTAAAATTAAGAGTAAATATGGAACTAGACTCACACGCATTGCAAAAATAACTCATCAAAAAACAGAATAGAAGAGGTCAATTCATAATGACAGATTATTTTGTCAGAGGCACTTATTATCAAGGTAGTTAGTTAATGACGAGTTATCTCATCAAAAACTGGTAAGGGGTTAATTATAAAAAACAAGTTTTCTTTATGTTAAAATTGTTAACACATTATAATATTATTGATTATCTTTAAGTTACTGCTTTTAAATTTTTGTGTTCCATGTGCTATACATAGTAATTAGAATACTTAATAAGAGAAGATAATTAAGAGGTTTTCAGTTCTCTAAAATTCACATAATTGGCTGTAAGTATTTAAACTTATTGCAGGGTTTCTTATACTTTTAATGCAGTTTGCTATAATAAGAGTACATTAATTATGTTTAATGTCACTTAAATTAAACATAGAGTAAAGCCAAACATTTTTATACTTAGAATTTTGGGTGATTCTTTGGATGATACTACTATGGTAATAGCTCTATTATCAGCCTCTAGTTATATATCAATTACAGCACTGTTATCAGCCTTCTAGCTATGTATGAATTGTAATTGTGTAAGTGTTTCATTCTTCATTTGCATGTTTCTAAAGTCTTCAGGCAATGGGAAATTGTTTGTTTTATAGATCTCAACTCTCTAATAAAATAATTCACAGAAAGATGTTATCTTCATTTTTAAAGATTTCACCTTTTCAAATTGAATTAACCTTTTTAATGTGAATCCTGCTCATGATTTAAACCGTCATAGTAGTAATATAAAATAACCTGTCTTGCTTTAGTAGTCTCAGGAGAGTTTGAAGACATCCATAGCAATGATTGAACCTTGATTTTTGCATACTGCCTACATAACAGATTTTCAACCCCAGTTTCTAAAGCATTAAGAAATTTTCAGATATAGTTTATCCTGCATAACATCAGGAAGAGACCCATTTTACTCGGTTGAGACCCATCGTGGTAAAAATTATTCAGCTATCTTCATTTGGACATTCAAATTGGGTGTGCTGAATTTCCATTAATACAGATATTAGTTTAATCTCTTTATGTTAATTTTTCACGATTAGATTTGAAATTTGTTAATATGTTGGTTTATAAACAACTTTAGTGACTGAAACATTTACAGTTTTCCACTGAAGTTCACCCTTTTTTTGAAACGCTAGGTTTTTTTAGATTTGTTTAACCCCCTGTTGTGAAACATTGATATATGTTTGCTAAAACTTATGTTTTATTTCAGCTTGAATATCGCTGAGCTTTCGGCAAAACTGTGATACAGTAGCAATGTTACAACACACTTTCTGATAATACTTCAAAAACATAAGCACTTCATCACTTTACTAACAAGTCTAGAAAAAGTGACCCTTCAGTTCAGTGTTAACTGCTCTGCTATCCTAAGAAAAAGAAGTGAAAAGAAAAGTGTATTCTTTTATATTCTCAAGAAAAAGCAAAGTTCAGATATTTTTTGAGCAGATTTTTAATACTGTAATAGAATATAATATAATACAATATAATTGTAATAGAAAAGTTTTAGGTAAAGTAAAAAAGAGATTGGAAAAGTAATCTTTAGACTGGATAAATGTGTAATAAAAAATAAAAACAAAGCCAATATTTTATATTGACCCATCAATTCATAGGATTGATTAAAAATCACATTGCAAATGTGTTGTATTATTTCTTTGATTGACTTTTCATATCGTTGCATAACATTTATCTTGCATTACATTATTTACTTGAAGCTACTTTGTTAGTCTACACATTTTTGCATTTTAGAATTTATTATTAATCTCATTTGAAAATAACAAAATCATTAAAAGTTACAGGATCAAAATTGTTTTGAAAGAAAATGTGCATGCTTCCTTTTTTAAGTACAGATTTAATAAATTTGACCCATATATTAATACAACAGATTTATAAAAAAAAAAATAATTATACAAGAAAATTAGTTTTTATACTTCCTTTTGTGATACACAACTTCACCAGATATTATATTCTTTTCCGATCAGCCATTTTTAGGAAACTGCACAAATCTGCTGACCATAAATTTTTTCTATCTTCCCAGTTTTAGGTAGGTTTTATAAGAAAGCTACTTACTGTAATGGGTACCATGATTCGACTTCTGGAAAATTTTGACATATCTTTACATTCATTACACATCACATTTCAAAGACAAAAAATCATACTTCCCTTAATAGGCACAGTATCCAATCAGTTCCAAGTGTTCGTTACTCCTCTAAACATTACCTAAAACTTTTGTCTGAAGCAACTTTTGATATGACCAGCCCTTCGGCAAGGAATGACCAAAATGTTGTTGAAATTGTATGAAGATAGGGCTTGTCGTATGCTAAACATGTGAAACCTTTTTTTCACATGCAACCATTGTTATATTGAGTAAATTTGAAGTTTTTCTTAACTTTAAGGTGGAAATCTTTTTTATCCCCTACTTAGCACTAGTGAAATCTACCTTCTAGTAGTGAAAGCACACTTCTGGTTTGCCGAAAGGAATATATTTTTTTTTTAAGCTTGGATGTACTGCATTAACAATTTGAACTTTGTTATTTAATTGAAACAGACAAGTTTTGAAATTACAGATTTATTCTTGTAATAATTATAAATATTTGAAAAAATCCAAATCATAATGTATGAAGTATTATCCCAGAAATAGTTTTGTTAAAATTAATAAATTTTTCAAGTTATAGAAAGTCACAGTATATTTTATTTTTGTTTATTTCATTAGTAATATATCTTTATTTCAGGCAGTAAACCAGCACAAGCAGAAAGAGCAAGATCTGCAAGTATTATTGATGGAACATTCCTGAGTGCTGTGTTTAGTGTTGTTCTTGTTTTAATTATCTGTGTTAGCTTCTATGCTTTTAAAAATCTTTATCATGCTATTGTTAAAAAATTCCATTTACGGCATACTGAACTGTAGTTGATTTATTGTTTTTTTCCTATTTTTTTTATTCTTATATTTTATATCTCATCAGCAATATTTATATACATAATTCTTATTACATGAACTTATAATAATTTATATTAAATTAATTAGTTAATTTAGTGATAGTGATTAGATGTATGTTAAAAAATCTGGTCAAGTTTTTTATATTTTCTTTATATATATTAATTATATTCCATGAAATTCTGTGACTTCTCAAATTTATAACCAAAGAATAAAAGTTAAGTTGTAAATAAAATTCTATCTCTTCTGTATGTTCATATTTTATTTCCTGTACGGTCTTTGGGTATACTCTTAGTGCAACCAGATTTACAGATTGCTGGTAAAAATAACCTATATTAAATGGACTACTTATAATGACAGCATGTAAAAGTGAGTACAAGAACTGTAAGTTGTAAGCAGGTGGAGGATGATTATCAGATTCCAGGTTGTCAATGCAGATAGAGGTCAATTTTTTTAAATATCTTATTTAAATCTGTTTTTCAACCTATTTTTGTAACTGCTTTTGTAATGTGTTTCAAGAAAAGTTTGTATAAGGTATGATTATATTAATCAGTTATAGTAGAATGAAGGAATAATATTAAAAAATGTATGTAGAGATATATATATATATATATCAAAGACAAAATTAAAACCTAGCTTTTCACCAGCAATACAGAATCTAACAATGTTTCTTATGTAATCTTAGTGTTTCGGCAACGTTTACATTAAAAGCGCTTTCAAGGGTTTCCCTCATTGTCAGTTAACCAAGATTTTTTTTTTAAATTACACATTAAAATTAAAACATATGAGTCTAATTTTTTTTTTTTTAATTTTGATTAATTGACAATAAGGGGAAACCCTCAAAAGCACTTTTAATGTAAAAATTGGAGAAACAATAAAATAGGGTAAGAAACATTGTTAGATTCTGTGTTACTGGTGGAAAGCTAGGTTTTACTTTTGTCTTTGAAATAATTAGTACGGAGAAAGATATGGTCAAATACAATAAAGAAAGAATTACTTTTACTAAATTAATATAAATATATATATAAAACGAACATTTTACATAACATTATACACTCAAAACACATAATTGTCTAAATTGATGGGAGCAGACTTGTGGATGCACTGTTGAATGATTGCATGTAAACTGTCAGCTAAATGATGGCATTGGTTTTTTATTAGTTTCCATTGACAGTATTAAACAATCTAATTAGACTTAATACGAGTTGGTTAGTAATTAAGTACTGAATATTCTAATGCTTTATTATTATTATTTTTTATGATCGCATAGGATCACTTAAATCAATCAACTATCAAGGTCTCTTTGATGGGACTGTTTGGGCCTTACGTTCCTCCCAGTACTTTATCATCGTTCCGATCTTTGTGCCCTTTCGTGTTGAAAGTGTTGGTCTTGTTAGTGTGAAGCAAATGTTTTTGTTCCTGATTTTCTTGTTTAATTTTATTTTATCTGTGGTGTCTTAAGTCAATTTTCCTTCAGATCCTCTCTTATTTCTCTGACCCATCTGCATCCTGTCTTGGTATTTTTCAAATATGTCCAAAGAATTCTAGTCTCCCCTTACGCATCTGATCAGTGATGGGTTCTAACTTATACATGACTGTGTTGGACACAATCCACTACTGCCCATATTTCTGGTACTTTTATTGATGCAGGTTCTTGCAGTACTTCTTTAGCAGCAGAAACACTCTTCCACCTGAATGAACAATCAAAAAAATAGTATTTCTGCAGCATAAGTTGCTTCTGGTTTTATAACTGTGTCATAGTGTCTCATTTTTGCGTTTATTGTTAAGCATTTTTTATTGTAAGTGTACTAGGTTAATTTTTGAGCTTTAGCTAGTTTGTTTCTTCTTACTTGGATTGAGGTTTTTTTCATTTAGGTTGTTTGTTATTATTTCTCCAAGGTATTTAAATTGGGTTACTACTTGATTTTATTACTCTAATATCTGTGATTTACCATCATCAATGTCAACAGTTTGTTTTGATTTTTCAGCCTATTTTTTACTTTCGAGGGGCATTTTTTAAGCCATTCCCTCATTACCACAACTAGAGCGCAGTTGAATAATAACGTTGAGAACCCATCTGCCTGGCGCAGTCAAAAGGTTCCGAGAGCTCGCCTCTGAATTTTACCTTACACTTAGTATTTGTGAGTGTCAGTTTATCATGTTTATTAATTTGATATCTAGTCCAAGGTGTCTTTTCGCTGTGGATGCAATCATAAGCTTTCTTGAAATCTATAAATGTTATCACCTTTTTTCTCAAATGCTTTATACAGTATGTATTTCAAATTTCTCAATGATTCATGTATCCTGCATAGCATATATTTATGCATATAAAATATTTAAAAAAACTGATGTAACTATAATAAGGATTTAACAAATGTATTTATTTTATAGTCATGATACTCTTTAGACGAATGTTACTAAAATCTTCTCACCTTCCTTCCAGTTTTAACTATTATAGAATTTCTTGCAATCACTATTTTTTATAAATTTCTGAGCAATTCCTATAGATTTTGTGTTCTCTAAAGAATCGGGAGTTTTTTTTTCAATTCAGTTGTAGGAAGTGAGGTACTATATACTAAGCGAAGATAAAACATTTTCTTTAAATTTAGTTGTTTTTATTTTTCTTTTTTTTACAGATTGTTGTTCTTGTTATTTCACAGTTTTATTAATTATTCATAACAATTTATTCTATTGAGTTTATCAATCTTCCTAGCTTAGCGGTATTGCAAATTTGCATGAATGCCTTGTAAGGCACCGAATGTTTTTTGTTACAAGATGACAGATAATATAATATTATATCTTCAATACTACAACTACAATAATGAATCCATATAATCACACCTGTCAATGAGAATTTGTTTCCAAAATATGTGGTCACAAAAATAGAAGTTACAAGACAGACTTAAATTAAGTTCTATTTAAAATTTAAACGACTTAAAATTTAAACAGAATGATTACACTGTGCTGGAGAAGTTTTTTTAATAAAAGGTTCATAGTTAAATGTTGGTAATAAAGCTGGTATAGCCGAATGGATTAAGGCGACAAGACAGTTGATTCTTGGTTAGACATATAATTTTTCTACTTGATACAAACATTTAGATTGTGTTTGTTGGCAAGAATAAACAATAATTTTATATTAAAAGTATGCTAAAAAAATTACTGTTTTCCTAATGCATACTCTCCAGTTGACCAGATTGATATAGGTGGGAGTATTTAACTATAGCAGACCTAAAAAGTGGTTTTTGGATCATTGTTTCTCAGATTCTGTAATTGGTCAATAATAGCAATTTTTGTCATTTGAATATTTAATTTAGACATAAATCTAAAGACATTTTTTGTCTTAAATGATTTTTTTTTTTTGTTTTCAGTTGTTTGTTGTTGTTTTCATCCATTCCCTTTACTTTCCTTTTCTGAATTTTGGTCAAACTTTAGTGATGTGTGAAAACTTACTTACACGCAATCATTGGGGTTAATTTTTTGTAGGTTAAAATCAAATCTTTCTTTTTGTTTAATAAGTAAAATAAGATTTTTTAGTAACTTTCCTCATGTATAAAAAAGACTTCAGACAACTGACTTAAAAGCATTTATACTGTGGCTTCATTGGCTACAACTGTAGGTTTTTTTGAGAAATTTTGTCAATATGGATAAAAAAATTACTTTGTAAATCTTGATGACAGTTGTCTTCATAAACTTATTCACTTATCCTGGGGGATATTTATCTCATTAAAATATGCGTATCAGTTTTTGCACTTGGAATTAGTACAATGATTTTCAAATTCCAAGTGTGTCTGCACCTCCATTATCTTCACTAACAGCAAATGTAAGTTTGAATTGATGTAATTCTCTGCCTGCATTATGCGTGTACCCTTCCTTTGATTTCAGCATTTTCATATCAGGATAAATTAGATTATATACCTATATTAAACATCTGTATTCAATATAATCTATATATTTTTTTTTTGTTTATTCATACTAATATGTATTTTTTTTAATTTAAAATAAAGCAAAAGGTGTCAATGAATTATAAGTTTTTTTTTCAATATTTTGATCCCCAGGTTTGATTGTAAACTTCCATGAAATTTAAAAACAAAGGCTTGGCTGAGAATTTTTATGAGTCACAAAGGAAACTGCCTATGGAAGTAATTACTGTTGTGTATCTACAAATAAACTGTTATCAACTTTTTAAATATTGAACTGTTTTTTAAATGTAGTGTTTTATTTATTTGTAATGTATCAGTATAATACTTTTATAATATGCATGTTTTTAGTTAAGTGGTTTGTGTAAGTCAACAAAATATTTGTATCATGTATTTATTTAATCATCTATACATCAGTTATTAATTTATCTATGGTACTTGTACTCACACTTGCAGAGAGTTGTAATAAGTTGTTAACCCTTTTTTGAGGGATTTTATCATAATAATTTTTTCGTAGTACATGCTTATTATTTGTTATAAAACGAGACTGCTGTTTTGTTTTTAGTTTAATTTCATTTAAAATTTAATTTTAAAATATTGCTTATTTAACTTTATAATGATGAGCCCTTTTAAAAGAAAACGTGTTTCTCTTCCTATTGAGAAAAAACTTGAAATTATTAACAGAATAGAAAATGGTGAATCTCGAACTGTACTATCTCGTGTCTACAATATTGGGAAAGCAACTATTTACGATATTATGAATAAAAAAGATACACTTCTAAAATTTGTATCAGAGTTAGATGAATGCGACATAAAAAAACGAAAAACTATGAAAAATCCAAACGATACCAAACTTGAAAATGCTGTTTATTTATGGTATATGCAAAAGAAAAGTGTTGGAGAACCAGTAACTGGTCCACTTCTTTGTGAAAAAGCTCTTGAAATTAATGAAAAGCTAGGTGGTTCACCAGATTTTAAAGCAAGTTCTGGATGGTTACATAATTTTAAGTTGCGTCATGGTATAAAAGGTCATGAGAGTTCTGTAGATGGATTAGCTGTTGAATCGTTTAAAATGGAATTTCAGGAATTTTTAAATTCAAATTTTTATATTAAAGATAATATTTATAATGTAGATGAATTTAGTTTAAATTGGAATTCATTACCACATAAACAGTTCACAACATATTCTCATGAAATCTTTACTCCTAAATCCAGCCAAAAATCCAGCCAAGAACGGTTAACAGTTATGGTATGCACAAACACTTGTGGATCACATAAGTTACCGTTACTCGTGGTAGCTGATCCAAAACATTCAGAATGTTTTAAAGATCTTGATAACATTCCTGTAATATATGCTTCTAAAAAGAGTTGTGTAATGGATCCAGAAATCTTTACAGATTGGTATACAAATACATTTATCCCGAATGTTAAAAGAATTAATGAGGGAAAACCTGGTAGAATTTTACTCCTTTTGGATAATGCACAATGTCATCCGTATTCTGAAGCATTAAATGCAATAGATGAAAATTTTTCTGTATTTTTTATCCCGTTAAACATCGCATCATTTTTACAACCAGTTAATCAAGGTGTTAGTGATGAAATAAAACAGTCTTATAGAAAGAAGATTGCAAATTTTCTTTTATCTAATAACGATGAATGTATTAGTAATGATAGAAAGAATGTTATAATGAAAGATGCCATTTATATGTTAGAAGAAGCATGGAATGGTGTATCAGATCAGACTATTAAAGAAGCATGGTATAAATTATGGCAAAATGTAGAAACCCTTGAAGATAAAATTAAATTAGAATTAACTGATGAGAGTTGTATTAATAATGATAATGATGAATCTACATCTTCAGAAAATCAAAGATTTTCTAGTTTACATGAAGATGTTTCATATGATGAAAGTGAAACTAAGAATTCTTTATCAAATATAATCACTGATAACGACCTCATTTATATTAATCCTAATAGTAATAATGAAGAAAATCATAATATCTCTAAATCACATTCAGTGAATAATAGAATATCAAATCCAATTAATAGTAATTTGAAAAGAAAACACGTATCACTTCCTATTGAAACAAAACTTGAAATAATAAGTAGAATAGAAAATGGTGAATCTCGAGCCGTATTATCACGTATTTATAACATTGGTAAAACAACTATTACTGATATAATGAATAAAAAAGAAATGTTTTTGAAATTTATATCAAAGTTGGACGATTGTGAAGTCAAGAAACGTAAATCTATGAAAAATGCGAGTGATACTAAACTTGAAGATGCTTTACATTTGTGGTATTTACAAAAGAAAAGCATTGGGGAACCAATTACAGGCCCACTTTTATGTGAAAAAGCTCTTGAATTAAATGTTAAATTTGGTGGTTCACCAGATTTTAAAGCTAGTTCAGGATGGTTGTATAATTTTAAATTACGTCATGGAATAAGAGGTCATGAATGTTCATGGGATGTATCTGCTGTAGAATTATTTAAAATGAAATTTAATGAATTTATAAATATTGGTGGTTATTCTAAAGATAATGTTTATAATGTTGATGAATTTAGTCTTAATTGGAGATCATTACCACGAAGTCAGTTTTCATCACTTCAAGATATTTCTTCTTCAGATTTAATGAAACTCGATAAAGAACGATTGACTGTTATGTTATGTTCTAATGCTAGTGGTACGCATAAATTTCCCTTGTTTATCACTAGTGACCTCGATATAGCAACAGAATTATTTAAAAGCACAAATGACCTTCCTGTGATGTGTAATACTCAAAAAAGTTCTATAATCGACACAGAAACTTTCACTAATTGGTACGCTGATGTTTTCATTAAGAGTATTAGACAAAAGCATGAAACCGATGGAAACAGAGGTAAAGTATTGTTGATATTTGATAATGTGCGTTATCAACCGCTCCTTGAAAATTTAAAAACAACTGATGAAAACTTTTCTGTGTTACTTATTCCATTAAATGTCGCACCATTTTTACAGCCCATGAATCAGGGAGTTGTTGATGAATTAAAAGATTCATATCGTAAACGAATTATCAGTTTAATTCTTTCTGATCAATATAAGGAAAATATAGAAAGTTTTATTAAAAAATTTATTATTAGAAATGCTGTAGATATATTAGCCAATACTTGGAATGATATAGCAGATGAAACTATAACATTTTCGTGGAATAAATTATGGAAAACTAACATGACAAGTGGTAGTACTGCTGTAAATGAAACCTCAGATGACAAGGACATTGATAATATTATGAAATATTTTTCAAATAAAATTCCAGGTTTTCCAGTTAGTGATGATAGCAGCAGCACAACATCTGAATTTCAAAATGACACGCATGAACCGAAATTTAAATATGAAAATTATATGCAATCTATTGCAAGTGATACTCAGAATACTGATGATGAATATAATGATAATAAACAAGATATCGAAGATGAAAGAAATAGTAAAAACATACAGTCTCATTCTGAAGCGTATTTAGCTATTAATAAAGTAATTGAATGGTATGAACAACAACCCGAATTCGATTCTAAACAAATGTTAATTTTACATAGCATTAAAAATTTAGCATCAAGTAAAATGATTTCAAATTTATAATGTATAATTCAGTTAATAAAATGTTTAATGTTACAAATTTATGTATTATAATTATTTAGTTGATGTGATGATGACTAGCCATTCAGTTGCATTCAACCCTTGGCGATTCCATAGGCGAATGTTCTCCACGATTGTCGAACATGTATAGCTTGTTTAAGCAGTGCTATTGTCCTGCTGATGTCAAGCCAGTGTGTTCATGATCGTCCTGTTTTTCTTTTTCTGCTGACCAGAAGTTAGCATAATCAAAGTTTCTAAGCAATTAGCGTTTCGTGATGTGGCCAAAGTATGTCAGTTTAAATCTTGTGATTTTAGCTTCAAATGAAATTTCAGGTTTTATATGTTCGATGACTTCTTTGTTTGTGATTCTGGCAGTCCATGGGATTCTCAGTCTTTGCCAGCACCACAACTAAGAACACATTGATTTTCCACTCTTTTGATTTCCTGAGAGTCCAGCTCTCACAACCATACATGGTAATTGGAACACTATCGCCTACACAAGTCTGCATTTTGTGTCCAATCTGACACATCTCTCTACTTTTCCAAACCTTACGCATACTAAGCATCGCAGTTCATCCAAGAGCTATACAGCATAACAATTGATGTTGAAATCAAGGAAAATGAAATCTTGGACACATTCAATTTCATCGCCATTGATTTTTATCATGACTGCCATCACTTGCAGTTGTCATTTATCCTTTAATCTTTCGCTTTTGTCTTTGATTCTCTGAATTAATTTTTCCAGGCTGCATTTCATCTTGGCTAATAAATTTTGTCATTTGGATATTGCAAATTATTGATGTTCCTGCTGCCTAATTTTAATCCAACATCCGACTCGTCTAGTTGCGCATTTTTCATCATTTCCACATACAAGTTAAAAAGGAAAGGTGAGAGAATGCACCCTTGCCTTATGCCTTACCAGTTTGAAACCAATCTGTGTCCTCAGCTAATGATCTTATCATGGTTTCTTGATCCATGTGACGCGACTTAATGATGTGATTGATATGAGGTGGCATACCTAATTTCTTTAGGGCTTCCTGCAGTTTTGCATGTTGGACACAGTCAAAAGCTTTGATGTAATCTATAAAGCAGATGTACAGCTTCCTCTGGTATTCATGGGACTTTTCCATAATCCAGCGCAGATTTGCAATGTGATCGCAAGTGCCATAGCTATGCCTGAATCCTGCCTCAATATCAGGCAGTTCTGCTTCAACAAATGATCTCATTTGTTCTTGTATGATTTTCAGATACATTTTTCTGGCATGTAAAATCGAAGCTATTGTTCGATAATTTGACCATTCTCCAGCATCTTCTTTTTAAGGTAATGTGATGAAGATTGATCTCTTCTAATCGCAAGGCCATGTGCCGCATTCCCAGGTTTTCTGACAATTTCATTAGAGAAGCCAGAGGTGCTAGATATAGAATTTCGACTTGGATGTTATCAATGCCAGGAGATTTATTTCTAGCAAGCCATTTCAGTACCCATGGAACCTGAGTCCAGGATTGTTGTTGGTTTCTGTTTGAAAGGACCATCCTGGGGAATGCTGGTACATCTTCATATATATATAATTTCTCAGTATATTGCTTCCATCTGTTCCTAATTGCTTTCTGATTCGTCAAATTTTTCCGGTTACTAACTCTCAGTGTGCCTTGGTGGGCAGTGAAAGGCATTCTTATTTACTTGACTTTTGCAGAGATTTCTGGTGTGCCCCTTACCAAATTCAAGCTCAAGATTGCATAGATTTTCCCAATATGCCTCTTTGTTTTTTCTAGTGGCTCGTTGAAATTTCACATTTAGACTCCTTACCTCATCTTGGTTACCATTTGCTTTGGCTATATTCATTGATCTGTAATTTTGATGGTATTTTCTGATAGCCATTTGTTCCTTTCCTGCAGTTGTTTTAACGGGACATGCTTTTTTTGCGACAACCAAGATTATTGAGTTGATGTCTTTCTGTATTTCTTCTGGTTGGCTTTATATAGAAGCCATATTAAATATTTCACTTCAAATGTTTACCTCAAACAAATACTGCTGGTATTTTTGACTCAAATTTTTTCAGTGGAATGTGCCTTTTAATTTTTCAAATCTGATTTTTATTTTGGCTACTAGGAGCTCATAATCCATTTTCACTGCTGTCACTGAACTTTTCCAGCATAGTGCATAAAATGTAGTCAGTTAAATGACTACATTTGATTCTGATAAAGCAGTTGTTTGTGCCATTTGAACCAAGTGTTTGTAATTATCATGCTGGTTTTTCAAACAGAACTGAACCAGGTGATCACGTGGTTCATTCCTTTTACCTAGTCCAAATGGCCCAACAGTCCTTGCTTCTTGTTGACTACCCACCTTGGCATTGAAATCTTAGATTATGTAGACTATATCCTGTTTTGGTGTTGCCTCAATAGCTTTTTGCAGGTCAGTGTAAAATGCCCTTAAATCATCTTCCGAGGTGTCTGACATTGGGGTATGGGCCACAACAAGGGTAACATTCAGCGGTCTTCCTCTTATTCGGATGGACATGATGTGTTCGTTTTTGGCAAGCTATGAAAGCTACCCCGAGCAGACACCACTCGAAGAAATTTTTAATGGTGTCATGACAGGAGTAGTAAATGATAAAATCGTCCAGTTGAAAATATCTGCTACCACTCCAGTGCAGTTATGCAATAATGAGAATGTTCAATATTTAGTTTTTACAATGTCCAATTTTCCAGTGTTCATACCTCGAACGTTCCATGTTGCTATTTTGTGATTGTCTATGCAGCACAGGCTGGGTCTTTCACTACTAGATGCATCAGCAACTAGGATTTTGCAGGGGTTTGTCCCAGCTACATCACTATGTCCATACCTACTGGTGCCTAGTCATTGTTCAACCCTTCTTTCTCTTTCTTTCTTTCTTTCTCTAATTAGGCTCTGGGAATTACCATTCAGGTATTACTTCAGAGGATGATATGTATGAGTGTAAATGAAGTGTAGTCTTTTACAGTCTCAGTTCGACCATTCCTGAGATGTGTGGTTAATTGAAACTCAACCACCACAGAATTTAGTATTTAGTATTCAAATGATTTAGTATTCAAATCCATATAAAAGTAACTGTCTTTACTAGAACTTGAATGCTGGAACTCTCGACTTCATCAGCTGATTTAAGAATTTATACCATGTGGGTATCATTGCTCATCCCTAGTTGCTGTTTGAGTCCTAAAGAACCGGATCCCAACAAACACCATGTCTGAACTTTCATTTTGATGTCTCACCATGGGAATTTTCCTGGCAGGTTTTATGGGTGGTTTGCCATTGCCTTCCCAACCCTCCTTTATCCTGGCTTGAGTGTTTACTTTGCTGAGAAAAGTGCTGTTTTATTCTTGGCCTAAGTCCCCTATTCTCCCTGGTCCTTGAAGCTATCCCCCCTGGATCAGGTTGCTGAGATATAGTATATAGTTCCTTTTAGGTCATGTATTCTTATTTTCTCCCTATTTCGCTAATCCTTAATCCTTTCTTCACCAATTTTGGATGCTTAAGATTATAGGCAAGATCCTTATCTGATCCTTACCAAGGATATTTAAACCAGGAATGTGGTTTATCCTTGAAAAGATGCGGTGGGTTACAACTGCCATCGCATACAAATGTTATGGGTGTATGAGAGAAGAGGGTCATTTTCTGAAAGATGAAAATGTAGCTGACTGAAGAGAAAGTAGGTCAGTTAGGATCTTGTAAATACAACAGGATGACTAATAACTACAGATAATAAAATTGTAAATAATTCCATTTTTGTCAAAAGAGGAGTATAAGTACACTTCACTCTGTTTTAACATTCATGTGGAGAACTTATAGCAGATAAAGAAGCAGATATTGGAGGAAAAAAGATAATATGCAGATGACCTGATATTTATTGAAAATTATGCTACATGTTTTTTAAATAAAAGTGGAACGGGCTAAACCAAAAAAAAATTATTAGTTTTATTTTAAGTTTGCCAAAGTGAAATCAGCATCTTAACTATAAACAAAAATAAGTATTGATTTTCTTAAAAGTATTTGGATTATAGATTTGAAAAATTGAGTTTAAAATAAGCTTATTCTATCTTGCCTGACATATTTAAGTAATTAGTAATGTTGTGCATTTTTATAAGAACATTCCACCTGATCATTTTTCAGGGTATTTTTTTGTAATATACTCTTCCTTTAATTCCATTCTTAAAGGAATGTATTCAGTTTCTTCTTCACATATTAAAAAGAGGGTAATTTAAATGCAAGTTTCCTTCAGAATAAGAACTTCAAAAACCTGTATTGTGAAAAATTCTTAATTGATACAGATGGTACTGACATTTCAGTAAAGGAACACAAAACAAAGAAAAATCAATTATATATTTATTTGACACGTAATTATTGCATTGTTGAACATAACTACTTTCTATACTCTGATACTTTTAATTAAATTGTTCAGTTTTTTTTTATTTATCTTTTCTCAAGATCGTGAAAAGTATAAATATGGTAATTGATAAGTTTCTCAAAATATGTCTAATTTGGCCTTTGTTCTGTAAAATAATTTTATAACTGTATGCTATTATATGAATATTTTATTTTATGAATTAGAAGATATTACATTAATGTCTATTTTATTTTTGTACATTATATTTATTGTATTTTTTAAACTTTGTATATTAACTTAGAACTTATACTGGAATCATTTTCTGAAATATATATTTCCTCTTTTCTCTTTATGTTTAGACTTTTTAGTATTATTAAAGATTTTTTAAAGTTTTAAAATTTTATTCTGTGTTAACTTTTTTATCCTAATTGTTTTTCTTAAAAAGTTTGAATATTGTGAACATTGAACTTTAGTGCTAAAAATTGATGAAATTCAGAGTTAAAAGTTTTAACTGTGAAAATAATCAATTTTAAAATGTTAAATAAACTTCACAATTAATTAACTACAACGTTAATTTATTGACTGTTTATGGTTTACATAATGGTGGTGATGGTGATGATGATGATAATAGTCTTGCATCATTTTCATCTAGTGTCTGTGTTCCACATGAGTGTGTAATATTTTCAGTGTCTTCCCACACACTTATTTCCCTTGGTATTTCAGCACAAGGATCACATTCGTCTATTATTACTGGCAATTTTACCTACAAAAAAGTAAAAATAATAAAGATTATATTCTTTCTAATAGATTAACTTGAACTGAAATATAACACAGTTAATTTATATAGACAATTTTATTATAGTATGTTTAACTAAAATAATTTTTATTTTGGCTAAAATAGTTGTAATGATTTTCCAATAGTGAGTGTTGTGATGGTTATTTCTGTTTTTTGATTAAATCATCCAAATTCAAGTACTAATCACCAGCCACTGTTAAACACTTTCTCAATCTTAGAAGCAAAACTTTTGACATTATAATTTTTCATTATATTATGGTGAATTGTAGTGGTAGAAAACATTTTTTTTTTTGTATGAATATATATAAAACAAACAATATATGAAGTTATTTAAGGTAAATTATTACATTAATTTTAAATTAATTTATTATTTTTATTTATTGAACTTACTGAAGGCAGCTTTGGAGTAGCTGCAGCTGCATTTACATATTCTTGATAAGCTGATCGGCAGCAGTTGGGTGGATATGTAATTGAAGAAGTAGTAACTTCTGTAACTATAGTTGGTTCTAACCATGAACCAGTTTCATCCTCCTCGCCCTCTATGCACTCTGTAACGACTGTCTGTTTGAAACTTTTGCGTAATATTGGTTGTGGTTGCATTCTGTTAATGTGTGAATAAAAATGAAATATTATTTATTAATAACAATAATTTAGTAGAATTTTTACTTTTTTCCAATTAATAATTTTTTACTTATTAGGCAAGATAACGTTAGGAAAAATATAGAGGAATGATCAAATTGCTTCATTTATCACTTATGGGCCTTGAGAAGTTAAAATAGATATCTTGAGACTGCAAATATTGGATCTTAATTAATATAGATCAATATCTAATCCAATAGATCAATATTGATCTAATCAATACTAGAAATGGTTATTATTGTGCGACTGGTAAGGACTGCAGTTGATCAGATGAGCTATCCTGGTTTATCTTATCTAAACGAATTTAAATTGAGTCTATTCCTTCATTTCATATTAAGAGTATAATTACAGGATGTATTCAGAAGAAGCACTTTATTTTAATATTTGCAGATAAATTGTCCTTGAAGATAATGATCAAAAATTAAAATACAGATTTCAAAATTTGCATGGTTTCAAGGTAAATTTAATGGAAACTGAATTTATGTTATGTTGTAAGCAGCCAAGTGAAAGTTAATAAATTGAAAATCATAATATTAATAAAGTACAAACACTTATAAATGATGCTTCATAAAAATAGAAGAAATAAAATCAAATTGTCATGTATTTTGAAATACATGTAATAATCCATAGAACCTTAACAGCGGTATATACAAAGTGATTTAGCCAGCAAATATGACAGATGTAACAACAGAATGGATTACTTTGGTGTAAGATTCCTTGACAATAAGACATTGAGAAGAGCCATGAAATAATTTTACATTATAATTAAGTGTGGTAAGCTAATTGGGATATCAAAATAGATAAGGTAATTAAAATATGTTGGTTTGCATCAGATGGAAACAGGAGTAGAGCAATATCCCATACTAAAGTTGTTAGTGTTTATGTGTAAAATTTATCTTAACCAGTGTAGTCAGAAAGAAACTCATAATTTACTAAGTTATACTTTAAACTTATAATTATAATTGTTCACATAATGCAACTTTATGTTGTAATGTATTATTGAAAGACTTATTTTCTCTTTTTAAACTTGTAAGGAGGAATTTTGGAAATATGTGTTTGCCTTGCCACTCAAAATTTTTAAATAGAAAACTTAAAAATTTAAAGACCAAATATAGTAATTTATTTATAGAACTGTGAAGTAAACAATTTGCATATTCATTTAATTCTTCTCCATGGTTAAATGGGGCAACAAATTATGTTTTTGAAGTCAGGTGTCATGTCATAGAGCGAGAGAAGGGAAAGGTTTGAAACCAAAACCACAAAATTAATATACCATACAAGTAATTAATGAGTAAAACTATTTATTTTTTAAAATTTGAGCAACAGATAACAGCAGTAAATCTTGAGTTTCTTACAGCTACTTTAAATATGTTAAAAAATAAATTTTACTTGGAAATCATTTGATCAGAAGCTGTTTCAGAATTCTTTCCATACTTAAAATTAAGTGATAAACCTTTTTAGTTTTTAATATTTATTTTATTAGAGAAATATTTTAAACCAAAATGCAACAAACCGTTGGTAGAAATTAGATTGATTGTCTAGATCATTCTGTCAGTATACTGCTCTTACGTAAATGTTTACTTACGATATAAATATGGGAAACATAAGTGAGGTAGGTCAAGGAGTATTACTGAATTAATGAATTTAATGTATTTGAATTTAGCCTGGACCCTGTTAGGTGAGAGGACAAATACATTTCATTAAATAATGTATTGATTTATTTTTTAAGATTGAATATGTATGTAGTGCATAGTTTTCTCATAGAAAGGGATGTATTATTTTTCCTAAGGTTGTGAAGTATATAAAGCATCTGAGATACAAGAGACAATAACTGTCACTTTTTGAAGTGAACAGAGTGCAATTGTTACTTGTAGAGCTAATCAGGTACTTCCAATGATTTCTCTTGAACATTTTTGGTATATTTTTAAATAGAATATTCTGCTGATTTATTGAATTATTTACCTAGGCAAAATTTATTTTAAAAAATAGTTAAATAACTTCTTTGCGAGAAGAGTCTTGGAAATCTAAAAAATGCATAGGAATAATAAAAGAAAACTAAAAAGTCAAATATAAATTATCTAAGTTTTAAATCGGTTTCCTTTTTTCATTCTAAAAAAATGGTCATAATTTATATGTAGATGTATACAGAGTTCAAAGAACTCTGTGTAGGAATTCAAAGATTACTATCATCTGTAACTACAACAAATATTTTAAAAAAAACTTTAAATGAGAAATTTTCCTTGTTTTTAAAGGTTTTAAAAGTATGTTTACCACAGTTTGATAAGTCACTTTTTACTGTTATGACTGAAAGACTTAAATAGCAATCCTGATTTTTTTTCAGAAAAATTTAATTTAATTTTTCAGAAAATTTTTCATTTTTTGTATTTTCAACACATTTTTTTTTCTTAAAGGCAAAAAACCAGATAAGTTATTGTTCAAAACACAAACTAGAAACTTTAATGAAATTTTGTGATAAAGCTATAAGACAGATAAAATAACAAAGTTTTTCCAATTTAAATTTGAAAATGCGGAAATATTTATGAACAGTCTGAAAAATTCATTACATTGCAGGTACTACAGATAGAAGTTGTAAAGGAACCCAACCAACAGAAGAATTTTTGAAAGAAAAATATGTTTCTAAAAATTTATCTTCCAGAAAAATAAATCATAAGAGTGTAAAAATAAAATGAACAACAAAAATAGAAAATGTTTTAAATAAATATGCTACAATCTACATATATGGATTTTAAATAGTCAAGAAGGATGGATAATAAAACAGGGAAGTAAATTAAGACTTTACTTATTATTAATAACTTTAAGAATCTGAGAAGTTTTCTAATTTCAGCTAAATCATCAATTTTATGTGTTAATTTAAACCTAACATGCAATGCCACAAACCAAATAGAATGAGACAACTGTAACATAACTTCAGTTGCACTACTGTAATATACATAAATTTCAATGAAATTGATTTACTGGTATTTTCATACTCCTCACATATTGAAAAAAAGAAAATTCATTTTCACTCCCCACTCCCTTCGACCTAAAGTAATACTGCACCCTTTCTTCTAAAATCAGTAAAAAAATGCGATAACACAGAGAAGGAAACACAATTTTATTGTGTACTTTACAGCCTCTAGAACTTTTTAGAATGTGACAGTTTTTTTTTTAGAATGTGCATTTGTGTATGTTAAAGCATGGACCTGTAACTTAATTCTCATCAAATTTATTATTTCATTATTTTGTCCCATATTTTGTTAATAATGGGTTCTTTCAAAAAATTGGTATCCCCATATCCTGTTGCTATAACAAAATGATTTTTTTAATTAAATAATTTTACAACAGAGATTAAAATAATATTTAATTATTTTATTACTTAAGTTTAATTATTTAATTTAAGCTTTGAAAACATTTGTTACTAACAAACTTGATGAGGGTCAAGCTAGGGGATCATATTTTAATATGTAAAACAGCACATTTTGTCAAAGTCCTACAGGATTTTGTAAATACAAAAAAGTCCTAAAACTCATGTAAATCACATTTTTCCTTAAGATTTGAAATTATTAACATGTTAAATAAAATTATACATATTAAATAAGTAGAAATGTTTTCATCATTTACATACCTTTCTCCTAAGAAGCTTGAGAATGGTGGTTTTTTAATAAATTGTGGAGTAGATGCAGCTGGAGACATACCTGGAGTTGAACATGAACATAGTGATGAGTTCATGGGAGAACTTGATGGTAGGCTAAAAGATTCATAAGAGGAATCAGAACATATGGCAAATGACTTTTTCTTAGATATTGATCCACTTTTTTTTGGTGTACAGCTACAGGTTGAAGGAGTTGATTTTTGTGTAAATAATGACCCACTTTGTTCTGGACTGCAGGAACAGCTTGAATTGGGAGTTGTTTTTTGTGTACATATTGACTCACTTTGATTTGGAGAAAAGTAACAACTTGTATTGGAAGTTGAATTTTGCATGAACACTTGTCCACTTTGTTTTGGTGTACAGCAACAACTTGAATTAGGAGTTGAATTGTGTGTATACACTTGTTCACTTTGTTTCGTATACACTTGTTCACTTTGTTTTGGTGTGCAGCAACAGCTTGAATTGGGTGTTGCATTTTGCGCCCACATTTGACCACTTTCTTTCGGTGTACAGCTGCAGCTAGTGTTTGGTGAACTGTTCATTGGAGAATTACATGTATTTTGAGATAATTGATTACGATAAAAGGACTTGGTAGTGTTTGGTAATAGAGTTGGAAGTGGTGGTGGACAGGGAAAAGCATCAGGTTTTTTTGAAGATTGTGGTGAATCACAGGTGCACTCTATGGCTGGCTCTGATCTTTTGTCTGTAGTTGGTATGGGCGGTGATTGGGCAGGACATGGTGGTGGTGGAGGAGGACATGGTGGTGGACATATAGGTCGAGGAGGGATACATGTTGATAATGGGTTTTTGGAACCATGTGGACATAAACATGATAATGGAGGTGAATCTGGTGGTTTTTGAAGTGGTGGATGACAGATGTTTTGGTTTGGCTGATTTGACTGATTGTAGCAAAGTGGCAATTGATTCCAGTCTCTTTTGGATGTTCTTTTTGGTGGTTCTGGTAATGCAGATTTATTGCACTGAAAAATAATAGATTCTAATGTAATATGAAAGTGTTTTTTCAAAACTAATCTTTAAGAATTTTCTACTTAAGAGTTTAAAAAGTATATTGCTTTAGTTATACCACAGTTTAAATTATATCTCCCTATCTTTTTAATGAAAATTTATTATTTATGAAAAAAGTTCCTATTGCAAAATTAGATTTTAAAAAGTAAATTCCTTGATATTTTAAATTAATGGAACTTCCAGTAGTACATAAATACTCAACTTTTTTTATAATAAGATGAATGTCAATGATTTTTTCAATTTTTTGTTAGAAATTACAATAACAAATGAACAAAACTTCATGAAATTTATTATAAATAAAATTAAAAGTTTTTATGTATTATTGGAAGTTTCACTGTTCCAGTAAGTACTGAAAGTTTTTTGACACAAGGAATAAACTATGTAATCCTAATAAAACTTTTCAGGTTGAATTCAAATATGTAAATGAATTTTCTTTCACCCACCATTTTTTGTGATACATAAGTAAGTAAACTTTGAAAGAAATCAAAAATTGACATGAATAAAGGACACTATTCTACTTAAATAAAAATTGCTGTTGCTGTTTTTCTTTGTGTTTGGCATCTGAAACATCCCTCTTTAGCATCCATTAATAATCTGGAGTGCTCTTGTACTCTTGCATTCTTGTACCAGTAGCTGTACCTGCTCTCCTGGACTAAAATTTACTGGTGGAAACACCACCAGTTCCCTGTTCCTCTACCATGCTTCAGAAGTACTGAAAGTACCAAGATCATCTGTAAAGAAATTCAGGAACGAATCCAAGAAATAAATTTTTAGCAACATACTAACCCCATAGTTCATAAGCAGTAACTGACTGTAATAATTCATCCACAATGTCACAGTAGTTGAGAGATTTATGATTTCCTAAAGTGTTTTGCACAGTACTTTTAAATGACCTTCATTTTTCGACTTTCCTTAACAGTTCTTCAAATTGTTCTTATTTAAAAAGTTCTTATTTGGAGGCCCAAAAAATTCCATGATATTAACATTACTAACATAAGGAATTTTTCTTTCAAATAATGAAATTCAATACCGTTTTTATCCATCACCTTAACAAAGTTTTTAAGCTCTTATTTTGTATGGAGTGGTAGTAGAAGAATCATTTTTGAGTTAATGGGAGATGTATAACATTTTTCTGTCTAGGCTTTGTTTCACACTTTGGCTGTTCCTTTCTTTCATAATGTGTTGTTCATGGTGTCCTATTTCCTCAAAAAGCATAAAAATTTACTTTATCTGAGTTTCAAACCCATTAATAATGCAAGTAGGGAAATTATTCACTCTTCCTTGTTAATTTGTTGCAATTGTACAAAAAGACAGCCTTCAAACTACTTTATGAATAATCAATGAACAGTCCTGTTCATTGTGCAACAATGAGAGACCATAAATATTATTACTGTACATTAAACTATTTTCTTCAGGATAGAAATCTTGAAACTCTTCCTGATGATCATGAAAGAAACATACTTCACTGTCAATATGGAGGAGATGCCGACCTTTCTGCCTAGATCCCAAAAGCTTGTTTCTTTGACAAGTTTAAATCCCAAACTTAATTCACTTTAGGTTATCAGGAGAGGTTTATGGGAAGAGGATTCTGCTTCAAAAGTAGATCATCTTACTACTCATGATGAACAGTGGCTACTTCATATTCCAGTTGATCTTCTAAAGTTAGGTATGCTGAAGGATGCGGTAAGGTAATACCTCACCATGAGGCACTGGCATTGATAAAGTAAATTCAAGTACTGCACTGTGCATATGGATTTCCTTCGTGTTCTTTTTGTCTTTGTAATACAGATATAAACAGTCTGATAACGGTCTTGTAGTTCATGCCATACCATCAGTGTGGCAAAACTCATGTGAAGATTACCCATAGTCCAGGCTGTCAAGACATTTCACACAGGTCAAAAAGCAGATGTGAGAGGGCCAGTTCATATATTGACCCCAACTTTTCTGTGACAAATTTATTTACTAACACGATACTCTTGACACAGTAACTGTAAATCACAAGACAGAATGAAATTACAGTACATGCAGACATAGCAAACGTTTAAACAATATTAGGATATTAATAATATTCTGAAAATTAATCTGTCATGTCAGAAACTATAGTAAATGAATCATCATGCATAATGCATTCACAGCTATCGCCTTCATATTATATTTGTATCGCATCCTTCAATAGAAATCATTTAAAATATTCTTTTATGAATATAAGTTATCCCTAAAAATAAAATATGAAGAATTCCACAAAAGCAATACTTAAAAAGTGTTTTTCACACAAAAAACTTAGGGTAATGGAAAAATTCTGATTGCATTTTTGAATTCAGCATAAAAAGTTACATTAGCAACACATTAAAAATGTAATGTGCCAAAAATTGTATTTGTGAGTGTTTACATATATTTTAAATTCCAAAATAATTTAAAACTCTAAAAATTGGTTAATATTTGAATAGCAAATAGTTGTTGGCAATTTCCAACAAATATTGTGAAAGTATTTTTTTTGTTCAAAGCACCACATTATATGCTCCTGCTTTATAAATAAATTGATTTGAGGGACTTCATACAAATGAAATGTTAAGTTTTTTTACTATAGTATTAAAATTATTATAAAAGAATTCCTAAATCAACACTTTTACACTTATTCTGTTAGTCACATATAATAATAACTCTATATGATCAAGGGAGATTCTGGATCACACAAATGTTTTTTTAGATTTAATCATTTTTAAGAAAGTTCCGCTCTTGATTGATTTCTACATTATATAGTGCCATTTTTATACTCATATAGTTATTATTCATGAATATAATTTCACAGTAGTTTTTTCTATTTTCATAATTTAACTTTAAAAAGGCTATGGAAAAAAGATTTTCCAAAAATTGCAGTAAAAAATCATTCTGATTTTGTTACCTATGAGAGGTATTGAAGGTGTATAGTGAAGATATAACATCTTACCTTTATTTCGTTGACATATATTTGTTACTCATCTACATGCAAGAATTTTTTGCAGATTTAACAAAATATTTTTATAAATACGAGGGTTATTTTTTCAAGGTCCGATCGGTTGCGAAATAAAAACCCGCGCAAAAATCAGATGAACCTTTGTGCATATGTGTTGTGCAGCATCTCTAGTATGGCCTTCACTCACGCCGCGTCACTTCATTTAGTTCTGAACATGCAGCTAGCAGCACGTAACCATGTCTACAACAATAGCATCTCCCACCAAGTGTGAAGTGCGTGCGGTAATTTGATTTCTTCAGGCTGAGGGATGTAATGCAGTTGAAATTCATCGACGAATAAGTAATGTGTATGGTGAAACTTCAATAAGTGACAGCAAAGTGCGACGATGGTGCAGGAACTTTAAAGCAGGACGTACAGATTCATGATGCAGGTGGTCAGGGAAGGAAGCGAGTTTCAACCGATAATCTTCTTGAGCAAGTGGATGAGGCAATTCGAAAAAATCATTGGTTCACAATTTCTGTATTGAGTGATTAGTTTCCTGAAATTTCAAGGTCAGCTCTCTACACCTTTGTGAGTGAGAGACTTCAGTACCGCAAACTGTGTGTGAGATGGGTTCCCAAGATGCTGTCCGACAATCACAAAACAATGAGAATTGACCCCTCCCTAATGTTTCTTCAGTGTTACCACAGTGAAGGAGAAGATTTTTTGAACAAAATTGTCACAGGGGACGAGACATGGGTCCATTTCGAAACTGAAGAAACAAAAGAACAATCCAAACAGCGGATGCATTCTCGTTCTCCCAGTAAACCAATGAAGTTCAAGCGAACCTTCAACAGAAAGTGTATGGTTACTGTGTTCTGGGACCGGAATGGAGTTCTCTTGGTGGAATTCATGGAACGTGGCACGACCATAACTGCAGCCTCATACTGCGCGACTCTTCAATGTCTACGAAGGGCAATTCAGAATAAGCGGAGAGGAATGTTGTCATCAGGCACTGTCTTTCTCCATGACAATGCTCTGCCGCACACTGCAGCTGTAACAAAGAAGCTCCTGCAGCTTTTTCGTTGGGAAGTGTTTGATCACCCACCATATAGCCCGGACTTGGCTCCATCCGATTTTCACCTCTTTGCTCACATGAAATGCTGGCTAGGAGGACATCATTTTGGCACAGACATCAAGCTGCAGACCAGTGTAGAAACATGGCTGAAAATACAGGCGGCTTCGTTCTGTGACGAGGGTATTGGAAAATTGGTACCTCACTACGACAAATGTCTAAATCGGAGTGGCGACTATGTAGAGAAATAGCGTAACTATGTAAGTACTTGTTACAAATAAAAAAATTTTTATTTTCACTGTGGTTTTAATTTTGCGACCGATCAGAACTTGAAAAAAAATAACCTTCGTAATAGAAGAGTATGTCAAGGCAGGTGTACTAGGTACAGATACTCTAGCCCAGGGCTGGTCTTGTGATTAACTCATCACAAATCAGCTATATAGATTTGAATATTAGATTGTGGATGCCAGTGTTCTTTGGTGGTTGAGTTTCAATTAACATCTCAGGAACAACCGAACTGAGACTGCACAAGACATACACTTCATTTACATTCATGTATATCATCCTTTAAAGTAATACCTAATGGTCGTTGCGGAGGCTGAACAGAAAAGAGAGGTACAGATACTCTAGTAGTATTCAATGTTATGTGCTAAAGAACAGCAGTATTATTAGAAGTCGTACTTAGACGGGTCTTTTATGGATTTTTCATTCTTTTTGAAATTGACAACCTTGCTACAAGTATATGCTGCTTAATATATTTTTATTTATTCATATAAATAATACTGGTGTTACCCCGACTACAGTACTGTTAATGGTAAGAGATGAATTTTTATTGGATGGGAAAAATGCTAAGTCTCATTTTGATTTAAATCAGGAACCTTGTATGTGAAAGTAAGAGATGCTACCATTTTGCCAAGGAGATTGAAAATATAGTGCATTATAGGAGGTTGGTTTAGTAATGCATTTACTGATAAAGTCATGTGTAACATAATAATGACTGTATTAAAATTTGTTTTACAGTTACTTCATTTATTCTTACAATCGTACAAAAAGCACTTACCTGTACCAAAAAAAAAGCTACTGGCAACAAATACAAAATATATCTTGATAAAAATAATTGATTGAAAGGTTTTGCTGAGAAACTATGTAAAGAATACCCAAGTAAGAGCTAAGTCTCTGAATTGTGAGAATGTATATTATTTTTTTTTATAAAAATAAAAAAGAAATAAAAAAAAGACTGTTTTGAATGTGAACTAAGGTTCTCTGGAATGTAGGGAGGGATATGTATTATTCCTCTACGCTAACTTTCCCAACTATCTTTACTAAATTTTAGTAACTATGAATTTCAAAATATCAGGCTATTACCAAGTATCTTAATATAATTCGACACTAAAAATTGATGACAAACACACCTACAAATCACTTTATAGAGAATTATTTTTTATTAAAAATATTTTTTACTTAAGTTACCTGGAAAAACTTATGACCGTCAGAAATAAATAATCAGAAATTATAATTAATAAATAAATTCATCAAAATTTATTCATTTGTTAGAGTAATGTCTGAACATATATTAAAAAAAAAAATACATTGTAGGTTGATCGAGAAAACCTTCCTTTTTATTCAAAAATGGCAGTTTTGGACTTAGCTTACCTTTGTATCCAATATTTATACATTTTTTATTAATGTAGTTTTTCATTAAACTAAATATCTATATATATATATATATTAATTACTAAATTACCTCATCATCTTTTTCAGAAAAGAATTTTTGTTTCAGAGTATTTGCTTTTCCAATATGTTTATTCAGTTGTTTACACTAAAATTAAAAGAAAAATGTTAAAAGATTTAATAAACAACAATTACAGTATATAAGCTAATCAGTTATTATTAATAAGAATTTATCAGTTTTCTGTTTATGCATTTTGATAATAGTTTATCAAAATTATATTATATTATTTAGTATTTATAATTTTACAGATTTTAAAAATTTAGAAATATTAAAAATCAAGTAGTGTCCACCAGATGGGATTTAAATAATCATTACATTTAATGTAACTGTTTGTATAATAAAGGCTTATTCAACACAATATTATTTTAACAGATCTCACAATGCAAGCTAAATTGATAGAAACTTCTAAATAGTAAAAAGATGGTTGTTATGAAAAGTCATTTAAAATTGTTAATAAAACTTTATTACTAACAGTGCATCGTATGCAGCTAATGAATGAAAGGAATAAATAATTTTCTGTAAATTAATGATTTAGATAACAGATATCCTTTTCTTACAGTTAGCTTAGAATTATTGACAATATATATAATGGTTTATGTAGATAAAAGTGTAAGATTTGCACAATTTCATGTTGGGTTTAATTTTCTTTTCTACAATTCTGTACTGTCTTTATTCTTGTATAAGTAAAATAATGATAAAAATAAACCAAATAACAGCCAATATCAAAAAACATGAGAATCATCAATCATACAGAAGAAATCATACATAATGTTTACATCAATATTATGCTGAACTAGTTCTTTAAATGCAGTATTTTTGGCATATGTTTACTTAACATACTTTAAATTTCTAGGATATAAGATTCTTGTAATATTATTAGTGTAGTGAGAACTGTGAATTTAAAAGAGAATTTGAAAAATCTTTATATATTTTTCATTTCCTTTGTTTTCAACTTATAAGAATTATTTTCTTTTAATGAGGTTACCATACTTGTAATTTTTGTGGATGGAATCCTTTTGTTAATTTAAGAATTTTAAATTTCAAAAAAAACGTTTTTAAATGCCAGATGGATTTTTGGTAGATATGAGATCTAAAAAATAATTTTTAAATTTATAATTTATTACTTACTATATATATTATTTTACATTTATTTCTCAATCTAATTTCAATATAAACTGTCTAATAACATTATTTTTTACGACTTACTTCTTGATCTGCTGATTCCAGTTCATCTTTCAACTCGTCCATTATAGACTTATATCTTCTTTGTATCTGAAAATATTTTGTAATTAGAGATATTTTGATTAAGTCTCCTGTTATTGAAACTCATCCATTAGTTATTAAGGACTGAGTAATTTTACTGCAAAATTATATTAAATGTTACTGTAACAGCTCACTTAAAGAATACATGGATTGTCCTTCCAGAAGTATTTTTTTTTTATCTATTGAGTTGCTGCTTTGTGAAGGTTGTTTTTTTGTAAGGTGAGCAACCACCAAGTATATTATTCTCCAGCTTTTCCTAAATAACACTGCCACTAACTCAAAACTCAAAGCACTCGCATATATGAGAAAAACAAAACATTAAAAAGTTGTAAAAGGGTCCTATAAAAAAATAATGAAAAAACAGAACGTCAATCTTGACTTAAGCATAATAAAACTGTCCCAAGAGAACTTTAGAATGCATAAAATACCTTATCCGTGACATATCTAACCACTCCACACAGAAAGAATATTCAGCTTTAGCACACACACGTTGAATCTTTTAATACTCACACCCATGTTAGTCAACACCTACACTTGAGAACTAATATAACAAAATATTTATCTGAAATTAAATGGCTGTAGACAAATTACATAATACACAGAAAAAATCAGTAAAATTTAGTGACTAAAAGTACATTATGTTAATATAAATAACTGTACACAATTTTCAACATTTTTGGGAAAAAAGATTATTTTGTTGTTTTTAAAACTGCAAACAAAATGTGGAGTAATCTAGAAAGAAAAATATATCTAACAAGATTCATACATAGTGACCCAAAAGTGTACAAATTGTCATGATCCACCTAAATATGACATAAGTTATGTCCTTATTTGGAAAGAATACATAAAGCACTACACAAAACAGAACCATGCTTTACAATTGTACAAGCAGGACAAACTAAAAAAACAAAGATATTAACCACAACAAATTTTATAACAGATAAAAACCCCCTTAGCACCATAAAATGGTTTCCTAACCACAAGAGAAAGGACACCATTAACATTATTGCCATTTTCACTTCACTGATGATGAAGTTAAATTAAAGTTCTGAAAAGATTTTTGAACATTACACAATTTCACGTATTCATTACAAAACTCTGATGTTTTAATTTTATTAATTAATGCTTTAACTTTTTGTTATGCTGATCAACAAGTAAAAATTTATGTTTTTAATTTTTTAAATTACTTCTGCAATAATGATGGGCATACACTAATACTAATAATCTATTGCATGTTTTCATTATACCACTCCAACATTGCAATAGTAGACATTGTGAAGTACTTAATTAGATTCATGGATTTAATTGTTGGATAAGAAAGAAATTTTTATTTAAATGGATTTGTTTTCCTTCTTTTGTATAACTAGAGAAGTTACCTTCAATGAAATAAAAAAAGAAATCAGTTGATTATATCTCTATGTTGAGACAAAAATTTTGAATTAACAATACATTTAAAAATAAATTTTGATAAGTATGAAAACAGAATAGAAAGTGATCTTAACGTTTATTAGGGATTTTTATTTCACCCTTAATAAACAGTAAATATTTTATTAATTATATTAATAAAGATTATTTTACCCTTAATAAATAATAAACATTAAGAATGATATAAAATGCAAACATAATATTTTTTGAAATTTATAACTTTTCTGAAGATATAAATACAAACATATTATAAAAGTGCTCAAAAATGTCTTACTTCAACGCATTAAATCAATAAAACACAAAAAAAATCACATTAAAAACAATAATACAACTACATTGCAATACAAACTAAATAAATAACGCCAAAATAAACAACAAACTTTTCCAAATTTAATCAATTCTCTTACAGTTAACTTTCTTACTGAACCTTTTCTCAGTAGTATGTAATATCACTTTTAGTATAACTTTTTAGAAAAACGGCAATCTGCTTTCCATCTTGGCATACTGCTTTCAATTGCTGTGAGTTTTACTTCTCGCTGTACATAATCTTTCATTGATTAAAATAACCTTTCATTGAGGAATTCTATTAAATGATGATTTAGTAGAATTTTCATGATACATGATAAACCTTCAAACTGCTGTGTACTTGGGTGAAATAGGATTGAATATCCAGTACAAATTAGTATGAAATGTATGGAACTGGATAAGTGTTCTCAGATTCCATTAAAGGTATAACAGTTGCAATTCCAACGAAAGCAGTGGAATGTGGTGAGTCAATTCATGCTTCATTAAGTTAATTTTTAAATGTAAAGAGTTTCAGATTTATTTATTTATTTTTGAGCTTTAAAGGATAAACAATCAGAGAGGTTATTACTTGCTGTGAGGTAGTTATTAAAATGATCAAGGAGTTAGTAAATACTTCTGATAGGAGTTATTTTTAAATGGCCAATGCAGTTTCAGAAATTGCTTAATTTTAATTCAGATTAATCTCGGAAAAGAGTTTGAAAAAACAAAGCAATACAGTTGGCATTTGTAGATCTTGAGAAGTAGAACAGAATGAATAAAATTTTTAAATAATATAAAAAAAGAATTGTGCTGTTCTTTATAATGTGTACAAAAACTGGGTGGCAGTTATAAGAATAAAGTAAGGCCAAGAGAGCTAAGAACAATACAAAAATAGTTGGGGGCAAAACTATAGTTTATAGGTGTACCTATAAGTTAGTTTGAAGGTGTACCTATGTACACCTATAATAGTGTACAAGTATAATTTGAGAACAGTGTAACAATTTTATGAGAAAACTAAAGATTTGCTAATGATATATTCTTTTAAATGAAAATAAAAATGAGTAAGATCACATATATTGCACACTTGATTTTGCTTTTCCATTACTGTTTCTTTCCTTAAATATTCATATTTACATATAAATATATTACAAATAATTATAACTTTTAATAACATTTATTAATATTTTAAATAAAGTAAAATTCTTTACTGAGCTTTATCCATCTGTACATAAACATCTTTCAGAACATCTTTCAGAAAAAAATATAAAAGTTTTTAAGCTGCATTAACTGCTAAGATTTTTTATTATGAATTGTTATATTAAAAATTTTCCTAGTCAGCAATTGAACCTGAAACCTATAGTCTAGCAGAAAAGGATACAGCTGCCTGTACAACTGAGATGGTCAAAAATATTATTAATGAATAATAAATAAATTTGTATCTATTATATTTTTTAAGTTATTTATTACTGCAAGTGATGTAATATGAAGATTTTTCAGTTTGTCTTCTGCTGTAATTACTCTTCCTTTAGAATCAACAATCTGAAAAATAACAATGATATATATTAGTTTTGTTTTATAATGGTTTTCTTCTTTATTATAAAGTATTAATATTATTTATATATAATTATATACAAATACAAGGTACGAAAGATTTATAGCTCTTCTGTACCATATAAAATACCTCAAGCTTAGTAGCAAGGTACATGAAATGTGATTCCAGCCATTGTTAATACAAAAAATATATATATATATATATATATATATAGCATAAGATATTATTTAAACAAACATAGATAAAAACAATAGCATGGCAAGTTAATTTTAATTGCTTCTCTTTCTTAAATAATATTTTTACTTGCTACAATTGAATTATTAAATAAACAACTATTTTTAACAGATTAATACAGATAGCAAATATAAATAACTATGTGCTCCACAAAAAAACAGCAGAGGTAATGTGTTGATTGCAATGTGTCTTATTAAACAGGTATCTGTTTCATTCAGTCATATTGCGGTGACACTAAGGATTCAAGATTTTAGGCACCAGTGAGAGCTTTCAAAGTAATAATTTTCATTGCACAATCAATCCCTCAGGTGAACACATTGAAGATTACAAATTGCATTTTTAGTACTGCACATAACCAGCACTGTATTCAGGTGAGAAACAAAATAAAAAGTTAACTATTTCACTCCTCACTTCCTTAATAATCCCAACACGAGATGCTCTAAATATTTGAGAATCGCTTTGGTATTTTTGGGAATGATTTTTATGCTATGCTATGTCATAATTACTGGAATAAGATAGATCATTCTTGATTTTAAATCTGTCTTTTACTGGTTTAAAATCTGGATCAAATTAAAACCTGGGTTAAAACTTAATATGTAATATTAAATTGACCAAATTATAAAGGCATATATTTTCACCAAAATAGAAATTAATTAAATTTGGATATAGTGCTGCTACATTATTATTTTTTTTACTTCCTTGTAAAAATTAAAGGAGTATTGTGATACTCTGAAATATCCATTTTGACTAGTATTTGGTGTGACGTCTGTACGTACATATCTCGCATAACTCAAAAACAATTAGCCATAGGATGTTGAAATTTTGTATTTAGAACTGTTATAACATTTAGTTGTTCACCTCTCCTTTTCATTGCAATCGACTTGACAAAAAAAGTCCAAAAATCAAAAAAAAAAACAAAAATTTGGATTTTGGACTTTTTCTTAACTGCAGTAATAAGCACTCAATGAAAGCTTTTCATCGATATATCATAAGTGGTACTTGTTTTCATTGGGTCCAGAGTTATAGCCAAATAAAATTTTAATTAATGAAATATTCTGATCTTACAAGGGGAAGGGCACACATTGGTTCGAATTCGACTTATTGGTTCGAATACAGTATAGTCTCACTATAATGCGGCTCGATATAACGCGGATTATAATCTGTCCTCCAAAAAATATCTGAAAAATAAAATAGGATGAAGAAATGCTAGTCACCCTACCACTGTATTTGATATCGGTGTGAAACCTTTGAAATTGTCAACAATACGCTTCTAATATAACATCTGTCAATTAGACACGACCAATTTTAAAACCTTGGAATTCCCAAAAACATGATTCAATAAAACTAAACTATGACTCTAATACAGTAGTAGGAGAAATTCTTATGATATACTGCACATGAATCGTTTCCTGTAACAGTGACAAAACCTTCAATGTGCTGCCTGTACAAGGCACAGTATACTGTATCTGAATGTTATTACGTATTGTGATTTATTCTGAGCTGCTTTTACTGTGTTAGATATCAGTATCGTTAAATTTTATTAAGTTGGGTAATTTATTGGTTTTTTTATGTTAGATTTCGTTCATGTTTGCCTAACATGTCGTCCAAACAAAAAACCTTTCTGTAAAGGAAAAATTAGAAATTATTGAAAAAGTTAAGGGAGGTCGTTCGAAAGCCAGTTAATCCCCCGGGAATTCGATGTACCTGAAGGTACTATACGTGGTTGCATGAAAGAAGAAGATAAATTGCGTTCTTTTATTGATTCGGTAGATGAAACAGTCGGACTTATCGCAAAAAGGTTAGACTCAGTGATGTTAATGTTGTAGATGAACACTCATCTACAACCTCATCTATGTACCTTTGGTTTTTGCAAAAACGGAGTGAAGAAGTGGCGCTATCAGGGCCAATACTTCAAGCTCAGGCACCAAATTTTCATGAACAAATTAACAATGGAGAAGAATTCAGCGCTTCTAGCGGTTGGTTATCGACGGAAAATCCGTGATGTCATAGACAAAGTAAATATCTGAGGAGAGTCTCGTTCAGCAGATGCGACGGCAGCCGAACATTTTTCACAAAGAATATTACAATCACTTATAGAAGAGAATAACTTCAGTGACGAACAGTTGTATAATTGTGATGAAACTGCTTTTTATTACAAACTATTGCCAACAAAAACATTAGATGCGAAGCGAGCACCAAATAAGTCTGGTATGAAGATCAACAAAGAAAGGCTAACGTTTGACAAGTATGCCAACTTACTGGTACACTGAGACCCTGACGTCTGTTTCGAGAGACCTCCTTGCACACCGGCCGGCTATTTTAACCGGCGATTTTATCGATTGGTCTACTACATGGGGGTCAATCAGGACAAATGTGAGAGGCAGAACAATGGTGGAGACTATTGCGGCATTGAATATAGTGTGCTTTAACAACGGTACACATTCAGGAGGGACCTTACCTTCGTTTCACTGGGATCGGCTGCATGGATCCGTGGCTAGCGAGTATGGAAGGGTTTCCCCGCCAGTGACACCAACCCATATGACTCTCTCATATGACAATTATGACTCTCGTTGATGATGACAATCGCGAGCTCGGTGTGAATACGGTAGCAGGTTGGAGTGTTAGGACTTTCGATGCAGGAGTTTTGGTTGAGACTCTTGACTTACTGGGTGTTTCTGGAGTAGCCTCAGCGGAGGAGAAACCTCTCATCTAACTGACAATCTCAAAGAAGCTTGGATGCAATGCTTCCATGGAGATATTGTGGTAAGGATCATCCACCTGTTTACTGGTGGACCCATGACATAAATGAGAAACGGAAGGAGTATCACAGGCTTCGGAGACTGGCCATGCGCGCACACCTTGATTCGCTCAGGGCACTATACACCGCCCAATTGAAGGAGACAACTCGTGTGCTCATACGCAAGTCCAAGTAATTCTGCTGGCGACGTCTGCTAGCTGAAGTTGACTCAGATCCCTGGAGTAGACCGTACCGGATCTTAGTTAAAAGGGCCTTGCGACTCAGGGTATCCGCTACTCGGGATAGAAACGAGATACGTCGAATCATTGAGGGGCTCTTCTCCCGTGGCGAACCTGTTGCGATGGATGAGCGAGGCGACGATGAACCTTCACCCTTTTTCACCAAAGAAGAGCTGGTAGCTGCTGCGGCGCGCATGGCAGTAGACAAGTCTCCCGGCCCGGACCTACTGCCGCCTAATCTAGTGGTCAAGACGGCAGCACAGGCTGATCCTGATGCATTTCTGGAAGTTTACAATGCATGCCTGGCAGAAGGAGTATTTCCGGACAGGTAGATAAGGCAAAGACTAGTTCTCGTCTATAAGCCCGGGAAAGAACCTGAGCTCCCCTCCTCTTACAGGTAGGTCGCTTGCTATGCTGGATGCAGTGGCTAAAATACTGGAACATGCTCCAGCACAGATTAGTTGAGACTGTCCAAGAATCGGGCGGACTTTCTCCGAGTCAATTTGGCTTCCGGAATGGCAGGTCGGCCCATTGATGCGCTATCTTTCGTCTGCGAGACGGCACACAGAGTAATAGAATGGCGGTGGCCAGTCCACCGGTAGGATATGCCAGCTGGTCTCCGTAGACGTCAGAAACGCTTTCAACAGCATGCGGCTATTGTACAATCGTTATACATGCATGGGGTACTTGAATATATAGTCAGGAATGTAACCTCATATCTGACTGGATGCATATTAACCTGTGAAGTTGAAGAAGATGTCCTGGAGCGTGCGCTGGGTAGAGGAGTTCCGCAGGGTTCGGTCCTTGGACCGACGCTCTGGAACCTTGCCTATGATGGGGTCTTTCGCCTCTCGCTTCCCCCAGGTGTATCTCTTGTTGATTACGTGGATGACCTCGTTGTGATGGTAGAAGCAGTCACCAAGAGAGAGACGGAGGAGAAAATACCGCCTATGGTAATATCAGCGAATGGATGCGAGTAGCTGGGCTTCAACTCGCACCTAAAAAAACAGAAGTAGTCATGGTAACTGCGGCTAAATGACGACCCAAATTGAAAATTACCTTGGAAAGTCAACACATCCTATCCAAACCGGCCATAAAATATTTGGAGGTATGGCTTAACAGGCTGCGTTTCGGGACATACGATAGAGGCATGTCACCTCTACATATAGAACTACTATAGAACTACTGGTGCGGCGTCCTTGCAGTACTTCTCCCCATGGACTTTGTAGTGGAACAACGGAGGAGAAACTGACAGATAAGGGATCTTCCTCCTGAAGACAGAAAGAGACAATATACTCATATTGAAGGAGATGACCAACGTCTGGTAACAGAAATGGTACCGGAGCGAAAAAGGACGCTGGACACACCGTATGATAGGTGATGTCAGGGCTTGGATTAACAGGCGCCATGGCTCATTGGAGTACTGCCTTCCGCAGTTCCTGACTGATCATGATGGTTTTAGATCCTATATATTTCGGTTTGGCCTTGATCACTCTGATGCGTGCCTGGAGTGTCACGAGGAAGAAACTGCCCATCATGTGTTCTTCAGGTGCACCACCAACGACATGGAAAGGAGACATCTACTGGATGTACTACACAGGGTGAACATGTTTGCACCTGAAGATATTGAGGATATTCTCCTCCATTTGGAGAGACATTGAAAGGCCGTTGCTGACTGTACCAAGTCAATCATGTAAAACCTAATGATCTGGGAAGAGTCGCATGCTAGATCTGTGGCGTCGTAGGGCACGAGGATGGATAGGTTCACGGCTGAGTAACTAGGGTGTCCTCCGTGCGTTGAGGGGGTCGCCTGGACACAATGAAACCATGGACACTCTGCCTTCTTGTCTGATGATTGGCACCCAGTAAGTATGATGCATTATATCCTAAGTATGATGTATTGTTGATGTACTGTATCGTCGATTTTTTGCCTGCTTTATGTGTATTGTGTTATTATTGTTTATTTCACTGTACTTATAGTATTGTATTCATTTGTGTTAAGTTTTGCTACTGTATCTGATTGTATGTTCACTTGTTAGATATTGATTGTGCACGATGGTGCCTGATCATGATTGTATGATTACGTGTGTATTGATGCTGCATGTCTCTGCTGCTTCCTGTTGTAAATATATATTTGTGGTATGAACTATAATGTTTATTATTTTGATGTTTTGTGTTATAATGAGTGATGTTATTTTCCTATTGTTATATAGTGAGTATTGATGCTGTAGGTCATCGCTGCTTTTTGTTGTAAGTATGTCTAGTTGTATGATTTTAGGTTGTATATATGATGTCTTTTATTGTATCATAGCATTTGTGAAGTATGACTGTCGGCGATCTCCCCCTTCCTGAAGTAATGCTTCAGGAAGTTAAAACGCACTTATTAACATCTTGCGGAACCTGTTACCGAGCCCGACACTGCTTAGGCGCCGTAAATGGGGTTCCCCCACCTCGTTAAAAAAAAGTATGCCAGCCCACGTTGCTGCAAACACGTTAACATGAATTCTCTACTTTACTATTTTTTAAAATAGTAAAAATGCTTGGATGACATGTAATATTATTTTAACGTGATGTAACGACGAATTTGTGCCTTTTGTTAAAGATTATTTACGAGTTCGAAAATTGGAAGAAAAAGCTTTATTACTTCTTGACAATTGCCCTGTTCATCCGCCTACTGATGTGCTGAAATCTAAAGATGGGAAAATAATCGCAATGTTTTTACCCAAGAACATCACATCTTTGAGCCATTATATTAGACCGAGGAGTTATTCAGGCATATAAATATTATTACCGGCGAGAGCTACTGACCGCTGTCGTTAACTCAGGATTACTTAAAACTACAATCGTTAATAGAATTAACTATCGTTAACAGAATTTCTTAAAACTGTGTCATTAAAAATTGTTGTATACAGCGCTGGAACATCATGGAGTAACGTAGATTCTATTACAATTAAAAATTGTTGGTCGGTATTGTCACACAGTAAAATAGAGAAGATACTGAAACAGGATATGTTCATTTTTACTGACAAACCCGCACTGGAATTGCAAATTCAACCGGGCAAGAATTGTCTAAGTGATCTCAATGAGTGGGTTCAAGAAGACAATCGAACACTCGTTGCCTGTTCCATGACCGACGAATAAATATTATAAAGAATAAACGTACGACCACGAAACAAAACACAATAACTTCTTATTTTAAAAAATAATTTACATTCAAGAAAAAATATTGTATCTTCCGCACATTCCTTGTTTCTATGTAAGTACACATTATATTGTATTGGATTTTTCTATTAAACCATTATTGCTTAATTTTTTGCTTATTTTTTTAATTGATCTCCTTTGTGATTTAAAATTTACTTCTCGAAATAACGCGGTTAGCTTATAATGCGGGTGTCACGTAAGTCCCCCGATATCCGTATTATAGCGGGTACACACGTTGTAGTGGGTAACTGTATATTGATTTATTAATAATTATCAACCTGTGATTGTAAAAAAAGTTTTACAATAATTAATAATTCAATAACGACAATAAAAAAATATGAAAAAATCTTTAGTTATTAGCAAAATAAAATTATATGTACTTTTAAAAATGTATATATATAATTTAATAGTAGTACAAGGAACCACCGGGTTGGTCTAATGGTGAACGCGTCTTCGCAAATCAGGTGATTTCGAAGTCCTAGTAAAAGCAGTTACTTTACTGATTCCAGTGTTCTTTGGTGGTTAGGTTTCAATTAACCACACATCTCAGAAATGGTCGACCTGGGATTGTCCAAGACTACACTTTACTTACACTCATACATATCATCCTCATTCATCCTCTGAAGTAATACCTGACAGTGATTCCTAGAAGGTGTACAAGGACATCATGTGGTGTGCACATCAGATTTTATAATGGATGCAAATTGAGTTACCTGCCTCATCCCTACATTTACATTATTTATTTAAAAGAAAAATATAAGATAAAGTAAGAAATAATATAAGTTATAGTAAGAAATTTCTAAGTAATAAATATAATATCAATAACACAAAATAGATTAAAATTAAGTAATTCAGAAATAGTTACCTGTTTTCTTTTTTCAACTATAACCCTTGATAATGTTTCCAGTTGTGAATCGAATGGATCCTAAAAAAAAGTGAACATTTCATATGGCTTGTTTAATATTTAAAAAATAGATTTTATGTTAATAAAAAACTACCAATGGAAATTAAATTACCACTTACTTTACTTCTATGTTCCAAAGGAATTTTATTTTATTTGGTAATCAACCAAAGAAGTTATCACCTACTTTCAAAAACAACACTGCTGCTGTACATATTGAGGGATGCAAATAGTTAAATAAAAAAGAAACACCATTAGACATTCATGAACTACAAAAGATAATTTTCAAAACACTGACTGTAAAGAAGAAGCATTGGCTATAAAGAAAGTCTTCTAAAGGGACCCTATGAAAAGAGGGTGAAATAAAATTTGTGTATAATGTCTGACCACTCAAATGGAACAAATAATAAAAAACAATTTTTATCTCTATCATCAAAAGGCAAAGTTAGAATTAAAAGAAAGAATAAATTAAAGTTATTAAAGAATAGAACAAACTGAAAAATACTAAGGTAGTAGTGTAAAAATTTCTCCCTGTTAATAAAAAGAAGAAAATAATTGTTGTATTAGGAAATAATGTTCTGTTAATAACTTATTTGTATCAGACAATTATTTCAGTCATATCATTTAGAATGTCAATGGGTATTCTAGTTTGAACTTCCAGGATTGACCATACTTGTATTTACTTACTTGACATGTTTCTAACCTCCTGAGACAAAAATTGTATCATATTGGTACTCAAGTATTAATAAATTAATTTATGAACAAAATCTCAGAGAGTATCATCAATGTTGCATTAAAATGTAGCTGATACAATCTTCAAGACTACTTTCAATTGAAAATAATGCATTTATGGCAGTGTTTCTTAACTTGTAGGGTGTATCTCCCTTCGGGGGCATGATAACACTAAATGGTGGATGCAAGCATATAGAAAAAAAATTATTAAAAAATGTATTAATTTATTAAAAGGAAAGCAAAACAAAATTCATTATGATGTAACACAATACACATTTGCACTGTACTGCATAATGTATTTAATTTTAACTTATCAATACTAAATTAAATAAAAGTTACAGTCCAGTATATGATGGTAAAAATAGGTATTACCTCAAAATTCTTTCAGACAACATAGATTTTCATGAAAAATTGTAATTAAGTTTATCTAACCCTCGCTTCAAAAGTTATATATCCCTGATATGTGCTTTTTGTTTTTTGGGGGTGAAAACTACCCATCGTTAAAAAATTCAATAACCATAGATTTAAACGTTTCATAGAATAAAATCCCTTTACTGTTTAAAATTTATGATTTATGCAACGTTTCAATCCTTAATAACCACCCCTTATGAAAGAAATTGTTAAAATTATAGTGTTTTGTAGCTCAGAATCATTTAAATGTGTAGAATAAACATTGTTTCATATTCTGAAACACAATTTATGATGTGTTACATTTTTAACAATAACTTCCTTAATTTTTAAGTTATTCAGTCACTCAAAAAACCATTTTGCAGGGAATTTCAAGAGCTACAAGACATGTAAAGTTCAGGTTCCTTGAGCCCTTCGGTTTTTAACTTTTTAAATTTGGGGAAGGGGCCCATAAAAACTTCTAACGGGGATATCTCAATGAATATATTTATATATATATATATATATATATATATATATATATATATATATATATTATATATTTTACAGAGATAAAAAAAAACAAAGAAAATATTTAAAGGAATTTCAAAACATTTTCAAATTTGAATCAGCTTTTTATTCAAATGTAGGGTTGGAACATTTTATTTTCATCACTACCGCTGTTAAGGTCTTTTCAAGTGTTTTGAAAAATATTCTCAAAAAAACTTTAAAAAGTTTTTGTCAAAAAATTTTTCTGTTATTTAATGTTGAAAGGTTTGACTTCAGTTTTCGGTTTTCTATAGATGCTAACTGTGTATAAATGTTCCTGTCTTAATCATAAATATTTTTATAATCTATTTTGAACACATTCAATACATTTTGATCATACATGTTAACAATGAGTAAATTTTTTCTTTTTTAAAATGATATCGGGTAATTCTAAACAAACTTAATGATTGTAAAATGTGAAAAAAGATATTGCTTTTTCACTATACTGCTTTGTTTCATTAAGTATTAGTGTTGAATATTACTTTAGTTAGCAGTCTAGAGTATTTTATAAATTCCATTTTATTTAACATTTATGTTTCATGACTAGAAAAAGACAAAAAACTACATTCTTTAATTTACAAAAAATATAATGTATCTAGTTTGACAATTGATTACACAGAGAATCAAAATCTGTATAGTAGAGTTTTAAGTACATAACTGAATCTTCACAGATTATCAAATATATCATCTGCTGTAGATGATATATTTTTCAGCCATTTCTGAAGAAGAAATTTATTCATGACAACTAATACTTTATCAGGAATCATTTTTCTATCCCTATAAATGTAAAGTTCTTGGTTTCCTAATAGGTTTTAATCTTATAAAAATTTTATAACCTAATTAAGATAACTTTGTTCACTACATAAGAGTCCATAACTACGTTTATGTTTAAATGTTATGAACTTTTTAAAGAAAACAAAATAATAAATTAAGTAACTTAGGTTATGTAAAACAATTTTTTTAATATCAGTATGGCAAATAATTATTAGAAGCATGTACAGCAATTGATAAGATTGTTTGAACAAAAAAGAAATTAATTGTTGAAAATTCCATACCTATACTTATTTACCGTAATAAATGCCAGTTTTGTTTTAACTGTTGTGATCTATGAACTAGTTTACTAAATATTATTTCAACATTATTTATAGTTCATACTATTAACATCTTCCATTCCCTAATTTTGTTATTTCCTGAAGTGTTGCGGCACCACTAGGTTGTAAGGAAAGTACAATATTACCCAGAAAGGACCCAATAAATTCAATCATTATTAAACTACTTCACTAAAATTGGGTAAGCAATCTTAAGATGCAGAGTAATACCAATTAATAAAAAATAATAATTAAGTACAATACCGAATTTGATGGAGGAGGTTTGTCACCACTGGAATTGTCTTGCCACTGAAAAAAAAAACATATGTCAAATTATTCATAGACTTGTAAATTTAATAAGATATAAATGAAGAAACCTGAAAACTTAAAATAACAGTTACAATATTTTATTCCTGGTCTTGCATTAGCTGTTCAACAAACTAAATATTTTGGATGTTACAGGAAATCAGTTAGTTGCACAAACTCAATTAACCCCACTGACTTACCACATAAATCTAATTTGTCAGCACACATCTGAGTTCAAAAATGTGTAATCATCAATTGTATTCTATCATACTATCATTGTTTTATTTTTTTCCCTTATATCTTGTAGATTAAAATAAAAAAATTACTCTGATTAAAAACAAATATTACACACGATTGTCTTAGAGAAAACTTAAAGTAAATCTTTTTTAAAATTAATATAGTGTAAAGTTTGAGAACTTAGTGTTTCTTTTTTCATTATTAAATACTATTTCATAGCTTTATCTGTACTTATTAAATGTAATTCTGAAGTTTCTTTTACTTAACTGTGCTGAAAAAATTGTATATACTAGAGTTCCTTTTTTCATTACTTAATATTAAAAGATTTGTTTGATAACATTCCCTAAAATTTGTTTTTTTTTTTTAAGCTTAACACATTCATTATCTACCTTAATCTATATCCTACTAATAAATAAAATGTAAAAAAGTTTTACAGTTTAAATTTGATAGTACATGAACTATACAAAAATAACTACAAAAGGAGTCACTGGTTAATGACACTGACATTTATTTTAAGATATTTTAAATAAAAATTGTGATGCCAACAAATCTTAGACTCTTATTTTCTAACACATAATGTCACTGTCCACTTAGAAAAATGATGGCAGTGCATATCAATAATTGTATATTATGGCCTAAGCAGTATAAGAGGAAAAAAATTATAATTAATAATAATTATATGGTATAATCAATTATACATGTTAAGAAAATAACTGCAACCCTCTAAGACTATGTACTATCTAAAACTATCAACTATCTAAAAATTCCATTAGTTCAGTTGAACTGCACATAAATTATTTCAATGAGTAATAGCTATGAATTTGTTAGAAATATATAATCTCAGGTAATAGATGTGTCTTTTGGTCCTTCGACTCTTGGCAGGGATTTTGCCATGGGTAAGGGTATCGGAGCCCTTACTGCTGCTACATATGAGCCCTAGGATTTCATTACAGTGGGTCAGACAGTACCTGACTTCCCAGCACAGTTTAAATTTGTCAGAGGTGGCTGACTGAGGGAACAAAGGCAGTATCAATGAGGTGGGTGATGTCCAACCATCTCTCCACTCTCCACCCACACCTTGCAACATATTGTCTGGTGACAATCACAAAAACTTTCAACTTCCTCAATTTCTGTGGCAGGGGTCCACAAAAAAATCCTTGTCCAGGAGAGCTCCTTTGTTTTTGCAAGTGAAGCAAAGGAAGAGTGTTGAGTTTAGTGATATTGAAAAATAGGATCAAACTAGTTTTCAACCAAACAAGAAAGAAAGGGATTTTACTAACATCAGTCCTTTTGTAATTGCTTGGGATGACAGAAGCTGCAGGAGGATCTGTTAAGAAGACAAGGAAGATGACTGCTATGGGGCTGTTTGTTGAAACCATTGCTGACTATCTACAATCATCATGCTACTTATAGCCAAGAAGATGGGACTCATAGACGTTGTTGTACCATATAGTAAACTAAGGGAGTACACAAAGAAAGTAGTTGCTTGCAAAGATTTGCTGCACAGAAGATGAAATTGTTGAAGAAACTCCATGGACAAGAAGTTGTTCCATGTCAATGATTGAACACACGTGGCAATGGAGAAGTTGTATCCTTTGTGTCGCATGTCCTAACAATCAACAAATCCAAGTGTCCAGAAAAGATTTAAACTAGCTTTCCATACATTGGTTGTTCATCCTTTCATCCTGATTTCACTGCAGTGTTTTGTTATCAGAAATTAGGACATACAGCAACATGATGTACACAAACCAAATCTGTGTTTATGTTAAGCTATTGCATCCTGATGACCTGTCCACCTGTGTGTGTCAATTGTCATGCGCACCACTATGCGAGATCAGGAAACTATCCAGTTAATAAAAGAGGAAAACAATTCAGGAAGTGAAGACCATACAAAAGATCAGCTATTAGCAGACCACCAAGAGTTGCATCTTATGCTCAGGTTGCTGCAGCTCCTGCAGCCTCCTTTAAACCAAGAGACATAATCTCTGAACTGGCACCAACTCTAGCAAGCATGGTCAAACACATCATTAATGAGAAACTAAAAAGTCGATATCAGAAATCAGTCAAAAACCGGTACAGAAGGTAGCAGATGTTATTAAAACAAACATTTCTTCTTTACCAAGGAGTGAACCTTCTACCAGTTCTAAGCCAAAGGTAAATGAAGTTAAAGCTCAGAGGAAGTCTGAACCAAATACATGTAAATCAGGGTTCAGATCAAGAAGATCCCCATTCAGGGGTTCAAGAAAGAAGAGATAATGAATATAGAGGGTTGGACAAGCAACAATTGAGCCCCAAAAGCATGGAGGCCTATAAAAGAAGGGATGAGCACTTTAATGCAATGCTCACTGCACCATCTGGGTCAGTGTAATCTGATGCCGGCAATAAAACAACCTTCGTGATTAACTACGGAGGATCGGTAGATTCAATCTCTGAGGCCTCAGACACCCTAGAATCAGAGGTGGAGACTGTCAGTAAGATGGAAAAAAGAAATAAAAAAGGATGGCCTATGGGTAAAACCTTGGTGATATGAGTATAGGTAGTCTATAAGTTTTTGAACGAATTATCATTCGTTATTATCACTATGAACGTTGAGTTTTTTAAGAATTGCAAGATTATTACTCCCGTTTTGACATGTATGACAACTTTTCTTTGAAATTTAAGCATGTTTTTAAATGGCAAGGGCCCTATACACTATTATTATCTTGTGATCTATCTATGACATGACTGGACTACTGTCTAGTTCGCTAATGATTTTATCAGCGAGGGGAAAAATTTTTCTTTTTTGTTTGGGAAAAGTCCATAAAAACAAAAAATAACATTTTTGGTGAGGGGAGGGAGATGGAATTGGAATTTACATGTGGAATGCCGGTCTCCCATTGGCAGTATTACCAAACTGCCACCAGCAGACTATCGGCTAAAACCACCTCTCTTTGTAACAGGACTTTTACCGGAACACATTACTTTGAGCAAAGTCCTCCTCTCCTAGTCTGAAAAGGATGCTGCCACCTAGTTTACACCTGGCTCATGACAATCCAGGTCACCCTTCTTAACCCTGAGCATGCTCCGACAAATCAGGCCATTCTTTCCCAGCTGCTCAGATCTTGGACTATCATCGCAACCACATTATGGGGCTCAGTGCTTCAATATCAGCCTCATATTAGGGTGGAGCGGAAATGCTTCGCCGAAGTACTTAAAGGCAAGCAGGAGGCCATCTTAGCCCACAAGCAGCCAGTGGTTATCTTCCTTTACAGGAAAGAAATAAAACAAAAAACAAAGAAATTACAGAGGAATTTCAGGCTGTCCTTAAGGATAAGAGGTCAAATTTTAAAATTAGCATTATAAAGAACACTAGGAAAGTTCTTATTGTCATTACAGAATCTGTCATAAGTAAAACACTGGAGGTCAAGGTGGACCAGAAAAACAAGACATTGAGTCAATTATTGATGATATAGATTGTTACCTGCGAGGAGGAAGTTGTTTCTCATATGGGTGCCAAACACAGACTTGGTTGAAGCAATATTCAAGTCTGTAGGTTTTTGATCAAAACTGGTAGATGTGATGCCCAAAGGTATCTTCAGTATATTCAAATTTGGACTTAGTCTGTTTTAACAAGTTTGTCACTAAGGGTAGGTTGTTTGTGGCTTTCTCTTCTTGTAGAGTCAAGGAGTAACACATGTTTAGAGATGCTTTGGAGTATTATAGACTTGGTGATAGGGTAAAACTCTATCAATATGCTTCACTCCACACTCATTGTGGTGACACTTGTGGGTTTCAAGCATGTAGAGGATCCTAAAAAGTCTCATGCTTCTACTTGTGTAAATTACAAAAGGTTGCGCAAAGATTGCTAGCACTCAGTTGGTAGTAAGAACTGTGGTTGTTACCTGAAATCTGTTGAGATGTATTTTAGTTCATTAAATAGTTAAGTTTGGACAGATAAATTCTCAAGGTGCTTAGGTGAAATTGTTGAAAGGAGGAACATTTAGAAAAATTGGATAGAATTCTTGGTCTTGTTGACTGTTGTTGTTGTTGTGTATATTCTTCAAGGTTCTGATGTAAATGCTAGGTCACTTCTTTGGCATAGTGGAGTTACAGATGATAGAGTTGAATTAGTTGAAGGTTTTGTTGTGCCGCATGGTTAGAGGTCTTTAATGTTTTTGGTGAGCTACCAACATATGCTGATTTTTTATCTAGGTTTTATTATTTTTTCAGATTTTGTTATTTTTCCTGATTTTGGATTTTATTGTTGTTGATTTTTTTTTTTCATTTTTTCTTTGAATGTAGATTAATTCCTGGGGAATGGTAGATGGAAGGAAATTGTTTGGTGAAACAAATATTGACATTGCTGTTGGTAGGAATATTCCTGGTAGGGTTGATGCTTGTTCTCATGATCATCAATTATCTTTGTGTTGGTTAGTGAGTTGCAAGATGTTCAGATGTAATGTCCCTGGTTCAGCAAAGGCGTTTCCTGCACAGAAAGGCAGATGACCTAAATTTGTTAATCTTCTCTTTGCTAGACTCCATATCTTGGACCAAAGTCTGTATGATATTCAATTGGAAGACCTGGCAAAAAATCTTCTCTGGCTTTCATTTATGGTGCTGAGAATTCAGAATTCAACTCCTCATGGTTTGATTCAAGAGAGAATTGCTCCTTGATGGAATGAGATTTCTATGTTAGCAACCGTTTTTGGTAGACTATCAAAGGCAGAGCTCCCTATTTTCATTTGATCAGAACATTAAAAAGGGATTCTTGGAATTTTTTTGTTAGAGAGCAAGGAAATAAGAATCCTTGGGGTTTTGTGTGTGGAGTCCTAGGGCATAAGCATAAGAAAAATGTTTTATTATCAGCTCTCTTGATCCAGTAGGGGTGGCTAATGAAACTTGTATCATCTGCGAGTCCAAGAGGAAGTTGCTAATTTTCACTCTTTTTATCTGTAAAAATTACATAGGCAAAGGTAAATCATGTAATTTGCTGCTCTGCTTGGAATAAAGCCCCAGTTTTGATGAAATCACATTCCTTTGGAATTTGTGTTGGTAAACTTTGACTAGAACTTTTTAAAGGATACCCTTTGCTGGCTATTTCCCTGTTTGTTGGAAAAAGGTGTTCTTAAATTGTTGTTTAGTGATGTGTTTAAGGTATTGATAAAAGTCCCACTATGAGCTCCTCGTATAGGCCTTTTTTTGAGAAGGTTTTATCTTTGTATTAGTGATAAGTTAAGTTGAAAGTATTAAGTTAAGTTAAGTATTAGTAGAAAGTTGTTGATGGATGATCAGTATGGTTTTCACCCAGGCTGGGGCACAGAAGATGCTATTTGTAACTTTCAGAGTACTGTTTCAAGTGAGTCTTCTAGTATGTCTTGGGTATCTTTTTGGACATATCAGTAGCTTTTAACAGACATCTGTGGTGGATTTCTACCTTGTTTCAGCTGCAGAAGCATGAAAGTACACAGAATGAGCTGAATGTGTTATGTAGTTATTTCAACAATCAAGATGCTGTCTTGAAGAACAATGTCTCAGAAGTCTTATCTAAAAGTTACCTGCAAGGTAATTTTTTAGGACCCCTGCTATGGGTTGTTGAATTTGATTTTTTGATGCAGTTGAGGATACCGTGTCATCACTTACACACATGATGGGCTTTTGTTGTTTAAATGAGATTTTGAGAAATAAGATTAAATTAAGGGCCACCCAGGCTTGTAAGATACTCCAGTTGTGGAGTTTGTAACATTAGATTGTGTTTAGCCCAAATAACAATGATGTTGCTCAAAGGCAGACTGGCTGTTACAAGACGACCTGTTGTATCAATGTCAGTTCATTGAATCCCACTGCAGAAGTATCTAGGTGTTATCCTTGATGACAATCTTTGATTCAAGGAGCAGTTTCAATATGCTGTCAAAAAGACTTGTAATGCTTTCTTCAATGTTCAGAGAGCAGTTTACCTCGATTGAGGGCTTAATTTCAGAAACCATGCATGTTCTTTATAAGATGTATGTGAAGCTATAATGATGTATGCTGCACCTGTCTGGGCTCGTCGAATGAGGTACAGAGACGTAATAGGAATATCTTTTTGATAGTGTCTCCTGTTGTTATATGTGGTATAACAACAGGAGACACATATGATGACCTGGTATCACCAGGTCATCATTGTTATTTCTCGTATTAAACCCATTGATATCCATGCGACTGAGCACTAATTACATTATCTTATCTCTGGACACATAAAAGAAACAGACGCCAATGTTTCCGTTTGTGGCAGGTCAGGTGGACTAAATTGTTTGATAGTCGTTAAACAGCCATGGCATTTTTCCTGATGTAAGAAGTATGCATATAGTTAGGTGCATTTTTCCCAATCAGCAATTTTTCCCCAATTCCCAATTACACAATTTCTTTCTGGACATTGTGCTTTTCAAGATAGATTGACCATATTTAATTTGATGAATTCAGGCTTTCTGGATTGTAGGCTTGTAGGGTCATTGATGATTGTCGTGTCTTGTATATCTGCCCAGGTACAAAGCTGAACATGGTAAAATAGTTAGAGAACTTGTGAGGATCAACTCTGGTTTTGATCTGCAAGTTAATTAGAAACTGAAAGGGAATGGAACATTAGTTGCTGGCTTCCTGAGATTCTTAGCTGTGCAGAGGATGGCTAAGACAGTCTGATGCTGTTGTGGATGTATAGATAGAATAGCAACCCTGGTGGCTAGATAGCCACCAAGATAGGTGTTTTACTTCGCCAAGATAGGCGTTTTAGCATTGAGCCCTGGTTAGCTAAAATATCCGATGTTAAGTTGAGAATGGAGGTATTGAGAAATCTGCGATATGGGAGAGTGTCCCAAAAGCGGACCAGAGCAAAGAGAGATAGGGTATGTTTTCATTAGAAACTTATTAAATTTTTGAATTTGTTTCTTGATTTCATAACTCAATTTACTCAAAGTTCTCTTGATTTACTTTAAAGAAAAAAATCAAAAATTTAATAAACCCATTGACCAAAAAGATTTAAAATCAGAAGGAATCAATTTCGCGGTTTTCCAAGCGAGGAAAGTGCGGGTCCATTCCTCTCAGCGACGGTCTCCCCATCTTCACCTGCCTGCCAGGTAGGTAGGCCGCCTGGCGCTACCTTGTCAAAAGAGTAACGAGTATAAAGAGTAACGAGTATGTCACCGCCAACCACCAGAACAGCAGACACGGAAACGTCCAATACGCGGAAGCGACGTACACGGCAATGGTGCATTGTACCTGCACGAGCCACTTCCAGTTTCTCTCATCTTAGAGCCTCGGCCCACAATTTGACCTCGTATTAAGAGGGCAAAATGCACCGTAGACATCAACAGTCGCAGTCTGCTGGCTTTCGGTCCGCCGACATTCACCATAAAGCCGGCTGAGGGCCGTTACGGCACTCCCAGCTATGTCGGCGGCTAACCACGATTTCCATCTTGCTGAGGGCTAGAGAGAACTCATGGTCGTCCAGCTAGGTGCTGACCGTCCAACCTCAGCAAGCCGTCGTAGACAACGTTCCAAAGGCCAGGCCCCAGGATCGATCCCTTCGCCCCCCCCCCCCACACGTGATGGTGGTCCTACGCTAGTCTGCTGCAGTCTCATAAAAGACTGCGGTACCTCAGGTAAGTGACCACCATTCTGAGGAGATATCGAGTCATGTGGGATGAATGCTCCAGTGTCCAAAGCACATCGCTCCATAGTGGACTGCAGATGTCTAGAAGCAGACATATCGTACACAGCGCTAACCAGATTAAGGACTTCACCCACTATATCATCGGGACAAGGGAATTTCCTGGTCTTCAGCGACCGTAGGACTGCCTCCATCGTGAATAACGGGCACCCTTCAGTACTGGATGAGCTTGACCAGTTCTTCGGAAGCGAGGGAAATATCGAAATGGTCTCCGAATATCCTGGAAGGTGGAACGTCGTCTTGAGCACGAGTCCAGTACGTGCCGTCATGTCTAGAACGTAATTCCCTCTGGAGTCAATATGCACAATACCCTTCTCCATCAATAATAATAATAATAATAATAATATGAGTTTCTGATAATATTCAGTTACTTACTGGGGAATTGTATTTTAAATTTGGCAATCCAGGAAGTCCACAGCGACCACAAGCCAACTGTAAATCAATTAACATTATATATAATAATTAAACAGGTAATTTTACTTGTAAAAAGATATAAAAATTACTTAATTCTAAGAAAATGGCTTACAATAAAGTCTACTCTACTATTGTACTTATTTATCTCCTGCAAAAACAATTTACTAATCTTAATTTTTAGATTGAAGACGTACAAGCCACTTTTACTATTAGGTTTACAAATCATTTTTAAGGGCAAAAAATATTTCCCTACAAATAAATAAAATACTTTGCTAAGTATTTTACTTACGTTGAGGTTTTTTTTCTTTATACTCACAGTTATTTCATATTTATGTGCTACAGTTACGGTACAATTGGCAAATTTTCTTGAAATTTTAATAAATCTCATAACCGTGATTCCGATCAACGCTTTTTTAAATGAAGACTAATTATCTATTTTATCAATTACAATACCCGGTTACTATTATTAACTAGTTCAATATTAATTCACATTTTTTAGCTTCATAAAAAACATTTAAAAAAATAATAAATTCCGTTAATCATACGTTTAAAAATCAAGGGAAAATAATATCTAGTTGGCAGTGTCATTTTCTAAAAAGTTGAGCGCCAGTTTTTCTGTTGTTTATTATCATTTTTATTCACACATTGTGAATAGTCAATATTCTTTTAAGTTATTTTAACTCTTAATTTTTGTTCAATAGCAGAGCTAATCTAGCTTATACGTTTTTAATATAGTTTTCAAATGTGTATAATGAAGCTAATTATAGTTAAAAGTTTAGTTCTTAATTTTCAAAAAGGAAAGCATAATGTATAAATAAGAAAGTACAAGATGTGTAGGATAAAAGTGAAATTAATTATAACAATAATATTTATGCCTGAAAAAATCTTTAATTAATAATATCCTAACTGTGGATCTACACCTTTCATTTTTCTTTCTCTTATAAAGTTATATTTTTATCAAGCAGCATTCTTCTTAATAAAAAAGCTTTACCTGATTAAACATTTTAGCCTACATTATGATTTTCTTTTTTCTACATTATGATTTGATGAGGAACATGATAAATCATAAAAAAACTATTCTAAACTTAAATCATATGACAAATAGTCATTACCTCTCTTTGTCATTTACTTAGGTAGACTGCTAATAAATCCATGTAATTCTTGTTTATTATTTGTGTTTTTAGTGACTTTCCTCATTAAATTTCTTCATTTTTTAATCAGCTTATTTGCTTTCATCAAGGTGCAGCAGAAGAACCAAATATTAAACAAAATGTGCAACCTCAATAAAAACATAGTAAATCCACTTGAATATCTTTTTAAATAATTACATTTTGTAAAAATTTAAAATTTTCAAGATTCAATAATGTTGAAAAGAAAAATTAAACAGAGAAAACAGTTTTTGAAATGTATTGATATGAATTTTATTGTGAGTGCTGCTGTAATACACACTATTTTAGTATATTTGATTTAAAGAACAGTTGAAATACAAAGTGCAGCTATAATGAAATGAAAACAGCACATTATAATGTTTCATTTTAAAACACTTTAAATATCCATCATAAATAAAATCCTGAAATTACATTATACTGGCATATTCTTAACTTTTTATAAAATGATTTTATTTATAATATTATTTTAGCTGATATTATTTTATTAATATCATCATTTATCATTTCCTATTTTTTATTTTTTTTTAATTAACTATTATTCAGAACAAAATATAAATAAAAGAAAATAGTTGACTGAAATAGATATTTTGAGTTTCACCAAGAATGTTTCAACCTTATTTTGCTTTATTATTTTAAAATTAATATTTATTCATTTAAAATACACTTATCTGTGAATTTATTCCTTTGATAAGATTGCTCTTAGTTTAAGATAATGTTGGTTCATTTATTAACCCTTATTAGACTCTTACTCGCTCACTCAAAGATTTTGAAGTAAAACCTCCTGGGAGTATACAATTTTGAGTCATATTTTCTTGCTTTCTTAATTTATTGAACTGAAAATTCTTTCAGAACATTAACATAATCTTCCCCCCTTTTTTATTTTATCTTTAACATATTCTCAGTCAAAAAAGTCTTCCAAAGTCTTTTTTAAGGAAATTACTAGTTTCCTAAAATTTATATAACAGTCTTTCTGAACACTTCTATAAGCGTTTTATATTTGAATGTGTTATAATACTAAATATATATAATTTTTAATAATATTTCTTTTTACCTTCCATATAACATAAACAATTCTCCATGTGTTTATACTTATCTTTCCCACTGCAATATTTTTCATATAGTTCAGTCTATGTTTCTTCTAAAAATGTACATAACTCTTTTGGAATACTTATTACTTATTTAAATTTTTTTTAAATATCTCGTAGTAAATTTGTTGATCAGCATGATGAAACATGTTAACAGTTTCCAAAATGTTAAAACTATTTACAACTTACTTTTAAATTGTGTAGAAGTTGTGCTTTCAGATCTATTTGAAGATTATATACAGGTTATTCATAAGGGAGTTTTTGCTGATGGTTCTGTTGTAAATTCTACTCTTTTTTTTAAATGGTAGGATACCCTTGTACCATACATAGCATAGCGCATGGTTTTAAGTAACTATTTTAGTAGCTTTTTCCACTCATATCTTTGCTGTAAATTTAGTTCTTCAAAGTCAACATTTGGCTGCTAGTCCTCTTCAGATTACACTTAGATCACATTTATTAACAGTGGTTCCTCATTCAGATTTGAATATTATTCATTCTGTCTTTCCTTGGTTTGCTAGTAACCCTTGATTTTTATATATCTTACAGGAATGTGGCAAGTGCCTGCATACTGGCACTATCTGTGTGTTACAATTAAGTTACCACAACCAATTTGTGTTTTTCTTTAGTGGCCCCTGATAAATGGTTCACAAAATACATTGTGGCAGCCAATGTGTTGAGAGATCATGTGTAATATTTGCATGATGTGGTTAATAACCTTTCTAAATGTGTATATTTTGGTGAATACTTGTATTATTCTTTCTTATTTACAAATGAACATATGGCTGGTTTGGCCAATGTAATATACAGTTTAATCATTGCATTTAATTTACATATATATATATATATATATATATATATATATATATTTTATAGTGTGTTTATTAATATCTGATAAATAATCCAATTGTATACTACAGGGATCTCCTAATTATTAGAATGGTAAACCATCTTACACAGAATAGTCTGAGAGATTCTTATAATTAGACTTTCAAAAATCCATGTTCATCTTTCAATAAGTGTATTGCACCTGCATTTCAACTGTTTTAAGAGTCAGTTCTACTACCTCAATAGCTTCCTTCACTTCCTCAGGTAAACAAAAGAAAATGACTTACAATTTTAGTTTATTTTATTTCTATGAATCTTAAAATTGTTAAACAATAGCAATAAAAGTTATAGCTGTATTGTATTTATTTCAATTATAACTTCTTATCATTTTTGTGATAATTGAATTTTGTAGCATTTGAAAAGAGATGCTATCATTCTATTGAAAGTTATCAATGGGTTATTTTTAATTTAATTACATATGTTATGAAATGTAAACTACAACTTACCATAGTTAAGTTTATTACAAATTACCATAGTTTAAATTATTAAACACAACCTGTATTTCTGAATCACATCTACTTCATTGTTACAATAATATTTGGTGAACAGAAAACTATATATATATATATATAGATTAACAAATTGTTCAAAATTTAAACAAGTTATTTTCTTAAATATAAAATAGACTAACACATACAAAGTGTAATTCTGAATATTGGACAGCTAAATATTTAGAAGTTGTCACCTCACACTAAAATGGTGTATAGTAAATTAGTTTCTACAAAACTGTAGGTCATACAGTTTTCTTACTTTGTAGCTTCACCTTATATTTAACCTTTTCCATACATGATTTTTAATAAAAAGTAAACTTTTTCTAGCTAGATTATAATAAATGCGTAATATTTGGTTATTAATCTCACCATTCTTCTAAATTCATTTTTATCCTTCTTGTACTGAAACAAATTAAAATAAACTGTTAATAAAATGATACAATTTCAATTTTTTTTCGTTTTTTATTACACTTATTATGAATTTGGGTGTAGAATTAATTTATTATCATTTAAAACCAGACTAATTGAAATTGCATTGAGTTGGAAGCTATCTGCAATGAAATCTTTTCCTAGTGCCTTGAAATTTTCACTGAAAATAAGTATTTATTAGCAATTATACGGATCTCTTTAAAGTAAAAACTGTATAAAAAAGTACACTGTTTACCTCCACAGTTATTAAGTAACTGTATATCATAGCTTTTGTCTTCCTTTTATTTTTTCAGTCTATTTTCACATTTTTCTGAATTTAGCCAGAAATATTTCTAGATTTATCTTTTTCTTATTAACTTTCAAATTACTCTCCATTACATCCAATACACTTGGTCTGCATGTTTTTACATTGCTCAAAACAATTTTTTAACTCCACTTGTTATGCCTTTCAAGACATCAGCTGTTTTTTGTTTCACCTCTTCTACCATTCAAAAATACTTTTCCTTGAGATCACTTTTCAACTTTTGAAATAAAAAGAAGTCACAAGGTGCGAGATAAGTGTGAATATTGAAGAAGGTGCAAGAAGGCCATTCCATTTCTTATCAAAAACTGCTGCACAGTGAGTTTGGTGAGGGCAGGGCCTTTGTCATCCCTGATCACACAAAGAATTAATATTTTTCCTTTTTTGAAGCATGAAACCACTTAACATATGTTTTGCTCAATGCAGATTCTTTGTAAGCTGTTTGAATCATTTCAAGTACTTCCATCACATGCTTTCATAAAAGGAAAGTACAACTTGACGACTGTGCATTGCTCATAATTTTCAGTCACCAAATTTCTACTGAAATTGGAAAATAGTTATGTTAAAAATTCACTGTGCTTCTGTAGCATCTTAAAACCTCTTGGTACAGTGCCACCATGCATAGAAGGGTTGTACCTACTCTTCCAGAAGTGTGAACTACTACAACCTTACCACAACCACAACTTCATCCCATTATTTTTGAGCCCCCTCATATAAAACAACTATAACTTTTGATGAATGGGGTTATTGCACTATGTGCATAACCTCATTCATCAAAAGCTAGCTGCCCTCACAACACGATTAAGACAATATAAGAAGTCAAACAGTAGAAGAGAAGAAAATAAATACTTTGAACAAAATGAGAGATTATTTTACCAAACATTTTCAGAGGAGAAAACCAACAACTTTGAACTTCCATCCAAAGAACAAGTGGAAGAATTTTGGAAGAACATCTGGTCGAGAACATAATAAAAATGCCACTTGGATAAAAGTAGAGGATGAAAAATGGAGAAACATCAAAACAATGAATTATAGTAAGATCACACTCAACGATGTGAGGGAAGGAGTTTAGCACATTCAGAATTGAAAGTCACCAGGATTAGATAAAGTGCATAACTTTTGGCTAAAATAGCAGAGGCATATAATGTTATAATTGAACAACCAGAGAAAACACGTAAGTGGTTAACAGAGGGGATAACATTCCTTTTGCCTAAAAGTAATAACACGAAAGACCCAAATCAATACAGACCCATAACATGCCTTCAGACAACATATAAATTACTGACAGCAATTATTGCCAACAAAATATACAAGCACCTGGAAACCAACAAAGTCTTCCATTTGGAGCAGAAGGGATGTGCAAAAGCCGAGAGGGGGGCAAAGTGCAAATAATCATAGATACGGTAACCACGCAACAAGCCCAATGCACTAAAAGAAATCTGTGGATGGCCTATACAGACTATAAAAAGGCATTCATAGTGTGAGCACTCATGGCTGATGAAGATCTTAGAAACCTATCAATTTGATGAAAAGACAATAGGTTCTTGAGGCATGCAATGAGTGCTTGGAACACAATACTAATCACAAACAGTGCAACAAGAAAAATACAAACAGAACCCATAAATGTAAGTAGAGGAATATTTCAAGGGGATGCCCTAAGCTCGCTCTGGTTCTGTATGGCTGTCAATCCCCTCTCAAGCAGAATATTACAAACTGGCACACCTATTATATATGGACGATTTAAAGATTTATGGAGGGACTTAACATCAGCTGCAGCAACAGCTCAAACTTGTTGAAATGTTCAGTGAAGACATTAAAATGTAGCTAGGAATAAGTAAATGCGAGATAAATGCCATTGTGAAGGGAAAGTTCCACCAGGTACAAAATTACAACCTGCAGACCCAAGGTAACATAGAAGGAATGAAAGAAGAGGACGTGTACAAGTACCTAGAATGCAATTAAACAATAAAATTGGAGCATAAAGCTATTAAGGAAAACTTATGAAAAGAGATTAAAATTAATTTTAAAATCGGAACTTAATGGAGGAAATAAAGTGAAGGCAGTGAACACATATGCCATACCAGTTCTTATGTATGCATTAGACATAATAGAGTACAGTGAAACAGAGATATACGAGTTGAACACTCACTAGAAAAATATTCTACCAAGAAAGTCCCACCACATCCACTCGTCAAAAGAAAGATTCATGCTCTCGAGAAAGGAAGGTGGAAAAGGAGCACTCTATATTAAAAATCTACACTACGGCCAGAAAGAAAACTTAATAATAAAACTTACCTAATAGACGTAGCCATCCCATCAAGTAACATCAACATTAAACACAAATAGAGCTGCAGAAATATACAGATCTTGCTTTTGAAATTAAAGAAATGTGGAATCAAAAAGAAGTTTATATAATCCCAATAATTAAATCTGCGGAGGGAATAATACCATCTACTTTGCAGATCTGGTGGAAGACTCACATGCTAATGCAAAGAAGCATGATAATTGACACCTACCATGTTGCCCAGAAAGCACTTAGTCAACAATAGCAAGCCTAATCTCATTGGTATAAATTACTCAGAGTTTAGGGAATGTCACTGGCAAAAGAAAAAGCTGTGAAAGTGTGTAATAATAATAATACTATGGAAAATAAATGCCCGTTTCAAAATGTTAAAAACATATATATCAATTAGAAAAATCAATCTAGATATATTTTAAACCTCTCACATTTGATAAAGACAGTAAATAATAGCACTGGAAGAAAAATTAAAGAAAAAATAAAATTTAAACACTACACAACTGGTTAGAGAAGCAATTTAAATTATCTATAAATTACATTCAAGAATATATTTAAATAACTTCTGGTATGAAAATAGCTTCTAGTTTCATTATTTAACTGCCTGTCTGATTGGTCTAGTGACAAACTTAACAGCTGATTTTCGAAGTCGAAGGTACTGATGTTTGAATCCTAGTAAAAGTTAATTGATTTTATACATATTTGAATACCAGACAGTGGATTCCAGTGTACTTTGGTGGTTGAGGTTCAATTAATCAAACATTCTCAGGAATGGTCAACCTGAAACTGTATAAGACTATACCTCACTTACATGTCGTATATCATCCTTATCTTGTTGGGCCAGAGTAGGGAGGGGGTTCTTGGGCCAATGATGGGAGGGGGTTCTTACGAACAGATTGCAGAGTCAGATATTAGGAAAAAGAATTATTTAACTATAGATTATTGTAGCAGAGAAATTCACTATTTTCAATGACTGGGATAGTAGAATTCTGTCAATACACATATAATAGTTTACAATATTATTTATCATATTACAAAAAAAAATTAAATAATAAATTCTAAGAAAGCAATGATCAAGTACTTGGCAGGTACAAAAAAAAAAATCAGTAAGTGATAAACATTTAATTTCTTAAGTCCAAACATTTATAGATTACAGTATATGGCAGTTTTACAGACTACAGGTTATAAAATATATAACTATTAAGTCATAAAGTATATAATTAAGTCATTTATTAATCAATTTTTTTAACTAATTAAGAGCAAACATAATCAAGAACCAAATAGTTAAGTAACAGAAGTGGAATTTAGTCAGGTATTTCCTTGATTTAAATTGCAAAGGGAAATAACTATATGAACATAGCAGTATGTCACCTCTGGGTGACATACAAAGGGTATTAACTTGAAATACATTATTTATAATTATAAAGAAAACTAGAGTTTTTCCTATAATAAATGTATAATTTCCATTTTAAAAAATTAAGTAATTATTAATGGAAAATGTTTTTAGAGTTATTCTAGATAATAAATGTAATGCTGATTATTAGCTGATACTTAGTGGCCTGAATGTATTCAAAACATTATTCAGCCTAGCAAGTTATCCAATACAGAATGAATAAAATTACCCAACTTACGAAATTCAATGAGATATTTTTTTAAATAAACAAATACTACTTACCACAACAAGCAGTGTCATTCCTATTACTAGTGCTGTAAATAGAAAAATTAACATTTTGAAAATTTTAATGTTAATTATGATGCAATTTGATTTTGGTTTTAGTAATTATCATTAACATAGTTATACTTCTCACATACTTTCTTTCAACAAAAATTTCATTTTTCTTAACAATTTTGCTTATTTGAGTAAAAATAACAAGCTTTGAAAGTTCATAATTTCATCAGCTGTTAACTTGTTTAATGGTTGCTGGGTGACAAAAAATGGCTGATACTCCAATGATCTTTTTGATTTTTAAAAATAAGATTAATAATTTTTATTTTCTTATTTAATAATTATTTTTTCCAGAATCCTACTTAATTATGATCTTAGCCTGCAGTTTATTCACTACATATATAGATTCAGTTTGAATCTTTGGCAGGATTCTGGCTGATAAGTAATAGTTATTTCTACATGTTAAGACAAAGTGTATTCACTATTACAACTTCCAACAATGGCTCAGAAAGAAGAATGTGTGGATGAAAGTTCTTCTTCCCAAACGTGTCACTCTAAAAACAATGCAAAACCTGCAGAAGAGGTTATCTCAATTGGTTCATGCCGTGACATTTTGATTGGAAATTTGAACATGCATCGAGTTGCAACAAAGTTTGTTCCTTCTTTGATGACCAAACAGCAGAAAGAACATTGAGCGGATGTTTGTCAGCAACTTCTTGAACAACCCAATGACTATGAAACATTCATGTCAAGGATCATAATAGGGGTCGAAAGCTAGATTTATGGCTACGACATCAAGACAAAAGTTCAATCACAATGAATTGGCAAAGGTTCTCCGCACCCCAAGAAAGCAACGTCAGTATCGAGCAACAAAGTATTGAGATACTTTGTCAAAGTGATGCTCTGTTTTTTTCAGTCTTAATGGAATTGTGCATTTTGAATTCTTGCCTGCCGGTGAAACTGTCAACGGTGAGCACTATCAAGTCATTTTACAATGGTTACACAAAAAAATTTGCAAAAAGAAACCAGAGTTATGGCAAGACAATTCATGGTTCCTTCACCACAACAATGCAATGTGCCTGCACACTCAACTTTGTCAATTGATCACTTTTATGCCAAAAATCTGATGACTGTCCTCCCTCACCCTCTCTACTCACAAGACCTGGCTCCTTGTAATTTTTTCTTATTTCCGAAATTGAAATCAGTGATGGAAGGACGTCATTTTGAGACTATTGATGACATTAAAGCAAATTCATCACAGACCTTAAAGTTCATTTCAAAAGAAGCTATGCAAGGACTGCTTTGTGAAGTGGAAACACCACTGGGAAAAGTGTGTGAATAGGGAAGGAGAATACTTTGAAGGGGACAGGGACCAATAATCTGTAAAATTAATATTAAAGTTATAAAAAAATAAATTTTGGTTTACTTTCTGAACAGACCTTGTACCATGTCACAGTTATACTTTCGCAATTATATTTATAATGTTGTTTCTGCTAATTTGGCGAAGTGAGATAAGTGCATGAAATATTCAGTTACAGTTAAATTTTCTTTATTGTATAATACTAAAATTGATTAAATTTGAAACTGGTTTTTGCCATTATATGATAATAAAAAGAGAAAAAAATTCAAATGAATGTAAAACTGAAATGGTATTACAGAAGCAAATTTACCGAAATTCTGTTTTACATGAACTGAAAACAACTAAATAGTTAGTTCCTGGACAGTGACTGGCGATAAGAGAGGCAGACAAGGGGAATGTGGTTCTTGTTGATTTGGGACTAGAACTGGCTGTATCTTATTTCAAAACCGTTTATTCTTAAAGTAGAGTGCAGTAAAGACCCAACCATCCGCAGGAAAACTGATGCTTACGGTTTTTTGTGATTCACAAGGCCCAGTACTGGAACATTATGAGAAAAGGGACACAATAAACAGTGCGCGTTACACTGAGATGCTTACTGCCAAGTTGAAGCCTGCAATTCAAATCAAACGCCGAGGACTGCTGTCGAAAGGTGTTGTGTTGTTGCACGACAATGCCTGTCCACATACTGCCGCCCACACTGCTGAAACGCTCCAGAAACTCAACTTTGAAGTACCGGCTCATCCTCCGTATAGCCCTGATCTTGCCCCTTCTGACTACCACTTGTTTGGTCCACTCAAAGACGCATTAAGGAGCCGTCGATTTACCTCGGAGGAAACAGTGAAAGAAGCGGTGCATTCCTGGTTCACAGCTCAACCGAAAGCCTTCTCTTATGAGGGCATCAGGAAGCTTGTACAACAATGAACCAAGTGCGTTGAAATGCAAGGGTACTATGTTGAAACATTATGTACATGTAAGTTTCCTATTTGTATTGCAATAAAATTTATAACTACATTGCGGATAATAATTGACTTACCCTTGTATAATTGGACACAAAAGTGTGAAAAATATATAAAAAGTATTTGTACACTAATAATATCATTGAAAACATTACAAAAACTTTATAATATTTAAAACCAGCATACTAACCTAATAACCATATAATAAAATATTAAACATTATATGTAATAAAATATATAAATATTCTATTTCTGATATTAAAACAAATTTAGAATTAACAAAGGTGACATAAAATTAAATGTATTAAAAAAATATTACATTTATAAATATAAATTTCTACTTGTTAACCATCAGACAGTATTTGAGGAAAGCTTATAAAAACTGCAAGATAGCAGCATTCATATAATAAATTAATATGCAATTTTCATTTTTTAATTTCTGATATGCAATTTAATTAAACATTTCAATAATGATTGTGAATGAGGGATCCCACAAAAGTACTTTAATGGTAAAATTAAAATTAGATATATCTCAATATTCTGCCCTAGGTGGTTTAATAAAAAAATTGTACTAGGTGGTAGAATTTTAAAAATATATATATATATACTTTTTTAGCTGTATAGAATAGCTGACCAATTTTAATTAAAATTTTATTTCTCATACATTTGATTAAACTCACCAGATTGATGTAATAATAAAATTGTCATTGCATGTCAACCAAGTCAAAGATTCCGAGGTTCAAATCCTATTAAAGGTAAGTTACTTTTATATAGATTTGAATACTAAACAATAGATACTGGTTTATTGAGTGGTTGGGGTTCAATTAACCCTCATACATTAGGAATGGTCAGCTTGAGTCTACAGAACTACACCTTATTTACATATCAGCCTTTCTCAGTTGCTTATTTTTTCACAAGTAGAGTAGATTGCAACATACACATTAGGAATAGAAAAAAAAAGTTCAATTTTGATTTTAAATCAAGTTTTAGTTGAGGTTAACTGTATGGGTAACATCTGCTTATGATGAAATTTTTTGGTATTAATGTAATAGGCAATCCACCACTGTAGTTAGTTAGTTCTTAGATGACGCCACTGAAACACTATATTGAAATAAGAAAATAATTAAATAAAATTGTAAATATAATATAGGGTAAGTTTACAATTGTTGGCAAGTAGTCTTTTGTACATAAACTTCAATCAGATTATATTTATAATTTTATTTATTTATTTTCTTATTTCAATATAGCATTTCAGTGGTGCCATCCAAAAACTATCTTAACTAACTACGATGGTAGATTGCCTACTACATTAATATTTTTTTTTTTACTTCTTCATTATTTGGATGCACTTTGGGAAAAATACGATTAATAAAAATAAATGTAATTATAGAATAGACATAATTAACATACACTAAAATACTCATTCTAAAGATTTAAACTTTTGATTAAAAATGAGTATCTTTTTTTAAAGTTATTTGGTGGAACTATTTTAATTTTCTATTGTACTTAATTTTGATTAGTAAACAATTCTGCATAATGTATTCTTCACCATAGTAGTTGTGAAAGAAGAAACTTGCCGTAAACAGTTGTATTTTACAAACTATGTGATGGAAAATAATTGTCTTGTATGACAGTGAACTTTTAAATTAAATTAGAGTTCAGTTTATTTAAAAAAAATCCAAAAACATGTGCATGAAAACTACCATGTTTTTCTGGTAATGGAATTTCAACAATAAATAACTTCATTAATAGATGTTATAACAAAATTGTACTTAATTATACATTAAATTTAACTTATCCATCATATAAGAATTTAAAAAAGCTTTTTTTCAGCTGTCTGTGTCAATATCATGGCTGTTGAAAAAAATTAATCCTTTTGTTTGTAGTAATAGAAATTTTTTTTACATTGACCATTCTATTGTGATATCTTCACAATTTGAGAAAATGGTGGCAGCCTCTACCAACTGTTATGGACGAGTATTGCCTGAATAGGTACTTTACCATATAGCTATGTGAGGTAGAAGTTTATACATACTCTACTTCATTTTGCAAGTTGTATGCATTTCATTAAAACTTCTTGCTCTATACAATTATAACTTCCTGCTAGTATAGATTACCTCTATGCATATGGTCTATGCACATTAAGTCCTGCATATTACTTTTGAATGTTGTTAAATATGTGTCTTGGTAGTTTTGTTTATATTCATCTTTGTCACTGAAAATGTCTGCATGTAGTAATGGCACAGACAACAAAAATAGACAAATTATATTAGAATCCTATATTTTCAAAAGGAATGTGTCTAGGGAATGACCATTTATTAAGAAAGCTTTTGAAAGAGCTAACATTTTTATGTACAATTTATGGAAAGGATATATATAATTTGTAGGCATAAAGATATAAAAGATATTATGTTATGTTTTGAGAATGAATAACGATAAATTTGTACCAAATTAAATAAATAAAACCACTCCATTTTACTACCAAGAATGAAAGGATTATTTATACCACCAAAGGGAATAACCTATTTATTTGTCAATTAAAATATTCCTTTCCATTCATCAATAATTTAATTACTATATTAAATGTATTGCAAGAAATTAATAGCCAAAAAATAGTATATAATAATAAAACCGTGCTGTTAAAATTTTACATTTTCTTTAAATACTCTGAACTTAATTGAAATACATTTACCAGGATTTTTACTTCCCATTATTTTAACTGAAAAACGTTTACAATTCACCTACAGTAAATCAACATTTTTCAAATACATAACTATGTGGGTGAATTATAAATGATTTTCAGTTAAAATATTGTGAAGTATTAATTCTGCTAAATGAAGTTCAATTAAATTCAGAGTATTTAAAGAAAATGTAATATTTTTAAAGGATGCTTTTGTTACATTCTTCATAATGCTACTCAAAAATTATAAAAAAATGACATCAATTACTGGCATTGATATGAGGACTTTTTCATAAACTTATTTGAATGATTCGACAAAATTATTAATTTTTGATTCATGGAGAAATTTTATAAATTATTCAACAGATAAAAAATAAATTTTATAAATTATTCAACAGCAAAGTATTAAAACCATAAAGTGTATACAATAGTATTATCATCTTCAAAGATGACTGTTAGGAAATCTTGTCAGTTAAAATACTGTTGGATTGTTCATATGTATTTATTTAGTACAAATATGTATTTATCAAGCAATTTTTCCTACATTCAGAAAAACCTATCACCTTTTTCTTAATTTATGAAAAAAAATAGTAATACTTTTTAATGAAATGAATTTTAGTCGGGGTGAGAAATTTGTGTTATTTTATTTGAAACTTAAATTTATTCAGTAAATTATGTATAAACTTAAATTTATGTACACAGTGTTCAGAATAGTCACTCTTTGGTAATATTAAAACAATTTTTAAGTGACAAAACTATTCTTAAATATAATTATAATATCATTACATTATTGTTAATATAAAAATCATATATTTTCCATAAATCTTAGATCTGATGTAGCTTCAATTAATTAAACCCTTAAGAATAATTCAGAAAAGAACAAGGTTTATTGTAGTAGTTGTATCAGTATGTTAAACCTGCTGAATTGCAGTTTTATATTCAGCTCTGCAATTATGAGGGGCGGCTGAAACTTGCTGATCCATGCCTTCTCATTTTCTGTCAGTTTCCATTCTTATGCAATCAAATATACATCTGTTATATCGAGTCTAACACGTTGACATAATACAAAGAAAATCAGTATGTTTCATAAATTAAGATGTAAATTTGTATCACATTTATTTTTTTTAACTGATAATCTTCCCTTGCTATCATTTTGTTGTTGGGTTTCAATTAATAACATTTTGAATTGCCAGTTCATGCATGTTCACTTCTCTAAATATTAATAAGGTACTAACTGGAAAATTCAGATAAAACAGTGCAAAAACATACACTTAAATATTTCTCAGTGAAATGAATTTATATTGAAAATCGCTCCATAAAAAAGGGTAGTGTGTGAGTTTGTGTGTTATATGTGCTTACATTTTTATTTTAGCTTCTATTTGCACAGAGCAGACCAATGGTGGTGCACTGGGCGGCTGCACACAGCGCACTAATGATTCATCTGTCAAACGATTTATACTTCTTAATACCAACAATTTATCTTGAATTATATTTGTGTTTTGGGGATAAAAAGGAAGCCATTGGGATTAGGGTCATGTTAAAAAATCACAACTAGAGAAGCAGCTAAAAATGTTCAGGATTTTGAAGCTTTCATTGTAAAAGTTTTTGTTGTTACTATGCTAAATTCATGAACGTTATTTAGTTACAACTGCCAAACATTTAATAAAATCATTGTACTGAAACATAAACTATGTAACATTTTTGCGGTGGGCCGTAGGCTTGCCGTTTTTAGTGGACATTAAAAAGGGTAATTTTAATGTTTAATAGTGAATAACTGCAAAAGTTACCTAAAATAAAAAAAAACATCCATCCAATTAATATAAATAAAGTGAATGAAATAAAATCTAAAGAATTTACTTTTTTATTTGAAGTAACAAAGATGTAACACAAAGGACATAAATGAGATTTGAAGAAAAAATAATGAGAATTTACATTTTTATCAAAGAGAATTTATTTTTTCTGCTATAATGATATTGTTTGCTTCAAAGTAGTTCCCCCGAGATGCGACACAAAAGAAAGAATTTCTTTGGTATAGCTTTAGGTTCACTTTTTCTTAGTTTCATCTGTCTTGTTCTTTTAATATCTCTTAATTAGTTTGGACAGGAAATTCCACAGGGTGCTTTGTCTGGAGTACATGGAGGTTGTGTCATCAGTATGGTGTTGTATTTTATAAATAATCATAAACTAATAGTGTAGTGTGAGCTGGAGAATTATTGCAAGGCCCCAATGTTTGCCCCCATTTACGTCATTTTCTTCTTTTTATAAAAGGTGTCATGTAAAGGCATTCAGTACTGCCAAGTCCAGAATAAAGGGATTTCACTGTACTATAATTTATCATTTAGATAATTATTTCAACCTACCAAAAAATTCTGAATTATTGTGTTAGCTTTCGTTTTTCTGAAAATCCAAATAATCTACAACTTTACCAGATATGTGATACAAGTTCATTTCATCATTGCCTGTTTGTAGCTACTGCACTTGTTCACAAAGTTATGTGGAAAAGATTATGTTATATCTTATGTTTGCCAGGCTGAGACATTAATTTTCTCAAAGCTGATTAAACAGCTGTTAAAAGATACAATAAAGGAACCATTAATCTAAAAATAAAAATTGATTAATACAACCAGATAACAACTGATTCACATTCCATGCTGAAATGAGAGAACTTGATCATCATGCAATCCTGACACTTTTAGATGTTCTATTCTTATGTGATAATGTAATTGATTGGTTTAGTTATTAGTTAAGTAATGGTGAAATTAAGAGAGATTTAATCTTTTTTTTTTTTTTAAATTAGATCCCATTTTAATCTTAGGTCCCATTTTATTTTTAATTTACATCAGTGAGTTTGGGCTTGAAGTTAACAAACCAAATAAAAAATTCATTAAGAGTTAAATTAAATTGAGGCTTGAAAATAGCTTTTAGTAGCATCTGGTTTAGTATGGAAATTAACATTTGTCATCCTCAGTTCAGTTCTTTGTGAATCTTATTTATTTATTTACAACTTATCACAATGAAAAAAAAAAATTAATAAAAAATATTCTACAATTAATTGTTATAAAAATCTTGTGAACATGGTTTCTCAAAACTTTGAGAAATACATAAAATTAAAATACTTTTCCATATTCTATACTATAATAGCCAGAAAAATATAAACTACTGTTAAAAAATTATTTTCTTTGTAATTTTTTCTGTTTATTAGTTAATTTTCGTTGCTTTATATGCATGTATGATAATTACCTAAACTGACAATTAAGTATTCTGGAAGTTGATAGGTATAAGAAAGGGAAAATGCCAATGGCCTAAGACACACTTTTTATAAACTGGTTTTTGAAGATCAGTGAAGTTAATACACTCATGTGTTACAGACTTCAGTGAATGATAGAAAAATCAGTATGTTGATTTAATTTATGTTAATGTAATTAGAAACACAATTGAAGCTTTAATAATGTTTTAAACCTATTTGCTTGGTGAAAAAACAACTGTTTCAAAGTAAATGAAAATCAACATTTATTGTATCTAAGTAGAATTATTTTTTGACACAGAAGTAGCTGTAGGGATCCTTTTATACTTAAACATTACAAAACATCTTTATACTGTTCTAAAGAACACAACAGAAACCCTTATGTTCAAAGAATGAGGTGAAAATAAATATTATTGAAAAATGAAGTACTAGGATATCAATCGAGAAGAGAATATTTGTCAAAGACTGAAATTGAGGGAATGATGAACGGAGAAGAAAAAAGGAAAAGAAGGTATTTGATGATAGATTCAATTAAGATCTGAGGAAGATTATGATAAGACTAAGAGACTGGTATAGAATTATGAACCATAGAGGAATGTTGAGAGCGAGGACCTACCAGAAGATAGAACACAGTTGAATGAGTGAAAAAATTTACTTATTTATTCTGAAAGTATATTAAACAAACACATTTTGCAATTCATATATTTCATACATCATTAATAAGCAACTGGATAACCAAGTAGTACTAGTAGTTTTTAAATCTAATAATCGCTTAAAAAGATATTTAATAAAAACAACATTAATAAAATGAACAATAAAGATAATTAGAAGTGTGGCATTTGTAGAATCATGTATGACTGATATCATCGTAATCAGTTTTATTTGCAATGTTCATTACCACAGTATAGTTGTGATAAAATGTAAGTTGAAATGTAGTAAATAAAAAAAAAAAAAAATTGATAATAAGACTAAAAAGGAATGATGTGAAATAAAAATTTGGATAAATATAGGTTATTGTAAATAAATGTATAAAATTAACAGAGTAAATAATTTTAAGTAAGAAAATTGAATTCAAGTAGAAAGATAACATTTATTAAAAAAACCAAGGGTTTTGGTAGAAATACTATAAAACTTAGATAAGTAAAAAAAAATTGCGTGGAAATTTAATGAAAATAAAGTAAGTAGTAACTAGATCTAAAAAAGAAGGTAATGTAGGAATCTGCATGAGGTAGACAAAAAAAAGAGAAAATTTTGCAAAGGTAGAGCCAAAATTTAATATCTTAACAACTCTTGATAGAACATTAATGTTTGGAGAAAAAAAGAATTAGGAGGTGGCAGAAGTAGATAAAAGAATTACTCATTGGAGACAAATTGTCCGATAAATAGTATAGAAGGAAAAAGTAATCTATGATGATTTCAGTGAAGACATAATAATCTGAATTAATGTTTTGGATTAAGTAGCACTGAATATGCTGTAAATGTAAAATGAAAAATTGATGAAACTGGAGAAATACTTAGATTCGATAAAATTATTGTTTTTATTGCACAACTGCGAAAGCAGTGCATTGTAAGTTTTATCTCTTGCTTCTGAATTGCTAACTACAATAATTTACACATATAAAATCACAATCATTATGTTTGATTTTATAGATTCCACAAAGTTTATGTTTGTTAATAACTTTAATATTTTGTAAAATATATTTTATTGGTTTACCAGGTATATATGCAATTTTATGTCCTTTTATATTGAATGTATTAATTATATTTGTAATACTGTTCTAATGGTATTTAAAAGTAATATATTTATTACGTGAAATACATTTATATTCTTAATTATTATCGTTATTTATGAAGTGGTTTTTTTATGACATATATTTTTATTATTTAATTATTTATTAACTAATTTATCAATGAATTTATTATTATATCCATTTATATTTTAAATATTTCTTTATTCATTCTTACATCATTATTATTAGTATTTAAGTATGGCCTATGAGTCATATCTCTAAATGTATTTATTTTGTATATCCAAGTCATGTTGGAATTTTTGTGAAATGTATATGTATTATAATTTGGTTTCTATAAATGTCTGCTATGATTTTCATATCTCATGGTCATTACATGGATTTCGAGTGCATTTTAAAACTGTTCTTGACTTGTCTCAACCCCAAAATTTCATACAGTGTTTCCACAGAGCAGCACATACCCGTGAGCTAATCTGTCCATTACGTGATCTATCCTACTACGCAGGAGGCCATCAGAAACGTGATCCCCTCGACCTCTATTGTTTACAGATGGAAAGATGCAAGCAGGTCAATGGAATTTCTTCACAATGTTTCTGCTTGAGTCATTGAAATCCTAAAAGAGAAAAAAGTGATGAAATACACTGATGAAGACAGACTTGCGTTCAAATCAGCTGCGAATTGCCAGATGTGCAATGCAAGATTCACCCTGCAGCTCCAATCAGTCAGAGGTCACTGTCAAGGAAAATACTGCAAGGCGGTGTTAAGGCATAATTCCTCAGCCATGTCACTGTTTAAGGTGACTATACACCATAGGCATGATATTTTTTTTTTAATCTTGACAATTGTATATCTCTATTTGTGAAAATATACCTGAAAACAAAATGACTTAAAAAAAAAATCGGCTACTTAAAACTTTTTAATTAGGTTTTGTTGTATCAATTATTCAACAAAACAGAATGGTGAATTTTATAATTTTGTAAACGCATTTACTCATTACAAATACGTCAAATCACATTGAACTCCATTCTCTGATTCTTGACAAAGAATGAGTGAATTCAATGAGATGGGTACTGCATCATGGCAATGACTACTTACTTATTTTATGCATTTTTTTGGTGATTTTTTATCTTCATACTTAATTTATTACTGCAATTAAGAAAAACTCCAAAATCCAAAAAAAAACTGGATTTTGGAGTTTTTCTTAAAATTTCTCTAAATTTCAACATTCTATGGCTAATCGTTTTTGAATTAGGCGAGATACATATATACACAGGCGTCATGCTGAAACTTGTCAAAATTGATTCAGTAATCAATCACAAGGAAGTAAGAATGAAAAAACAAATGCTTCTACTGTGAAGTGATCTAATCTAGAAAGAGTAGGATTGTAACATCATTTTAAAGGTCAGTGAACAACAAAGATTTTGATGTAAAATCTTCAGGTTATGTTAACTCTACCCAAAAATGTCATCTTTTTAATATTTTTCAATTTTAAAAGTTGACTACATTAGACACCAAAATAGTCTTATACTGAAATTAAGTTGTATTGATGTTGGAGCATTATATGTATATATTTTATCTCCTTCACTATTTTTGAGCAATTACAGTATTTAAGAGATACATGATAACCAGTTTTGAAACTAACCAAAAGAAATTAAATGGATGCAATTTTGATAAGGGTTGTTATAGTTTTAAGTTATTTTAAGTCAAAATTCTTAAAATCTAATCTTAATTCTTAAGTCTAAAATACAGGTTTGTAATGTTATAACCCAGGTAACTACCACATACATGGCAAATGAAGTACCTATACCAGACCAGAACTGACACTGCTTCCTTGTAGTCAGAAGTTGGCTCTTCAAAGGCTAGGGAAAGAGAACCCATATAATAAAATCATCTGGTCCTCTTGATTGGGGGTTAAGTGTAATGTAATTGGCTGAACATTAGGTGTAATATTAATGGCTGTAAAATTACACTGCTGTTGCGTAAAATAAACAACAGTCTTGGGACAGATAAGATCTTAATGGATATCAAAACTGGAATCAAAGTGGATACAAGACTGAGGACAGATACATTTGGAGAAGTGTTGTTATTAAAGCCAGGATTCTGTAGTATGAAGGGTTTTTTTTATAAATGGGATATTATATAAAAGGAATAACATAAATAAAAATGTGTTAAAATATATTTAAGAATTGAATTGTGTGACATTTAATTATTTTTTTACATCTATTTCCAAGATTAGTTTTAATTTGATGGTTTTTTAAATTTGAATTTGGACTCTGTACTTAAATATTTGGGATTGTGCAGATAATCAAATAAATTATAATAAATAAAATTACAAGTATAAATAAATAATATTTACTTTTATTACTTTGAATATGAGTAAGGACATCAAAAATTAAATTCCATGGAAAACAAATGAACTGTTCCGGCATTTGCCCTACTGTACCAAGGGAAACCATGGTAAAACCTTGATCAGAACAGATTAAAAATGTTTATGTTGAAACACATTGGCATATAACATTACAAAATAAACATAGAATACTATTAAAAATTTGATAATAAAAAATGTTAATAATTATACAAATTTCTTCAATATCAGATATTCTTCTTCCCTGAAAAAAAGAAAAGAGAAAAATAATATAATTTTATGAAGCAAAAGTTATTATAATTAATATCTGCCTCTTACTAATAATATATATTAAGCATTTTCACCTTTTCAAAAACTTCAGGAGAATATACAAAAAAACAGACTGAGAAAATAACATTTATGCTTCGACAGTTCATTACAAATATATTAATTTAGTTCTAACAATTGATTATGAATATATTCTTGATAAAATATTAAAACAGTTCTTTATAATATAAGAAAATTACAAGAATGTAATATTTAGTGTACAGATTAATAGAATAAAAGTTCTGAAAGTACTTCATGAACTGCAATACAGAAATTTTTATAAAAATAATTAACAATTTTGTTAATTATGTATTTTACTCTGGTTCAAGATAAAAATCTGAACAGTACGTTTACCCTGTGTACTGTATATTTCCCTTGCATATGTATTACTCGGTCCTTAATTGTTTACTATGCATAATTTACAAAATGTGTGGGTAGAATTTGCAGCCTTTTATGGGAATAAAAAATTATCAATTTCAACTTTAGGTGAGGGAGATAACATTTAATGAATTTTTTCTTTTGTTAATTGGTATTCTCTTGCCATCAAGGAAGTCATCATTTTTTGGCTACCTAACAACATAGACCTGCAGTCTGATTGTAGCAACTCTTGCTAATTTTAATCTTAGCAACCATTTTACTATTAAAACTAAATTTAAAAATTATATTTAGGTATAAAATATGACCTAAGCCATAACTACCGTCAAGTACGTACTGACTATCCTCATATAAATTTAAAAACCAAATTTTATATGGATAAACTGATTTGCCACTACAGTCTTCTTTCAGCTGCACAATTACTGATGCAGTTGGTATTTGTACACCATTATGGTCACAACATAAAATTTAGCTGGTGGGAAAATCTACAATCACAGAAAATCAACTCTGTTGGCTACAGTTGAATGAATCAACCGATTCCCATTTACTCACTCTGGCAGTATGGCTTTTACCATAAAGCCTCACCGTTAATGAGAGACTAGTTTTCATCTTTGATTTAAAAAGTTCCATGGTGATACTATTTCTAGTCTCCAAGAGTTTTTATTTAAACGAGTTAAATCGGTATATAATAATGCAGTATATCTCTTCAGGAATAGATATCTACTACATTGATAAAAAAAAGCAACTGCCCCAGCATTTGTCTGTACGGATAACTGTGGTAAAACCCTGATTAAGATATGTACTTATCGTAATAATCATTCTGAATTTAAAAGTAATAAAAAAGGCTACTTTCATTTAGTTTTTCTTCAGGTTTTTGAAAACAAATTTTAGTAATGGAATGAAATTGTATAAAAGAAAAATGATCAGTGAATAAAATAAGACAATCTTCAACATTTTTGAAATTCTCAAGCATGAAACTCATCAGACAGGTTAGGGTGACTAATACAGTTGTGAGCAGCTAATCTAAACTTTAAACAATATTATTTTAAAGCTTATTCAATTATTATTAATTTTTTTTTACAACTCTAAACTCTTTATAATTTATCTATCCAGTGGGCCTAAATAGAGGGATTTAAAGTGCTGTAGTTACATTAACTTGCAGATAGTAATAAAACTGATGCATTGTAGAGCATTCAGTTTTGTACATATAAAAAATTCTTGATATTTTATCTGAAGGTGAGTACAATTGAGGAAGATTAGAAAAATAATCTCCTCTGCTTTGAAGAGGTAACGCATTATAAAACATGAATTGTACACTCAACATTTTAGAAACTGTTACATTTTTAATTAGAACCCCAGAAAGAGGAATAGGATTGTATTTTTTTCAAACTAGTATCATTGAAAATGTCAATGGATTGTATAGGCTAGAGGGATTCATTTTCATTTTGATGACCACTTTTAAATTTTAAATGTTTTTAAATTCATTTACTTCTAAATGATGATAGACAGTGAACTTTTTATACAATATCTTACGAGGTCTGTTCAGAAAATAAACATTTTTAATTATGCGCTAATGGAGATATTTAGTGACATGTGGTTGGCAGCGTAGTGTTCTGCATAACCTCCTCTATAATCACATGTTCTTGGATTGTTGATATCTTGTTTAGTTCTCATGATATTGTTATTTCACTGGAACATGTTTAAATGTTAGTGATTTTTATAACATGCGATTTTTAGGAGGAACAATACAAAATAAAAGTTCACATGAAGCTGGGGAAAACCTTCACAGAAACGTTTCAACTTTTGAAACAAGCTCGGAAATGATGCTCAGGGTCGTACGCAATGTTACAAATAGTTTTCACAATTAAAAAGTGGCCGTCAATTTCAACCAGAATATGACCCTCAACCAAGAAGGCCTTCGACTTCAAGTGATGACACCAGTGTTCAAAAAATCAATGATCTGGTGCGTGCAAATTGCCTGGTTAGATCTTTGATTAAACAATTCTAATTTTTAACCTGGCTGTCACTGTTCCAACTAGAAAAAATTCCAAGACATTCATTTTTCACCTATTACTACCCTTACTAGCTCCAACCAAGCTGTAGACTCTGATCTCCTCTACCTTTCACCTTTTTGAAATTATGGCTCTAAATTCAATAATTTCAATGTCTTGTAGACTACACACAAAATTGAACATTTTTGGCCTACCCAGTTCCATGTTAACCCCAGACACCATCAATATGAATGTACACTTATGCATATGATCTTGATCAATCACATCTGTGTGTGCGTAATCACACATATACAAAAAAAAACATACCACCCTTTTTTATTGCATTTCTTGATTTCTTGATGACCCTTTTCCCAAGTAAGAAAAACAAAAATCAAAAAGTAGGTATAACTAAAAAATGTTGTTATAGTAAGTACTACACTATTAACTGTCAGAAATGTATGCATTTTAATCAATAATAAAGTGACAAGTGAAAGCACAGTTATCAAATACACATTAGATAAATTGGCTAAAATAAGTTATTTGTTAAAATTTAATGAGCAACTAACATTACTGTATCAGATATTATTTTTAATTATTTAAATTTATTTTCTCTATAAATATTAAAAGTCAAAATGAGCATGAAATATAATAGACATGATAAATTTATTTATTCAGTTTATTGAAATACATTTTTACATGGCAAAAAATAAAAATAATTTATCGTTTTTTCCCTTTCTTTAATCTTTTTGAATGTCGATAAGCTTTTGCATGTGTTCTTTTATATTTTTGAATAAGTTCCTTATGTTTTCTTTTATTATATTGTTGAAATTGTGCATCAGCCATCAGTTCTTCTACTATTGTCTTTCTTCGTTCATTCCTTGGTAGGCGACTACTGTAGAAATCTACTGGTGAGTCAACATATTTTCCAACCTATAAACAAGAAACAACTATAAATTTGAGATCGTTTTTAAATTTTATTTTAGTTTATTTCTTATTAAAAGACAGAAACAGAACAGTTAGTACCAAACTGGAATTTGTTTCTGTAATGCAAGTAAACTGAGTGCTGGAATTTGTAAATTTAAATGTACATATAAGTCAGGAAAGTAAACTCCATCTTAAGTAAGTTCCTACTGAACGTCATGTACAATTAATTATAGCATAACATACATCACATCTGATATCAATATTTAACTAAACTTATTTTATCAGCAAATAAAAAAAAATAAATAGAATATAGTATAAAAAATTAAAAACAGTGCAGTTTTACTAATTACAGTATTAAATGCACCTTGTTTCCTGTTTATTATAAGCACAATTAGTCAATATAGGCACAATTATAATTTGTTTTTCATTGAAAACAAATGAGAATAACTGAATAATCCTTATTTCGATTAAAAAATAAAAAATTTAAAGAACTAAATAACTTTTCTTTTTTTTTTGTTTTTAGTGCACTTTTAAAGTATATTTTTATTTTCTTTTGTTTTAAATATTTTACTTTATTTTTAATTAAAATATAAATAGCTTTAAAAAATATCACCCATATGAAAGAAAGTCATTCACAAGAAAACTTGTCTTAATAAAAATGCAGATAAACAATGTTAAATGATTGTTAACTATTAACTGAGCATGATATATGATTCTGGAATGTAGAAATTTGCATTAATTCAACAGCTCATAAAATCTTAAGTTCTCTATGTAATTCGCTTGAAGTTTCACATGAAAATATTAAAAACAGAAAAATGAGTTTTAATTCATTCTTTTAAATCATTTATTTAAAAAATTATTAATGTGCTCGAATAGCACAAGCTAAACGAGCCTTCAGTAAGAAATATAATTTGTTTACATCAAAAATTAATTTAAATCTCAGGAAAAGATTTTTGAAAGTGTATGTTTGGAGTGTCGCTTTATATGGAAGTGAAACTTGGACAATCGGAGTATCTGAGAAGAAAAGATTAGAAGCTTTTGAAATGTGGTGCTATAGGAGAATGTTAAAAATCAGATGGGTGGATAAAGTGACAAATGAAGAGGTATTGCGGCAAATAGATGAAGAAAGAAGCATTTGGAAAAATATAGTTAAAAGAAGAGACAGACTTATAGGCCACATACTAAGGCATCCTGGAATAGTCGCTTTAATACTGGAAGGACAGATAGAAGGGAAAAATTGTGTAGGCAGGCCACGTTTGGAGTATGTAAAACAAATTGTTGGGGATGTAGGATGTAGAGGGTATACTGAAATGAAACGACTAGCACTAGATAGGGAATCTTGGAGAGCTGCATCAAACCAGTCAAATGACTGAAGACAAAAAAAAAAAAAAAAAAAAAAAATTATTCAGAGTAATGTTGGCTCTGTAAAAGAAAACTGCTTAATTTTATTTTAAATAAATTGGTGGAAAGACCTTTCTTTATAAATTGATGAGTAATTTATTAAATATATTACAACTAGCTAACTTAAGTCTTGTCTTGTATTAAGTTAAGTTACAAGAAAAAAAGTTCTATTTTCTGCTTCTGCTTTGATAAAGATTGAGATTCTTATTTATTTTTTTTAGGATTAAGCAATTATTTTCAAATGTAGTACACTACTTATAAACTGTGTACAACATTTCAACAAGTTCAACATTTTTAATTTATTAAATATGATTCATAATTTGGGTGCCAAACAATGGTAAGCCCATTTCTGTGTTAAAAATTTACTCTGACTTCTGTAAGAGATTATATAATTCAAATAGGTATATATAATAAAGATGTTTAATATATATATATATAAATATATACGTAGACATAATAAATATTTAATAATGAAGATAAGCTTAGCATTTTATTAAGATGTTTTAAAATAAAACAATACACAGTGAAACCTGTTCAAAACGGACCCTGAACAAGACCTTCCCATTTTAGGAAATAATATTGTTCCCATTAAAAAGTGGAAAAATCAATGTAAATCATCCTGTATAATACGGAACCTCCACAACATGGAAACGGAAAGTTAGACACCCTGAATAATACAGAACATATGCTGCATGAACTATGGATAATAAGAAAGGAAAATTGATTATTTCATCAGAATTCTTAGAAGGTGATTGAAAATGACAGTAGCCTATAAGGAAGCTATGACAGATGTACGTGAATTGGCGGTTGAACATACAAGCAGAGAACAACTATAGTGGTGCTATACACATTCCACAAAAATAATGTCATTGTTGATTTTATTAATCATGGCCTGTTAGTATTGATAAATAAATTACATACATATATATATATTTATTTGACGATGGCATATATATATATACATATATATGTCATCGTTTACTGTGTGATAATTTGTCTATGCTTCTTTCCTGACAGTACTGCAATAGGGTTTACTTGCTTAGAAACTAGTTGTGTATGCAGAGTTGCCCGACGTTAGTGTTAGTTTTTTACTGCGTAACAATAATTATGTGCTTGTATTTTATTGTATTTTTGAGTATTGTGTTTGTATCTTATTACTGTACCTTACTGTGTATGTGTATCGGTTTATCCTAATTTTATAAATTTGTTTTTGTTTTAAAATTCACTAAATTGTCTCATAAAAACAATGCTTTAACACAAAACAAAAAAGTTAAAAGTTATTAAATTAAATCGCAAAGATTAATTGACTGCACGTCAGTTAATGGACAAGTTTAAGGGCAGAAAAACTCAAATCTACACTTTAAAAAATAGGAAATTATGGACAAGTAAAATAAAATGGGAATATGAAAAGACAGTAGACTAATTACTGGATATGAGGAAATAAACAAACTTGTGGGAATAGTTTGTTAGTAGATCTAAACATTTGCCAATTTCTGGTCCTATTTTCCTATTTTACAATGCCAAGCTTTACTGTTAGCTAAAAAATTAAACATAATTTTAAATCTTCTAATGGATGGCTTGAAGGTTTTAAAAATAGACATATCATTTGGAATAAAGTTTGTGGAAAAGCAAGATGTCGATAAGTCTGCAGTTAAGGGACAGAAGACAAAACTTTCTCATTGTAGTTGGCTATGATCAAAAAGACATTTTTAACTGTGATGAAACAGGAATAATATTAAGAGCTTTGGAGACTAAAACACTAGCATTAAAAGGAGAAAAATATGTCTGTATAAAGAAGTCAAAAGAACGCCTTACTGTCCTTCTTTGTGTATACATGGCTAGTAACTTCTAAAATCACTCGTCATCGGTAAATTGGAAAGACCACAGAGTTTTTTCACATAACTTCTTCTATAATGGAGGAGTGACTGAACAATTATATTCTAAAATGAAAACTCAAAACCGTTGTGTTCTGGTATTCCTTGGTAATGCAACTTGTCATCCTCATATCAATTTGTCTTGTTAAATTAAGACTGGTTTCCACCTAACACTATAACCATCATACAATCATCATATCAGGATGTGATTTACATCATGAAAATTTTCTACAGAAGAATGATATTGCAACTGATTACTAAATGAATAGTGGGAAGAGTGCTAATGAGCTTATGAAATCAATTTTAGTACTTGATTCTGTCTACTGGATTCATATGTCAGTAAAGTACGTAAAAGAGGGAACCATAACAAAATGTTATAAAAAAGCTAAATTCTTATCACGTCTCAATGCAACAGCTGTAGTCTTAGATGAAGCAGAGGAAAATATGAGAATTTTAAAAGATCTGTGCAGCACTAATGAATCTGAAATAAACGCCAATAAATATGTAAACTCTGACAGTGATTTGGCTACCAATATTATGGCTAACAATGCAACTAAGGTAGTTTTATCAGTATATGATAAATTTATCATATGTATGGAATTTATCAGGAAGATAATGATGACATTGAATCGCCAACTGATGAAGATGAAGACCATACTAAACATGTTGAGTCAATAAGTAACATAGAAGATCCTGTCAAAATAAACTCGTACTTTGATGCACTCTAAAACTTAAGTGACTTACAGAAGTTTGCCATAAGAAAAAACTGTACTGAATTTTTAGAGTATTTAGGTAAAAGCACGTAATTCTTTAGAGTAGCATGCCCTTAAAGAAAAGACAAAGCAGGTACACAATTGGTTGACACGTGGAAATCACACCAATAATTGTGATAAAAATGTAATTTAATCATACATACTGTATTTTAGAAAAATTGCATTTTCGTAGTTAGTGTAACATTAATTGTGTAATAAAAATATCCGGTAAGCCTACAAATCGGATTATTTTAATAAATTATATACTGTATTATTCCGGTGGATTACAGCATTCTAAGGTAAGTTCCCATGTATTCTTGGCATGACACATTATTACTTAGCATACACAGTATGTTCATCATTACTGTTGTAACTGCATAAAACTGAAACCGGTCCAAAATGGAAAAACTGATCCCATTGGTTTCCATTTTGAAAAGGTTTCACTGTATTTGATTTGATAAAGTAATGTTATTATTCTATATTACTTGTCAATATCCTAACAATGCACTTTTAGATTTAAAAAAGTATCTGACATTACAACCACTATCATTAGAGAATAAGCCTACTGCCAGCACAATTAGCAAATGTTTTGTCTATCTGAGAAGCCAAAATTCAACAATTTATACATGATTTAAGTTAGATAGTTGTAGTTCATTCAGTAAACATTTTTGAATGCTTAGATGGAATTCTCCTTCAGTCCTTTTAAATAATTATCTTAGGATACAGAAATGATCACTGCCATTCTGTTGACACTCACAATATTCTGTCTAACTGATCAATAATTTACATTCTGTGGGTGGAGATAATTAGTATATAATTAACTTTTGCTAGTTCTAAATGGTAAGTAACTGGTAAAATTTTAACTACATACTGATTCCCAGTAACTCATTACTTTGTATGTACAAGAAACACATTGCAAAGTGTTTCTATCACTGGTATACTCTGCAATGTATACCAGTGTTTCTAGAATATCTTAAAGTACATTATGATATATATGTATTATGTGTGTGTGTGCATATATATATATATATATATATATTTACTTAAATTTGAGAATATAAAATCTTACTTGAAAGTATTTGGGCAATCCTTTGATATCATTTTTCTTATAAAAATGCTTTGGATCCAAAACAGATCTCATGTGTAATACTCTAAGATCATTTTGAATTTCAGTTGTCATAGCAGGTGTCTTCATATTGAACCAATCAGGACCTTTTGTTTTTGATTTTTCTTTCTGTAACAGATTTTTTGAAAAATTATATATGTTTGATTATAATATGATTATTATCTATAACAATATAATTTAATAAAAAAATAAAAATCATTAATTTTAGTAAATCATTTTACGAATGTGTTAACTTATTTTTAGTAACATAAGATTCATTTAAACACTGATTTTTAACTGTCCCGTGCATAGAAACTGTATAAGAAAAATGCTTATTTGCAAAATTACAATGAATACTTGAATTATGCTCATTATAAAGTGTAGATTTTTATGCTCAGAGTAAACAGTTGAATTAGCAACTACGTGCTTGGTCTTAGACGATGCACAGTGTTAGCATTCAGAAATATTGTAAATTAAAATAGCAATCAAAGTTTACAGATGCGGTACGTGCGCTAATACTGCGGATTAACATGTTGGTTTTTAACATGTTCTTTGTATGAATAGTTTAAATACAGTTATCCTAATTCAAATCTTAAGTAATTACAAAAAAACTCACTTTTTTCTCCATTTTTTGTTGTATTAAACTTTCTGAACAACATGGAACACGTTCGAGGGTTTCAAATCCTGCGTGCATTATGCTTTTTTCTAAAACTTTATCCGCAACTGCTGAAAACAAAGGGTTACGTTTTATTTCTGAAACACTGGTTCCTTCCATATCAACGTAAACATCATCTAGAGTGAAATCTTTAATATTTTTAGGCATAATACCAATCTATAAAGCTGACAAACAGAACTATCAAAAGTTTTTAAGCATAGGTTAAGGCACAGTCTACAATATCGATAATTCCTATCGCTATCGATTCTACTGTCGATTATTTAGCATAGAATAATTCCGTAATTACATCGAAAGATGGACTCTAATGAAGTGATATGAAGTGATGAATTTCAGAGGACGAGCTCGTGCGCTAGGGAAAAAGATTTCCTCCCAAATAAGTACTTTTGTATATATTTTTTAAATGGCTATAAGTAATATTTTTATTATTTAATCTACAGAATTGGGATGAGTTGTCTCTATAAAATAACCATGTGACCTCGTCAATTAATGATTCGCTTTTTACAAAAGTTTGATATGTAATCGTTTTTCATACTACGTACAAATCTCATACCTGTTGGTAAAATTATACAACAGAATTGTAAGAACAACATCCGTCACATGTTAATAAGACCTATCACATAATAATAGAGCTTCAAAATCTGGAAGCGTTTCTTATTTCATCATTGTAGCGCTAGAAGTTCATAAATCGACGATTTAATAAATTATTAAATTCAAGTTTTCGTTTACTTGAGAAAGTCGATGTACTGTTAGATATTAAATCTCAAAAATTACTTGTAATATTACATGTTTACTGTTAAAAGGCGTTACTGGTATTGTACGTTTTATTAAAAATATGCATACGTTGTTAATCTATACAAATTTCTTTTACCGCAATACTATTCAATCCTAATCTACAGGTATTCCATCAATTCCAGGAGCCTTTCTGCCATTTAAATCTTTTAATGCTCTCTTAAATTCAGATCTCAGTATTGTTTCTCCCATTTCATCCTCTTCAACTTAGTCTTCTTCCTCTATAACACCATTTTCTAATTCATTTCCTCCGCATAATTCAATATATTCCACCCACCTATTGTCTTTACCTTTCGTATTACAATTCTGTGTACCATCTTTGTTTAACACATTATTAGATTTTAATTTATGTATCCCAAAATTTTCCTTAACTTACCTGTATGCTCCATCTATTTTACCAATGCTCATTTCTCTTTCCACTTCTGAACACTTTTCTTTAATCCACTCTTCTTTCGCTAGTTTGCACTTCCTGTTTATAGCATTTCTTAATTGTCGATAGTTCCTTTTACTTTCTTCATCACTAGCATTCTTATATTTTGTACGTTCATCCATCAGCTGCAATATATCGTCTGAAATCCAAGGTTTTCTACCAGTTCTCTTTGTACCGCCTAAGTTCGCTTCTGCTGATTTAAGAATTTCCTTTTTAACATTCTCTCATTCTTCTTCTACATTTTCTACCTTATCTTTTTTACTCAGACCTCTTGCGACATCCTCCTCAAATATCTTCTTTACCTCCTCTTCCTCAAAAGCTTCTCTAAATTCCGATTCATCTGACACCTTTTCTTCAGGTATTTAAACCCCAATCTACATTTCATTATCACCAAATTATGGTTGCTATCAATGTCTGCTCCAGGGTAAGTTTTGCAGTCAACGAGTTGATTTCTAAATATTTGCTTAACCATGATATGATTTATCTGATACCTTGCAGTATCGCCTGGCTTTTTCCAAGTGTATATTCTTCTATTATGATTTTTAAATTTGGTGTAGGCAATTACTAAATAATACTTCGTGCAAAACTCTATAAGTCTGTCCCCTCTTTCATTCCTTTTGCCCAGCCCGTATTCACCCACTATATTTCCTTCCTTGCCTTTTCCAATGCTTGCATTCCAATCTCCAACTAATATTAAATTTTCATCTCCTCTTACGTGTTTAATTGCTTCATCAATCTCTTCGTATACACACTCTACGTCATCATCATCCTGGGCGATTGTTGGCATACAGATGTTAACAATCGTCGGTTTAGGTTTTGATTTTATCCTTATTACAATGATTCTAACGCTATGCATTTTGAAATATTCTACTCTCTTCCCTATCTTCTTGTTCATTACGAAACCTACAACTGCCTGCCCATTATTTGAAGCTGAGTTAATTATTCTAAAATCACCTGACCAAAATATCATAATTTGTAAAATATTAATTGGAAGTAGATTTGCAGATTTATTTCTGTTGCTACAGATCTCAGAGTTCCTGTTGACTGACCCCTTTGTTCCGTTTAGAGCACAAGATTCACTAGTCAATATATGAACTTCCCTTACATATTGTGTAGTGTTTTGAAGGCAGATAGTATTTTCAAAAAACAGTTTTAACAGTGCAATTCTCTGATTTTTATTGATTAAGCATGCAGAAGAGAGGCTATAGACTTAATGTGGCAAGAAGGGATTTGAATCTCTACTAGATGATTTTATTTTTCTGAAAGTAAATCCATTTTGAGAAAGAACATCGAATATTGGTGTATCTTAATTTTTACACACCCTGAAAAGGAGTAATATATTTAGGATTTTTTTATGTTTGTTGCAGCTCAACAGTTGAACTGATTTAGATATGTGCTCCACATTGGTATCCTTACATTTCTGGGAGTGTCATAGGCTATACATTTATGTTTGTTTCAAAAACCTTGAAAAAAATTATACTATGTACAAAATTGTCACCTGCATGCCCTTTAATTATCCTAAATGAAAGAGCAATGGTTTTTTTAATATGTGAAATTGCAAATAATTGAGAGTAAGTTTATGAATTGGATAGATTTACATTAAAAAATAAAACGTGTATTGACTTAGTAAGAAGTCAAGCAGTTTTGCAACATATACTACAAATGTTTGTTGAAAAAAATGTTTAATATCATTACTTGTGAAGTTTTATTGATTGAAAGCAGCTTGACGTGTGTTCAGGTCTATAATTAAGCGAAAGTATCAAATTAGAAAGTCATTGGAAGTAAAACATTAAAAAATAATGTGCAGGTTGTTTCTATTGCTACAGAACTTTGAAATCCTGTTCTCCTTACTAGACCTCAATATGTGAACTTCCCTTGCATAATGTAAGTTTTTTTTGAAGGCAGAAAGTATTTCACTGTTAAAACTTTGTTTTCCCAAAATACAATCTGCCTTGTTGATTGAAATGATTTTTGTTGAAAGAGGGAGGCTACAGACTTGGCAAGAACGGATTTGAATCTCCCTCTACTAGATGGTATTTTTATTTTTCTTGCAGTAAAGTTCATTTTGAGAAAGAATATTGCTGAATCTCAATAGTTACACGACTGCCCAGAAAGGAGTGTAATGTTCTTAGGGTATATGTATGTTCCACCGTAGAAGCTCAATGGCTTAAGTCATTAAGTGATTTAGATGTACTAGACCCTGAGTTGTTATCCTTACAAAAATGTCATAGGAAATATCCTTACTAGGAATGTCATAGAATATATATACAAAATTATTATCCACACACTAATTACCCTATGTTAAAGAGCAATATTTTTTTTTTTTTTTTTGGCAGTAGTGATTTGTAATATTTTAGATACTGAAAATAATTAGGTAAATTTATCATTGGAATAGATTTACAACATGAAATTAGTATACTGCTTGGTAAGAAGTCAGGCAGTTTTATAACCATTGTATCCTTTCAAATTTACCTTATGATTCAAAGTAATGTATAGTGGGTTAAGAGGAGGTAGTATACAAAGTCTGGTAATTTATTTTAATTTTCATTTTTTCCCTTAATTCAAGTAAATTTTCAGGTAAAACCTAAATTCCAACTTTGGGATTACAGTTAGTGATTTTTGTCCCTGGAAAGATTATCTTTGATTTATTTTTGCATTATCTCAGAATAATTAACAATTTCCACATTTTTAGCACCCATAAGAGTATTTTATGCTCATTTTTTGGCTTCATTGCTAGAATTATTGTAGTTTCAAGTAAGCAATGGGTGTGAATGTCTATAAATAGTTACGTTGATAGTCAGTTTAAAAACCTGCAGTTCACCCAGGAAGAGGTTAAATGTGGAACCAAGTACTACTAGTTCAGGTGACTTTAGCCCACTGTTTTTTTTATATAACTGTAGTTTCATATGAAAATATTTTACCTGCAAAGCAAAAGCTTGGCCATAGGTAGGAGTACCAAATCAACAATTATAATTTATTAGAAAAAAATAAAAAACTTAACTTCTTACCCACCCCCAGTTTTCTTCAATTAACTTTCTCTTCCACCCTGTCTCGCACACTCAACACAATATTGACACCAACTATACATATTAACATAACATTTAAATATAAAGTTGATTACTCTTTCATGAAGACAAAATCATAACTGAATACAGTGCTTCCATCTCATCAATTGTAAAGTAGAAAATGCACTCTAAAAATTAAATTAAGATTATAGGTATTTCTTACACTACCCAGCAGACAGTTAAAGAACATAGGTGTAAAAAATTAGGTTTTTAAAACAATGTACAGTAAGGCCTTGGAACAGTAACATTTTTTGTAAAAGTCTGCTTAGTTATTATAGCTTTCATCCTTAGTTATCTCCACCCCAATGTTACCACTTCATTTGTAAAAGGTTTAACATTTTTTGTAAAAGTCTGCTTAGTTATTATAGCTTTCATCCTTAGTTATCTCCACCCCAATGTTACCACTTCATTTGTAAAAGGTTAGAAGACCTTATAAACAAAGAGATTAATGCAAAATACAGATATTTACTGAAGAAAAGGTGAAAGAATGTTTTCCTAGTCGTACTACACATTACCTGTACAATAGCATTTTGCAAAATTATAATCACAAGAAGATAGACAATAAGTGATCCCCAGCAATGCAATCCAAAGTTTAATTTTGAATGAACTATAGCAAAGTGGATTTGACGAAGATCACGTAAATATATCATTTGCTTTAATCACAGCTATAGTAAACGCTAATCACAGCCAACATCACATATTTTTCTGTTCAGATTCCATGAGTTCCTTATAGGCAATTAGTAACTTAATACTTCAGACTACCTGTTTCTGTGAGTTCAGTGTCTATTAGAATGGGATAATTTAATATAACATAAGTGGGAGCTTCTGCTGGATCCCTAGCGTATCAGAATTTCAGCCAATGTGCATGCTGATACTCCGCAACAGCAGCTTGTTTGCAGGTTGCTTTCACTAACTGTATTGTTATGAATGACTTTTCTGTTTTCTGAAGAGGATGGTTGATGATGAGTAGAAAAGTGAGTGGAATGTTACCATCAGCAATAAACTTAACCTAGTTAAGTAAACAGTGTCACCATGGAGCTCTTCATGCAGAAAAAACTATCAGAAGAGGTTATTATTTGCCATTTACTAATAGGATACACTAGACTCAATCATGGACATTCATGACACAGCGCGATGCACCCTTTGTGTCTCTGCTGCTATTGCCAACTAATGCTACACCACATCCTTACAATGCAGCATTGCATCGGAAATTTAAATTAGGGCTAACCTTAGAAATAATATGAAATTTTATAGATTGCCTTGTAATTTCTTAAAGACCTTGCATCTGTATTCGAATAGTTTAATATTGTAGTGTTTTGTATATTTATGCTATTTGGCGTATACCAGATTGTAATTTTGTTTGTGCATTTTTACTATTGCTATTTTATTTCACCTTTAGGATATGTCATAGGCACTTTACACCTATGCTGTACTGGGTGAGGAATATTTTTCATTGTGATATAGCCAAGTTTTAATTATTAATTTTATTTGTTTTATGTTACGGTTGTTTAATTTTTAAGATTTACAGTTTATATTTTTAACTTCTAATAAATCATATTGGCCTATAATTACTATTCTTCATTGTGTGTCCAAAAATAAAAAAAAAATTTCCTTTGTAAATTTCAAATTTCCTCTTATAACCAGTTTTGTCAGCTATATTCTACTGCCTGTAGCCTATTTTAATTGATTTTTAAAAAAAAATATTGCTTAAGTATGCCTTTGAACATAGATTCAACTGCCTTTATTTTGAACAAACTGAAATGGATGTTTTTAAATTCTCAGACATCAGAGAAATAAAAGGCCTTACTTTAAAAAGTCTATCATAATCAGGATCTACCCGTTTTTGCGTATTGTTGTTATCATTTAGAGGTCTATGTGACCAAAGCGATTTACACTCATAACATAAATCTTTTGCTGAGATCCAATAATCCTTGCAGCTAGCGGTTTTATTCCCAATAGTAAACTGATACCTATAAACAACTTTACGTCATAGTCTTTAATAGGTTTGTAAGTTTTCTACTGTTTAATTTATTTTGTACCTGTAAATTAGTTTGAAATAAATTGATTCATCAGAAATAAAAAGCTAAGAAGGTAATTCATCCCTTATTCATTTTGTTTTATCATGGCGATGGCCCACTTTCAGAAATATTTCTGGGACATTTGTAATATATTTGGTTTTTCAAGAGAGAATTTCTGCAGAGTCCTCTGATTTTTCAATTGTAGGGCTGAATCTATCATTATCTGTTTGAATTAGGTACTTTTTTATCGACAGAAACTATAACTGGAACATTTTTCAGAAAAATGTTTATTTTTTCAGAACTTCATAAAGCTCTTGAAAAAAATGATAAAGGCATTATTCTACTAATGATTTATTGAAAAACTTTTTATATATTTTCTATACCTAAAGGAATTTACTAAAACCAAAATATTTTTCTCATTTAAATAAAAGGTTTTTATTATTTTTTATTTTATTACTTCATTACAGAACTGATTATACAAAATAATGATAGTCATATGATTATACAAAAATAAGTATGATAGTGATGTATGGTAGTACATATTATGGACTTCCAAAATAATGATAAAATTTAGTAATATTAGCTAAGTCAAATTTAAAATAGTAAAAAATGTAACTTAAAATAAAATAAATAATTAAATGAAGATAAATTACTGGACCCCCCTGTGTTCATTAAACTTTTGCTTGTGAGAATAATAATAATAAAGAAAAAATAAAGTCTGTTCAGTTTATAAACACTATCAGTGTATCAGTGCAGAGACCGGGCCACCCTGGAACTTAGAGGTGAAAGGGAAAATTGGCCACTCACAAGCGGTGAGAACCACATTGTCGGACCGTGTGGGAGTTCCTTGATGCGGTTGCTATGTTCAACCGACATCAGTAGTTTACCTAAGAGAAAAGACTCCTACCGCACTGCTGTGTGAAGCTAACCTAGAGATATATATGGCTGACCGCAAGCTAATTAAGGCCCAAGCGCTTTAATATGGTGGGCAGGTACTTGCTGGCATTCAGCAACCTAGGCGTGGCAGCGAATTGCTGTGTAGACGAAGTAAGTATTAATTTATCGATGTTATATATATTTTTAGTAATTGATGGGGTGTGCGCCTGCCCATTTTAGTTAATATATGACAAGTGAGCAGTTGGGACACGTAAGCCGGTGTGTATGGCACCGCGCTCAGTCCGCTCACGCTGTTAGGTAAACTCTAGGAGCTATTTAGGACACTGGTCGCTTAACTGTTTTGAGGCTCAGTAGCCGTTTGTGGCACAGACATTTGGTCTTGTTTTAGGGCGACCGAATGGGGTGGTGGCGGGAAAAGTACCAAGCAAACCAAAACCTTCTAAACAACTAGAACGGGGCAGAGTAACCAACTTACAATTACAAAAAAAAAAACTATCAAACTACATAGAAAGATAATTATAAAATAAGAATGAATCCAGCAAAGACAAAGAGTAAACACGTCGTTTAGTATAAGATACGTTGTACTAAATATTTATCAGATAAATAGAAACTGTGATGGCATATTAATGTGAGTGAATGACTTATTTGTAATTAATTGTACAATGATGAATAAAGCCGGCGTCATCTTTGTTGGTATGGGTCCGCCTTATTTAATACTTACTTTTCCCGACTAACTAATATTAGTAGAAGAATTACGTCTTCGGCTAAGTCAACTCCATACGACTACTCGACTAATATTAATCGGAATAGTCGATTGTAAAAATTAATCGTCGACGAATTGATAGATTAAAGAATTTAGTCGATATATATATATATATATATATATATAATGTATAACGGTTGTTTAATATATTTACGTTAATATTATTTAATTTTTATGCTTTTTTTGTTTTTGTGTTGTATTACTTTTATGATGAACGAAAACATTATTATTAAATGCAAGATCATATTTTTTTAATAAATTAATAGATAACAATACCTTCTAAAATTTTTTTGAAAATTTCAGTAAATTCTTTGCTTTTTACATTGAACTTTTTTAAATGTTCATGAAAAAAAATTATTAATTCTGATGTGCATTATCTTCATATAAAATTGGATGTGTTGGCATCATTGATCACGCTACAATTTCTGTAGAAGGATTGTGACAAAGATAAATATTTTAATTTGTGTCTTATTTTTTCGTTGGGGGTTTTAATTGTTTATCTCGCTAAGTAAGTAATTTTACACTATTCTAATGGGAATTTAAGTTTGATTTATTTTTTGTACTGATAAATCGATAGTGTGTACTTAATCCTGTGATGTAAATTCATTTTACGTAAATATTAATACTTCATGATATTGCCTCTCGTTGTTCATAATTCAAGGGCACAGAATTTTATAATTCATATTGAATTTTATTTCTAATGAGAGTCTTCATTGCTTTAACCAGATGATAATCCTTTTGTAAATGTACGTACTGCCCCTGTTTTTCAGACAATGAAGCTTTTCCTCCTTTCACAAGTTTCCTCACATAATGGTAGTATTTATTGTGGAACATCGGGTTTTTTTTGTAACTTTAATGGCACACTGATTAATAAAGCTTTGAATTAACATCAATTGCACAAACTTCCTTTTAACTTGATGTCAACCAAACCAACCATTTGGTTGTCTCTATTGCAGAAACATTCAGCTTTCGTAGAAGAGAGTGATACTCATTTCTGCAATTTACTTTTCCACAGAACTGGTCTGCCACAGTATTTTAACAGGATCGAACATTTTTTGGAGATTGTTTAAAAAAATATCACATGCTTATATATTGTTGGTAAAAAAACTGTACAATGCCTAATTTGACTAGAAATTGTTAAATTTTTGTCAAATTTGTAAAATTAATTTTTTTAAAACTGTCTACACAAATCACTATCAGATTGAACATTACTAAGATCCTGATCAATCTTAATCGTGTTTGAAATTTACCACCCATTTTATGTATTATATCATACATCAGAAACAATGATAAACGTACAGTGTTCTCTGCTTATTTATATACTATGACACAGTCGAATAAATACAGTATTGTAATATAAATAAAATAAAGCTTCCTTTTCATTCTGAACAAACTATGATTTCATGGCCAACTCAATACAATAACAAATAAACATATTTTGTATATTGTACAACAAACATGATTAAATGTTTTATAAAAATAAGAGCATAAACAGTTAAGTTCAAAGTGATTATTTTTGTTTACCTTCCAAATATTAATTGCGATGTTATGTTTGACTTTAAACAATAACAAATGTCATCTATCAAGTGGACTGTCCTGACACCCAAACATGTGATTAGTACAAAAATCATTTTGATACTGACGAAATTTCATCTTTCTCACTCAAAATGAGATTGACAAAAAATCAGGTGTTGGTCTTTTTAGCATAAACTGAACCTGATGAAAAACTGTCCAAGTGGTCTTTAAAGAATTAAGGAGAGTTCCACTAGTTGATCTTGAAGTCACATTGTCACTAACATAGTTTATACATCACTGTGTGCCTCAATTTTCTACTGGTTGTTTTACTGTATCTAATGCAATCTTCAGAAATAATTTCAAATATCTGAAAATTCCTTTTTACCAAATTAAAATTGTCCTTTATTGCCTGACTGTGCTCTAGATGCAATAATTAAGGCAAATCTTAAATCTGGTGTGTGTGCCTGAAGCTAAATAATTTAAGTTTCCAACCATTTCCCTATAATGTCCACCGGGAGATTAGAGGAGAGTTTCCAGGTTTACAACCAAATTTAAGTGGTAAAAGTAATGGTTTACAGTTGTCAAAACTATATTTTTGTAAAATTATCTTTGCATGGTCATATCTATTGCATAACTTGTCTATCTGTATAAATTTTTCCGTTAAAGTAATCTTTATATGAAGATAATTATCCACTTCATGTGATTATAATTCAAATTCAGAATTTAACTTTGTTATTATGCTCATGATCGTTGAAGAAGGACTTATAATAAGACTTATCAACATGAAAAACACCACAATTTCTTAATGTGATTCATCCAAGGATCATTCTTGCCAACACTTTGAAGCTTGTTTAAGGCCGTAACAACTTTTTCATAGTTTGCATACATTTATTTTCAATCTCATATCCTTGAGGTTATCGCTTGAGTACATTCTTGTTTAGTTGTCCATTGAGGAACGATGTCTTTACATGAAACAGCGTTATGTTCCATCCTTTTTCCAAGGAGTAAACGAAAAGTTCGCTGGATGTTGTCTATAGCCCTTAGCAATGAGTCTTACTTTATAATTAATTATGTCATCCAAATCAGTTTTGACAGTAAACACCTATCCACCCTTATAATAAGACTTATCAACATGAAAAACACCACAATTTCTTAATGTGATTCATCCAAGGATCATTCTTGCTTTCTTCCAGAACGCACTGTTATAAGAAGTACGTTAAGTATTTATACCAACACTTTGAAGCTTGTTTAAGGCCGTAACAACTTTTTCATAGTTTGCATACATTTTTTTTCAATCTCATATCCTTGAGGTTATCGCTTGAGTACATTCTTGTTTAGTTGTCCATTGAGGAACGATGTCTTTACATGAAACAGCGTTATGTTCCATCCTTTTTCCAAGGAGTAAACGAAAAGTTCGCTGGATGTTGTCTATAGCCCTTAGCAATGAGTCTTACTTTATAATTAATTATGTCATCCAAATCAGTTTTGACAGTAAACACCTATCCACCCTTGGCAATCTGGACATTTCTTCGGTAGCTGCTATGTTTGATTCTGATGAAAAGAATTTATTTCTTTACCTATCGCTTCATTTCATTCAGATGCTTTGACACTCTATATAGCCTCTTTATAATTTTAAAGTGTTTCTTGAAAAAGAGAAACAGTACCCTTTTTGATAACTGGAATGTTTTGGTAGCTATCCTCGTTATTATCTGTTGTTTCAGCTTCAAATTTTCAGCTGTTGTTTCTTCTTTAGAAATCAAATTATTTCCTAGTCATTTTGGGTTTTTCAGTAACGTCTTTACTCTGTATAAGAATCAGTGAGCCACAAGCTGTGTCACATGGCCTTACAGATAGATTTAAGGTGAGCTGCACGTGGTAATCATTATGTTAATATTATTTCACTGTTCTCATTCTTTTCATTAAGAACACTTGCATCAATATCAAACATAACTTCATTTAAGCTACCATAAAACAAGAACAGTCATTCAGTAATTACAAGAGATGTGTTTATAATAGTATTTATAAATGTATATTTTTATTATGGATATATTTTTAATTTTTATTTGGTTTCTTTTCTTTTTTTTTTACCGATAATGACTGCACCTGCAAATAATACTTTTATTAATGAAGCTCTGCCTCTTAATAAAGATATTAAATTAGAGACTGAACAAGAAAATGTAACAGAAATGACATGCTTTTTTTTACCACCCCACATGACTGAAACTGATAAATCATCTGAGCATGTAAGCTTTTTTTTTATGTTTGGCCATCTGAGGACTATGAAGCAATATTTTGCATTAATTTCTCATTCTTTGTGTTTTTCTGGTTTTTTGTTTATCCTTCTATTTGAAATCTTTAACATTTTTGTATAATGTACTATCGCCTTCAAATATTTTCATTTCATTTGAAACCACTGAAATCTATTGTTGATTTCCATTCTTTTTGCTGTAAATGTGGTAGAAGATCGGTTTTGTGAAGGTTAAAAATGATTTTGCTCTTCTTTTTCAGGTGGATATTGGCATTTTCTTGGTTTCATTGTATTCGTAATTTCCATTTGTATTCTTATTGGTCATAGGACTTTTCTCAAGTTTTTACCTTTTTTTATTCTGTTGGACTAAGCTGTCTGTTTTTAAACTGAATATGCATCTGATGTAAACAGGTGCATCTCTACTTATTACTACTTGATTATTTTAGTATCTGATTTAGGCATCTTCTGAGATATTCTTTTTGTTGAAGATATCTTTTGTTAGTTGGTAGGCTTATTTTAATATTCTTATTTGTGCTTGATTGGCTTTTTTTATCTAAACCATTAATTTGGGTTATTTCTCCCATATATTTAAATTTGTTGACTTTATTGATTTTCCCATATTTTATTATTTAGGAACTTTAGGAAATCTTGGACGGTTATGAATTCTGTCTTTTTGATAAATGTATTTAGCCTTAGTCTGCGATTAATTAGATTCTAATTTGAAGTCCTTTTGAAAGGATTTTGTATGTCATAGGTAAGAGGTTAATCCTTTTGTAGTTATTTACTTCTGTATCATTTCCATATTTGTGTAGTGGATGTATTAATGCATTTTTCCAATCTTATGGAATTTTTTTGAGTTTTCCATGTCTCTTTCTTAAGTTTTTTCTTTGCTGTTTGCATGATCCTTTTGTAATTCTGCTCCAATCAAGCCATCACTTGTTACCTTGTTTATTTTCTTGATGAGTTTGTCTATTTTTATTTCCTTATATGTTGTCAATTCCTTATGATTTGTCAATTCAGCATGAATTTTGGAATTGAAATCTTACCTTAGGTTCCTCATAGTTTAATAGTTTTTCAAAGTACTTGCTAGAATTTTGTTGCTGTCTTTAGCATTTTTAACATTTAAATTTGGATGTTAATATTTAACAAAAGAAAGGTTTTTGTGATTATCCCACATAAAACCTTGCACATTAAAGTTGCCTAATAATAATATAACAGTTGCTGAACTGTTAATGTGTGTTGTAAGTGAATTAGAGTTGCAATTTATTTTTATTTTATAAATTATACAAATAATCATAAATATATTTAATTTATAGCATTCATATTTTGTTTTGTATTACAGGATTTAGTACAACTGAAAGAGGAACCGCTAGATGTTATTAATGGTGATATTGAAAAAGATCCTTTAGCAATTGAAGAGACCAACTTGGTTAAATTAGAAAATTTAAATGTTGAAAATGAAAGGGTCACCTTAAAAAAGGTAAAAACTAATTCAGTTTTTAAAAGAAAAGTATAATATTGTGAATAAACTAATTTACTTCTCAGATGGCTCAGCAGCACAATATAAAAATCGTAAAAATTTTGTGAATTTAATGTATGATGATGATGACTTTGGTGCAGGGGCGGAATGGCATTTGTTTGCCACATCACATAAAAAAGTGCATTTGTTGGTTTTGGTGATAGTCTTAAAAGAAAAGATTAACATCAAAAGCAAGTTTACAATGCCCATAGCAAGATCAAGTAACAACAGTCACTCAGCTTTATTATTAGGCTTGGTCAAATATTAAAAATATGAATTTCATATTTGTTTGAAATGAAAAGTATCTGGAAGAAGAAAATTATTTAGCAAAACGATGGCAATCTCAGGTACTCAGAAGTTGCATGCTTTTTTACCAGTCGGGAAAGGATATTTTAAAACAAAAATTATTTCCAGAAATGAAGAATATGAACAACTTAAAGTTTTGCATGAAAGAGAAGTTGGTTTTCCTTAAATTTCTGATATAAAAGGTTTTGTCTTGTGCATTATAATGGTGCTTCGTGGTTAGCTTGTGTATTATCTAGAAAAGAATCAACAGAAGAATTGGAAGTAAGTTTTCCTCACTTTCAAGGTCCATCTCCTTTTTATGTTTTTCCAGCACACAGTGATATTCTAATATTACCTCGACAGGAAATACTAACAGAATTAATCCGTAACTGTTTCCTGACATAGATAAACATTATCTGAAAAGGAAATTACTTGGGCAAATGAAAAACTTCATTTGGTATTTCAAATAACCAAATAAACACTTTTAAAATTTAACTCTATACTAATGTTCTTGGTATAATTTTTTAAGTAGCAATAATTAAAAGCCAATGAAAATATCAGATTACATTTATTAAATCTTTATAAAAAATTTAATTATTTAGAAGCATTACTTTGAAAAATTAATTAGTACGTTACCATTCTCTCTTTTTGTGATTAGCTTCTGGAATCACTGTAAGATATTTCTTCAGAGGATGATATATATGAATATAAATGGAGTGTAGTCTTGTACAGTCTCAGGTCGACCATTCCTGAGATAGGCAGTTAATTGTAACCCAACACCAATATCCTTGATGTAGTAAAATTCATATCTGTATAAAAGTACACCTCTGAACATCTGTACTGCCTTTACTAGGATTTGAACCTTAGAACTTTCTTTTAAACAGATTTGAATACTAGATCATTAATAACGGTGTTTTCCTTTTGCGGTTGAGTTTCAATTATAATCACACATCTTAGGAACGGTTGACCTGAGATTGTACATGACTAAACTTCATTTTTCGTTCATACATATCATCCTCTGAAGTAATTCGTTACATTCCAGAGACTAATCAGAAAAAGACAGTCCATTAGCATTAATCAATACATAAGTGCTGTTGATTTATTTTATGAAACTATTGTTAAAATTAATATAAACTAAAATATTTATTTAAAATAACTGCTACTGGAGTGAAACTGTTAATTTAAGAATTTATAAAACTTTAATTTGAAATTCTTATTGATTTGCCTTACTTTCTGTATACTGAGCAAGATTTTAAGATTAATTATTTAAAGATCTGCTTTATTATATTTTAATTATTAGTCATACAGTTATTATTTATATTATTGTATCTCTTCTAATAGAACAGATACAATAATATAGAATAATGTCTTGAGAATTACATTTTATACTTGTGTTTTTATGATCACTTAAAAATGTTTGAGATTTATTGTTTTACATACAATTATTAACTTAATTTCACTTAAAATCAAAATGATTTTCAACATCATTTTGACTTAATTAACATTTATTGCAGTCTTGTTATAAAACTAATTACTAATTTTTAAAAAAGTAAATTTTGCTAAAACATTGACATATCTTGTTTTTTATCTCCTGATCCCAAAGCAGTCCTCGTTTATAATTTTCTCAACTGCTTCATAGAATAATGTCAAATAGCATATATATATATATATATATATATATATATATATATATATATTAACAAATTAAAGACTGGTTTTCTGTTATTCAAGGTCACACGTGGAAACGCTTAAATCATAATTTATGAAAATATAGTTTTGTATATCATACGAAAGAGCATCAAATAAGCTTTAAAATGAGAACAAGTTTATCATTCTACCTTAGTAAATAGCAAAGTTATGTTGTTGAACTAACACTACTACCACAAGTCAAAATTTGCCATTTTCCGGCAAATGTGAAGATCTGTAAAAACAAAACTGTTTATGAGAGATCTGAAATTCATTATTTTCTCAAAACTCTATCAACAGTTAATTCATACAAAGTTTTATGAAAAAACCAGTTGCTCAAGTTGTGTGCCTTTTTGATTTAACATGGAATGACGTGTATGGTAACTGTGGTAAATATATTAGGTAATGTTTTACAGGTTTTCCCACACAAAACCTTGCACATTACACTTACCTAATAATAATTTAACTGTGGCTGCACTGTTAATGTGTATGGTGAGTGAATTAGAGATACATTTATTTTTATTTTATAAATTATACAAATAATCATAAACATATTTACTTTATAGCATTCATACTTTGTTTTTTATTACAGGAAGTAGATTTAGAACAACTAAAAGAGGAATGGCTATATGTTATTAATGGTAATATTGAAAAAGATCCTTTAGCAATTGAGACCAACGTGGTTAAATTAGAAAATGTAAAAATTGAAAATGAAAGTGTAAGTGTATTAAATTTTGTATTCAATGGAACACCAATTACCCGGATGGACCTTTGCAAGGCCAAAGCTGGATAATTGGAAAGGGTAATTTAAAAAACTGCTATTATAAATACTGTACATATCGTTCTAATATTTAATTGGTAACACGCTATGGAAAAAATATATATAAAAATAAATGTATTTCAGTAATTTTAAAATAAAATTTTGAATATATGTACATTGTAAGAAAAAACCAGTAATGCGGTACAAAAAATGCAATGTGTAGAAATTTGTTAGTTTAATTAGTGTAACAAAGACCTAAATATGTGTATGTTTTTGCTAAATGAATTAAAAAAATTCATTAAAAAAATCCAGTAAAATAAAGATTTATAAAAAAATCCTTTTGAAGCAATGATTTATTTGAATAGTGTTTAAATTTTTCAAATAATGTTTTTTTTTCTTTTTTTTTTTTTTATTAAATTACCTAGTCAGAATAAGCAGTCCAGTTAGTTAGACTAGGAAAATTGGTGTTCCACTGTATTATCTTTTCATTATTATTACCTAATGTGTAAATTTTGGATTACATACAGTTTATTTCTTTACTTTTCTCTCTCTCTCCCCCCTCTCTCTGTGAGAGAGAGTGTGTGTGTGTGTATTTTTATCCCTCAGGCTGGTCTAGTGGTTATCTTGTTGTAAATCAGTTTTTAAAGCTGATGTTCAAAGTCAAAGGTTTTCAGGTTCAAACCTACTAAACGTTAGTTGCTTTTATATAGATTTAAAAACTAAACCATGCATACTGATGTGTTTTGGTGGTACCATATTTCTCGGGAATGGTAGGCCTGAGTACGTAATTACACATTGTTTACATATTATCCTGATCCAATTGGACCATGATGATGTTGCTTTGTTGTTCATTTTATTGTATAACGCTTACATTAAGAAAATAAAACTCATATCTGTAATAGCTTTTGTAAATTCCATAGATAGTAAATTTGTAAAAAAAAAATTAAAACAAGATCCTTCATTTGCTGGCTTATTTCTGTCTTAATTCTTTGATTTTATTTTGTTTAATTTTTAGCAATTAGATAGAGATTTTAAATTATTGTTTTTAATCCCTTATTTGTTCTTTATTTTAGTGCGAAACCATGTTATTCTTATGCCCTTTATTTTTTCACTAAATGTTATTTTACCCATTTATTTTTTCTTTCAAATTTTTTTTTGACAATGAAATTTTACAAAAACTAATTTAAGTACTTTTCTTATCATTCAGTTTAATGACGAAAATTATATAATGAACTAACTGGATGTGATGTTAGTCACGTATTCAGTGGTATTGAAGAGGTCATTCGCTGAATTAATAATTCTTTAATGGGCCCAGAATATATTCATCCTCTTTTAGTAAAGAAATACTCTGCAATTTTTTGTGGTTTTTAACTAAGCTCTTCAGTCGTGTATATGTAACATAACATAATATAATTAAATTAAACTAATGTAATTTATAAAAATTAGGAAACCTGGAGAACACAAATGTGTAGCTTGTCTTACTCCAGATTTAAGTTAAATTGGCTTAGAAATAAAATTATTTTTTTAACATGTGGAATTCTGTTTTCATATTGTGATTGTTACAGGTTCCATTTCCTTATAAACTGCCTCGTTCTATATTATCCTTCAGTGCCCTTCTGTGTAGTAGTTTTTGTTTTTGCAGGTCCTTGCTATTCTTTCGAGTTTTAGAATTTTATCTATGTCTGCTGTGTGGCTTGTTTGGAATATAGTTTCACTACTTTATATTATTACAGTTGGATGACTGGTAATGTTTGAGTTTGGTGGCCATGAGAGGCATTTTTTTGTTGTGTGTGTTGTTAGTGAGGTTCTGTGCTGTTGACAGTTTGTCGATTCTATTTCTGCATGTGGTTTTCTTGTTTAAGTTGTATGTGATGATTTTTCCAAGGTATATGAATTTTTCTACTATTTTAATCTCTTGATTATTTACTGATATTTTGTTTGTAAGTGGAAAGTTACTTAACATCAGTTTTTTTAAAGTGATTTTTAAGCTTATTCTGTGTGGTATCTCCTGCGGTGATCTTATTTATGTTTTGGCTTCTTGGATGCTATTTGCTAGGAGGACTAGATCGTTAGTAAAGCCTAGGCAGTTTAGTTTTATGTTTTCTTTCTTTCTTCCGATGTTTGTGTTTTTGGTATTTATTTCATACCACTCCTCATTGCGAATTCCAAGGCGCAATTGAACAGTCCATCTCCCTGTCTCAGCCTTGTGCGTATCGTGAATGGGTCTGAAAATTCTCTAAATTGTACTTTAGATGTTATGTTTGTTATAGTTAGTTTTACCATTTTCATTAGTTTTGGGTAGAGTCCTAAATGTCAGCATTTGTAGCAGCGAGGGTCTGTGAATACAATCGTAGGCTTTTTTAAAGTATATAAATGTTATAGCTAGTGGTTTGCTCATTCTCTTATAATATGCCATCATTAACTTTAGTGTTATCTGTTTAGGGGAGCTTCTTCATGGTTTTAATATTCCCTGATAGTCACCTAGTTCTTCTTATAGGTCTTTAATTTTGTTGTATAAGATTTCTTGAGAAGATTTTGTATAATTTTTAAGTTCTGTGATGACATTTCATATGTCCTTGTATTGTTCACTGTGGGAGGGGGTTGTTTATCTTTTCTGTCTTTGTTTTAATTAGTATATTTGTGTTTATTTATACGGGTTCTGTAGGATCATCACAGTTGAATAATTTATTGAATGCTTCTGCCATTATTTCTGCGATTTCTATGTTATTGTGTGCTTGTCTATCATTTTTATCTTTTAGCATCAGTGTTGGGGAGTTCGTTCCTTTAAAGTTGTTTGTAGTTGTTTTACCTTTGTAGTAGTTTTGTAATAATCTCAAGAGTTGGTTTTATGATAGTTTCTTCTATTCAGTTTGGGAGTTCTGGTGATTGCCTATTTATTTTCCTTACTGTTTTGGAGAACAATTTTCTGATGGTTTTCAATCGGTTTACGTTTTCTTCCATTTTGTGGCTTTGGAACTTTAACCGTGCTCTGTGTCTTTCTTCATACACTTTATCGCACTCATAGTTCCACCATAGATGCTTTTTATGGGGATTTTTAGGTGCCAGTTTAGTTTGTTCATTATGTTTTTTAGTGTTTTGAATGATTTCTTCCAGAACGTCTTAATTTTGTTTTTATCTCGTTCTCCTTGATACTTCTCACTTCCGGTTACTTGATGTGGGTGATGTCTTTCTTCTCCCTGTTTTTTTTTCTTTTTTGTGGATTGAATCTTATCTTTATTTTGATTAGTTAGTTGTTATAACAGTGTCTATTTCTCTCAGGACATTGTATGTTTCCTTGTCTTAAGTTTATTTTTTTCCTTTTAAAGTATGTCGATTTAGATGTGAGGTGATATGTCTTTTAGAGTTCTACAAGTTTTTGTCCATATTTGTTGGTTCTTTTCTGTGGCGTCCTCTTTTTGACGCTATTTCTGTACCTTCTTTCTCTGCCCAGTTGGATATTAAAACCTCCTATTTGAATTTGTGTAATTTCTATTTATTTGGTTTATTGTTGGTTGAGGAGTTCCCAGAAATCTTTGACTTCTTTTTTAGATTTATCGTAGTTATTTCTCTAATTTACTTGAAACATGGCATTTATTATTGATTTAGAATTACCGCAACAGTTCAACAGCTTATTTGATAAAGCAGCTTAAGGTGAGTAGCAGCACTTTAACATTTAAATTTGGATGTTAAAATTTTACAAAAGAAACATTTTACTGATTTTCCCACGCAAAACCCTGCACATTAAAGTCGCCTAATAATAATAATAATAATAATATAACAGTTGCTGTACTGTTAATGTGTGTTGTAAGTGAATTAGAGTTGCAGTTTATTTTATTTTATAAATTATACCAATATTCATAAACATATTTACTTTGTAGCATTCATATTTTGTTTTTTATTACAGGAAGTAGATTTAGTACAACTGAGAGAGGAACCACTGGATATTATTAATGGTGATATTGAAAAAGATCCTTTAGCAATTGAAGAGACCAACTTTGTTAAATTAGAAAATTTAAAAGTTGAAAATGAAAGGGTAGGTGTTTTAGATTTTGTATTCAGTAGAACACCAAGTATCCAGATGGACCTTTGCAAAGCCAAAGCTGGATAATTGGAAAGGGTAATTTAAAAAACGGCTATTACATACTATACGTATCATTCTAATATTTAATTATATTTAAAATTTTTCAAGTAATGATTTAGTTTTTTTTTTTAAATTACCTAGTTCAAATTTAAGCATTGTAGTTAGTTGGACATCTAGAAAATTGGTGCCAAACTGTTAACTTTTCATTATTATTACATAATAAATTTTGGGTTATATATAGTTTATTTCTTAACTCGAGTGTGCGTGAATGTGTATATGTATATATTTATCCCACCAAGCTGGTCTAGTGGTTTACTCGTAAATCAGTTGTTTAACAGCTGATTTTCCAAGTCAAAGGTTCTCAGGTTTAAACCTAGTAAAAGTTAGTTGCTTTTATATGGATTTAAAAACTAAACCGTGCATACTAATAATTTGCGTTGGTGGTAGGGGTTCAATTAACCATACGTCACAGGAATGGTAGGCCTGAGTGTAAAAGATGGTAAAAGGCCATGGTAGAGTTGCTTTATTGTTTGTTGACTAGTCGGAAAAATTGCAACATACACATTTAAAAAAATAAAATGTATATATTTTTATTAGCTTTTGTAATTTTCCATAGATAATAAATTCGTATGAAAAAAAAAAATTATAAGTTTTTTTGCAAGGTGTAATTTATTATAAAATAACTTATCTACAAGGTTTACAAAAATATTGCATTTCCTGATAGGGTGAAAACAAGATTTCTTCATTTGTTGGCCTATTTCTGTCTGAATTCTTGGATATTCCTTTCATTTTTAGCAGTTAGACAGAGCTTTTTAATTGTATTGAAATACTGTTTTTAATCTTTTATTATATCTTTATTTAATTGGACAATAATATTATTATGCCCTTTATTTTTTCTCTAAATCTTTATAATTTTACTCATTTATTTTTTTTCTCATATATTTCTTTGATGAAATGAAATTTGAGAAAAATCTAATTTAAGTTTCTACTTATTTACTTTTGTTATCATTCAATTTAATAAAAAATACATAATGAACTAACTAGATATGATGGTGACTGAAAGATGTGAATCTACATCTTCTATTTATAAATATTAGGAAACCTGGAGAACCCGAATGAATGCCATGTCTTACTCCAGATTTATCATAAATAGGCTTAGAGATGAAATTATTTTTTTAACATACGGACTTCTGTTTGAAAGAAATGAATGTATCAAAGATGACAATTTATTTTGTTCAGTCCACACACAGCAATTTTTAAATAAGTTGTTGGGTGTTAACTAAATCAAATGCTCAGCAAAAATTAGTATAAATTGCATCAAAATAACAATCATTTAGCGCATCAAGTATCTCCCATTACACACAAGTTTGTTTGTGTAGATTTACCTTCCAAAAAAACCATCTTTAGTGAAACTATAATTTTTTTTGCAAGGTGTAATTTATTATAAGGTAACTTATCTGTGTGGTTTGTAAACACATTGCATTTGCTGATAAGGTGATAATTATTGATATCTTAATGTCGCACATTTTTTAAATAATGGGCATATGTAGCAAATTTTTCAAACACTAGGAAAAAGAAGAGTGCTTAATGAATGGTTGAGAAGAGCTTCGTTAAAAACCACAAAAATGGCAGAGCATTTCTTCACTAAAAGAGGAATCATTAATTCGTCAGATGACCTCTTCAACATCATTCTCAGTTAATATAATCTTACTGCAGGGATCATTACACTAGGAAAAATCATTGTTGGTACACACCCAAATTTTTTTTTAGCAAAATGTTCTTCAGTATTAGCATACTTATTTTCCAAAAGCATATGAGGTGGATAAGACCTATCGTCATTTTTTTTTTAGCAAATTTAAAAATGTTTGTAATCATTTGGTAAAGATTCCTCAACTTTAAAAGTGTAATTTAATAATAGATTTTTATAACTAAGAGTATTACACACACTTTGTTCAGAAATAATTATTTATAACAAGTAGTTTTATATTTTTTAGGGAGCTTATGGAACATTTTGTTAATAATAATAGTGATAATAAGTACACTAGAAAAACACTATGAAAATTGCATTTCTTGTATAAGTACTTTTGGTATATGACAATCCATTGTTGTAATTCCTCTGGAAAAATTTCTTCATCATGATGAATATCAAATTCTAATCAAGCATGGTATTTTTCTTACACTACAAAATTCCATTTCCATGTTCTGTGTAAAAGCTTCAAGATTTTTTGGCAATATAAAAAAAATATATATATATATATTATTTGAAATCAAATTCATTTGGTATATTTTGTGTAAAATTTATATTTTTATAATCGGGCATGTATTTACCTGGTATAAGATTAGAATTCAAAATATGGGTCCTTCCATGTTGAATCAACTAGGTGCGACCACCGAATGGGATGTTCAAGAAATTTTATGTGAATAACCTTTTGATATAGTTGTGAGAAAATACTGAATTTCAGATCTATCATTAACCATTTTGTTTTTAGAGCCCTTCAAATTTGCTGAAAAATGGTTTGACTAGCGGCAATAATGTTAGATTGAAATAACTTTGTTATTTATTAAGGTAGAATGTTAAACTTAACTTATTTTAAAGCTTATTTGATACTCTTTCATATAATATACAACAAGCCTATGTTTACATGAATCTTTATTTCAATGTTGTTGTGTTTGGCATTTGACCTTAAATTTCAGAAAAACAGGTCCTCCATCTTTTATGAAAAATATATTTTATTTATCATTATTTTATAAAATATCTGTGCAGATTTGAAACCAGGACTGATTGGGATTAGGAGAAAAGAATGTGTATCAATGTTTTATCAAAAAAAAACCTTTTTTGGGGGTTTTTAGGTGGTAAATACTTAAATTTTTGTTGTCTGAACTTGCAAAATCAAATAAAACGTCTTTCAAAAAGAAACTGAAAGTAATGAGGTAATATTTGTTTTACCTCATTTGTTTTTTCTTGTAATAAGAAATAGTATACTTCAACTAAAAAAATTGGCTAATGATGATGTAATGCAGTGAGTCAGTATAATTAATACAAATTGTGAAAGAAAATGTACTGAAGCTTACTACATCATCAGTTTAGTCATAATCTGTGTCCATTTTTTTAATGTAAACAATATTAAATATGACCTAAAATATTTTGTTAATTTAAACAATTTATTTTTGGAATAACATCATGTAAGAAAGTATGAACACCTTATAGATGTACCTGCCATGAAGTTAAGATATTCAGTGTTCATTTATTGATTGCTAAGTGTTGTGTGGTTAATTACAGGTTTTTATTTTTAACCTTTTCCCATCACAATGATCCACGGTTGATTAGCGCTCCGTGAAAATATGTTTGTATCTGATTGCCTCCCTTCATAGTCTTATGATACCCTCTTGTGAAAAAAAATTCAAAACATACAGTATATTAAAGAGATTTAACAGATTCTGACAAAAAAAAACGTTACGATTCTATATTTTTTATGCCTGTAACAAAAAAAATTGAAACTGTACAAAAATTATGATAATTTAATTGCAGAATTTTTTTTTACGCATTTCTATCACGTTTTTTATTAGTGACATTTTTTTTTTTGCTTTGTGTTTATGAAACATAGTTTGCTGATTTAATAATAATACTTTCAAGAAAATCTGTTGAAAATTGGGCAAAATATGATGAAAAACCTGTGTCATAAATCACAGATTAGTAACATATGTTAGTATAAGTGAAAGTAGATTCAGAAAACTACGTTTTATAAAAATCCCCACCACTCAAAAGGCTATTCAGATTGACAAAAAACCATTTTTATTGTATACTGTTATTCATTACGAATCGATATGTGTTACATGTTTACCCATATCATTTGTCTGAAAAGATATTTATAGACCTCAAGTAAAAGTGACGTATTTATGACCACAAATTCCTTCTTTTTTTTTTTTGTGTGCCGTATATCATAATTTATTATGTGTTTTAATACATCGATATGTTACTAGTAAGATAAGCTATTTTTGTAAATAATAAATAAATCCATAATCCTCTTAGCAATTATAACACACAAGTCACACATACACCCAAGCACATTTCTCTGAGAAAAAAATGGTCATATTCTTTCTAGTCTAAATAAAATATTTTACATTGTATAAACGTCATTCAAATTGTGTAATAAAACTGATTCCTTTGTGAATATAAAGCAAAATAACCGACTTAGATGCCATATAAAATGATTTTGTAACAGCGTTTTAAAACTGACGCTGTACATAACCAGTTCCAAGGCTACATGATCTGAAAAGGTGAAGTTTAAGTTATTTATCGTTTGAAGTGTGGTAACTTTTTACAGTAATAAATTAATCCATTTCAAGAAGTAAGTCATTATAATGTTATTAAAAATTGAAGAGAAGTTTTAGCTTGGATGACTGAAAAAAATCCAAGTTTAGAAAGTGATTGGTAGATTTGTGATAAGTGTCAGAAAAAACTAGCCTCAGTTAGTAATAAAGCTTTAGAAGAAGAAGAAGCAGCAGATGATAGTGAAGAAGCCCTTTATGATGAAGCAAATTATGCATTAGATAGGCTCATTGAGAGTCTAGTGAGTATTGGGGAATCAGCTGTAAAATCTAAAGGGTTGCAAGAGAAAACATCCTACCAAAAAGATTGCAAAAATTGAGTCATCAATTTTTAAAAAATTATTTAATGTAGTTACTAAAAACTCTGAAACTTCATTTCAAGTTGAACCTGATATCGAAATCTTTGAAGAGTTGAAAGAAAAATTTAATTGTACAACAGATAGAAGTCTTAAAATCAAAATTCTTACACGAACGAAGTCAGAGCATCAAAAAAAGTGCAAGATGAATTCCCAGCAACAATAAATTTCATGATACAACAGGCAAAACCACTAATTAAAGAACAAGGGATTTTGTCATTATCGAACTCTAAACTTGGAAAGTATCTGGATCAAAATATAGTTCGATATATTCAGGTGTTTTATAAATCGGATGTAAGTTGTGTAATGCCAGGCAAAAAAGACTGAGTTACAATCAAATCACCTTATGCAAACATTCATGTTAAACAAAAACTAGTACTGGCTAATCTGAAAGAGATATATCAACAGTAAAGAAACTCATACAGGTATTAAAATTGGGTTTTCTACCTTTGCTGCTTTACATTCTAAATATTGCGTTTTAGTTGGTGGCAGTGAAACTCATAGTGTACATGTGTATGTTATCTATCAGAACGTGAAATTAATGTATGAAGGATGTACATGTGCAAGATTTTAAGACTGTCAAAATGTACAAATCACAAATGTAACTAATTATTTAAAGATGTGCTTTATTATATTTTAATTATTAGTCGTACAGTTATTATTTATATTGTATCTTCTATTAGAAGAGATAAGTCTTGAAAATTATATTTTATACATAATTATGTTTTATACTTGTGTTTTTATGATCAATTAAAAATGTTTGAAATTTATAGTTTTACTTACAATTATTAACTTAATTTCACTATTAAGTATAAAGTGAAATGATTTTCAATAAAATTTTGACGTAATTAACATTTATTGTAGTCTTGTGATAAAACTACAATTTTTTAAAAAAGTAAATTTTGCTAAAACATTGACACATTTTTTTTTATCCTGATCCCAAAGCAGTCCCTGTTTCATATTTTCTCAACTGCTTCATAATATAATGTCAAGTAGCATATATATATTTAAATAATTAAAGACTGGATTTTCTGAAATTCAAGGTCAAACGTTGGTGACACTTAAATCATAATTTATGAAAATATAGATTTCTATATCGTATGAAAGAGCATCAAATAAGCTTTAAAATAAGAGCAAGTTTATCATTCTACCTTAACAAATAGTAAAGTTATGTTGTACTAACACTACTACCAGGAGTCAAAATTTGCCATTTTCCGGCAAATGTGAAGATCTGTAAAAACAAAACAGTTTATGAGAGATCTGAAATTCAATATTTTCTCATAACGCTAGCAGTTAATTCATACAAAATTTTATGAAAAAACCAGTTGCTCAAGTTGTGTGTTTTGTTGATTTAACATGGAATAACGTTTGTGGAAACTGTGGTAAATATATTAGGTAATGTTTTACAAGTGTTTTACTGATTTTCCCACACAAAACCTTGCACATTAAACTCGCCTAATAATAATTTAACTGTGGTTGCACTGTTAATGTGTATGGTGAGTGAATTAGTAATACATTTATTTTAATTTTATAAATTATACAAATAATCATAAACATATTTACTTTATAGCATTCATATTTTGTTTTTTATTACAGGAAGTAGATTTAGAACAACTAAAAGAGGAATGGCTAGATGTTATTAATGGTAATATTGAAAAAGATCCTTTAGCAATTGAAGAGACCTACTTGGTTAAATCGGAAAATTTAAAAATTGAAAATAAAAGGGTAAGGGTATTAGATTTTATATTCAGTGGAACACCAGTTACCCAGATTGATGTTTGCAAGGCCAAAGCTTGATAATTGGAAAGGGTAATTTAAAAAACTGCTATTATACATACTGTACATATTCTAATATTTTATAGGTAACACGCTACAGAAAAAAGTATAAAGAAAAATAAATGTATTTCAGTAATTTTAAAATAAAATTTTGAATATATGTACAGTATAAGGAAATACTGTAAAGTGGTACTAAAAAAGCAATGTGTAGAAATTTTCTTTTATGATTACTTTAACGAAAGTTAACTAAAACAAATTACAAAGATTCAGTTAAAAAATCCAGTAAAATAAAGATTGATAAAAAAGTCCTTTTGAAGAAAATATGTATTTAAATAGTATCTGAATTTAAGCAGTGTAGTTAGTTGGATATCTGGAAAATTGGTGTTCCACGTGTTAACTTTTCATTATGTAAATTTTGGATTACATACAGTATCTCAACTTGTTTGTGTATATATATTTTTTTTTCGCCCACTATGGATTTAATAGTAAAGTCGTTGGAAATCAGTTGTTTAACAATTGAAAATTGTTTAAAACAATTTCTTTCTTTTTTGCCTATTTTTTCTGAATATTTGATGTGTTCCTGGAAAGGATTTAAGAACAGTGATTAGCTTCCAAAATAGTAACCCATTCCTTGAGCTATTAAGGCGTCAGAGCACAACTTAAGGAACGAAACTTATTGCAGTGAACCATGAATAGTTTATAACTGACAGCAGTAGATTAGAGTAGTATCATTCACAACCAATAATGATGTTAATAGAAGTGTTAAAGGTAACGTTCAAATAACTGCAGTTCAAGCTCTCTCAGTTTAGTTTTCTGTTTCTCACCCTATATGTGAAAATATACGTATTAGCGCTTTTGCAGTATGCATTTCATGAGACGTATTAAAAACCTTTTAAAAGAATGTAAAACTTTACTAAAACCCATTAAATACATTGATGAAAAGGTGTGTACCATAGAAGTGCTAATTTGTAAGAATTAAAAAAATTTCATGCAGTATGAGGTGTTTTTATTTTAGTTATTATAAATTTATTATCATTGCATTATTTATATCTTATAAGATATTATATTTATTATATATTAATTATATATTATATTAATTTTAATATATAATTATATATTATCAATAATATTTTCTTTGTTTTCTTATATATATATATATATATATATATATATATATATATATATATATATACACACACTTTATAATCTACAGGATGTCCAGACTAAAAGTAACCAAAAGTAATAACTTAATAACTTTCTTTTTTCTTTTTTTTACTAAACTTAGCAACTCGTCATGTTTTAATGTCGATTAGTCAACTTCAGTGTATGCACTTTTTTTAGCTGGTCAGATGCCTAGACAATAATCTAACTCTTGCTAGGTGTTTGGGAGCATCTGCGCCATTATTGGACCAAACACCTTTAAAATTTTTTCTGTTAAATCATTCAAATCTCAATATTTTCTTTGGTATAATTTTTAATAAAACCCCAAGCAAAAACATCCAGAGAAGTGATATCTGAGAGATGTAGGTGGCCATGCAGTTGAGTTGGACTTCCTCGTCTGATCGAATGTCTGGAGAAGTGTTTTCCAGGAACATGCTAACGTCTTCATAAAAGTGTAATGGAGCACCATTTTTTTGAAAACTATCTTCCAGGAATGTGAGGAACAGCAAATTTTGAAACATGTTGACATATGTGTGCCCTGTCACAGTGGACTCTTATGAAAAAAAAAATAACATCATTTTTTCCCGTCATAGCCGACACTTACTTTCAGTATGTTCCTTTCATTCTTGATTACTGTATGGAGTTTTCGGTATAAGAAATTTGACATTGTCTTTAATTATCCCAAATGTATAAAAAGTATCCTCATCACTAAATAAAATATTATTAAGATTGTTTTCAATGTGGTGATTATCTTTGCAGCAAACTGATATAATGGGCGGCAATCATTTGGTTTAATATGAAGAAGCAGCTGTAATGTATTCTTGCAAATGGAGCGCTTATGACCGGTGTCGTGAACAGTTAAAAAGGAGGAATCTTCAGTCCATAACTAGATCGCGTAATAGACTTATCTGGCAGTGAATGTATCGCTTACTTTATGCACAGTCTCTTAACTAACTGAAACCTTCTGATGATTTCCAGTTTGTGAAACCCATCTTCTAGTCTCCAATTCGTATCCTTGGAATACAATAGATTTGGATGTAGGAGAATTGACATTCAATTCAGTTCATACAAGCTGTTGAACATACATAACTGATTGAAAGCAAAGCATAAACTGAACATTTTTTGTGGGGGGTCTGCATCTTGATGGACTACAATTGTGTTCAATTCGGTTTGTCTGCACATGCATATTCTGGTGACAGAGTATACTGAACAAATCTTTGAGATATATTCTGTCGTTTGAGCCTACATTTAAGAGATAACAGTGACTGTTTTCTTGTAGGCCATTAGTTTTGGATGCTTTCAGCCCAGACTTCCTGTATATAAAATGTATGGGTTTGTAGGTCTGATCAGCATGTATATAGATAAAATGTGTGTAATAAATATATAACCTGTTATAAATTTGCTAAATAGTTAGTTTTGCTGGTTTTCCTAAAACATGCATTTCATAATAAAGTTTCACTCAAGATTATAAACATACTATAAAATAAGTAAAGTTCCTTATTATACTAAAGTTAACTCAATGATTAATTAATATTCAATACCATGTTGATTATGAATATATGTTTAAATTATTCAACATATTTTGTGGCTTTTTGAAAGATAACACTTCTTAATGTTATTGTAATTTTTTTATTAATTCATAATTATAACAAAAAATAACTTAATTTGCAGGTTGCTATGGATAAAGGAACCAAGGGAAGTACCAATAATTTTATTACTTATAAGAGAATAAATAATTCGTTAAATGATGGAATTATAAGTGAAAACTCCATTGAATGTAATTCTACATACGGTTATGTAACAATAGAAAATTTAATAGAGAATATAAGTAGTGAAAACAAGTTGCTCGAGCAAAAAGGAAAAGAATTGGTTTGTGAATATTGCAATGAAAGATTCAGATGTAACTGTTATTTAAAGAGACACATTAACATTCATACTAAACAGAAAAAAAATAATAGTAACTTTTGTCAAAAGTCATTTAATTTTAAAAATGTTTTAAAGAGACATCTTAATAATATTAATACAACAGAGGAAAATTATGTTTGTAACTTCTGTCAAAAGTCATTTAATAGTAAATCCCATTTAGTGAGACATCTTAATATTCATAAAAAAGAGAAAAATTATATTTGTAAGTTTTGTCAAAAGTCATTTAATCGCAAAAGCTCTTTAAACAGACATCTTAGTATTCATAAAAAAGAGAAAAATTATATTTGTAACTTTTGTCAGAAGTCCTTTAATCGTAAAGACCTTTTAAAGACACATGTTAATATTCATACTAAGGAGAAAAATTATGATTGTAACTTTTGTCAGAAGTCCTTTAATCGTAAAGACCTTTTAAAGACACATTTTAATATTCATACTAAGGAGAAAAATTATATTTGTAACTTTTGTCAGAAGTCTTTTCATCATAGTTATACTTTAAAATTACATTTAAATATTCATACTAAGGTGAAAAATTATGATTGTAATTTTTGTCAAAAGTTGTTTAATCGCAAAAGCTCTTTAAACAGACATCTTAGTATTCATAAAAAAGAGAAAAATTATATTTGTAATTTTTGTCAAAAGTCATTTAATCGCAAAAGCTCTTTAAACAGACATCTTAGTATTCATAGAAAAGAGAAAAATTATATTTGTAACTTTTGTCAGAAGTCTTTTAATCAAAGTTCTACTTTAAAATCACATTTAAATATTCATACTAAGGAGAAAAATTATATTTGTAACTTTTGTCAGAAGTCCTTTAATCGTAAAGACATTTTAAAGACACATGTTAATATTCATACTAAGGAGAAAAATTATATTTGTAACTTTTGTCAGAAGTCTTTTAATCAAAGTTCTGCTTTAAAATCACATTTAAATATTCATCCTAAGGAGAAAAATTATATTTGTAACTTTTGTCAGAAGTCTTTTAGTCAAAGTTCTACTTTAAAATCACATGTTAATATTCATACTAAGGAGAAAAATTATATTTGTAATTTTTGTCAAAAGTTGTTTAATCGCAAAAGCTCTTTAAACAGACATCTTAGTATTCATAAAAAAGAGAAAAATTATATTTGTAATTTTTGTCAAAAGTCATTTAATCGCAAAAGCTCTTTAAACAGACATCTTAGTATTCATAGAAAAGAGAAAAATTATATTTGTAACTTTTGTCAGAAGTCTTTTAATGTTAAATACAATTTAGTGAGACATCTTAATATTCATATAAAAGAGAAAAATTAATTTATAACTTCTGATGTTTAATCGTTTTTCTAATTTAAAGTTGCGTATTAATTTACATCCCGAAAGGAAAATTTATGTATGTAAATTTTGCCAAAGTTTTTTAATTGCAGTTGTGATTTTAAAACACATTAATTTCCACATAAAGAAAAAAATTAATATTTGTAACATTTATCAAAAATCTTTCAATCAGATTTATATTTTGGAAAGACATCTTAACAATATCCTTATTAGAGAATCATTATGACCTTTTAAGAAAGTTGATTAAGGAAAAAAGTAATAGCATTCTTTCATATGTGTATAATTTATAACTAGTATGACAAAAGTTTTCTAATGTTTATAATGTAACGTGTAACATTTTTCTCATTTTTGTATGTTACAATTTACAGCCGGGAATTTCTATCTTGTTTGCCTCAAACGCAGATTTGTATATTACTGTAGTTTATAATATATGATGAGTATGTTTATGAACATTTTAAGCCCAGAACCATGGCAGTCAGAAAATTTGGTGTAAAAAAGTTGTGTAAAGTTCTCAAGTGAGACTTGTACAAATCACAAGTTTAAATGTGTTTTCTTGAACATTTTTTTTTCTCAAATAATGCTGATCTTGAATGAATCTAAAGCCTCATTATGATTTTATATTAAGTTTAACTTCACATCGTACATGAGTGACATGTACATTACATTTGAGTAATGTTTTCAAATATTAAAACCAAACAAGCTTGAACAAACAATAATATTCTGATATAAATATTAAGAATATTTTTTTTTTGGATGTAAAAAGTTTTTGTTCATTAAGACTAAAAAGTAAAAATAAAATAAAAAATTACAATAATATATTTGATTACATATAAAAAATTATTTTTTAAAAAAGCTTTTATTTAACTAATATTAATATTAACATTAATAAAATAAAGGAAACAAATTAGACAACCCTCTAAAAAGTAAAAAATAAGAAAATTAAATCAAACTGAGAATTTTAAACAAAAAAATATAATATATTAACAAATATAAAAATGCACTGGAAAGTAAAAAATGAATTATATAAATGTCTAATAAATAACCGATAAATAAATGTAATAATTATTAAATTTTAAAATTAAAAGTAATGAAAATATTTAGTTAAATAAAAGCGTGGCGCAGTTTTTATAACAATCTTTTCGAATAAGTATTTGCTGTATTTTAAAATATATTTTAAATATAAAAAATAAATTATAAAAAACATAGCTGGAACATATCTGGTGATTTGAAAGTTATAGCTACTTTGTTATGCGTGCAGTTAGGCTATATACTAAGTACATTTGTTTTCTTTGTGAATGGGACAGCCGAGCTGCTAGGGATAAACATTATGTTACCAAAGAGTGGAAGAAATGAGAGAAATTAACTCCAAATAGGAAAAATATTATTCACGACCCCTTAGTTGAACCCAAAAAAAATATTTTTACCCCCTTTCCATATCAAGCTAGGACTAATGAAAAATTTTGTAAAAGCAATGAAGAAGAATAGTCCCGGATTTTTGTAGTTAAGGCATAAATTTCTGAATGTAAGTAAAGGAAAAATTAAAGAAGGAATATTTTTTTGGTCCTCAATTAAGAGAAGATTTGGTCAAAGCGATGTATTTCAATCAATGTTAATTAATATAGAAAGTGCAAGTTGGGCTTCATTTTAGGATGTTTGCAAAAATTTTCATGGCAAACAAAAATCCGACAATTTCCACGATATTGTTAATCAACTTCTTACTTCATACAGAGCTATCGGATGTAATGTCTTCGAAAACACATTTCCTCCACTTGCATCTGGATTTTTTCCCAGACAACCTCGAAGACATAAGTGACGAACACAGTGAACGTTTCCACCAAGATATTTCAGTGATTGAAAGCCGTCATAAAGAGAAATGGAATACTAACATGCTAGCTAATTACTGTAGAACATTAACTCAGGATGTGCCTGAGGCTATTAATTAGAAAAACTGTTTAATAGAAAAGAATCAGTGAAATCATTCTAATACAGGTCTGGCCATGCAAAATTATAAATTTTACAGATTTTTAACTACATTTTCCCTTAATTTTTTTCAAAACATAATTTATTTAAAACTAAGGGTGATAGAAAAATTGTATTTACAGATCGTAATATACTCAAAAAAGCAATTCAAGAAATGGTATCACACTTAGGGAAACATTAAAAAAAATTATTTTGTCTATCAGTGCAATATAAAAAAAATAAAAATATTTCATACCACATCAAAATTTATTTTGATACATACGTACACATAATAGTTGAGTAGGTAGAGTAGTAGGATAGGTAGCATAGTATAACAGGCTGGTAGAATAGGTAGGATTATTGTAATGATGGATCATTGTTTACAGAATTTTATTTTTAATTTTTCAAAAAATACATTAAATATACATTTCTGTGGTAATAAGTTATTTGTCATAATTTCTGCCTTTTCTTTAATATCGATTAGTATTAAAGACGTTTTTGTTCAGAACCAACATAATTAACAAAAGTACAAACAGTATAACACAGAAACACAGTTACCTACTGATGTAATTTCAAATTAATCTCTGCTTGCTAACTACTAAAGTGGATTAAAAACAAAGTAAAAAAACAGATGATAAATTAAATAATACCCACTTCTGATAGGTCACTGATTGAAAAGAGTAGTTTCTGATCGGTTGATCATCTATATTGTAATGAAAATCTGTTTTGTAATAACCCTCACTATGATACAGGTTCAGCTGCAAAATCCAAACATTATAATACAGCCTTACTAAAATAAATGTTTATAGAGTACACCAAATATTTCTATCAAAAAACTTCAACCATCAATTGAAGTAAGCATTTCTAAGGAACTACTTTCCTAATGATTTATTTACCAATGACCTGCAATAAGTTAATATTAATTTTAACTGTATTCAATGTGTTTATGACAAGAGAAGAAAAATAATAAAACTTTAACTCACCTGGTCTTTATGAGTACAACGATTCCGTAACATTTCTGAATCAAGTAACCTCTTTCGCAATTCATTTATTTTCTTTCCTATTTCCAAGGCTGTCATCTGTAAAATACTTTTAATTAAGTAAAATTACACAGAAAATAACCATTTATTTTGAAAACTTGGAATTTTCAAACAGATCCATCAGAACAATATAAGCATGCACCATTTTACATTAAAAATTTTATAAGTGTAAATGAACAATATGTTGCACTTACAACTAGCTGAATTATTTGTTTTTTGGATAAACAAATGTTATGCTTAATTTAAATCTCTTTTATAATCCTTTGGAAATGGTTAACCAAACTAATTTTTCTTTCCTTTCCTAAATAACTCTTCATAAATAATTTCACTAAACTCTTACAATCAAGCTATTCAACAAATGGCTGAAACTAAAAAATTGTAATGGGCAATTTAGTTGGCTTATTCTTCATATGTACATAGAATTAGTACCTCAACAATTAGTAGGAAAATATCAATTTAAATGTTCCCAGCACTTATAGAATATTAATTGATAATGCAAAACCCCTTTAACTAATTTACCTCACTTGGGTGAAAATATAAAAGGGAATTCTTGAAACCATGGAAATTAGAGTGTGCCTTCCTATTTTGCCTATTACAAGATTTCATAATATTTACTTTCCAAAGGCTAAATTACTTTCACAACTGAATTCATGCTTTGGTGACAACCAGACCAGAACATCAATGGAAATATCAAATATACTCTAATTCCAGTTTCCCCCTTTTAGAGGTGGTTAAAAACAATCCAACATATTATATTTTATGTATAAAATGTTGGAATTATCATTTTTGCTGAATTTACATCTTCTATCATAAGTGATTTAAAAGATGAGACAGTAAATTCAATACTCTGTTAACCTTCTTGGAAAAGTATTCCTAACAAACTTTAGTGTTGTTTTCGACTCAAATGAACACATTCGTATAAAAAAAAAATAAATAAAAATAGGTTTGCTCCTCATTTCACTTGTGTAGGAGTGAGCAAAAAAAACACCTTATCAGTAGATTTCTCCAAAAGAAGAATAATCCTACCGTTTTTCAAGGTTTCAATTTTTCCATTATCATCAAATGTTTTCTTTTCATTTTATGTAAAATTCCTCAGAATAGAGTTTTGAACAAGTTTTGCTTTTTTTATTTATTACATTTTTATTTATCAGTTGTAATTTACCAAAATTAATCTCAACAAACCAAAAAAAAAGTTCTTTTCAAATAAAACTTTTTAGACTGTGAAAGTTTTCTTGAAAACGACAAGATGTAGTTCTGGGATCCGTTTTATTCAATTTTTCAGGCCAAAAAAAAATGAAAACCAACTAATTTACCCCTTAATTTTGAATCCCAAGAACTGTTTAGTATAGCTTAATTTCATTCTTGGTGCAATGATCAGAGTGAAATATTTCACTAGTTACATTCCTAAAACAAAGCAATTCCTAACTTATGTTTACAGGAATATTTCCCATATATTAACATCCCAAATCAACTACTACCCTTGAATAAATTTCTTCGTATATAAAAATTCAGATTTAAGAAAATAAATAAAAAGCAAACTCAAACCTTCACTTTCCAAGCATAATTAATTTATTAATTTTAATAATAAAGGCAAAGGGCATGATAACACTTGAAGAAATATATCTTGTATACATTTTACGGTATTAGTAACACAAATCAATTACTGAAAATTTTAATACTTATTAATTAAATTCAATGAGGTATTTACTTTTTATTATTATCTTATAATCACAGGCTTCAGTAAGTTGAACTTTTAAATCTGTACTTAATGACCTGGATTCTGCAAGTTGCAATTGAAGTTTATCGAGCTGTTTATTCAACTTTTTTACTCTATTCAACAAAGAAAGAAAAATGATAAATAATACAAGAAATGAAATTAAAAATCTATTGTCATAAATTAATTACCTTTAGCTATTACATTATAATATAATTAATAACCTAAGTAATAGCTTTAAATAACAAGCTTTTCTGCTTTCCTATGGCCTTAAGCAATAAGATAAGTCTTATGGCCTTACAAGTTACCATACCGAAAAAATACCAGGATCAAAAAGGAATTAACTTTAAAAGCATATAAAAATTTACTGAGAATCTACAGATTTGGTTGAAGTCTCATTTCATAGCAAAACACATCAAGTTTTGACTCACGTAGTTTATTAGTACTAAATTCAGCCACCAGTGCTGTTAAGTGTTGTAAAAATGGATATGTTTACTGGTGGAGAACGTACTCGCTGTGTGCTTTGGTTTCATGATTTGCATTCAGCAACTGCAGTTCAGTGTAATTTTCATAGAGAACAAAAGAGCCTCCTAGTAGGCATACAATTTACTCATGGCACCAGACCTTAGTTGAAAAGTTCTTCCAAACACAACAGCCCGTTCTTCTTCCAGAAGGTAATCATAAATAGTATAGTTTATCTGGATAGGCTTCAAAATTTTTTAATTTCTCAGTTAGACAATGATGACCAAGATAGATACCATTACTATCAGCGTCTTGCTGATAGCACCACCTCACTATATAATTTGTATATTTAACATTAATTAAACGAGGCTAGCAAGCAAAAGTTAGTGTAGGTTATGTATGTGTAGTGACTAATGGTACACCTAATAAACAAATATCAACATAAGCTAACAAAACATAACCTATGCTTGCTTCACTCGCTAACCTCATCTAATTTAAGCTAAATACACGAATTACATACAGCTTATTAATAAAAGTAATTTGTAAACTAAATTCAATAATGTTAATTATTGTTATTTTACATTAATTAAAAACAAATTTTTATTTTATTTTTTTTTCTGTCAAATTCCTAAAAAGTACCAAAAATGAATTAAACTTACTGTACCTTCCTCAAACACAATGATTTCACTATTTCTAGAAAATGTCAAAATGCAGTATATCAAAACACAAGGGAATCTTATATCCACCAATGGTGTTGAGGTTAGAATCATTATAAACCAGCTGTTTTGTGGTGCATCAATATTCTAAGCCAACCTATGTCTAAAAAAATTTTTGTTTTTAAATATAATGGAGAAAGGTAAACCAAGTTAATTATAATCATTAAAAAATAATTACTGTCAAATTAAGCAAATGAAGCCACGCCAGTAAATTATCATAATCAGATTTAATAAAGGAATGGTTGAACAAACCGCATCTGTATGTCTGAATATACAACTATAAAATTAAACAAAATAATTATTAACAGATAAAAAAATGTAAAAGCTTTATTATTATATAAAATAAAGGTACTTAAAGCACTTTCAGTGACTACTTTTAGACATCATCAGACCATTAATAAAAAGTTGGCTGGAAAAAATGTTGTCATTTCTTGTTAATCCTAAAAACAAGTACATCATAAAAATGTGTTAACATGTTTGCTACAATACCGATAAACAAGATGATCCTTTGTTATATCCTTTCTGCATGCTATACCCTCGATTCAGTAGGTTCTGATAATTCTTATTCCACTGACTAAAGAGCTGAATGTATTGTAAGGTCTCCTTACAACACATTCAAGACAGATCAACTCTGACTGCAGTACAGATTATTAAATCATGAAATTAAAAAAAACCATGCTGGTTTTCAATTCCTAGCAAGCAGAATCTGCTACCTTCTCAGGAAGCAGAACTATGTCAGGTATAATGAGGCAAACATTTCTGACTACCAGGCCTCTGTAATAGGGATATTTGATTTTTAAAGTGCTGGAGTTGTCAATAAATGTTCTAAGGGGTAACCAACATCCCTAGACATTGCAGCTGGCCATCCCCGACAACGAGTTGCAAACACATGCTATTGTCCAAAGCACTAGTCCAAGGTGGTACCCAACACCCAGGCTGTTATTTTCTATAACTTTTTGAATCTTTTTAAAGAAAGTTTACACTATTCAAATCAGATGAAAATTTTTTTCAATATTTTAAAAATTATGTAGCGATCAATTGAATTGTTTATTTAATTTAAATACTATTCTTTATTTATTTATTTACGTTTATTGTAAGGATTTTTCTTCTTTTTTTTTAACCGCAAAACCCTTGCAATCATAAAATAAAGACAGCATAAGAGAATTTAAGTTATTTTGTTAAGATTATTATGTTTTAGAATATTATCTTGTTTTATAAAACAGAAACCAAGGAACTCGTTATTCTCAATAAATAACTAAAATTACCTAAGGTTTGCATCATCACATTCAGCTTCTAAAAGTGATCGCATACGAGTGCAATCCTCACGTAATGCAACTTTTCTTCTTAGCAAATCTAAATGAAGATCTCTTCTCTGTAATTGATCTCTTAGATTTCTAACACGTCTTTGAAGATAGTAAACCACAGTAGACTATAAATTTACAAAAAATTACTTATTTAACCCATTATAATAAAAGAAGAGAATATTAACTATGCAAGTAAAATTTAGTAATGAAATAAACTTGGAAAATAAAGAATATAACATACAGAAATTATAAGATGGAAAATAAACTAAAGCACAAGCATCCAATAAAATAAAATTAAAGACTAAATAAAAATTACAAATAAATCTAAATTACAGCATAGTATGTCTATGTTAGTATATTTTCAGCCTTTAAAACATACAAAGATCCAAGAATCTCCAATTTATAAAAAGTAATTCATCTTGAATAAATTTCATCACATTACATTAACTAATAGTCAAAAACATTAAAATCAATTATAATAATTAAGTACCAAAAACTCGCATTAAACTTCCTCCACAAAAAGTGAAGAAGTGACAAACAATAAGCAAATTTTAAGAAATGAGCCAAACAGGGGAGAATACAGCTCTTAAGTATGATTTGAAGATTACAACAATAAGTGCAAACTAAATAACAAACACAGTAAGATAATTATAATATCTGTATCAGAGAATTATTCTAAAATTTTAATGAAATCAACATTTTGGTGTATGTCCAACTGCTTATAACACTGGAGAACAAAAAATAATTATTTTTTGTCTCGGTAAGAAAAATATGTGATTCTGTTAATATTTTTTCACCTGAATTCAAATATGATATCAGTTTTTCCCCATCAAGCAAGGTTTCTGAGAAATAGGGATTTATAATTTCAAATATTTTAATACTTTCTCTATTCAGACATGCGACTCACCTACAAAGTAAGAAATGATGATTTTCTGCTATACTTCGCCTGTGGAGCATCCCTATGATGGTCCAACCAACAATAACCAGTCAGTATATCAGGATTCCATTTGCCTTGGTACCTCTTTTCCATAGCTGAAATCCCTGATAAAGTGTTCCCTGTGCTCATCACTCACTGCACAAAGATTTTCTGGGAAGAACTTTAAGTGTGGTGCAGAAAGTGTACTTTTTACATACTACAACCCAAATTTTTATAAGATCATTGACAACATCACAGTAATTTTACACTTTCGATTTCCCAAAAAACTCTGAGTAACATTTTTAAATGCTTGCCAAACTGCTTTCTTCTCCAGTGGATTCAATAGTTCCTCAAATTTTCATCATGCATTAGTAATCGTATTTGTGCACCCACAAATATTCCTTCTATAAATTTTTGCATCACTAATTTTAGAAACTCTGTTTTAAATACATGAAACCAGAAGTATTTTCCATGGCCTTGACAAGATTCTTTTTTAATCCTTATTTGATATATAACAGAAGTAGATTTTTCATTTTTCTATTCAGGAATGAGTGATTAGCGTTTGTTTAGACCATACTTTTCTAATGAAATGGTTGTTTCTGTCCCTACTATCCTATTCACACAGAAAACATTACTTTGTGTAATCAAGCTGCAGACCAAGAATAAGTGCAATTACCTTCAAATCACCACAGATATTCCATTCATATACTGCATATTGAAGCTTTTCCAATATAAATTGAGTTTACATATGTCTCTTTCATATTAGCAGAGTGAGCTACAGGTACAGATGGGAATTTATTGCCATTATGCAGAAGCACAGCTTTTAAACTAACTTTAGAGGAAATAATGAACAAGTGCTATTCTGTTGGGTTATGTTCATTACAAAGTGTCGCATAAGAGAAGAAATGTCATTACAAAACACTATGCCATTTTCTTCAGAAAAATAGTCTTTAAATTCAGAATGACTATTACAATACGTACATACCTTTGTATTCTTTTAAAAAAGATTCCATCCTTTTAGCCAGGAAGCAAGCATTTCAAACTGTTTTTTGGATAACTTTAAATCTCATATGAGATCAGTAAATCAGTGAGATCAGTTTTCTTGAGTCAGTAAATGAAGCTCAGATGAAACGCTTTGTTCAAAAGTTGTATCACCAGAATCTGTTTCTTTTTCTTCCTTACTTCCATCAGACTTTAAGCTCTCTTCCTCTAATGTCACATGTTCTGGAAGCTTGGGTACGGGCAATTCTTTGCAGTGTGGAACCGGTCTTATTGCAGATTGCAAGTTAGGGTACAGCACTGTATGTTTTGATTTTGATGTAATCCCTTTAATGTTTGTTAAGCAGAAATAACAGTCACAAGAGTGATTTTGGGTTCCCTCCAAATCATAAGGACGGCATGTGGCGTGTGCCATTTTTCCATGCAGTGAGGAGCCTAGAACACAAAAAATAACAGATACGTGGGGCCCAAGCCCTTGTTTGGTTCCTGACTCTACACCCAAAATGAAGTTCATAACACTTTTTACTACTAACAGTTTTCTGTTTTACACTTTTTACTGGAGTAAGGTTTTGCCTTTGGGACTTTAGCATCACTTCACCAGATACATAACAAAAATTTGTAGGATGATTTAAACAGACTCTAGGCATTTTGTAATTAACAAGTAATTAAAAGAAATAAATTTGTAAATATGCAATACACAATAACTCAGACACACAAAGCATTCACAATGATGTGTTGACTGGTTCACTATTATCTCACAATTGGCATCGTTTTTATGAATATATGGTACACTAGATCGTGTTTGTACATGCCTATACACATCTGAACCTGCACAACAATAGCAATACTACCCTTGAGTTAGCTCAATTGGATCCATCATATTTACAATGCTCTATGAGCTTTTACTTGGCAATGGACAAATTGACGAAAAACACGTTTTAAAATATTTAAAATAAAAAACTGTGGGTGATGGAGAAATCTCAAATAATATTTGAAAACTGCATTAAGTACACATATTGATAATCATGAGTCAAAAATCATGTTTACCAGTGTAATTGTTACGGTCATTCTTAAAGCACAATCACTGTTCTATGAATGTTTGTCTCTATCGTCAAGGTCTCATAATCTTTTGTCCAGTTTTTGATACACTATGGTTTAATACTTTTAATGTATTCATTATTTATTTTATGGTTATTTGTTTATGTTTTGATTCATACCTCATCTTGATCCCAAACCTAATCAGGTTTTAATCATTTTTTCAAACATACAGAATGGGAGCCTCAATAGTTATCATTATCTCAGGTACTCAAGAATCACTGTAAAACAGAAACTCTGTCTGTGGCTTTGCGACAATTAATGTGTTTATTTAACAAAAATTGCACGGTTATCAATTTATTATAAAATAATAAATGTTTGCATAGGTATTGCATTTTTAACTACATCTTAACAAGAAAAGTAAATTAAATGTAAAATAAAACAACTAAAGGAAGCAAAATGTCATTTACGAAAAACAAAATTAAAAACATGGAAAAAAAATAAAAATCTACATTTGCTTTTGCTAAAAGTGAAATTTATTATTTCTTTAACACTATCCACAATAATATAAATAAACCTCACAGAATACCAGATGAAGTGAAGATTTGATACAAACAAAAAATATCCTTAACTCTTGAACTACTATTAAGTACAAAGGAGGAGACTTGCACGGATATGATCTTGAACTTAACTACACTGGCATGATTTTTTTGTCCATTGATTTTGGACATAACTTGCAGACTGGCAACCCGGGTTTTACTACAACATGCCTTCTACTCATTGCTCTCTTGTTTTGTGATGTTATGACAGAGTACATTCACCAGACCAAATTTTATTAGTGTTAAACATTCTCAGATTTTCAGAAATGCAAAATAAGAAACGGGTTAAATTAAATTAATTACATCGCATCAAAATATGCTTTGGTTATAGCGCTATAAAAATAAGTGAAATTAAAGTTATGTTACTTCTGATGTTGCTGAAAACAATAAATTCTTAGCTGAATGCTGATTGACCACAGAATGGCTAAACGAAACGGAACCTCAAAATAGAAGAGAAAAAGAGTACTATTTAGCAAAAGATCATTAAACAAGCTTAATGAAATCAAGTGGAAATTACATTAAGATTTTCACTGGTAAAATCTGATCGATCATTTTTAGGAAGTGGTTAACTGTGAATTTACATTATCAAATTTATATATACTATAACTGTTCTATATAGAATTTTCTTTTTTTCATACTACTGAATTAGGTCACATAGATTACAACACTCTCTGATAACATATGGGGAAGTAAAATTTAAAACAGTAATATATACAAGTTAAATTTATGAATCTGTATTATGTTTTAAGTTCACTAAAAAAAAAAAAGAAGGTAAAAATGGAATATTAAATCCTACTTCAAGTCATGCCTGTTTCAAAACAGTAACGTAGATAATAGAACCTTTTGTTATTTATAATACTAAAGAATTAGTTTTCTTTTAAATCATTTTGATTACTGATAAAACAGTAATCAATGTTGAATTATCTCTCTTATCTTTATTAATTAATATTTAAAAGTGGACATATTTGTTATCTTAAGAAGAACCAGCGCATTATTTGGAAACATTATTCTATACCATAAATGGGTCTTAAAAATCCATTTCTATGTACGCTCAAGTAATATGTTAGAGAATAAAAAAAAGATTTGTCCTTGTTCTCTTTGCTTCTGTTTTGCAAATACCGAGTATATTAACTGAAGGAATGTAAGCTTATTAATTATTTCCTGGTAAAAGGTGTAAAATTCATTAGAGCAACACAAAAAAGTATTACTTGTTAAGCAAATACTAGAATGCACTACAAAATTAATATTGCAAATAATAATTCAAAGAGGTCATCATTTTAAACAACTACCCAAGAAAGATCAGTGGCATGCAATTGTATTTTCATTTTATAACGGTGTAAGCCTTATTAATTTATGTACAGAAAATTTTTTTTTTTTGTCTTCAGTCATTTGACTGGTTTGATGCAGCTCTCCAAGATTCCCTTTCTAGTGCTAGTCGTCTCATTTCAGTACACCCTCTACATCCTACATCCCTAACAATTTGTTTTACATATTCCAAACGTGGCCTGCCTACACAATTTTTTCCTTCTACCTGTCCTTCCAATATTAAAGCGACTATTCCAGGATGCCTTAGTATGTGGCCTATAAGTCTGTCTCTTCTTTTAACTATATTTTTCCAAATGCTTCTTTCTTCATCTATTTGCCGCAATACCTCTTCATTTGTCACTTTATCCACCCATCTGATTTTTAACATTCTCCTATAGCACCGCATTTCAAAAGCTTCTAATCTTTTCTTCTCAGATACTCCGATTGTCCAAGTTTCACTTCCATATAAAGCGACACTCCAAACATATTCTTTCAAAAATCTTTTCCTGACATTTAAATTAATTTTTGATGTAAACAAATTATATTTATTACTGAAGGCTCGTTTCGCTTGTGCTATTCGGCATTTTATATCGCTCCTGCTTCGTTCATCTTTAGTAATTCTACTTCTCAAATAACAAAATTCTTTCCACGCTCCGAAACGTAGAATGTTATTTTTTAATTTTCTGGTGACCCCTTCCTTAGTAGTCCCCACCTGGAGATCCGAACGGGGGACTAGTTTACCTCCGGAATATTTTACCAAGGAAGGCGCCTCCATCATTGATATTTGAAAATGAAGAGAGCTACATTTTCTTGGAAAAAAAGCAGCTGTAGTTTTCCATTGCTTTCAGCTGCGCAGTACTCTGACGACTGAGTGATGTTGATATGGCCGTTTAAGTCATTCTGACTCACGCACCTAACAGCTACTGAAAGAGCTGCTGCCCTCTTTCAGGAATCATTCCTTAGTCTGGCTCTCAACATACCTCTCCGATGTGGTTGCACCTTCGGTCCAGCTACTCTGTATCCCTGAGCACTCAAGCCCCCGCACCAACAGCAAGGTCTCATGATTCATAGAGGAGGTAGAGAAGGTACGTACGTACGTAGAGGAGGTACAGAAAAATATTATTTACTTATTAGCGTGCACTAATGCATATTGTACGTACAAAATTTATATCACCAGATTTCATTTTTTGCAATTACCTAATATACCACATTATTATTATTTTTTCAGTCATCATGTAAGACAATTGTTTCATTTTAAAGTTTACGTAAATCTGTTTTGGAACGACATTTTAATTAAGAAAAAAAGAATCAATTTCTTGGGTAGGAAAATATGTACTGAAGAAAATTAAACAATCTTACATCGATATCTCAAATAATTACAATTGCCATTTATTACGCACAGTCAATGAATTTAAATATTTTATTTATATCTGAACAATAAACAAAAGCAAACATAAAATTCTAAATGTGGATAAATTCTGGATGGTAAATACCCTAATCAGAGAAAGTTACTAGGAGTTAATTATCCCGTTTCTATTCAGTTATCGTTCATTCATTCCTTCTTACTTGGATGAATCCCATGTCAATTTTTGGGTAACCGCCCTGGATCCAAAAGTAACAGCTAGAAGGCAGTTTTTAAAGACAGTAAGACTGTATTAAATCTCGGTAGGGTAGTGACCCTGTAGTTTTGAAACTAAGCATCATTTTTCTTAAGAAGGAGTCTCATAAAAAAATTAAACAATTGGCTGATGTCTACTCAATATTGCCAGCTCATTTACTCCTCATAAAATTTGATCTGGATAATTGTCTAAATAAAAAATATATACTGTATAATAAAAATTTAAGTCTGTAAAGTTAGATAAGAACTTAGTGACGTGATGTCTTATAAATCGATGAACACCAGCAGCACACACGAAAAACTTGTACTTCAGTATTTTTCCAAGGTTTTAAATATCCATTACTTATACTGTTGTCAGGAAACACGTGATTACCACCTACAGTTAAGTCAATCTTTAAATAGAACTGTAACAAAAAAATATGAAAAGTTACATTGTGCATGTATGTATTAGAATTAAACAAGATTTTATACAAAGTACATACATTTTGGTCATAGTAGTGATAAGAATCTATAACATACATTTAAATTTTCTTGATTTCCCTGTTGTTAAATAACTGTAACTGAAGTAATAATGTATATTTACATGAAAGTACATTTTGGAAAATAATACAGCGAGCAATATTTAACATGGGGCGTGACTGTACTTTCAGTATTTACAATTCTAAACAAATTAAATTTTGGGTTCCAAATTTGAAAGTATGATAGTACGGTAGAAGGAGTGGACTTAAAAAGGAACATAGGAAGAATATAAAATATATGGATACAGTGGATAAAGGAAGGATAGAATAGGATTCTTTACTTAGATCCTTAAGTCACTTAAGTTTTATTTTTAGGTACTTCATAGGTATACTTAAGTCTCTTGTATCCTTGGACTTCTTGAGTTAGTGAAGTTTTGCTTCAAAATAAGTTTTTTGTTTAGTCATAAATAAATGGAAATGTATTGGTATACTTACTACAGAGTAACTATGCAACGTAACTAGATAAAACAGTAATTATCAGCATGTTACTTCAAGCAGCTCGGTTCTAAAAAGTAAAAGAACCGCTTGTTTTCTAATCAATCAGATTAGACTTAATAAATTTTGCAATGTAAAAGCATGAAATCTACCGATCTAAAAATTTGTTCTTTAGTAAAATGCATTCAACTACTTTTGAGATAAATTATTTGCTAATACTAATTAAGAGCTTGACTGATTATACACCATTAATAATTATATCTTACATCTTGATCAAATGGTGCAATTTTTTATTCAGAGTCCCAAAGCTTGTCACATAAGTCATTTAATCAACTGCAGAACATAGCTTTTTGCTGTCATTTGATGACATAATAGAATTCTCTTCTCCATTTATTATAAACTTAATACATCTGAAAATGAAAAAAAGAGAAATGAAAATATGTTTACTGAAGAGAAAAAAACACTCATACTAATTTGAACTGGAAAGTTCTAAAGATCTAAATTAGAATTGAAATTCTAAACATGAATTTTATTTTAATGCCTACTGCAGTATAGTCTTATTCCTAACTAAACTTTACTGCTTGACTCTCAGGAATCCTCTTGACAGAAGATTTTATTCCTTTTCAGATTTGAACGTTACTGGTCTTCAAATTAAAATTTTTATAACTTTACTACGGGGAACCCAAAGTTTGTTAATAAAACAAGTTTTTTATCCTACAAAAACAGGATAATTTATTATTGTTTTTTTTATTGATAAAAAAAATAATCATTCGTTTAAACATGAAATAATATTTATACATAAATAAGAAAATATATATATATATATTTAAAAGATAGCTGAAGAGAACTAAATTTTTCTATGATATAATATTGGGCAGTAGAATAATTTTGTTGTAACCAGATTATAATTCTGAATGTTAATTCACCTTCTGTGTTAATTAAGAAGAGAGTTTTAGAATTGTTTAATGTTAAATGTATAACTGTTTTTGACTTATAAATAGTAGATCGATCTTCAGTTAATTTACCGTTATAGAGTCAGTTTCGGGTATACCTTGGTATAAATAACTTGTATACTATAACCTACATTAAAGGTACATTATTATACCCTGAAATAAACAACAAAAAAACACACCTAATTGTAACCATAACTGTTAAGATTGCTAACATGATATCTTGTTATAATGAAATTGATTAAGTTTTGTTTATTGTGAGATGTACATTTGTTCAGCTGAATCTTATTAAATGGATCTACTTTTTTATGAGATATTAAGGAATGTAGTGGGATGAAGTAGAGTGGTAATGATAAAGCACTTTGGAATGAGGGAATATATATTTGTTTTTTACTCTCTCTTTGTAAAAATAAGAAAACAAATGCAGAGAAACAATGTAAAGAGACTGTTACAGAATATGAGGTAATTTTGTGAAACGCAGAAATAAGGATTATTTTTTCTTTAACTTGTTCCATTAATTTTCTTGAATTTTCACAAGAAAATACTTGTGAAAATCACTATGACATCAGTCTATATAATATGCTATCATCATCGCTTAATATTAGCTCTAAAGTAATGTTATGGTACAAAAAGAAAAACTAAGCAGTAATGACAAAAAAAAATCTTCAAATTATCTATTTACTCAATGTAACTTTTTGTTTAAAAAATCTTTCACTTAAGTTACCTGGATACTAACTATGCAGTAACAATTATCCTTTACAAAATAAAAAAATCATCAAAATCTATTCATTCGGTATTGAGAAAGGCTTGAATGTATATGCAGCTATGTAGGATGTAGTTAATGTTTTTTTAGTTTTGAGTGGTTAAAATGATTAGTAATAACTGCAATCACAATAAAAATAGAGAAAGTACAATTTGAGTAAGTGGAATTTAGAGAATTTGGTAATTTAAAAATTACCATGATGAATTCTAGATTTTCAAACAGGACATTTAAAATTTAAATCGTTTAATCTAAATCCTAAAAAAGTGTGGTAAGACAAACTAAACTAATGTGGAAAGTCATCTGGCAGAATGTTATATTATACTCTAAGTGAAAGCTTCCCTGGTTTGAAACATTTTTTAAGCTTCTATTCCTTTTCAAGTGCTGAGCCCACTGTTTTAAATTGATCAAGCTCTTTCCTAATGGTGTAAGCTGGCAAACTAGATACTGTTGACAAATTGAAAATGAACCAAAATTAAGACTACACAATTTTCATATAGTCATTGTTTCTATAGAACAATTTTATATTTCTTGTAATGGCATGTTGTTCATCCCATCACAAATCTTTAGCAACTAAATGGCATGCTTTGAGATATGATTAATATTAAACATCTGCCATTACTAGGTGTCATTTCAACTTAACAATTCAAAGATTTCTCTTTTCTCAAAAATCTTTATGTATAAAATTAATTCAATAATTCTTAAAGTAAAAAAAATAAATAAATAAAAATGAAAGTAGTGGAAAATTTTTAAATAAATCAACTTGTTCCATATGGGTTATTAAAATAAACCAGAAAACTAGATCGACTAATTTACAAAGTTGTTTACAAAAATTTTACTTAAAACCTAAAACACAAAGATGAAGTATAAGAAAAAACTGTTTATATGTCAACTAATAATTACATTTGCCTCTTTTATCACATGTATTCATATTTATAATTTTTAATAAATTGTTTTATAAATTTATTTATAAATTGTTTTTGAATGGAATCCAATTCCCAATTTTATGACTTATAACAATAAAAAATAAAAAGATCTTCCCTCAGAACCTATGGCATTAATGTATATGTGCATAGTTCCCTTGGAACTATGACATCACCTATGGCATCAGCAGCATTACTGTAGAATGATATTTGCCTAATATTATTTATTTTTCTGCTAGAGTGTAGAATGGGATGAAATACTGTAATTCATAAATCAACAAGTTAGAAAGTTATTTATTACAAAATTACAAATTTGAACAAACAAGGATGAATTGGATTCATCCAATTCACCGTAATTCTTGCATTAGCTCAATTCTAAAAATAGGGCACCCCAGGAACTAATTTACATATGTAAATTAATGGAATTCACCCCTATAACCTTTACATTAAAGAAGTACTGATCCTACCATTCAGAAATTTTAACCCTTTAAATAATGCATAATGAATACAGCAAATTTAATATTAATTTTAAAGTAATACACACAAACCTGGAAGCCAAACAAGTGTGAAATTATGAAATTCCTTGTTCCACCCTTTAGAATTATAAATTGTTTTATGTTGTTTATGGATGCAATCACTTCCACCCATTAAAATTCCACATTCTAAAAATTTTCTGCCAATTTCATTTCCATTATTTGTTACTTGCTTTTTCCTGTTTAGCCTCCGGTAACTACCGTTTAGATAATACTTCAGAGGATGAACGAGGATGATATGTATGAGTGTAAATGAAGTGTAAGTCTTGTAAATTCTCAGTTCGACCAATCCTGAGATGTGTGGTTAATTGAAACCCAACCACCAAAGAACACCGGTATCCACGATCTAGCATTCAATTCCATGTAAAAATAACTGGCTTTACTAGGACTTGAACGCTGGAACTCTCGGCTTTCCAAATCAGCTGATTTGGGAAGACGCGTTCACCACTAGACCAACCCGGTGGGTTAATTATTTGTTACTAAATTTTCATTTCCTACTGTCATAGCAATATTTATTCTTCCTGATATGAAGTGTGGACCGTAAAATTCATTCTTGGTTTCTAGTGACAATTCTGTAAAGCAGAAATAAAGATACTTGAAAAAATGTATTATATTCTAACAGATACCAACAATTACTAATCATGATAAACAAATAAGAAAGGAAAGAAAAATAGATGATATTCAGTAATGAAGTTTGAAAAGTACTATTTGTTTTTCTTAAACAGTTCAATGAGATGATATTTCCGCTAATACTGATACAGTTCTACTAAAATTTTGAGGCCTTATGAGTGTAGAATGAAATCTTAACAAACAATAGAGAACCTCACTGGCAATCAAATCCTTTTACATTTTAAGGTGGTGGATTTCATTTATTAGTTTCAATGATTTTAAAGTTAGAACTCAACCTCTCACGTTTTCAATAAATTCACTATGGGTCATGGTCACAGTTTTTGTAATCTCCCTCTCTATGATTGATTGTAACTTTTTATTTTTGTGGCTAGATTCTCTTAGGAGTATTATGGAAGACAAAAAAAACTTACTGATATTACAAAAAAAAAGTTCTCAAATTGAAATAATAATGAAGGGTCTTGTTTTCTTTAATGTAGCCAATGTTTCATGCACTCTTATATACTAATTAGAAAATAAAAACACACTTCACAGAAGATTTCCATTAATCTACATACCGGTATGGAATATTTAAACAGTTTAAGCAATTACCATAATGAAGTAAGAAGAAAAGTCCTGTATTGACTGGTGAAATATTAAAGAATTTGATTTTTTCACAAGTATTCACTGATTGTTGTGGATAGACCAAGTGCAATATATGTTATGACTTTAACCGGTACAGAATGTTTGGAATGCTTTCTTGTTTTAGTGTAACAATAGAACAACCGTTATTACAAAAACAGAACATCTTAAATTATTATCAACAATAAAAATTACACTTACAATTCAATATATTTGAAGTATACCAAAAAAACATAAGCCAGTTGCTTGACCGATTCAAAAATAATTGAAACTTACCTACTTGTTTCAAGACCTTAAAAGTATTTTTTTTTAATTTTTTAATTAAGCATTTTACCTGTATTGGCGATTTTTGTTATGGTGACCACACCGATTTTTTTGTGATTATAAGGGAACTAAAAAACTATCGGTTCTGGAAGAATGAAAAAAATGCAATTTATTCATATTTTCTCAAAGTAAGATCGGTCTAGTAGTTTATTTACCTATCTCTCTTATTTCTATGAGAAGATTACCCGTAAAGTTGAACATGAATAACAGTGAAATTTCTTTTTTGGTCATTTTTTTCAACAGGCAGGGATGGCATACACAGTTTGAATTATTCTTTTGAATGTAGGTATATGTTAATAATTTTACCGTAAATAATATTAATGGTAATTTACTTACCCCTAGATCTTTATGACTTTTTGAAAGCTAATTTTTTTTTTAAATTTAAAATTTGGTTTCAAATAACTCTGAAGAGACTGGTGATAAAAATCTCAAATTCGCATAACTTGCAGTGTTTTTGTAGATTTTATGGCAAATAAAAAAGTTTGTTGTGTATTGCATTAATAAAAAAGTTATAACCTCTCAAAAATCATGAAAAACCTCTTAAAAGAGATACCATTTTGACTCACTAAATAAGTGCTCCAAGGGGGTTTCTTGCTTTTTTGCTTTTTTTAATTTAAATATAGATCTATTAATAATTATTAACCTGCAATCGTAACAAAAATTAACAATAAATAATAATTCAATAATAACAATACAAAAAAAAGTATGAAAAAACCAGAAGTTATTGGTGAAATAAAATTTTATTTATTTTTCTTTGTAAAAATATTTTTACCATCAGAGGTTAATAGTTATTAATCAATGTATTTAAATTAAAAAAAAGTTAAAAAAAATATATGTATATAAGTCGGATTCGAAATTATGCGTGCACGGTTACGGGTCCAACACTTTCTTACTTATACTACATATCTACTTCAGCGACATGAAACAAAATTAATATATAAACTAATATAAAACGCTAAGGAAATTTTTAGGGCCATTTTTTTGTTAGTATAACTGAATATCGCACGTTAGTATTTTGCGATGAAGACATGTAAACAATGTTACTATTCACACACGCAATACGATTTAAATCAGCGTCCCTGAAGCCTGTGCCTTCCCCTTGTTAGCTACTAATATGGATCTCGGGTAGTTTTTTCCAAATATAATTAATAAATAATACTGTGAACATTAAAACTTGGGGAAACGATGCGCATATAAAAGCGATTGCAACTGCAGCTTCAAAAGACGTTTATGAAGAAATAAAAAGCGATGACATGAATAAAAGAAAGGGAATTAAAAGATAGATGCGATTCAGAGGTACTGAATAAAAAAACTTTCTGTTTACAAAAAATACTTTCAACAACGACAACGATTCAGCGTCTTTAAAACCTATATCCATAACTATATACTGATGGTGGAACAAACATCGCTCATCGTTCTGAAATTTTACCTAAAAGTTTGAACGTCATTCTTTTGAAACCAAAGAATAGAAGTGTGAATCTTATTGAAAATTAATTCAAGTACACCGTAGTAACAAATGTTACAAGTTCAGAATAATAATACAATGACAAAAACCCTACAATACCATACTCATTTTAAACGCAGTAAAAATATGTTGAAAATGTAAACTAAAGATTTAGTAACCTTTTCCAGTTTTGTTTTTATTTTTATTGAATTTAATAAAATAAAAAATAATATATATATATACGTATGTAATGATGATGAAATATGATATGCGTGAATAGTTAATATACTTAGGTTTTCCATTTCTTCTGTATAAATACATAATTTTTTTTTTAGTTATGCATTTTCAGTCTATTTGATAATAAGTATCGCTATAAAATTTAGTAACCTTCTGTTTTGTTTTTGTTTTGATTATTTTGACGGTTACATCATAATAATTTAAAAAACATAATATTAAATAGATATAAGACTTATAATTTAAAGAATAATAAAATGACTTTTACTCTAAAATAATATTTAAGAAAAGATTGTTGAATTAATAATCGTATTAATATTTGATGTTAATAAAAACTAATATTTTAGCTATCGTGTAACTGTCCACTTTATTAAAGAATTGGAGGGTTGTATCTCACTTTCAAATGAAATAAGTTTAAATGAAGTGCAGCAAAAAATGTGAATATGTAATTTAATAGACATACAAGCAAGTTATGCGGTTCGATATCCGATTTTTTTAAAATAACAAAGTAAAAAATAAAATATCTTATTGGTTTTTTAAAATTATAATTACTTGAGTGTTTCAGTCAATTTGAAATTTAAGTGAAAATATTACTGTACAATCCATTTTTGGTGATATTTTCGTTTGTAACTGACTAAATTAAGTACCTTAAAACTTAATTTAAATAATTTTTCCAAAACATAATTGAAGTAGGGCGCAGTCATAAGAAAAATTATAATGAACACACAAAAATTCCTTACTCAAACTTGAGCGTGAAACGTTCTGTGAATGTATAAAAAATAAATAAGACTTTACAGATTAAGTTTTTAGAATTTTATATTTGGATTTATATTTTCCACAGATCCAACCTCTCTGGTAGAGTTTAGCGTCTCATTCAGGAAGGTCACGGATCAGGTCAGGCTTGTCTTTTCACCCTTTACAAAATTCATCTCGCATAAACCACTGGAATAGGACGTTAGTCGGTATTTACAAAGAGGAAATGAAAAAATATATATATTATATAATGCCATAGTATTATTTTTTTTTTTTCATAGTAAATCCATAGATTTACGATCCATTTAGTATCCGATATAAAAACACAAATATATAAATTACAAAATATTCTTAAGAAAAACAGCGGTTTTAATAGAGCGATTTTAACTTATTGCTATGTGCAGATTTTTCCTGAACAGGTTCAGTTTAGTTTTTTATCAAACAAGGAGGCTATGAAAATTTTGTTACAAATTAGAAAGGAGCAGCTTTCTTGTTTTGAATGACAATCTTTTGTTTTAAAATAGTATTTGTCTAATTACCGGCTTAGCGGTCGGTCTATTCAGGCTGACAAATGTTGAAATCATGTTAAAACTGAAGTTTTATAAAGTGAAAACTCAAGCGTACCATTAAACAGGCACTCAGATACATTTAATGTTAGCAAATATTTACTACGATTCTTCTGCGGCATCTTAAAATAGCTTTCATAACGCCTGATCACCAGTAGTATTACAAATACAATCGGAGGATAAAATAATAAATAAATAGAAATAGGTACTTGAAAATTATTTGGATGTCAATGTAAAAAAGAAATCTGAGATTTTTTTACTGTCAGTGTTGAATTATGTTTATATATTATCAAAAACAATGTTTTCATTGCTGAATAACATTTCATCCTATGAATTTCACTCCTAATTCTAGTCTGTGAACTTGTCAGCAAACATATCAAATTTAAACAGTCGATGTCAAGTTTAAGTAGTTAGAGCAACTGGAAATTCATCGATCATATAAAAATTAATTTGTGGCGTTCACAGAATTTTCATCAGTTCTACTATTACAATTACTACTACTAAAAGATATTACAATTATCACGGTGTTAGTTTTTATTTTATAGTTTCAAAACATACCCGTATTCAACTCCAGCGAAATAATAACCAAGAGCTTCACAGACTCCTACACAGCGTTGAGGTGAGTTGTCTTCTAAATCGACCTTATAATGCCTTAATATCTTACTTTTGCTATTAAAACAGCCGATAAAGCGAGCCTGAATTTCTGAACCTGTTGTCAAAAATTGAAAACAAATTCTTTATTAGTTATAGGCAATGAACAAATATTACAAATCTCATAAACCATGTGTATACATAATATATAAGGGAAGATTGGATATAAAATAACAATTTTTACGCTCTACATGTATAATTTTTCAAGGTGGACATGACTCATTTGACAAAAAAAATACCAATCTGAATTTATCAGTAGTTAGTTGCAGATTCTCTACTATCTGTTATTCTTAACCGTCATATCTATGTCGACAGGAAAAGCCCAGTAGCGTTGATAGAAGATTAATATTTAATTTTTTATAAAAAGATGGGGGTTTCCGAATCGGATTTCTACGAGGCTTAAAATCATTTTGGAAGTTTCAGGATGAATGTCTTTCTTAGTTCAAAAGTTGGTAAGTGGTGCAAGACATACAGAGGGGGTCGGAAGAGAGTTCAAAATGATTCACCGAGTTGACACCTCATTCTTATCGGTTAAGAACCTTAGTCGGCAAAGACAAACAGACGGGAATTTAAATACTTATTCAAGAGATTGGAAAATGACCGTTTCAGAACTTTCTGATAAACCTGAAATAAAGGTTTGGAATATAGATACAACAGGGTTAGGTCATCTCGAATTTAGTTTAGTGAATGCAAGATATATTTCTTGCCTCTCACAGCCTAAACGCAAAGGAAGATCTTGGAAGCTGTCCCTACTTAAATGATATAAATTTTAAAGACCAATAATATTTTAAACTCTACTATAGTCTGTAATGAAATATAGGCGCAAATTTCACTCTGACAAAAATAACCGAGTATGCAGCAGTGACATTTAGGCTACCTCCAAAAACATGGCTTATCTTTATCAGCAATATTGTGTCGTTCTTGAACTTTGACAAAATGCGCTATGCCATCCAACAGTGAATTGTTTACGCTTATAAATATCATTACTGATTTTTGTTTCAGTTGTTTAATTACAAAAAAAGGGTCATCCAGGGTTATATTTTCTGTGAACATCTTTTGTTGAATGTGACAGTTTTCTCACAATTGATTCCATCACAATCTCATCACTAAACATTTACTTATTTGTACAAAAGTCTCTAAGGGGAACATTTCTTTTAATATCATATCACACTTTGAATTTGATAACATTATTACTATTGAATTTGATTTAAAACATGAATAATATATTTTAAAATAAATGTTATTAATTACAATCGAATGTGCTAATACAACAGAGAACTACCAATTTTTACACTGTTGATGAAACATTACCTTTGTGAGTATTATGTTAGGATTTACTTTCTAGATGGTTCTTGTATTTTTCTATGTAACTCTTTTATCATTGTTGTTTTGATATTTACTTCTGATATAATTATTGATAATACTTTTTTCTAAACAAAATTTTCAGTAACTTTATTGTCAGTATATTATATTAGTAAAATTTATTGTTTTTTTAGCACTCCTTAATGTTGTAAACCTTGAACTTGAAACGTTCAAAATGTTTTTCCAATATAATTTTGAAGTAAACCATTGTATTTAATTTTATAAAAACTTCATTAATTTAACTTATTATTGTTTTGTAATAGTTATGGTTTCATGGGGTTTATATTTTACACTGTATTTATTTTTATCATAAGTCTGTTTACCGCTAACTTACTTATTTATATCCAACTCATTATTCCCTATTTTTTTACTGTGAATTTGATTAATGAAAATTAATAAAATTCATATTTACTTTACTAGTCTCAAAAAGCAGATACTACATCGGAAGGTTTGTCACTGGGTGGTTGTGCCATGATACCTTGGCACGCCAACGGGTGGCTGGGCACCGGTTGAGACACTGGGCTCATTGAGCCACTGGATGACAAGCAGCATGTTACCGGTTTTTGACAATCTGTTGCTCGCCAGAGGATGACTAGTGATAGTTAGAAAGCCGCACCCACCCGAACGTACCACTAGGACAATAGGACAACACGGACAATGACGGACAGCCAAAGACGAACTGTGGCTTTTTTTACTTCCTCATTATCACCTACTGGGAAGCAACTTCTTGTCAGGAACTGGTATCATGCTGTTTGTCAACGGGTGACAAGCCTAAGATGAAAATAATAATAATAAAAACAACGGTTGGCTGAGCCACAGATTGGCGACATTTTTTTTTTTTAACTAAGATAATATGTTTAATATGATTGGTGAAAAAATATCGAACCCTTGTCACTAAGATCGGCTGATTTAGAAGCCAATACGTTAACTTTGTGTGAACATTTCTCCTTATTTCAAAGTGTAAAATCTGATCCCAAATTATTTTCCCTTCCTCCTGAATCACACATATATATATATATTATCTCAATTTTACGACCACTATGTGCATTGTAACGGTAGGTCTGTAATACAATTAAGCTAATGACAATCAAAAAAGGAATAATTTAATAAAAATAGCAAGAACGGAAGAGAAAATTAAAGACGTAAATCTAAGGTTCAGCTTTTAATTTAATGAATTTATTCCTTATACGTACGAATAAATTCGGTTATAAAATTTATATAGCATTTATTTTAATTTATACCCTCAAATATACGATTAGATACAAAATAAATGGGGGGGTGCGTCGAATCATATTAATAATATGATTTATTTATTTTCATTCATTCGACTGGTTTGATGCAGCTTTCCAAGATTCCCCATCTAGTGCCGTTCGTTTCATTTCGGTATACCCCCGTAACAATTTGTTTTACATATTCCAAACGTCACTTTCCTGCACGATTTTTCCCATCTACCAAATCTGTCTTTTCCTAACACTTCTTCCCCTCTCCTCTCAGTTCTTCTGTACAGATTTTACTCACTTTTTGAATCAGTTTTAGAGTTTCTGGAAGGTAAAGAAAGATTCAGATTTAAAAGAAAACCTGATCACTTTGAAAGCTGACATCGCGTATTCGACAGATTTGTTCAAAAAATTTAATGACATTAACTTACAATTACAAGGGGACAGTCTCGATTTAATAAAAACAAAGGGTGTAATTTCAGCTTTTCTTGGAAAATTGAAATTTATGAAGCAAAATGTTAGTCGGCGCGTATTTTCCCAGTTTTCAAACTTGTCACAGGTAGAATGCCTTGATGAGGATATTCAGACATACGTTCAACATTTAATCGCCCTGCATGATGACTTCAAAATCAGATTTGAAGATATTCTGACGATGGAAATACCACCACGGATCATAAATCCATTTGATGAAACGGAAGTGGAGAATGTGATATTACAAGAGGAGCTACTCGAGCTTAGCACTAATGAGGAGCTGAAGGTGAAATTTAAAAGAGGGTATCAAACATTTTGGCTGCAGGCAGAAATACCAGAAAAATATCCTGGACTGTGGGGAATTGCGAGAAAGCTTTTGATAGCGTTTCCCTCGTCATATCTTGTCGAAAAAAGTTTTAGTGTCGTTACAAACCTTTTATCAAAAAAAAAGGAGCAGATTCAATATCACAGAACGGGGAGATTTGCGCTTATTCCTAACAAAACTGAAGCCAAATATTGATAATTTGCTGTCAATCCATCAAGTACATCCCTGCCATTAAAATTGTAACTATTTTGTGATCGTCATTGTAGAAGTTACATTACGTTATTAATGTTTAATTTTAATTATATTACGAAAATTTTATTATATTACATTGCAATACGATAACAATAATAATTAATAGCGTAATGATTACATATTTGAATAAATGCAACACAAAAAATATACTATTTTTGTTTTGCTTTTTACCACTCTGAATGGGAAGTTTTCTAAATAAAATAAGTGAGAATCGATTGCTTTCTTGTGCTGTAAGTGAATGTCAAAAATGTAAAGTCGGATGGAAGCATTTTTTTTGATCGGCCAACTTTACTTTTTTGACATCCACTCGCAGCACAGTCGATCAAAAATTAACCGATCGATTTTCACTTTTTTTTCGGAAGCTGTTAGTTCGTGGAACTCAGCCGTAACGCAAATTTTCATAGTTAGATCTAATCTTCACAACATTTTCCGTCGAATGGAAATACGGTAGAAATGTAGCTGCAGGGGGTCCACCGGAACCAGCAAAATTTTGAAACCGGTCTATGAGAAAAATAAGTTTGGGAACCTCTGTCTAAATATTAAAAAACCCGCGCGCGCAAATCTGAAAATCTTAATTTACAATATTTACCGTTTCATTTAAATATAATATTTATCGTTTATGTATTTCAACGTTTCTAAGTAAAGCGCGCGCGCACGTAGCGTATTTAATTCGCGCGCGTGCGGCGGTTTAAGCGGCCAATTTAAAAACTTTAAATATAATTAATTTACTTAATTCTCCCGCTCATCTGTGACGTCACAACATAGCGGTCGACTACAGAACAGTATCAGAGGCCGCTAAGTGAAATGCGGGGCGTGTAACGGGGTCGGGTGGTTAGGTTAATACCCAACTTTGACGGGGAACAAATTTGTAAGTCCAACGAGAGATGCTAATAGAAAAAAACTATAACGAAAATGTTCTACTGTACTGTTTTCTTTAACTCTTAATAAATTATAATCGTGCAAAATCTGTACACGAATTCGTTTATTACCCCGTATTTCCTATTCCCACCCCTTTCGAGTTGAAAATTTAGTCGTATCTATACCCCCATATGTAGAAGAAATCGATCAAATTTGATGAAAATAAACCGAGTAGCTCTTGAGATATAGAATGATTTGCAAGGCAACATCGAAAACCATTTTTAGGTGTGAGGGTGAATTTTAGAAAAAAGTTTTTATAACAAAAATATTAAAAAAATTATACTTAAGCGAAAATTGTAGACGATTTTTCATTCTTTTTTTTTTAATTCCCATCCATACCCGTTTGGAGTTGAAATTTTTGTAATATTTACGTCCCATATGTAGAAGTTATCTGTTCAGATTTGATCAAAATCGGCCTTTTAGTTCTGGAAATATAAAATCGATTTACAAGGCAACATCGAAAACCATTTTTTTTTCGGGGGCGGTGGGGGGGAGTGAAATTTCGAACAAGAATTGTATACTTTATAAATACTATAAAAAATTATTAAAAAAAACTAATAGTTAGGCAAACTCTATAGACGATTTCGTTTCCAACCCACTGTAACCCCACCCATTGAACTTTTGAGTTGAAAATGCCCTAAATATAAAATAAATCTGAACAAATTTGCTAAAAATCGGTCAAGTATTTCTGGTGATTTACATGGCAACATCGAAAAGCATTTTTTTTTTTATGAGGGGGTGAAATTTAGAAAAAATATTTTTTTTACAAAAATTGTATAATCGCAAAATTGTAAAACAAATATCATAATACAGCAAACACTGTATAAAATTTCCTTTATCCTCATTGTAATCCCCCACCCGCTGACCTTTTGTATTAATTTGTAAGAGTCGATGAATCTATTATAGTAATATTATAGCAAAGTTTGGTGAAAATCGGTCAAATAGTTCTACAGATATAAGATAATTTATACGACAACATACGTAAGCAAATTTTGTAGCGGAAATTCGATCCCAATTTTCGGTTTTTGGAATTCTTGGAGGTCAATTCTGTGAAAACCGGATATTCGTAATTTTGACCGATGCCAATTTTTTGGTTAACTGGTGTCGTTACGGACCGATTCGTCAATATTCTCAACAGCATGAAAACGTTTTCAAGATTGCTAGAACGCCGTCTAGATGTGTACTTTCTAATCGATTCTTTCTATTCCGTCAGACTGAACGAGGCGTTCACACGTCGAGTAACGGCGGGTTTAAGGTATATAGGAATCCACAAGTTTGATCTAGCGGTGAACGCGTCTTCATCTGATTTGGAAGTCGGGAGTTGCAGGGTTGAATTTTTGTAATATCAGTTACTTTTATACGGATTTGAGTAATAGATCGTGGATATCGGTGTTCTTTGGTGGTCGGGTTTCAATTAACCACACGCATCTCAGAAACGATCGGCCTTACAGTGTACAAGACTATACTTTATTTACATTCAAAAATATCATCCTCTGAAGTAATATACCTGACTGTGATTCCCGGAGGCTAAACAGGAAAAAAAAAGACGAAGTCTTTGACGATCCGTAGTTAATCTTTTGCCGGTTTTGGCCATTCTTTACGTTTCGCTTATGTTTAAGCATATAATTTCACTTACGTCTTGCATCATAATTCTTTTTACAGACTTATTTTTTAAATATTACATCAGAAAACAACAAAAATGATAAAAATTAAAAGGAATAACATTTCGTTAAAAATTACCTTTATTCAAATGGTATATATATATATATATATATATATATAAATGAATGTTTGTTTGTTTGTCCCGTATGCGATTCTATACCATTCATCTAAATTCGATGAAACATTGGCGAGTTGTTGTGCGCATGCTCGTGAAGGTTTCTGAGTTAATTTGGACCAGCTAGGTGGCGCTGGGGTTGAGATATTACGAAAAAAAATTGTATTTATGGACCGAGTTGGTTCATATTCAGAATACATATTACTTTCGTGAAAATAAAAATTTTAATCTAAAATATACCCGTTAGGTCGCGCCGGTGTCGAGATATTTACGAAACAAATATACAAACAGATTTTATTCATTTATATATAAATATAATAAATATATATATAAGACAGCGTTCGTATATGTGTCCGCTATGGATTATAAAACTACTGGACCGATTTACATAAGAGTAAAACAAACTTACGGGTCTGAGCCTATCCTCAGTGACATCTTTTATAAATTCTTAAACCGTTTTAAATGTACACAATAACTATATTAGCTTTTTACAATTTGTAAAAATTGTTTGTTTAAAATAAAAATAAATTTAAAAAAAATTTTAATTACTTCACGTTCATTATTTATAACCGGTTCATATATAACTAAATTATCATCCGGGTATCTGACCCGTAATGAAATTTTACGTACTTGATTTACGCCAAATACTATTCTATTTTCAAATTCCCGCAGATGAATTTTTGACATTATATCAGACAAGGGAAATACCATGTATAAAACATTTTCTTGTGTTTAACAGGTTCCATTAAATTCAAAATACGTCTAATTATAGTTATAGTATTATTTATAAATGTTTGGTCTTCATCTCCTTTTATTAATTTATTTTCTATTATTGAGATTGTGTAATCAAAGGGTATATATTTGGGTACGTATTATTTATATCAAAGCTAATCATTTTAGTTTCATTATTAATACTTTTTAACTTATTTAATTTATTAATTAATTCGTACCCGTTCTTTATATTATATTTATATTCTAATTTATATTCTACGTTCCGACACGAACAGTTCTGCATCGTTTGCTATGAATCGGGTATACGAGAATAACTTCACCCTACCTTCTCCAGGGACTGCAACGGTGTATTTTTTCTTGTGCAGGCCCACTAACGGTCAAATACATAATTGAAGAATGAAACCTACATACCGACCTCAAATCCAGATATGGGTTAAAAGGCAGTATCGCCTGCCTTATTTTGAAAAACCTCGAAATAATGACAATCTACTTTGAAGCCGGAAAAATCGTGCCAAGCAGATCGCTAAAAGTCACAACTGCCGCTTCTTCAGTATTTTTTAAACCGACTGATGCGATATCTAAACTGGCGCCAGCCTTAGCAAATATAGTCGAGCGCATTACACAGAAGTTGAAGAATCGACATTTTAGGGATAGCAGCACAAACCGTAAAAGATAGAAACAGAGAGGATAAAACAAAAGAGTTCTTCTCCATCGAGAAATGAGGCTTCAACAGAAGAATTTTAATGAAAAGATGAGTTTTTAATATTTGCATGACGTACAGTTTTTTTGATAGTTTTAATACTTAAAACGTATATAAAAAAAAAAGTCCCAGATTAAACTTGTAGCATCTTAACGAACCACGCTTCTAACTTGCTCTGCTCAAACGTTTTCGATTAATTGAACGTAACTAAAAAAAAAATGAACCGACCATCATAAAATTTTCACACGCACAACTTCAGATACACTACTACAGCGTGTATAAATTTCAAAGAAATTATTTTAATACTTTTTGAGATTTTCCAGCCACAAAAGTTTCCAAAGTTTGGAAACTCCCGTACTCCTCATATTTCAAAACGTTAACTCCCACCGTACGATCGAAAAAATATCGTACTTTTCTTCAAAATATCGTTAAAACCAAACTATAAAAATACGTATTAAACTTAACTCGGCTGTTCGATAAAAATTTTACCACTATTTTTATAAAAATTTAATCAACTTTTTAATCAACTTATTTTTTGTAATAAATTTATACCGAAGGTCTCGGGTTGGACATCAGTCCATATGCATCGAGCTTATCCTTATATAATCCATTAAAAAAAATTACTCCTAAAATGAAGCTCCTTTGCTCGGTAATCGACATCACATAATTTCACGTGTAATGCTCGAAAAAAAAGTAGATTTATTACTCGGTTTGATTCTTTTGTAGTTCAACTTAATGTAAGCATCGTCTATAAATAAATACACGAATACACTGAAACTTTGGGTTCGATTAAGCTTGGATTTCACTCGCATGTGTAATGCTTATTCGGATATTACCTTATAAAATATAAAAACGTCTACTTTATAAAATATAAAGTTTAAGGACACGGATTAGATTCTACTCGTAATCGTATACGTACTGGATTGTCTAAAGAATTAGATAAAGAGTCCTCTTGACTCCACACAATTCAGCGTTACTTATTTTGATCATTTACAATTTTGTACATTGCGGTAAAATATATATATATATATATATATATATATATTTATTTTTAATTTGACCGATATACTGAGGATCGCAAGTTCGATTGTTTATCGAAAGAATGGAACTCTTGATTTCATCGACGTAAAAAGAAAAACACAGGAAAACTTATTAAAGCTAGAAATTATATTTCATCGATTTACATAATCGACTGACTGTTAACTGGTAATGTATTACAATATTCTCTATCCCCGTTATTTTTAATCTTTACATGGAACTAGCAGTTAATGATGTTAAAGAACAATTTAGATTCGGAGTAACAGTACAAAGTGAAAAGATAAAGATGCTACGATTTGCCGATGATATAGTAATTCTAGATGTGGTTAAAAAGGATTTAGAAGGAACAATGAACGGCACGGATGAAGTCTTACGCAAGAACTATGGCGTGAAAATAAACAAGAACAAAACGAAAGTAATGAAATGTAGTAGATATAACAAAGATGGACCGCTGAATGTGAAAATAGGAGGAGAAAAGATTATGGAGGTAGAAGAATTTTGTTATTTGGGAAGTAGAATTACTAAAGATGGACGAAGCAGGAGCGATATAAAATGCCGAATAGCACTGGCGAAACGAGCCTTCAGTCAGAAATAAAATTTGTTTACATCAAAAATTAATTTAAATATCAGGAAAAGATTTTTGAAAGTATATGTTTGGAGCGTCGCTTTATATGGAAGTGAAACTTGGACGATCGGAGTAGGAGAAGAAAAGTTTAGAAGCTTTTGAAATGTAGTGCTGTAGGAGAATGTTAAAAATCAGGCGGGTGTAAGAAATGAAGAGGTGTTGCGGCAAATAGATGAAGAAAGAAGCATTTGGAAAAATATAGTTAAAAGAAGAGACAGACTTATAGGCCACATATTAAGGCATCCTGGAATAGTCGCTTTAATATTGGAAGGACAGGTAGAAGGAAAAAATTGTGTAGGCAGGCCACGTTTGGAATATGTAAAACAAATTGTTAGGGATGTAGGATGTAGGGGGTATACTGAAATAAAATGATTAGCACTATATAGGTAATCTTGGAGAGCTGAATCAAACCAGTCAAATGGCTGAAAATAAAAAAATCATGTTACGTTTATCACTACCATTCCTGTTTGATTTTAATCTGTAAGTTACTGGGTTTGATTCCCAATCTGCCTTGTAATTTTTCATTTGCTGTTAATTGATCCAAATCGTTAAAAAATATAATAAACTGACAATAATAATAGTCGTGAACCTGTAAACAATAATACACGAAATAAATTTTGCACTTTAAATAAACATAAAAATGTGTGCTGTACAGAATCCAATTTTCTGTTTATTAATATTACAACTTGCATAAAAATTCTTTTAAATTGTATTTTCATTTTGTTACTTTTCAAAATTGTTATCTCAGTTTTATGAAAGCGTTGCAAGTTCTTTTCGATTATAGAAATCGTATTATATTCAAAGAGTACTTTTTAGGAATTAGTAGTACCCCTAAAAGTACTACTATTTCCGAAGAAGTAGAATTACAATTTTAGAAAAAATTGTAAAAAAAGATTTTTCAGACCTAACCAATTATTTTTTATAAAAATTTTACTTGGTCTTCTGACCAATGAGACCCTTCAAATTAAGAAATTTAAATACCAAATATTGAAATGTTCTTCTTTAAAAAAAAAACTGCTTCCGTGGAATTGAGTAACGAAAAAAATACTGAAGCAATTCGGCCTCACTCTTTATTACACCACAGCATCCTTTCTCTTAAATCTGAACGATCTAAAATACCTCTTCCAGGGGTATGCATGACGGTGTGTGTGTGTGTGTGTGTGCAGGATGGAAAAGAGATCACGCCTTTAATAGGGTGCCCGAGACCCCGTCTGGATCCGGATGTTCTTTGAATGTATTCTACCAATTACTTCGTGTAATTCTTCTATAGTGAACTTTCTCTCTTCCTGTGTTATGGTCACGCGGGGCAAATTCGTGATTTGAAATAATTCTGTAATCGTTTTTTGAGTTTATCTCTGGATAATGTGGGCGGCGGCGTGCCAAATTTCCTTAGTGTAACCCGATACGCCCGGCCCCACGAGTCAATATTTAGGTCCTCTATTGATTCTTCCCGACCTCTTCTCTTTGCTTGATTGATTGTGGCACTAAGATTTCCACGCGTATTATATGCGAGCTCAGCTTCTGCCACCTCCGCCGGTCGGTTCCATCTTGCTCTTTACATTTTTCTCCTCGCCGCAAGAGTCCGTAATTTCATTAATCCACCGGTAGACTTCACGTCTATCCCCACCGTTTCTCGGTTTTAGTTTTTCATTTTCTTCGCAAAGAATTTGCAGGAAGACCTTTTGAGTCCAGTCTTACATTCTTTCCACTCAATCAATCACGGCATTGGCAAAAGATTGGGTCTGTGACGTCTACGGTTTCCGTTTACCATTCGTAGCCTGAATTTCTATATATATATATATATATATATATCTACAGGTGATTCAGGAGGATAGGGCAATACTTTGACAACTCATTCTAGAGGCTAAAAATAAGAAAAAAGCACATATAAACATAGGTCCGAAAACGCGTCGTTAGCGAGTTATACAGAGTGAAAGATTTCGCCCGAGTTTCAGTTCCTGCGGGTAAATTAAGGATTTCTGAAATTCTGGGAAGGTCAATTAAGGGGAAAATTCGATTTTTTTTTATGGGTTTTGAGCTGGGAAATTGAAAAAAATAGGTCCCAGAACTGTAACTCTCTTAGTTTCTAAGATATCCAGTGTAAAACGCCAAAAATAGGGTCAAAAAATACATTTTTTTACGTTTGACGTACAATAACGTTGTGAAATTGGCAATAAATCGTACATTTTTTAAACATAAATTGTACAGAATTTAATTATAAGAAGATTGATGTAATAATGTCAACAGAAAACGAATAAAATTTTAAACATGTCGACTTTTATTAGCAACAAAAAAAATTAATTTTTAACAGATTGAAAAAATTTTTCGTTATGTAGAGTAGAAAGTAATTGGAAGAAGAAAGAATACTTACTACTTTTGTTTGATAATGATAAAATGCTGCTTACACAAGTATTTCATGTGGTTTAATAACTTTCAAAAATGCCACCGTTGTGTTCAATGCACTTTTCAACGCGTTGTACTAGATTTTGTGTCGCCAGTCTAACGGTATCTTTGCGTTTCTTGATTATAGCTGCAGCGTCGAGAATGCGAGCAATCGGTTCATCGCGTGTATCTACTTCTTGCTTGTAAACCTCATTTTTCATCCATCCCTACAAACAATAATCCAACGGAGTGAGGTCTGGGGATCTCGGTGGCCAATTAACCGGCCCTCCACGTCCTATCCATTTACCAGCAAACTTTTCATCAAGACATTGCCTTACGTCATTAGTGAAATGTGTAGGACCTCCATCAAGTTGGTAATACGTTTCAACTCGTTAAAAATTCCAGATAATTTCTCCCTGTGACACGATCTTGTAGTATGAAAGGACCGATTAATTGGTCGTCTATGATACCGCACCAAACATTCACTGAAAATCGTTGCTGGAAATTTTTTTCCACTGTAGCATGTGGGTTTTCTTCAGACCACCGATCCGAAATCCGTGTGTTGTTTATTCCGTTACGAGTGAAAGTAGCTTCATCCGAAAATAGTATAAATGGAATTAAATGTCGATTCCTATTAACCCGTTGACAAAACTGCAGCCGGCTGGCGTAGTCACCAGGCTGGAGTTGTTGCACTTTCTGAATATGAAAAGGATGCGATCCATTATTATTTAATGTCCTCCATACTCTACTTTGTGAAATATTGAGCCGTGTTGCAATTAATCGTGTGCTCGTTGCCGGACTACGTTGAACCATCTGCAGAATGTTTTCACCTTCATCAGCACGATTTGCTTGTCGTTCAGATGAAATATGAGCGCCGGGAAGTGTACCGTTCTAACGAAGATTATTAAAAATTCTAATAAATACTTTACGATTTGGTACAACACGACCAGGATACCTATGTCGATATTCCGTAACCGCTGCCGCAGCACTTCCATTGCAAAATCCATAGATGAAAATCACGTCGGCATATTCGGCATTAGTGAAGATACGCGGTATTTTTCAAAACAAAACTAAACAGAATTTCACCTATTTTAACAGACTTGATTTTTATGCGTCATAAAATGAATACAAAATTACACTTCTTAACGGTTTTCTGACATTTTTACGATAAGAATTCGACGTAATACTGCAAACACGATTGATCAGCAAAAGGTTATTATTTAACACATTACCACAATTAACAATGAGTAGTATTTAAATTGTGATGAAAAAAAATCAGTGTTGTCAACTTGTTTTCCGTAGGTCTAAAATTATTGTACCTACTAGACACATCTGTTTTCTTTTTTGTAACATTTTCTTCTAAGTTTTCGTCGGTTTTGTTGTTAATAAGAGTCGACATGTTTAAAATTTTATTCGTTTTCTGTTGACATTATTACATCAATCTTCTTATAATTAAATTCTGTACAATTTATGTTTAAAAAATGTACGATTTATTGCTAATTTCACAACGTTATTGTACGTCAAACGTAAAAAAATGTATTTTTTGACCCTATTTTTGGCGTTTTACACTGGATATCTTAGAAACTAAGAGAGTTACAGTTCTGGGACCTATTTTTTTTTCAATTTCCCAGCTCAAAACCCATAAGAAAAAATCGAATTTTCCCATTCATTGACCTTCCCAGAATTTCAGAAAGCCTTAATTTACCCGCAGGAACTGAAACTCGGGCGAAATCTTTCACTCTGTATAACTCGCTAACGACGCGTTTTCGTGTTTATATGAACTTTTTTCTTATTTTTAGCCTCTAGAATGAGTTGTCAAAGAATTGCTCTATCCTCCTGAATCACTCTGTATTTCCTTGGTTTTGGGCATAAAAATAATTTTAAAATGAAAAATAAAACTTTTTCCTCCCTAATCAAGTTTGAACATGTTAGGAATTCACTCAATGTAACCATTTATAGTTATTTATTTTATAAATATAATTTAATCAAACTTAATCTACGCTCGCTTCGCTCGATAACGTTGCCTAATTAATTATAAATTCAGTAATTCTGACAATTATTTATTATTTAAATAATGAAAACATTATTGTTAATTTGTCGATGTCAGCGAGCGTAGGTAAAAAAATTTTTTTTTCCTTAATTCTCACCTAAAAATTGTTATTTTTAACAAAAATAAAAAAACAAATGTGTGCTTCACACCGCACGGCCAAAGTGAAAACTTGTATGGGATCGCAATCGTTTCGAATTAATATATATTACAAGTAGCGTACGTATAACGATTACATTCAATAGCCGCTTTAACCTTTCACCCCTAGAACCAATTTAAATGTGTTTTTTTCCACGATTATCCCGTGTTTGTAGTAAAATTTTCCCGCCGAAAGACTGGATTTGCTGCAAAATACGTAATAAAACACGGGTTTGAGACGCCCAGAAAATTACAACAAAGAAATTGACTATTGAACCTTTACGTCTCTTTTCACGGGTTTATTCGAATACATTAAAGAATGGCTACTTTCAATGACGAATTTGTGTTCACATGTCGAAGCAGTCGATTCAGTGAAAAATTCATAATAAAACATGTTTTAACTGCAAACAGAACGATTAATTTTAAATTATGATGACGATGTATGTCATCATTACTTTCAGCGATATGTGTGTATATCGTCGATCGTTATTTAATATACGCAACGATCATTATTTACGATTCGACTTTTAAAATTATTGTTGGTTTTCATAATCTAACAACGATTCGGTTAACGCTGTAAATTTATAACGACGATCCGCATCGATCAGTCATCATTACTTTCAGAGAAAGCGGATGATTTTTAATTTCTTATAGTTTTAATAGCTTACTATCGACAGCTGATGTTATTTTATTTATATTATACATAAGAAACGGGATCGCTCGGACATATCTTTTGTTAAATAAAAAAAAAGGGCGTACCTCGAAAACGGCGCGCCCTAGGGCATTTTTAACGCCATTTAAAAATTCTAAACCCGAAAGTAATTTTGCCATCGATCGGTCCTAGTCCCACGCGTCTAGCGGCTACCGTTCTCGAGATACTAGCGCCAGCGAAATAAATGTTAGGGAAAATCTTTTCCTTTAAAAATATCGAAAAAAATAATCACACGGATTCACATACTAACAGTGGGACTATAATAATTAAAGAAAAAAATTTAATTCACACACACAATCACATATGTATATTTGTATTTAGGATATATATTTATTAAGATGGTCAATATGTTTCATTCTTCTCCCGTGCAACTTATATATTACATTTTTCAGGAGGTTTGCCCGGGAGCTGCTGTAGCTGATTGGTCTAAGGCGTCATCCTGTCGTGGCAGCTAGGCCCTGTGGACCGGTAATCGCTAGCGCACTGATTTGAGCGTGTTTAGCGGAAGATCGGATCTGTACGTATTACGTGGGGTGAATGCGATCAAAACAGAGGGCTAAACGAATTAATTTCCGGACGACCAAGATCCAGTAGATCAAGAGCGTACCCGATGAGTTAAACGGTTAGCGCTCGACTTGCCGATTCTCTACGGCTTAATCGTATGGATATTTTTTGTTTAGTTTTACAAGTAGAATTAGAAAAAGTGTTGCCAGCCCACTATTTTAGAAACACCCTGTATACACTTACGTAATCATGCCTATTAAAAAAAATTAAAGCTCTATGGCTTAATCGTGTGGATATTTTTTGTTTAGTTTTACAAGTAGAATTAGAAAAACTGTTGCCAGCCCACTATTTTAGAAACACCCTGTATACACATACGTAATCATGCCTATTAAAAAATTAAAGCTCTACGGCTTAATCGTGTGGATATTTTTTGTTTAGTTTTAGAAGTAGAATTAGAAAAAGTGTTGCCAACCCAGTATTTTAGAAACACTCTGTACACACATACGTAATCATGCCTATTAAAAATATTATATAAAAATTAAAATTATTTGAAAGTATTTTTTTTTTGTTTAATGGTATTAGAGAGCTCTTTAAATTTTAAATAACCGCGTTTAATTGTTTTCTTATCGATGTAAGACAGGTGAGGACATTTAATTTTTAAATACCTCCTATTTATACAAGAGAAATCCATTTAAAAATTAAATCTATCTCAAAGATGATGTAATATTTAAATACCGCGTAACTGTTTCCTTCTTTATTTAAATATCTTTTTTCTTTTTTAATATTATTTTGTTGAATAAAATTCAACGATCTTTTTCTTTTAAAAACATTTTTTAATATTTTTCCTGTGTATTTTTTAATTTTTACAATTGTTTTTATTATGATATATATATATATATATATATATATATATATAAAATTTAGTAAACAAATTTAGGAAAAATTTAGTACTTTAGTACCGAAGAACAACCTATTGATGATGAAGAAGCTGAACCTAAAACTGAGGAAGATGAAGAAGGAAAGAAAGATGAAGATATTGAAGCAGAAGATGCTAAAGAAAAAGAAGATAAACCAAAAACAAAAAAAGTTGAAACAACTGTCTGGGATTGGGAATTGGCAAACGATAGCAAACCTATTTGGACTTGCAAGTATGTTTGCTAAATGATTAAATCTTAATTTTTTTTTAAAATTTTTATAGCTATCTCAAACACATATTTCCTGTTTGTTAATTATTACAAGCCAGCTAAAGAGCTGTTAATTCCAAGCATGGGACATATTCTTAAATGCTCTTTTAATTATAGGAGCGATATCTGTTGATGAAATAAACTAGTGATTTGCTTCTAAATTATAGCTATTGATTTCTGTTTACAAATACACATTATGCTGTAACAAGGAAAATATACAAAGATGCTGATGTCGTAGCTTGCAATGCAGGCAGCTGAGGAAGGTTTCTCAAAAAGGGTTCCAGTAATTTTATTGACTCAAAAAGTGTGAAACTACTTTGAAAGAAATGTATGCTAAAAAGTTTTCATGTTTTTGAAAACTCATTCCACAAACTTTTTTTTGATTATGATAGTTTTTATTCATTTATTTCTTTCATCTCAAGAATTATCCGAAATTTTTAGTTTTTGAAACTATCGTATACTATTTGTGCTCAATGAAAAAATGAAACTATTACACTGTCATTTGATTGTTGGTGTGTATATATCTTTAATATTAAATGGAATTTAAACAGCCAAAACACAGTAAATAGATATGTTAAACTTACCACATTAATTCTAAGGATCAGTTTTTGCAGGACCTACATCTTCAGTTGGTATTTAATTCTATAATTACATAAAAATAAATTGTGAACTTTAAATAGTTAAAATTGTTAGTTTTATAAATGTTTAATATTACATTTTATTAGCACAGTGGTTAATATATTACTGAATTATTTGAATATTAAAAAAAAAAAATTATTATTATTTATTATTAATAATTTTTATTACATTTGGAGGAGAAAATAAAACTGGCAAAGATTGATCACCTGGCATTACGGTGCACAAGTGTGCTGCTGAGTTAATTATCGCAATAACTCGACTGTTTGTCAACAGATTTTTACAAATGAGGTCATGTTGTTGAAAATAAAATGCTTAATAAATTCTGTTATAAGTAAAAATTTTATCAAACAAATAATTACAATCATAAGAGGCTGCCATTTTGAAATTTTTGAAGTTGATGTTTTCAGAATTTTTTATTTTGTAGAATAAAACGCTAGTCTTAGATTTGCCATATTAAATTAAAGTAGGTTTACCCGTTCGTGAAAAAAATTTTTTTTTGTTGAAAATCATGAAATGACATCCAGAAATAAAACAAAGCAAAATAGGACTTACGTCGATATGAATTTTTCTGCTCATTTTGAATCTGTACTTGAATTTCAAAGAATACATCCCGGAACACTGTATATATACTAGAAGTATGTAATAACAAATATGTCATGTTGCAATAAATACAAACTTAAGTTTGTGTTTTTGTTCTTTAATTTACGATGTAATTCTTTTGTATGTATTTTCATTAGGCCAGTAGACGTCGAAGATAAAGAATACAGTGAGTTTTATAACTCATTAACAAAAGATACTCAAGATCCATTGTCCAAAGTTCATTTTGTTGCTTTTGTTGAAGGTAAAGTGACATTTAAATCTCTTCTGTTTTTTCCTAAAGTGCAGCCAAGTGACAGTTTCAATAAATACGGCACACAAACTGATAATATTAAAGTAAGTATTTTATATATCTATAATTAATTATAGACATAATTTTACAATAAACAAAGAGCGGTTGGTTAATGCCTGAAAAATGTCAACAGATTAAGTTATTAACTGAATAGAGATTTTTGGGGCCAACGTTGTTTAACTTTTTAAATCTAATGGAGTGGTTTATTATTACATGACTGATCATCTTATCTTTACGTCATACTTTATTTATTCCAAATGTTTTGATAAATCACTTGTAAGGTTTGTGTGAATTTTAACTCATCATGTGTGGTGTAGAATATGCCATTTTCTCTATTTCTCCACATTTTTTTCTAAAGTGCATTTGTGTATCGGGCAAAAAAATTATTCATCTTTAATCAGTTTTATACATAATTAACAATTGAATACAGTTTTAATCTTTTTACTTTGTGATTTTGCTTAACTACAGTATTTTATCTTAGAGATAACTGTTTAGTTTGTTGAGTTACTGGAAAAAACTGTCTATGAAATCTGGAATGTGTATTAGTATTTGTTGGTAAAGTACATTCAAAACATCAATGGAAATATAAAAATTGTTTATTTGTTTGAACTTTTGATGAAATATGTGTGTAATTATTTTATCACACTAATACATTTTATAAATTGTAATTGTTATTTGTTTTTTTATGTATATTTTTTAAATTTATTTGTTTGGTGAATATTAGAGTACAGTAATTTTAAATTTTGTGAACAGTAGTTGGAGGAAATGGTATTTTAGATGCGAGAGAACTAAGCTGTTGCTGAGTCAGAATGAGATGAAAAACATGTCTCGTGTGTATGTCTTTCTGAAGACTCCAGGTGCTTGTCTCATTCCCAAAATCATTAACAAATGTGCCTAAGACAAATAAGACCTTAATGAGGTGAAATCTCAAGATACTTCTGGTAACTTTGCTCTACAGCCTCACCTCCTTGACCTTTTAAGTTACAAATTTAATGGTATCAATGCCTCATGTATAGAAACAATCTGACCAAGTTTGATCAAAATCGGGCCAGTAGTTCTGTTGATATAAGTTGATGTAGAGTGTGACACCAAACACACACAAGCATGCGCGTGTGCACACGCACTTATGTACATATAAACTTCCGGAAAATCTTCATTCGGTTTTTCGAGTTGCTTAGGTGTCAACATCAAAATTCAATGAAAACTACATATACCGAAATTAGACAGATTACAATACTTTACCTTCTACAGGTTACACTAGATGGGAAAGTAAAAAAACAACCACTAAAATAAAAAATATACCACAAAAAAATTCAAATTAAGAAGTAATCAATCACTGAAACACTCAGATACTTATTCCATCCATACAGCACAGGAGTTGTTTTTAAGAGCAGCTGAACGGGTAGTCACCACAAATTCACCACTTTTACCCTCAATAAACACTTGCCAATTTCCACCTGCAGTCCCAACATTAGACACTAATTTAGATACAGTCTTCAAACTCAAGCGGTGTCCATCATCATTCTTCATTCCTATGAAACGTTAAACAAATGTAACTTAAAATCAAAAAAGAGGTTATCTTTCTATTTTCAACCAACTTCTTTGTACAGCTGAGTGTCTGTAAACTGAACTATTTATATACATTTAGAATCCGGATAGCACTACCACTTCTAATACATAGAGAAATACAAGGTGTGGGTATCAAATAATGAGACTAATGCTGTAAAATATTTTATTTTAAATTTATTCATATTTAGTTATTATCCCCTTCAAAAATATACCTCTACTATCTCTATAACACTCCATGTGAATTTTCCATTGTTCAAAACAGGGCTGGAAGGCTTCTTCTGTGAGCCCTTTCATGACGCGTGCTGCTTTTTATTTCACTGCTTCAATGGTCTGAAATCTTGTTCCTTTTAATGCAAATTTGACCTTGGGCAACTGATAAAAGTCACATGGTGCCAGGTCAGGCAAATATGATGGATGGTCTAACACTAGGATGTTATACTTAACTAAAAACATCTTGACAGACAATGCAGTGTGATCTGGTGTGTTGTCCTGATGAAGAAACCATGACTTGTTCTTCCACTTCTTCCACTTTCCACTTCTACTCGGGTCTTTTTTTCTTATTTTTTCATGGAGTTGAGCAAGGACCTCAAGGTAGCAATGTTGATTAATAGTTTGACCTTCAGGAACCAAGTGAAGGTACACAATCCCATGAATATAGAAAAAATAACAATCGTCACTTTGAATTTTGATCATCTTCAACATCTTCTCGACCATCTTGGAAACGCTTAAACACTCAAAAACCCGTGCATGTGATAAATATTCATTGCCATACACTTTTTTAATAAAAGATAAAGTTTCAATAACGGTTTTTCCCAAGTTTCATATGAAATTTCACAACAATTTTTTGCTTTAATAAAACGCTTATAATTTTTTCAGCAAAACAAAAAAACAGATGTTATCAAAAGAAGGCCATGACCAGACTAAAATGACTATAGAAACTAAAGTGGCAACAATCGAAAGAGAAGGCCACATGCTACACAGCTGTTGATTGTACAAATTTGGCATATGAACATTTCTCCTGTAGCAGCATTAGTTTTGTTATTTAATAGAACTTGTATTCATTGGAGTTTAGGTCGGTGGGAATAGGTCGAGGTTAGAAAGTAAACACTAGAGGAATACAGAGATTGATGCATAAGAAATAAATTACAGAGGATATAATTACTTCATCGGTAAAATACTAATAATGAATAGAATGAAACAGAATAACCAAATCAAGAAAAAAAAATGGAAATTTTGATTACTATCTGCAATTCACAACACAACATTAATACTTTTAATATGGTAAAACTTAATTTCATTATTTATTACATTAAAAATAAGGAAGTTTTGTTGAATATAACTTTCTTAATTTATTAATTAGATAAATACTTTTGCCGGTAATAAATATTCATCTATTGTTTACACATATTAGAACACAATAAGACTTTTTGTATAAGTATAATCTAAGAAAGTTAGAATAACAAAATATTGTAATTCAGTCGCACATATAGATGGTGCCCTACATTTGGAATCGTAAAATCGACCCTACATTAAAAGTTTGGTTTAAAAAGGTGATTATATTTTTAAATCAAAAAGAAAACGATTAGATAATCCACTATAGCATAAAGATGTTACTTCAATAAGAGGTGTTTATTATTTACAGTATTTTTCATTTGTTAGGTTTAACTGAAGAATTAAGTCTATTGCCCGCATGTTTATCGTTCTTTTTTTTAAAGTAATTTTTTTCTAATAACACGTGATTTAATACTGTGATTTTATATCACCTCATTAGCGAGCACCTTGTGCAAGGCTAGACCGGTCATCACCATCAACTAATAACAAACGAGATGCAACGGGGTGCTTTTATAATATCTCTGCAAACAATCCTCTGATTTTAAAAATTAAAACGGGACATTTGTTAGTAGATTGAAGGCTAACTTTTGCATGAATCAAGTATACTAATGATTTAACAAATCATGGTTATTCGGAAATGTTCATACCTTCACAACCAATCTTCCGATTTTCAAAATTCAAACGGGGTATTTGCCAATATCCTGTTTAAAAAAAAACACATTCCATCATGATTTTGTTAATTTATAACAAAAATTAACTGATATACTCAGAAAACTCGATTGACCGACACTACGCCGAGACCAGCTTGAACCCGGTGAGCTCCCACAAATGGTCTTTGTAGAGTTTGATGACAGTATGATTAGAGGTAATGCTATCGGCATTGGATTTAGGATGAAGCCCACTGTTGTGGAATTTGATGTTTAAGGGGACAGGGCAAAGTGGAACGGTGTATGCTGCCACTAAATTTGTGCTGTGCTTGGCTGTGATGGTGCATAAACTACAAGTGACTACCCTAGATAGAGCTGTCATAGATCTGAGTGCTCACATCTTTGCCAAGGGCTACGCCTACATAGCACCAAGTCGCATGAGACAGTTGGAGAGTTTAGCCATTAGTTGTTTGGATCGAAGAAAATTGCTGTATGATCCACACGATAAAAAATCTCTACTCAATCGCGTGAGAAATCTGTAAGTTTAGATTGGTATCTGCCAATTAAATAAATAAATTGAAATGTTTACAGTTTCCTCAATCGACTCGGTACATTAGATACGTTATATCCATAAGTTTTGAATCGTGAATTTTTCTTGATAATCACTAAAAAGTATTAAATAATAAAACAATTATAAAAATTAAAAAACACAACTGCAAAATATAAATAATAGATTTATTAATAGAATAAATTCATAGAACTTATTGAATGACCTTAGCTGATAACATTAGACCGTAGTGTATAATAAATTTACTTTCTTAAGCACCAGTAACTGTAGCAATAAAAAACTGATAATTGTTATCAAGTTGTTTGTTTTGAAGCGTACAATAAACAAAATTTTGAGTTATAATAACTGCAATCTACGTTAACTTTTGACATCAAAAGGATTCAGTGCTCGTAATTTGTTAATTTATTAATCATTATGCGAGCAACGTGATTCTGCTGAAGAAAAACTAATTTCAGTCCTATAAATGTTACTAAAAGATATCGGCTGGGAATGAAGTCATCTTCTGTTATAGCTCATTCGCTTATTATGGAGTGTGTGAAATTCACATATGATTTGCATTGTTAGAAGTGGGCATGAATGGGTGGGTTTGTTTTAGGTTACATGATACTTTTTCTTCAGAATTTTGTGTTACCGCAGATAAAGTGTATTTCTGATCGTAATCATGTTCTTGGCAAAGTATAATTCATTAGGATCGTTAAGAAGAGGTGTTACTGTTACTTTGAATGCCAAGTCGTTGTAAGTTATCCTCAAATTGTGTGTCTCATGGTTATTGTAAGGAATAAATCGGTTTTTGTTAGGAATTCCTAGTTAGAGTTAGGCAGTACATGATATTTTGGAACCTACAATAATTTTTTTACAGTCTCGTTTTGCAGTATTAACATAATCTTGGCTTAGTGTTCGCTAATTTGTGAGAATTCAAGCAATTATTTCATAATTTTACCCCCGGTTTCTTTGTTAATTGATTTGTTGAAACTTTTGAAAAGATAATTAAAAAAATAATTTTAAAACATTGTGAACCGCTGTGAGATTTTTGTTTTATAATCTTAATGTTAAAAATATAAAATATCTGTTTTAATTTTTAACATAGTTTTATGTTAATAAGTCCTGAGCAAATACATCTTACTGTGCTTTCTTGTGTCTTATTCATGCGTATTTTGGGTATGTAAATGTATGCAAGTAGTTAGAAAACAAGAAAAGTGTAAATAATCATTTACATATGATCATAATAAATAGGCAAATATAGTTTTTATAATTTTATTGTTAAATATTTAAGCTACTTTTAAAGTACTGAACGTTTACTTAGAGAACTTTTGGAACCGATTAGCTGCAACTTTTTCTGAGGAATTACTAATAGTATTATTGTTAATAGCATCTGTCTTAAAAAGGTTAGGAAACACCCAAACACATTAGGTATATGATTGAATAATGTGTTTTGCAAAATCTTTCTGTTGTGCAATGTATTCCCTGTATAAAAAATTGCACCTTATATGTGTGGGCAAATTCAGTAAGCCCAGTTAAGTATTTAGGACACAGTCTCTACTGTTTAGAAAACAATTTTAAAATCTACTTATAATTCTCAAGTTAGCAGTTTTATTTTAATAGAATACCCACTTTCTAATCGCATGTAATTATCTTTAATTAAGATTTTCTAGTGTTAATGTTAATTTCATTACAAAACCGTCTACCCACAGACTGATTTGGGCAATTTTATGTAAAAACTGCTTTACTTTCTTTTCATATTAGGTTAAGATTTATAATCAAATTAATTATAACCACCCAATTACTACTACTGTAGTATAACCACCATATATACTAATTACATTCATAGTATATTGTAAATTTACACCCATCTTCACTGTAAATTCACCCTACTCTACTCCATATCCCGTCGCTAAACAGTGATATAACATCTGGCGTGATAGAAAAACAGCTTTAGTGGTCCTTTTTGTTAAACGATCCATATTTAGAATTTGAGTGGAATAGAATATAGAGACTGTGGAAGTCGAAATCCATCCAACGCATCGCTGTTTCATTAAGATTTATTTTATTAAATAAATGTACTAAGAGAAGATAATTAAATCTGAACTTCAATTCATAAATAATTTCCATAAACCCTTAGGTAGGTGATACATGTATATAGATATAAAATACATAATTATATATGTGAATTTTTTAATTTACTTAGTACATCAGTGAATTGAATATTTAAAAGAAAAATTTTAATGAAATTTCAATCTTGGCCCCAAATTTATGTTTAATGTGTAAATTATCTCCCAAAGAATATTTGCTTGAGTACATTATGTAATGTTCTTTACCCAAAAAAGAAATGTTTCGTAGCAGAATTAAGTGCTTTTACCCAAGGTGAAGGCCTGATTTCGCAAGCTGAGCAAAAATAATTAGAATGTAACTTTTTATGTGAAATGGAAATTACAGATTTAATTAGAATGTAGTATTTTTTTGAGAAATTGAAATCACAGTCCAGGTCCAATGTCAATATTTATTCTGTTTTGATTACATAAACATTCAAAACAAATTAATTCTGCTAAAGTTCAATTTTAAAAGATTTTAATAAACTTCTTTATTCTTCAAGTAAATCAACATTGTACCGTGTACAAAATTTTGTTTGTAGCATTGCATAATGTACTCAAGCAAGTATTCATTGGAAGATAATTTACAAATTAAAAATAAATTTAGAGCCCAAGAGTGAAATTTGGAATGCCAAAATACTTCTTCAAATCAAAAAGTGAAATAAATAAATGATTAATTTTGACATTAAATATTCAGTACATATGTGTGTATTATATACATATGAATAACAACTACCTGAGGGTTTATGAAAATTCTTCATGAATTGAAGTTCAGGTTTAATTATCTTCTGTACTAAACAGATTAAACATTTTTAACTAAATATTTTATTCGAAACTTGCTAGTATACTATTTATACATATGTCAAATATGTTGGCAAACTTCTGGCAACATTGGTGCTACAAAAATGGTTTATTCTATCGCATAAAAATAGCAATTAATTGTTCTGTATCAAAATTATAGTTAGAATTAGCTGATTTTATCACAATCAAATAACTAAGATTATTCACTGAAATAGCTGTTTGTTAAATAAATATAAGAGGTCTTGTTTGTTATCGCACTGCCAAGTTTAATTATCGTGGAAAACTAAAAACTTTTTTTAATGAAAATTAAAAATTACAAAACACATAAAATTATGTTGGCTCAGTGTACTGACAGTGTACGTACATCAACATAATCTAACCAGTTGATATACATATGATTCATCAGTACACATTGTCAACATAATCTAAACAAACAACGCTTGCTAAAAGACATTTTTTTGTTTAATACATTGTAATAATATGTTTAATATGTTGTTTTTTGATAATCAAGTTACATTAAAAAAAATGTTGGAACAATGACTTGTACAAAACAATGACAAGTACCATTCAACATTATTAAACTTATTCTCTCATGTTACAGAAGAGGGCTGTTAGATTTCTATTTGGCTACTATGAAGGCTCATATAATCTACACTTTCATCCACTGTAATAGTAATAGCTAAGTTTTATATGAAAGTTCAGTAAACAACTCTGCTGTTTTTTTTTATGTACACAGGGTTGGTACACCTTTTTAAGTACTTAAGAATACTACAATTTGAAAATTTAAAATTAACACAGTGCATAGGCTGGTTATTAGAGAAAAAATGCTGATTATTGCCTCTTAGTTCCTGCTTACCAAGTAAAAATGATTGAGTGAATATGTATGAATATAACAAAAGCTAAAAAAAACAAAAAAAAACAGCAGTTATAAATACGCCTTAACTTTTGTGGTTTGGAAAGTCTTCAGAAAGTCCAGCTATATGAGGTTTGTTTGCAAAGTGGTGTTATTCTATAAAATTTGTTGAGGCTTTAGAAGTAATTGTCTGTGATATGAATGAAGACATTTAAATCAATAGTTGTTTTTATTATTAAATACTAATTTCACCTCAGTTAAACACAATATTAAATTTGATTTTTTACCCATGAATATTCATAGCATTAATAAGAACTTTAATGAATTTATTTATTTGTTGTAAAATATTTTTGGCATTATAATTTTGACAGAAAAATTTTGGTTTAACCTGCTACAAAATCATTAACAAATGCAACAAAGTTTATTAAAAGATAATCTAAATTTGATATTGTTTTGTGTAAGTTGTTTGAATGTAATGCATTAATCACTGAAATAGTTTGATAATAGTGAGTCATTACAAACCATTAGATTAACAATAGTTACCGAATAAAGTTAGTTGATTACACCACCTAGTTACCCAGAAATTAAATACTGGATGACGATATTGGCAATGACATTAGGCAAATAATTTGAAAAAGTCATTTGCACTATTTGAATTTATGAACGTTTAATACTAAGAGAAAAATTTGCTACATGATATAAATTGTTGTATATCACTATTTTTTACTTCCTTGTATGAAGTAAAGGAAGTATTGTGATTGCAAAAAAATTTTGTTTCCAGATTTCAACGGAAATATCCATTTTGACTAGTTTCAATGTGATGTCTGTACGTAGATATGTACATATGCACAACTCTATATATGTATACATAACTCAAAAACTATTAGCCATAGGATATTGAAATTTTGGATTTAGGATTGGTGTAACATCTAGTTGTGCATCTCTGCTTTTGATTGTAATCAACTGAACCAAAAGTGTCCAAAAAAGCCCAAAATCCAAAACAATTTAGATTTTGGACTTAACTGCAGTAATAAGCCTTCATTGAGAGCTTTTCAATGATATATCATAAGAGGTACTTATTTTCATTGGTTCCAGGTAGTGGCACATCAATTGGAATCAGACTTCATCTCATTTTTTTTTTTAACTTTCTTTTTTAATTTAAATATATTGATTTATTAATAAAAAACATAAATTCAAACACAATTATTATTAGTAAACTAAAAAACAAGCCTTTCAATACTAAGCTGAAAAATGATATAATTGTTTAGAAATTTAATAAAAGTATTAATTGATAACAAACAAAAAGTAAGAGTAAATTTCTTGAACACAAGAAATAATGCTAAGGTAAATACATTAAATATAAAAAGATTACTACAAAATAATTCACAATTCAGGAACCACAATTATTTTGAACACATATTTACATACATGTTGAGGATGCAGATAAAGCAAATTTTTTGTTTTGGTTTTTAATATTTAAAACTCATCAGCAGAATAATATTCTTCTCATAAAAGAAATATTTTTATACGTATTTTAAACAAATTGGTGAGAATATTTTTCAAATTGTTTGAATATTAAAAAGCCAATGGGCAGCATAACAAAACCCTTTTTCGTGTGCCTGTAGAATTGTGTTGTGTTTTCACACAGTTGAAAACAATTCCATTATCTGATTTGGTAATGGTGGATATTGTTACTTTTTAAGAATGAGATAATTCTTTTCTAAAGCAAAGATTACACATTCATAAAATATTAACCCAAGGATAAGTTAACATATTTAATTTTCTAAATAAAGGTCTACACGATTTCTGCTTAGGGGGTTCCTCCAGATAATGCAGCCCATTTTTGTCTTCAAAATTTGTCCTGATACTATTGACATGACTTTGCACTTTATATTCATGTAAACATACTAAATATTTAATAGTGATGATAAGCTTAGCATTTAGATCAAAACAGTACAGTTTTATTTATGTTACAAATGAAATCAATTTGATCACCTCATGAGAATTGTCACTTAATAAACAAAACACCCAGAAATTTTTCTTTGTGAGCAGCAGAAATACTACAATGGGAAATCCATGCTAACAGCAATGTTATTTCTACCTGTGAAGCCTAGTGCAACGGTTTATCTGTATTTAAAGTTAGATGTTTGCAGTCCAGTGAATAATTTTTTGTTGTTCGTATTTTAATTTCTTTTAAATAACAATTTTCAGATGTAGAAAAAGTTGTATTGTGCAAGAAGGGTTACAATGAATGCTCACAATTTTTTTTAGGTAGGTCATTTAATAAACAATAAAAAAAAGCAAGGGACTGAGAACACTTCCCCTGAGGCTCTCCGCATTCTACATCTTATTTATTATGGACTTAATTTTATATGTGCATTTTTATCAGAAGATGAAATTTTAACTATTTGATTACAGTTGGTAAGGTATGAGTTAAACCAGTTCTGAACAGCTCCTCTAATAATATAGCTACTAAGTCTTTCCATCAATAGAAAGTATGTTACTAAATAGATTGCTTTACTGAGGTTGCAAAAATTTTAAATGCAATCTTTTTGTTACCTACAGAATTTTCCAAATACTGGAAAATGATTGTTAGTAGTTGATTGTTTTATAAACTATGATTTATAAAAAATGGTTGTTTTATAAACTATGCTTTTTCAAAAAGTTGTAAGTTGTTTTTCATAATTTTTTCAAATACTAAAGAAAGTATGGACAGTAATGAAATTGGCATATGATTTTGTAAATTAAGTGCCTTTCTTAAGAAGGGAATAACAAACATCTTTTTAAAATGAAAAGTACATAAAATTTTATTTCATTAATAACTTCTGATTTTTTTTTAATTGTTATTATTGAATTATTATTTATTGTAAAACTTTTTTTACAATTGGAGGTTAATAATTATTAATAAATCGATATATTTAAATTAAAAAAATGAAATGGGAGATGAAGTCCTTTGAACTGATGTGCCTTCCCCTTGTAAGATCCAAATATTTCATTAATTAAAATTTTATTTGGCTATAACTCTGGAACCAATGAAAATAAGACCACATGCTATAATGTTGAATGTGAGGGCTTATTACTACAGTTAAGAAAAATTCAAAATTTTTTTTGATTTTAGGCTTTTTTGGACATTTTTGGTTCAGTCGATTGCAATCAAAAAGGGGAGGTGCACAACTAATGTTACAACAGTTCTAATTCCAAAATTTCAACATTCTACAGTTAATCGTTTTTGAGTTATGTGAAATACATACGTACATACAGATGTTATGCCGAAACTAGTCAAAATTAATTCAGGGATGGTCAAAATGGATATTTCCGTTGAAATCTGAAACCTGAATATTTTCACGATCACAATACTTCCTTTACTTTGTACAAGGAAGTAAAAACGACTTATTTTTTGTGTTTTTCAACACATTCATGAAAACTCTCTTCTCAGAACATCCTCTATAAAGTATGCATGAAACCTAAAATGAAATTGTAGAACATTTCGTGGCCAGTTATAATTGACCATGCTGTGGACCTACAGTTGAGGAACACTGCTACATTTTTTGCTACTGTAGTATTGTTTCATGACCAACAAACACTACTCCACATAATCATTTAAAGAATATCTTCCAGCTCTTAAATTGATATTTGATGTTAGCAACTTTGTTTTTGCATGAAGCTCTGCTTTCTTGGGTCAGGCTGCTTATTTATCACTATCTTGCTTGGACCGTCCTTTTTAGTTTTATTATCTAGGTAACAGAATTTTGAAATTTATGGTTCCCTTATCATAATATACAAAGTTTACAAAAAAATTGGGGTTTTAAAGCTATTAAATATCTCTTAACTTTGACTCTTCGGTAATCAGTCAAATAAAATGAAAAAGTAACTCCTAGTTTTTGCCACCTATTAAGTCTTCAGTATGAATACTTTCCATGTGGCACACACCTAACCAATCGGAGAATTTTGCCCACACTTTAATCAGCTCGTCTGGAGTAATGGAAACAACAGCTGCTTCAATAATGGTCTAAAATTGGGTAAATAGGTTAATAGTGGAGGCACAAACACAAGATCCTTTATAATACCCCAAAAGAAAAAAGTTACATGGGGGTCAGATTGGACAGTCTGACCCCATAAAAAAACTGGGGGTCAGCTGTTACAAATAAGTTCTGTTATCGGGTCCATGTCGACCGATCTAGCAGTTGGAGAAAATGTTATTCATCTAAACCCGCAAAGAGTTATGACATGAGAAGGTGCACCATCTTCTTGCCAAATAAAATTCTCTGGTCCCCACCTTGCAGTTGAAGAAAGACCCATATATGCAGCATATCCAAATAAACAGCAACTCCAGTTATGCTTCCTTCAGTGAAAAAGAATAAGCTTGCCCTCAGGATATTGCCCAGATAATTCTGGGGAGTCTTTTTTGTGTTGTAGAAGTTCGAGAGGATTTTCTGATAATAGATATAAACATATGTGTGTTAACACGCCCTCTAAGATGAATTGTTCACTTATGACTGAACACAATATGATCAAGAAAGTCCTCATCTTCATGTTGCAACATTTGATCGCGAAGACTGCATGCTCAGCTAGTCAGTAGGCTGTAAAGCCTGAAACAGATGTTAACAGTATGGATGCATATGTAAGTGATTCCTTAAAACATTCCACACTGGCGTTGGTAGTTCACGGGCGGCCTTCCTTACAGATTTTTTAGGACTAAGGAGGAAAGACTTCCTGACCTGTTGAACATTTTTTCAGACATTCATAATTACCCCTTTCTCCTCCCTTTGCACAGTCATCCAGTTACTTCAAACTTATTATGCCATCGACCGATGTTACTGTCTTTTGGAGAATCACAATTAGACTTTTTACAGAATCTCTTGAATTGTAACTAAAGATTCACATTTAGCAAACTACAAAACGCAGAAGACTTTCTGTTCAGGAAAAGCCATCGTCAAGTGGAACTAGAATTGACCACAATTAAAATTGGTGGACACAATCCTTTGGAAATGATTCTTCCATCAAAAATGTCTTGTAGCATCTCCATAGCAGAGTGAGCCATATGGGAAGTGGCGCTATTGCCACCCTGTTGCAACCAGAAGTCATGCTCATCCTCTTGCAGTAAGGTTATGAACTGTTTTATAATTGTTAGATGGCAGTATTCGTAGTTTTTTTAATAAACCAAGAGTCCTAATATTCATCGCCTTGAAACTGCACATCATATGCCTTACTTTTTTTGGGTGCAGGGGAAATTCAGAGGAAATGTTGGGATTTTCAGTACTCCAGGTTCAGTAGTTCTGATTATTAACTTCCCACGAGGTAAAACCACGCTTCATCTGTGAAAAACACTTGATCTAAAATTCCAATGTTGCCTGTAATGAAGTTCTTGAACCATTGACAGTAGTGAACTCTTTTAGCATAATCAGCATTAGCTAGCTCATGGAAAACCTGTATTCAATACTGATAATATTTCAGCAATCTCCTCATTGCAGTCTGAGCTGAACTTTGCAAATATTTATGAGGAGATCTTGTAACTACTTCTTTAATGTCCTGTATCACCTGTGTACTGCATGTTTCTGGCCTAACACCAAACCTGTTTCACAACATTTTTAAACCTACTTTTGAAAAACACTTTTCACTGATATTTTCTTTTCAAATTTCTCCTTGAACTTTCACAGACACACAACGCACAACATGAGTTTGTCCCTAAATAAGTTTCCATCACAAATACATGTTCTTCAACAGTTAACCACATTTTAACAAACAACACACGGTTATGCAACCTTGTTCAAAAGCCAATACTTGACTAGCAATAAACAGTCCTCCCCACACTGGTTCCATTCATACCATGTCTTCTACATTATTTACCCATCTCATGCCAGTATATGCATTTAGTATAAATTGATGAGTGATGGGGCCTATTTTAAGTTGAACACTGTATAACAAATTAAAACCCTGATAAATTTTTGGAAAAATATAGTTAAAAGAAGAGACAGACTTATAGGCCACATACTAAGGCATCCTGGAGTAGTCGCTTTAATATTGGAAGGACAGGTAGAAGGAAAAAATTGTGTAGGCAGGCCACGTTTGGAATATGTAAAACAAATTGTTAGGGATGTAGGATGTAGAGGGTATACTGAAATAAAGCGACTAGCACTAGATAGGGAATCTTGGAGAGCTGCATCAAACCAGTCAAATGACTGAAGACAAAAAAAAAATTTTTTTTGTACACCCAGTATATTCAATTTCTTGTTATCCTCCTTTTCATTAGCTCTTTTGTTATTATTTCATTACTGTTGTTTTACTTTTAAGTTGAATTTCTTTACAAATTGAGTTGCTCTTTAAAAATTGAATTTTTCTCTTAACTATGTACACATGCCATTGAGATTTTTTCTAATTTATTTTTAGTTTCTTAAGAAAAAAAATATTTCAGGAAATTTCAACATCTTTATTCTTTCTCCTCTCTCGGTTAGTTCTCTTTCAAAATTTTCTTTTAATTCCTGTATTGTTTCTAATGTATGCAAGTTGAAAAGTAATAATAACAGGTTGTATCCTTATCTAATACCTTTCTCAGAGAGCTACAGGTTTTTGTAATGTACTGCTATTATTATTGTGTCCGATTCTTGCACAGATTATGTACTATTTTTAAGTGCAAACTATTATAAAATTTTATATATATCATTCCATTCTACATTATCAAATATCTCCTCTCAAATGTAGGGGCCCTGTTTTAAAATTTGTCTTATAAGATTAGTCTTAGAGTAGGAACCTCCTTGCTTCTTTCTGAAACAAAACCAGTCAACTTCCAATTCACCTTCTAATTGGCTGTAAACTATCCTACTTAGTATTTCTTTTGCATTAGATATTAGACTGATAAATTTAATTTATAAATTTAGACTGATTAATTTAGGAACAGTTAACTGTTCCTGCTTTCTTTGGAATACTTTTAGTTAGAATCCTTTATCAAATATACAGGTACTTCTCCCATCTCACAAACTTTACATAATCATGGGTATAATCTATTTAGATTCTTGAATAATCTGATTTCTGTGTAGTTCTGTTTGTTATAGATTAAATAGTAATTCTGATCGTATATCATCTACCCCTACTCCAATTCTGTTTTAAGTCTTTAAGAGCTTTATCAAACTCTTATCTCAGAACAGTCTCCTCTAATGCCGCCATAGATTTCTTTCTTTTTCTTTCTCCATTTGATAACTTTTCCCCTATAGTTCTATAAATTCTTATCACCTACTAGTTGCTCTTCCTACCCTTGATTTTCCACATATACCTCTCATACTAATAGATTTTGACTTCATTCACTGTACTTGGAAGTTTTCTCTATTAGATAGATTTCATAAGAAAGCTACCTATTGTAATGGGTACCATGGTTCTACTTCTGGAAAATTTTGACATATCTTTGCGTTTCACATCCCTCAGACCCCAAAACCACCGTCAGTTCAAAAGTCTATATATACATATAAATTTCACTTTCTTGTGGACATGATAACTGCTGTAATTTTGCACCAATCACTTTCAAATTGATACATACAATATGACAATCCAAAATCTTGGTGGAGTTTGTTAATGGTCAAAATTGGACCATCGGGATGGAAATGGGGCTTTTTCGAAAAAAAAATCACTAACTTTCTTATTAAGTGAAATATCAAATTCGTTTAAAGTTCCTACTATTATTTGGATAAGAACCTAAAACTTATCTTAGTAAAGATTTTTGATATCACCAACCATTGGCCCAGTGGGTGGATAAAATGGGGTTTCAATGACAAAAAAAATCATACCTCCCTTAATAGGCATAGTATCGAATCTATTTAAATTGGTCGTAAGTCCTCTAAACATTACCTAAAACTTTTCGGAAGCAATTTTTGATATGACCAACACTTAAGGCAAGGGATGACCAAAATTTTGCTGGAATTGTAAGGGCTTGTCGTATGCTAAACATATGAAACTTTTTTCACATGCAGTCATTGTCGTATTGAGTAAATTTGAAGTTTTTCTTAACTTTAAGGTGGAAATCCTTTTTATCTCCTACTTAGCACTGGTGAAATCTACCACCGCCTTCCAGCCTGCTGAAAGGGATTTTTTTTTTTATGCTACTTCCACCCTTCCAGTAGTCATATATCTTATTCCAAATCATTTCTATATCTCTGCTGCAACCAGTTCTATTGTACTATTTTACTACTTCTATTAAGTTGATATCTAAAGAACCTACATAATTTCCTTAATCATTTCTATAATTTTTTAGTTTCTATGCCCATCCATCATTCCATGATTCTCTACCAAATGTTGTACCTAACGTTTCTTCTACTTTAGTCATGCTATTTTAAAAATTTACCCATTTTTTAACTGATTCTGATTTTCCTATAATTTTTAGCCACTATTACTGTTATTTGTTCAAATTTAACTTTGCATTGTTCTCTTTTAGTTTATGTTCCATTTCTTCTCATTTTTTCTGAGTTTCTTGACTTCACCTTATGTTTTGTCAAAATTAGATCAGAATCAGTATTTTCTGCTAGATACATTTTATTGCCCATAATTTGCTTTCAAAATCTCTGACCTACTAATGTCTGTGAGATTATATCAATTAATATGTACCTTCTTCTTGTTCTCACCCAGGCACGTGTTCATTTATGCTTTTTAAAAAATGATGCTTGAAATTTCTAATTTATGTATGGTGATCTAATGCAAACTTCTGAAAATCTCGTTCCTCTTTTATTCGTTGATTGCTCATATTTCTTTCATAGCATTCTATCCTCTGCAAAATAACCTGACTAAAAATCTGTTTGTCTTTTCATTTCATCATGTTTATTAATACTCTAATAATAACCTTTGTATTTATTTTTCTAAATTAGCCACCCTACTACTCTTGTTTAAGCCATGAACATTGCATGCTTTGGCTTGAGGAGTGACATACTGCTTCATCCCACTGGTTCTATAATAACTGTAGCCTCTTGAGCAGTTACTATGCAGAGACCTGCCAGGGGGGGGGGGTTATTTTACCTCCAGACTATCTTATCCAGAAGATGCCATCATACTGTTTAAAAAAGAAGAAGAAAAGAATTGAGGAAAACTTTTTCTCAGAAAATATAGCTGTAGTTTTCCATTGCCTTTAGCTGGACAGTACATGGAGCCTAAAGTACCTCACAACTATTAGGGCAGCCACCCTCTTTTAGGAAGAACCTTTTTATCTGGCATTACAGATACTTATCCACTATGGTAGCACCTGTAATACAGTATGTACTTCTCAAAGGTGTGTAAGCTTCTGTAGAGGGTTAGTAGCTTATTTGCAGGCAGCCAGTGCTAACCTTTGGCACAGAAACCTTGTCAGTTTTTTGGATTTTTTAATTGCATTGTTCCTACTCATAGACTGTACTTCATTATACCTCAGATACTACTGCTGCCTTCCACATTTCTTATTCAGTTCACTCCTTATTTTCATCATATAAGTGACCTTTCTCTTACCAGGAGACACCCTGTTGTCCGCAGGAAATAATTTATGATTCAGTGAGTCAGTAAAAATTTGGCCGAACAACAAATAGGATGCTGATTAGCATGCTGCCTTCTAGATCAGGTAGTCTCAGGATTGATTCCTGGCAAAGATTTGACTTTTCTTCACCTATCATTTCATTCATCTCATCCTAATCATAAAACACGTGTAAAAGTACATTGAAGGTCAAAATAGTAAAGCAAGACAAAAAAACATATAGTGTTATAGTCTTTTAATGGAAACTGGTTATAAGGCTTGTTAATGAATGTCTTTGTTAGCTTTTGTACTTTAACTGGATAAATTAATGATCTGAACTTTTTATGTGTTCTTAAATAGTAAGGAAATTTTTCAAACATTTGCATCCTGTGAAGAACTTTTAGATTAGTTTGTTGTTTAGTTTCATAAGAATGACAAAACTGATCACGTTCTATTTGACTAGATATGATGAATCTGTTGAAATACTAATAAAGAATAGTTTGACATGAGTTTAAATCCTCAGTTGGTTCTTATAATTCTTATAATTTTGTACTTTGTATCTAAAAACCCATCCTTTGGGTATTAATAGTCACAAATTGTTTAATACCCAGTTTGTGACTGATAAGTGTAGTAGACCAGTAGTCTTGTGTTTACAGAAAGTAATTTATTCCAAATAGTTTATGTTGAAATACCTTTTTCAAGTTTAGTATTTGTAAATTTTATCTCTACTTCTTCATTATTATCAAATGATGGTTTAGTATTAATTAAGAGTTTTCTTAAAAGGTTAGCAAAATAATGGAAAAAAGAAGTGTTTTATTGTTAACTGTTCCATGAAGATACAACATGAAGAAAAGAAACCTCAGTTATAAATTCTTACAAAAATTTTGAATCCAAAGAGGCTATTTTTATTAATTCATCTTTTGTTTGTAGTATAATAAATTTGCATTATTAAGTTTTATTTTTCTCTGATTTAATATCACTTAGTTTTCCATTATTACTTTTAATTATTCAGTTTACTTGAAGAAGTAAAAATTACTGCTATACTCTAATAATAATTAATACTCTAATAATAACCTTTATATTTATTTTTTTAAATTAGCCACCCTACCATTCTTGTTTAACCCATGAACATTGCATGCTGTGGCTTGAGGAGTGACATACTGCTTTATCCCACTGGTTCTATAATAACTGTAGCCTCTTGAGCAGTCACTATGCAGAGACCTGACAATGGCGTTATTTTACCTCCAGAATATCTTATCCAGAAGATGCCATCATACTTTTTAAAAAAAGATGAAGAAGAAAAGGATTGAGGAAAACCTTTCCTCAAAAAACAGTTTTACAGTTTGATAACTGTGAAAATGTTTTGCTAGGTAAATAATTACAAAAGCAGTAAAAGTGAGTGTAATTAACGTAAGACAGTTAAGTTTAATAAACCGTGTACATTCTGTTGTTAGGATGTGGATCAGTAAATTTTTTATTAAAATTGTGAAGTAAAGATTACTACTGGCTTCTTATTCAAAATATAAATTTATTAAGTATTGTTATTGAATGCTGTTGATGTTGTTTGATGGATGATATTTTTTAAGTTAATGTAATTTATATATTTGCATCAAATGTATGTTATTTATATTATATATTCTGTTATAGAATAATGTAATTTTTCAGACATAATGAGAATAACTTCCCTGCAGATAACACTAAAATGACTGTAGTTTTAGCATTCCTGAGAATATTCCTACTGTGAATCAAGGTCTGTATTTTATTTAAAAATTATTTTACTTTTATAATGTGGATGATTTCAGTACTAAATTTCTTTAAATTGTTTTTTCTTAAAATACTTTAATTTTTTGGTTGAACTTACAAAGTCATTTAATGACTTTTAATAAATTGTAAAGTTTTGCAGATTTAATTGTAGTTAGTTAATTCCTGTAAAAAATCACGAGACATAATCACTGATGACAGGGATTTCTTTTTTTTTTTTGAGAAACAGACAGCTATACTGTTTGGTGCTATGTTAAAGTGCTCTCCTAACAATTGGAACCAAACTCATAAGTAAGAAAAGATCAGAAATATTTCTGAAAATAGAGCAGGATAGGGTAAAATGGTTTGTATTATAGAAGAGTATCAAAGGAGTTAAAAAGAAATTTTAAACTGAAATGCAATAGGAAGAAGTCAAACTCTACTACTATGAAGATAGGTAGTGTGGAAGACTTGAAAAAATTGAGTTTAAGTAGAAAAAGTTTTGAAGAGAAATAGAAGGGTAGAATTAAGCAGTTTCTTGATCTGCATCCTGATCCAATGACATATGGGTACTGAGAATATTGATGGTTATGATAAGAAGATAATTTAGAACTATTGAAAGTTTGTGATTTTTTAATTTTAAAATTAAGTAATATGGAGAATTATTTGATCTACAGATTTACAAAAAAAAATGATTTAGTAAATGAAAGGACAGTATGATATGATATATAGGAAGGTGAAGGTCATACATGAGATAAGTGGAAAGGAATGGTAAAATGCTACATGAGGAGAAAAAAGTAAGAAAAAGATGAAGGAGTTCGTGAATGACCTGTATGTGACAAGAGAGGAACATAAGGACTAAATATACAAAAGGAATGGGAGATAGCTAAAAGAATGAAGGACCAGCAATATTAAAGTATGAGACCACAGAAAGCAATTAAGGAAATGAAAAATAAAATATTGACTGGAGTAAACGAATTTCCCATAACATTTTATAAGTGCTTAAATGAGAAAGTTGTGGAAGAAGTAGTTAAACTATGTAATATGGTACACTGTATAGTAGAATTCCATGAAGACTGAGAAAGTGGTAATTATATCAATTCTGATACACAGAGCTATAAATTTAATAGCCCATGCTGCTAAAATATTGTTAGAGTCTTAAACTTTAGGTTAGTAAGAATAATGGAAGAGAATGCAGGAGAGGAACAGTTTGGCTTCAGAAAGGGAAAGCAGTTAGAAATGCCACACTACTAAGAATGGCTGGATAAAGATACTTAGGCAGAAGAAGAGAAATGAGTTTGTGTTTCATAGATTTAGTGAAGGCAGCTAGACAGATTCAAGAAAATAATGGAGATTCTTAAAAAGACAGAATAATTAAAGAAAGTCATGAGACAAGCAGCAGCAATGAAAGTAAGTAAGAATAGAATTGGTCAGGTGGATTTAAGTCAAATTGTTAGACAAGGATGTTGCCTCTCTTAGACACTGTTCAACCTTTACATTTAAGATATGATGATAAATGTATAGAAGAAAGAGAAAAAGGAATAAGTATAGGAGGGTGAAAAATAAAAATACGGCGCTTAAGATTTGTGGATAATATTGTAATTTTAGCTGATGGCACACACATGCTTCAGAGATTGTTAACAGTCCTATAGGACTGTTTCATTGTCATTCCATTCTCTTTCATTTTTTCCTATAGGAAAAAATGTATAGTAATCAGAACAAGTGAAAGAATAAAAAATATTTGGGTACTATGGTGACAGAGGACTGGAAAAGCGCTATGGAAATAAAAGGAAGGATAGTGATGGCAAAGGTGGGCCTGAATTACCACGGTGTCATTGGCTAGAAAGTGTAAATAATGATGACTTATTGCATATTTAGTGACTTACTGCACCTAGTATTTAATATTTGTGTGTGTGTGTGTGTGTATGTTGTATGTGTTGTCTGCATATGTACTTGCATGTACATACATGTAAATGTAGTATAATAATTTGTCTATAGAGTAGAATGTTAGAAGTTTAAGAGCATAAGTAAGATAGAAATATATTGATATAAATACAGAATATTACATTTCTTTTTATTTATTTTTTTTCTCCTCCTCTGGGTCGATCCGACTGGTGGGTATAACTCCACCCAGAGGACTGTCCATTACTTTAATGAGCCTTTCCACCTACCGGCAGTACGTCCGGCATGGCAGGTCGGCTCGCTGTTTGGATCTTTATTTTGCCCTAATGGGTGTGCTGAAGTACTCCCATTGGTATCGGGTCTTTTCTCATTTTCCATCCTGATCTCCCGTGGCGTCCCCAGCTGTTCATTGGTACTGAGACACCTGAGCATACCAGACCTCACAATTGGGGCTGTCCTCCTGACGCTAATTCTAGATACCCTTGTTTCTTCCTTCCTGGTCTTTTATTTGCAACACCACGGATGTGAATTCCTCGACCAAACTCCATTGTTCACTTGATGATAACATATGTATCATCAAGTTATCGGGTGTCAACCCCTGTTATTCCACCTCGTAACCTCTCATTCTCCCATTTCGAACAACAAAAAATAGTGTGTTCCACCATATTTTCCTCCATGCAAAACATACAGTTGGGGGTACCCTGCCACTATATTCTGTGCAAATAAGTCTCAAAGTTGTCGTGACCTGTGAGCATCTATGATATATATAAAATTTACCTCTCCATGTCTTCTGCTGGTGCATGCCATCAGATTAGGAATTACTCTTTTGGTCCATAGCAAGATTTCTCCTGTACTCTATCTGTCACTCCTCTATACATCTAGAAGGGAAACTATTGTAATCAGTCCAACTTGGGCATATGTGGTTTTCACCAGATGTTAATGTTTTGATGTCTAAGGAACCCAAAAAACAAAAAAAAACAGATGGAAATTAGACAGATGTTAATGTTTGCATGTACGTGTGTGAGTGTTCAGTGTTGACCTCAAAATCACCTTATATTTCCAGAGCTACTGGACCAATTTTGACCAAACTCTGTCAGATTACTTCTACATATGAAGCATTGATGCTGTTAAATTTTTAATTTAAAAGATTAAAGGAGTGAGACTGTAGTGCAAGGCAACCCTCACTAGCTTGAGATTTCGCACAATTTAGGTTATATTTTTCTTGAGTACATTAGTTAATTAAAAAGATAACAATATTTGCAAATTCCATCCCCATCCAAAAAAATTCTGTTGTAGTCGGCTGCTATGTTCTAACATCACAGGTGAGCAGTAGAATTAAACAAATGAATATTTAAAGTGTAAAAAAGTAACTTGGTCTGGCCGGGTCTCAAAATCGATCATTCGGTCGCCACTAGTATCGCCACACTTGTGTGAATTAAATGCGGTATGCATGTGCACTTTAGTTAAAATAATTTAATTAAATAAACGAAAAAGTATATTTAAATAAAATGATAAATATTTTAAATTAAGTTGATTGTGCAAGCCGTACATCAAAAACAACCCACAGTTGTAGGACATTCCTGAAATGCGGTTTTAGCCATGTGACGAGAAAGTCCTACAACTGTGTTGTCAGCTTTTTTAAAAAAAAAACAGACAGAAAATGATCTTTTCTCAATCATTTTTATTATTAAAAACAAAATAAGAGTCAATTAGAATATAACAATTTGAATGAGCAATTTTAATTGTTTAGTATGTTTCTAGTCCTTTTTAAATAAATTTCTCATGGTTTCCATTTATTTAATGCCCGGTTAGGCATGGCATTTTCACACACGCTACAAATCATTCATCTCATCCTCTGAAGTAATGCATAACTGTGGGCTCTGAGGTTAAAAAAAAAAGTTATGTAAGTGACGATTTTGTAATGTTACTGGTCAACATCAAACAAATGGTAGATTTTTTTTGGTTTAATGCCGTGGTAAGCTTGGATTGGTTATAGTTGTACACAAAGATACTGAAAACCTTTAAGCTGTTACATTTTGTGGTTTTGTCGTGAATTCGCCGGAATATCTTGATCTGCGTGTTACTTGTATAATTATAGAGGTGTATTGCACCTTTTATTATTGAATTGTAACATAAAAAATGAAATATAGGTTTTTATTTGTAGTTGGAGTAATTCTAATTACTGGTATGTTTTTGAATTTTCTTAACCTTAATAAGTGTACATTTTTTATGTCATCTGTGAATTAAAACTCAACAGTATTAGTAATACTTTACTGTTAGAATAATTCTAGTATATTCTGTTATAGTTTCATGTTAAATTTCTTGAGAATGTAGCAGAGGTATCTTAATGTAGTTATTTTTTTAACGTGTATTTATTTATCTCTTAAGATATAACCTAAAATATTTATAAATTGTAAGTAACTGTTTTACTTAGTTTATTTGATGATGTTAAACACTTTGGAAGATATTGGTATTCTTGTAACACATTTATTTTTTACAAAGATCATATATATGGAATTTCAGACAGCACATATCAATATATTATCGATTGATAAATTATTTAAAGAAAGCTGGACCCTGTTAAAAATCAATTTTCCTAACTAATGGCAACATTAGTATTACAATATCGCTGTTAAAGGGATTAAAGTCAAAAAGTATTCATTTTTAACTTCCAGAATGTAATGATAAAAAAAAATTGATTCTTAATTAAATATCTCCACCAATATTGATCATTGAAATATAATTATGGACTACTTAAAATTGTCAATGCTTCTTTTTTATCAGGCAGCGAAATCTTTTTTTTAAATTTTTTTCTTTGTACTGGTTTCTATTCTTCTCCTTTGTCTTAGTTTTTTTTTTTCAACAAGATCTTATGTGGTTGTATCACTAGTAGAAATAACATTATTTTGCTAACAAAAAATTTTAATTTATTTAGTCATGTTTACTCCAGTTTTCAAGTTCATTTATACATGTTAAATTTCACTTATTGTGCTAAAAGTAAAATAAAAAAAGCCTTTTCAAATATGAACAAAATCATTTATAACGTAAATGATTTATTTCACTAAACCAAATCAGAGAATAACCTTAATACCAAAACAGAATCTTTTTAATTAATAATATAATTGCTAAAATTGTAGAAAACTTAAAATAGATTCTTCGCCTACATTTCTAATAAGAAAAATTTTATAAAAGAGTACTAGTCAACAGGTATGCTATTACGTTCCCCAATATTCTGAAACTATGGCCAGAGACAGATATTTGAATATCCTTAGTATGCTTCATTTTGCCAGTAATAAAGATCATCCGCCGGCTTTCATTTTTTTAAAATTTAAGTATTGAATAAATTGAAAAAAATTCCTCAAATGTGTTTTATCCTTTTCAAAATATATTAACTGTCAAGTCCTTAGTTTTGTTCAAAGGAAGGCCTAATTTTGTTTATGTTTATTATAAGAAAATTGTTTTAAAATTTTTTTAAACAAAAAAAAGTAGTATGATACATCATACTACATAAGAATGACTACATAAAGATGAGTTATTTTAATAAGATAACCTAGTTTAAGTAAAAACTAGGATTTACAGTATGTTAGTCCCGAAAAGGTTAAGCGGTACTGTTTTATATGGCTATGTTTGGTTATTTATGTAATACAGACTAGTATATAATGGTGGTGTTTAATGCGCATTCCTAAGCATATAGAATACATAGTTAACTAGGTGGTATAATTACAGTGAAGTTGATTTGGCATTGCTGGCTGGCTACTGTTCACCAGATAAGTTGGTTGTTTGAACATTACTGTAACTAGGGTACAAGTGTGATGATGATCATTATAAGTTGTTTCCTTTATTTTATTTATTTATTTATTTTTTTTTTTTTAGATGATGAGGTAGTTATTAGAGAAGAAGAGGCAATAAAATTAGATGGCTTAAATGTTGCTCAAATCAAAGAATTAAGGGCAAAATCGCAGAAATATGCATTTGAAGCAGAAGTTAGTCGAATGATGAAGCTTATTATTAATTCACTGTATAGAAACAAAGAGGTATGTCTTTAAAATATATGTATTATTTTCTATCATTGTTTTAATGTTATCTTGTGTGTGTTAGGTTTTGAAATACAAGGTTTTAATATATTCAGTAAGTAAAAAAATTTTTGGATTAACAGGATATATGTATGACCAGAATAACCAACACAATAATAATTTTTTCTTTATCAGATATTTTTAAGAGAGCTGATATCGAATGCATCTGATGCACTTGATAAAATTCGTTTATTATCGCCTACTGATTCATCTGTTCTAGAAAATACACCTGAACTTGCAATAAGAATTAAGGTATTCAGTTAATTTTTTTTTTTATCTATGTTTTGTTATGTTACATTCATCATTAAGATATTTTTTATTTACTTAATACAACTTTAAATTTTCTTACTGTAATGTAAATTTGAAACTTGAAGTTGTGTATCGGTTAACTTCTAGACTGTTTAATTGTTATTATTAATTTTTTGAAGATTAGTTTGTGTAGCTGGAACATAACTTTTTGATTTTTGTCAGCTGGAATATTAATTTAATGAACAAATAATATTCCTGAAGAATGAAAGTACTTAATTCTTGTTTTCCAGTTTTACCTAACGCAATTCTAAATTAAGTTTTAGTGGCCCCTCTTACAGTATTTGTCAGTATAGTTTAATGTGAATAAAATAAAGGGTTGATTTCTGTGCGTTCTTAGATCTACATATGAAGTAAGTATACCATCAGTATTATTATCAATTTGTATTATGGATTGTTTAGTTCTTCAGAAGATGTCTTTACTTCATTTTACTAAAGTATTAGTAAAATTGTATTTGTAAAGTATTAGTTTAAAATTGTGTGTGAACAGTGTGAGATATAAAATATTGATTCTTAAAGATTTTTATTATTTTATTTTTTTAATTGTAATACTATCAAAGAGAAAGCTTGTTTGTTTTTTCTTTTTAATGAACAATTCTTATTTAAAAGTTAGTAATTTTAAACCAATTAATGAAAAGCAGGCTGAATTTGAACCGTAGTTAAACTTATCTAAGTATCTATTTTGAATAGCAATGTATTTAAAGAAAATCTTTAAAAATTATTCTTTAAAAATCTTAAAAAATTTCAGATAGAAATACCAAGAATACAATTCGGACTCTTACTTATTCCTTTAACAAACTTTTATTGAAGGACTGTAAAGTAACAACTCTTTTCTAACAGAAAGGTTGGAGAGCTTAGACTGCCACCTATTTTAAAGAGAAATTATTTTTTTCGAAACCAGTTTCCTACGCTTTGTTAAGTGGAACTACACAACCAGATAACGTTCAATAATTAACGAGACAAATTGGTGTAGTGCAAAAATGATTTATTTAATGGCAATGAAACATATTACTTGTCAGATCTTGTATATTAATGATTTTTGCAAATTATAAATTAATTTATTTTTCTATTTGTGTAGACCATAACCGAAGAACAACCTATTGATGATGAAGAAGAAAAGAAAGGAAGATATTGAAGCAGAAGATGCTAAAGAAAAAGAAGATAAACCAAAAACAAAAAAAGTTGAAACAACTGTCTGGGATTGGGAATTGGCAAACGATAGCAAACCTATTTGGACTTGCAAGTATGTTTGCTAAATGATTAAATCTTAATTTTTTTTAAAAATTTTTATAGCTATCTCAAACACATATTTCCTGTTTGTTAATTATTACAAGCCAGCTAAAGAGCTGTTAATTCCAAGCATGGGACATATTCTTAAATGCTCTTTTAATTATAGGAGCGATATCTGTTGATGAAATAAACTAGTGATTTGCTTCTAAATTATAGCTATTGATTTCTGTTTACAAATACACATTATGCTGTAACAAGGAAAATATACAAAGATGCTGATGACATAGCTTGCAATGCAGGCAGCTGAGGAAGGTTTCTCAAAAAGGGTTCCAGTAATTTTATTGACTCAAAAAGTGTGAAACTACTTTGAAAGAAATGTATGCTAAAAAGTTTTCATGTTTTTGAAAACTCATTCCACAAACTTTTTTTTGATTATGATAGTTTTTATTCATTTATTTCTTTCATCTCAAGAATTATCCGAAATTTTTAGTTTTTGAAACTATCGTATACTATTTGTGCTCAATGAAAAAATGAAACTATTACACTGTCATTTGATTGTTGGTGTGTGTATATATCTTTAATATTAAATGGAATTTAAACAGCCAAAACACAGTAAATAGATATGTTAAACTTACCACATTAATTCTAAGGATCAGTTTTTGCAGGACCTACATCTTCAGTTGGTATTTAATTCTATAATTACATAAAAATAAATTGTGAACTTTAAATAGTTAAAATTGTTAGTTTTATAAATTTTTAATATTACATTTTATTAGCACAGTGGTTAATATATTACTGAATTATTTGAATATTAAAAAAAAAAAAAAATTATTATTATTTATTATTAATAATTTTTATTACATTTGGAGGAGAAAATAAAACTGGCAAAGATTGATCACCTGGCATTACGGTGCACAAGTGTGCTGCTGAGTTAATTATCGCAATAACTCGACTGTTTGTCAACAGATTTTTACAAATGAGGTCATGTTGTTGAAAATAAAATGCTTAATAAATTCTGTTATAAGTAAAAATTTTATCAAACAAATAATTACAATCATAAGAGGCTGCCATTTTGAAATTTTTGAAGTTGATGTTTTCAGAATTTTTTATTTTGTAGAATAAAACGCTAGTCTTAGATTTGCCATATTAAATTAAAGTAGGTTTACCCGTTCGTGAAAAAAATTTTTTTTTGTTGAAAATCATGAAATGACATCCAGAAATAAAACAAAGCAAAATAGGACTTACGTCGATATGAATTTTTCTGCTCATTTTGAATCTGTACTTGAATTTCAAAGAATACATCCCGGAACACTGTATATATACTAGAAATATGTAATAACAAATATATCATGTTGCAATAAATACAAACTTAAGTTTGTGTTTTTGTTCTTTAATTTACGATGTAATTCTTTTGTATGTATTTTCATTAGGCCAGTAGACGTCGAAGATAAAGAATACAGTGAGTTTTATAACTCATTAACAAAAGATACTCAAGATCCATTGTCCAAAGTTCATTTTGTTGCTCTTGTTGAAGGTAAAGTGACATTTAAATCTCTTCTGTTTTTTCCTAAAGTGCAGCCAAGTGACAGTTTCAATAAATACGGCACACAAACTGATAATATTAAAGTAAGTATTTTATATATCTATAATTAATTATAGACATAATTTTACAATAAACAAAGAGCGGTTGGTTAATGCCTGAAAAATGTCAACAGATTAAGTTATTAACTGAATAGAGATTTTTGGGGCCAACGTTGTTTAACTTTTTAAATCTAATGTAGTGATTTATTATTACATGACTGATCATCTTATCTTTACGTCATACTTTATTTATTCCAAATGTTTTGATAAATCACTTGTAAGGTTTGTGTGAATTTTAACTCATCATGTGTGGTGTAGAATATGCCATTTTCTCTATTTCTCCACATTTTTTTCTAAAGTGCATTTGTGTATCGGGCAAAAAAATTATTCATCTTTAATCAGTTTTATACATCATTAACAATTGAATACAGTTTTAATCTTTTTACTTTGTGATTTTGCATAACTACAGTATTTTATCTTAGAGATAACTGTTTAGTTTGTTGAGTTACTGGAAAAAACTGTCTATGAAATCTGGAATGTGTATTAGTATTTGTTGGTAAAGTACATTCAAAACATCAATGGAAATATAAAAATTGTTTATTTGTTTGAACTTTTGATGAAATATGTGTGTAATTATTTTATCACACTAATACATTTTATAAATTGTAATTGTTATTTGTTTTTTTATGTATATTTTTTAAATTTATATGTTTGGTGAATATTAGAGTACAGTAATTTTAAATTTTGTGAACAGTAGTTGGAGGAAATGGTATTTTAGATGCGAGAGAACTAAGCTGTTGCTGGGTCAGAATGAGATGAAAAACATGTCTCGTGTGTATGTCTTTCTGAAGACTCCAGGTGCTTGTCTCATTCCCCTTCCCTTTTAATATAGACCTGTTACACACACACCCGCTCACCAACACTTACCCAGAGCCAAACAAAAGAACTATTGTGCATCAACCAACTACACTTATAAAACTTAGTGTGAACTATGAATACTTTACAAATAAAAAGTGTACTATTTATTCTAACATGTACTAGTGAAGTATTTTGAGATACATTTATAATTGGATTAAGTAAATGATTATTTATGTATAAAAGTCAGTGTAAGGAATTTTACTAAATTGATAAATAAATCGTAAAAATAAAATTAGATAAACTTGCTTTTTCTACGGCTGTATGTGCAACGTTTGAATTACGCAGCTGGAACCTGTATCATAATGAGGGTCAACTTATCAAAAGCCTATTTTTTCAAACACTTATCAATCAGAAGCGATTATGTTTAATTTTCAGCTGTTTTTTTTACTTTGATTTTAATTTGATTTAGTAGTTAGCAAGCAGAGGTTAATTTGAAAGTACGTCTGTTGGTAACTAAGTTTCTATAGTATACTGTTCATCCTTTTCTTAATTATATTGAGTTCTGAGGAAGAAATGTCTTTAACGCAGACCAATATTTAACAAAATGTAGAACTTATTGTTTAATGTATTTTTTGGAAAAATTAAAAAAAGTTCCATAAACAATTATTTCTATCTGATTTAATTCACTGATCCAATTATTTCTCAGCCGTACAAAAAATACGGTATGCAACTTTCTATAATAGCTAGTAATGCACTCTTGCAAAGTATAGGCACTTGCCTCGTGTCATAACTTACTTCAAATTAATGGCATCAATGCATACCTTAATGGCTATATTATAGGCTCATTGCATAATCTACTACTATTGTTTATGAACAGTTTAATAATAAACAGTAGTATTAAGATCTCTTTTTAAAAGAAAGATTATATCTTTTTTATTATTGATGTTTTGTTAACTATAAGATGGAAAAAATGTATTAACACAATGAAATATGCTTATTGTTCACATTAGCTCATTAAAAAAAAAAAAAGAAGTAAATAAAAGAATTTTGTATTAAGGCGAACTATAATGCACATGATATGTGTAAGCCAATTAAATGTGCTTATTATGATCTATCTGTGCTGTAACATATGTGTGGCAAAGGTTTTTTAATTCAGAACATGATGTATTATATTAATCTATTATAAACATAATAAAAATTGAAACAATTTCCTTATGAAATATCTTTTTTAAATTTTAACATGATTCTTTCATAGGTAATGAATAAGAACTTGTACTGAAACAGTTGTTTGGTTGGTGATAAAAAATAATTCATTGGTTAAATGTACCTGTTAATATGTGCTTGCTTTGGATTAAAAAGTGTGATGAAATTCTATATATTCTTAAATTTTTTATTTTTAATTATTATTATTTCTTTTTCAGTTTTTATTATGGATGAATTTGCTGACATGCTTACTAAATATTTAGCGTTTATACGTGGTGTTGTTGACTCCGATGATCTCCCGTTAAACGTTTCTCGTGAAACATTACAACACAAATTAAGTTATTAAAAAGAAATTGGTTAGAAAGGTGCTTGATATGATTAAAAAGTTGGAAGGGGAAGATGTGGATACTTTCTGGAAGGAATATTGAACTAAGTGAGTTTTTATATTTAATAGTTTTTTTTTAGAATATACCTGGCTTATCCAAAAAAATATGTAACTTTTTTTTATCACTTGCAGCTCTGCGGCATGTTCACCGCATTTTTACATCGGTTGGCTTTTGATAGACACCATTACAAATACAGCTTTGTTTGTTTTCAGTTGAAAGTTATTTTAAACGATGTTTAAAATGTTAAAATCGATGAAGAATCCTGCTGATAGTGAAATTAGGGTAGTTACCTGTTTTTAAATACGAGAAATGTCAAAACTGCTGATCATCATCAGATTAGTGAAGTGTATGGAGAAAAAGCTATGAGTGATGGAACGGTTAGAAAGTCGGTGCAGCAGTTCAATGACAGGTAATGTAGTGCGCAAAGAAGTTGTATATAGTAGCAAAGAAGTTGGTGCCCTTCCATAGTGATTAATGATTTGGTTAAAATAGATGAAAAAATTAAAGAAAATCGAAGGTTTATAATTTCTTCATTATATATTGAGTTCCTTGAATTTTAACAGACAATTTTGAAAGTTGGGTTTCATTAATAGTCTTACTCTGGAAAAAAAATAAAACAGAAGTTTAAAACTACTGTCAACATAAAATATCAAGTACTTAGTATTCTGGAGAAGAAAGAAGTTTTGTCGGTTGACTTCTTGCCAAAAGGTGAGACTATAAATGGTTCACTTTATTACGGTAGTCTTAAAAAAACATGTCATGCAATCCAAAACAGGAGAGGTATGCTCATGCTCAATCATGGGATTGTTCCTTCATGATAATGTTTGTTTGCATGTTGGCAGTGAAACTTAAGAGTCTGATTGAATAGTTTGGCTGGGAGCAAACCACATACCCCTGACTTGACGCCAAGCGACTACCGTTTGCTTTTCAAGCTAAAGTGATGGCTTGCTGGTTAGCACTATAATGACAGTACTGATGCGAAAATGCTGTACAAAAGTGAGCAGTGGTGTTTCACTGGTGGCACTGTTCTTTGAGGAAGGATTGAAAAAACCGATAGGAAAATATGAAAAGCACTTTAGTAATGCTTGAAATTAGGTAGACGAATAGTTCAAGATATGCTTTTTCATGTAATTATAAAGTTATTCTGTTGAAACTTATGTTTGCTTTTTAATAAAGAAAACTGTACTTACTTTCTGGATACGTCTCGTAAAAATGAGAAAATAATTATTTCAATTGCCTTCATTCTAGGTTTTTCAATTATCTATATCACTTTTTTCAATTACGCATAATGAATACAAGTATTTTTTTTTAAATGGAAGATGCAGCCAAGCATACATAAAAAGAAAAATCAGTTAGTTATTTATTTTATTATAAATAATCCTTTTTGTTTATACTATTACTCGCCGAAAATCCTTAAAAATTGTAATATGACTGTGATATCTGTTTTTAAATGCATTATAATAGATTGACATTACAAGAACATTTTGATAATCTGAAAATTAAATGTTCTGAATCTTTATATATCTGTTTTTAAATTTTCTTACTAAAGAGCAGTGTTCGCTAGAGAACACTTTTTTTGCTCCTCTTGAAAACAAAACCATTCAGGTTTCATTAATATCTTTTTTCAAATAGACAAAAGCAGTCCCTCTTTACATTGTAAATTTTTAATGCTGTCAACATTTATGGCAGTAGAAAATTATTTATAAAAACTACATAAAAAATTATGTTTATTTTTATTTTTTTTCAGTCAAACACAAATGCTCTTTTGTTGTGTAGGATATATATTAGGAATGAAATGGAATATATGTCTTCTGAAGAAAAACAGGCTTAACAGTTTTCTTAATATGTTTATATCTTAGTGGATATAAAGTTTAATATTATACATTGCATAATATTTATAATATTGTATACGTCTCATATTTCTGGTTATCTTTTATCTTAGTGGATGTAAAAGTTAATATTATAATAGCTCATTTACTACTTTTCCTGTTCTTGTTTCTGTATTAAATTGGGCATTGTAGAAGATCCAAGTAACAGATCAAGATTGTCTAAACTGTTAAGATTCCATTCATCAAGTAAAGAGGGAATGACAACATTATCTGATTACGTATCAAGAATGAAACCAAAACAAACTCTACTATATTGCTGGTGCTTCAAGACAGGAGGTATTAATTTCTTTAATCGTAAGATTTTTTAAAATTTATCTTTGGTATCGATAATTAAAAGTAAGATTTCTCTTGTTACTGTTTTAAAGTTACTATGAAAGTCTAAAAAAGATTTTTTTAAAATTATTTAGAATTTTAGATATGTATTTCTTTCTTTTACTTTTAAGATGTGTTCAAATTGCTGCTGTTTCATAAACACGAAAGAGAAAAGAAAATGATGTTGGTCTAGAAAGATATAAATCAATTTCCTTAATTTGAACAAGATTCGATTTCAAACCTTTTGTATCTATAATAGTTATATTTTACAGAAAATTCTAATGAAATGAGAGGTACTATTATTATAAATTTCTTACATGTTAGATATATTTCTCTTCTGTTGTTACAGAAAAGCAATAAGAATAGTTTTGTTTAGAGTTGAACAATTTATTAAAGAATGTGTGTGTTCAAAAACATGTAGTTCAACAATTCCATTGTTTTTAAGAAATCATGTCTTCCATAAGATATACTTTGAACTTTTCCAAATTCTTGAAATTTAGTATACTCTTATTCTCAATAAAATATTTGCATGAAGTATTTTCTTCATAATAATCTCTAAGATAACATTTTTATTTGTTTGCCCTTACGTTAGATTAACATCATTATTTTAAACATACATATTTTTTTTTTAGGTTGAAACCTCCCCATTTGTTGAAGAAAAAATAAAAAATAAAATAAAAAAAAAAAAAAAATGGTTGAAGCTATTGATGAATATTCATTATCTGCATTACCTGAATTTGAAGGCAAGAAATTCCAAAATGTTGCCAAAGAAGGATTTACTTTACCTGAAGAAGGAAAGAAGGTTGAAGCACTTAAGAGCAAATTTGAAACTCTTACAAACTGGCTTATGGATAAAGGACTTAAGGATAAGGTAATTGTTGGTTTTGTAGTATGTTTTTTTTTTTTTTGTAAAATTTCAGTTTCACTAACCATTGGACTTCTTGATTGAGTTACTATCAGTTTGGAAGTTCTGTATTTCAAGATTACCACGGTTAATACATTGCTCATTCGTTAAGTAAGTTTAGAACTAGCTGGTTTTCATACTAGATGAAAGCTTGAAATTTTTAGTTTCATGTAATATAGATGTAAGATTTTTATTGTAGCATTTGTGTTTTATTTAAGAAATAACTGTGTGTACAGCTAGATATTTGACTTCTTATTCATTTTACATGGTAAAATGTGAAAATTGTCATAAAATGTGAAGTGACATATCTGTTCTGCCTTACAGAATGATGAAAGAACAGAGTAGCCATAATAGTTTTAAACTGTGGTTTATAAAATCAAGAAAATTGTTCACGCTTAACATTAATTTCTTTCATAATATCCGTGAAAAATGTCACAGGAGTTGTAATTTAAATTAAATATCTTCTGCTAGGATGTCTTCTTGTAAAAAAATATTTAAAAATTTTATTAGAAAATATGTATAATTTTTTATTATTTTATTTTAGAATTTTTTAATTCAGTTGTTTCTATACAGAATTTTGTAGAAAAAAACAGTCCGAATATCTTTTAAATTAATTATTGAGAACGGTCTAGAATATCCATTTATGATGCTATTAGAAACATCCTAAAAAACAAATTATTTTACATTATTACTGAAGTTAAAGTAAACTTTAAAAAGATATACCTTAGAATTTGATACAGTAAATTTTATTTTATTTTATTCACTTTTTTTAACAGATTGCTAAGGCTATGGTATCAGAAAGATTAACGGATTCACCTCGTGCACTGTTTGCTAGTATGTTTGGTTGGACTGGTAATATGGAACGATTGGCGATATCAAATGCACATCAAAAAGCAGATGATCCTCAGCATAGTTTCTATTTAGGACAAAAGAAAACTCTTGAAATCAATCCTAGACATCCTTTAATTAAGGAACTTCAACGTAGGGTTTCTGATGATCCTAATGACTCGGTTGCTAGTGATATTGCTTTAATGATGTTCAGAACATGTAAATAATAACAATTTTTTATTGAGCACTAGTAGTAATTATACTTTTTTTTAATAGCGTATTTTCTGTTATCTACCAGCCATCCGTTCAATTGTTTTATAAATATTTATAATTTTGAAACTATTTTTAGTGTATTAAACATATGAGGGTTATTAATAATTAAAGAGACAACAACAGAAAAGTTATGTTTAAGTTGGTATCCCTGACAGAAAATATCAGCTGTTTGAATAAAATTTCCATTATAATCCATCATCATGCAAATTTTTATAAGTTGATTGGACAGTTTAAATCGGGCAGAAGAGTTCAGTTTCAATCAGAAATATGACTGACTTTCATCATAGTGGAAGACCGGTAGAAGTTTTGACTGATGTTTTGCAAAATCACATTATTCATCTTATTCACAAGGATAAACGCATAAAAATTTAGGAAATTTGTAGTGCAAATATTGTTAATGCCCATCCGGTTATCCATGATAAGCTGAATTACTGTAAAACATGTTCAGACTGGATTCCAAGGAGTTGATTCAGAATCACAAATACATCTACCTGATTTCACTCGTGTATGGAATTTAGAACAATAGTTTTTAGCTGAAGGTGAAGCTATTTTACCTTACATAACTTGCGGTGAAACTTGGATTCATGGTCACCCTCTAAGAATGAATTCAAAATTGATGTCTCAGATGTAAAGTAATTTAAAGGCCCAATTTATTGCAATCGTTTAGAAGAACAAAGTAAAATCAATGGTGAATGTTTCTGTGACACGCTGGACTAAAGTAAAAGTGCTGCAATAAGAGGAAATATCCTGGAGGAAATACCAGGATATTTTCAGGCGTAATTCTTGTGCACGATAATGCCTGCTTTTATGCTGCACAAGCATGCTTTTGCTTGAGAAAATTTATACTCTTAGGTTGTCAAGTTGAGAGGTGTTGATATATCCACCGTATAGTCCTGACCTCACACCATCAGACAGATGTTCGATCCTCTAAAACAGTTTTTACATGGCACTGATTTCAGCAATAATGAATCGGTCAGGAATGCGGTATATAAATGGCTCAGGCACTAAAGTGAATAATTCTTTATCAATGGAGTAAGTTGGGACATGTGCCTAAATGTAATCGGGAATTATGCTGAAAGTAGCATTAATTTCATTATCATTAAATGAATAATAATTTTGTACATTCATTTGTCTCTTTAATATTTCATTTTATGGTAATAAGATTACGGCACAGGTTACTAATTTCTCTAATGTATAATAATACTTCTCTGTAGGCCTTTCCAATTTTCTTCTGAAACACCTCATTTTTTTACTTTGAATAAAAAAAATTTGACAGACTTCCTCTTTTCTCCAACTCATCTTAAAATTTCATATTGAGTTTTCCTTAATTAACTTTATTTTCATGCACATCTCAAAAACTTTCTTTCTAATGTATCTATTATCCAAGTTTTATTCCCATCAGCATTACTATTTAAAAATTCTTTCTATTTCCTAATTTTATATAGGATACTAAATTTTTTTATTGAATTAAAAGACTTTGTTTCAGCTTATTTGCTTTTAGTACTTCTTATCTAACTTTGTAATTTTACTCTGCTAAAAAATTTTTCAACTTGCATTTCATAATATTTATATTATTAGCATTAGTTTCTTATTGTTATTGTCAAAATACATAAGAGATTATTATTTTCACACTTATATTTTACTTTATTTCTATTACAAACACTGCCAGCAGAATCTTAATGTGTTTTTGAACCAAAATGTAATTGCTTTGATTTAAAAAAAAAAATTAAAAACTTTGTCTTGCGTGTATGTTGATCATTTCCATGTCAATTCAACCACAAAAAACAGTTTTTTTATTCACCATCTCATATTTTGATGAAATTTTACCTTGTTTGTTGTACCTATAGAGGGAAGTAACCGTACCAAATTTCAACTCTGTATTTCACTTTGTTGTCATATTATGGCCATTTAAATTTTGAGGTTTTTTACATTTTGCTAGTCGGATGTCTCAAGTTAAAAAGCACTTGTAAATATAAAATAATTTGTCATTTGTTTATTTTTCATCCAATCGTCGTGAAATTTTCAATTTTGCTCTAATTATGGGGATCTAGAGAAAAATAATATTACATTCTTCTATGTGTAATGATTTTGGCAGAAAAAAATCTTATTTTTATATCTAAGTTTTTTAAAAACGAAAACATGGATTAGCAAACTCAATATTTCAAGGTAAAGGAATAATCACAAATTTTTTTTCCCTACATAATCATTATGAAATGGGCTGTAATGTAAATAAATAAATAAACTTTTGGATTTTTCATTCCGTTGTATAGTTTTTTTAAGTTAAATGTAAAAGTTTGTAAAATTACTCATTGAGCCATTGTAGGAACTATGTCAATTATTAAACTGCCACTTACACTATTTTTAGAGCAATAAATAATTATTTGATAAAATTCTTAAGCTCAAAAATAAGAAAGCTGCAAGTAGAAAGAGGCTCAGAGTGTTCAGTCATGTTTGTTTGCTGCTGGAACTGTGCAAGTAGAAACAGAACATGTCTAGACAGGCATGTCATCAGACAAGCTATTCTTGGCTTGCCAAGTCAGTCACTTATTAAGGAAGTACTTGTACTTCCTTAGAAAACAGCATGGTGTATACTGCTTAGGATTTTAAATATTATTGTGTGTGTAAGTGTATAGTGGTTTTTGTGAGTTTTTCTTTACTTTTATGAATTTTATTAATACTAGTAAACTGTAAGTAATTGAACTTTTTTTAGTAATATATTTGAGTAGCCTAGTTTCAAAATCAGCTACAGCCATTTCATTCAATTTTTTAGGATACCAGAAAACCTGGGACAGTAAAATTTTCATAGCTAAAATTTCGATTTCTTCACTATAGAATAAGTCACTCCTAATTAAATAATAAAAATTTTATTTAGTTAACCATGTACATTTAGCAGGAAATTCAATTTTTTATTTGCATATGGCTGATTTTGAAACAAAAAAGTTGATTTCAGACTACAAAATAATTTACTTTTATTTAAATAAAACACATAACATTTACGATAAATGCTTTAGTACACACTTTCTAATAAATTAAAAAAAGTAATAACAATTATTTATTCAAATGTTTGTATTATATTATTTCAGGATGTGACTGACTTTCAAACACATTAAGCAGTCTTCTTCTGATGTAGCTGGTATATTGCATATATTATATATTTTTGTTTTGTTGCATATATTGTGCGACTATATTGAGTTTAACGCTAAACTGTGTTTTCATTTTTTTAAATTTTGAGAGAAACAAAAATAAGATTTTTTTCTCCAAATTCATTACACTTAGAAGAATGTTATATTTTTCCCTAAAATCCCCATAGGTTAAGAGCAAAATTTCACAATTGGATGAAAAATAAACAAATGACAATTATTTTTTTATTTACAGACGCTTTTTATCTTGCGATATCCAACTAGCAAAATGTGATAGACCTCAAAACTTTGAATGGCTGTAACATGATAATGAAATGAGATAGAGAGTTGAAATTTGGTGTGGTTACTTACCTCTACAGGTAGCACAAACAAGCTAGTTTTCATCAAAATCTGATTTGGTGGGTAAGCTAGTACAGTTGAATAGAGATGGAATGACCCATTTGTATCTTAGATGATGATTATCTATTAATGATTTGGGTAATTTTAGTTTTATATTCTATTACATCGGGTTCAAACTTTTGATAATATTACTTATTTTTGTTTCAGTGACATTGAGAAGTGGTTATTTACTGCAAGATACAGCAGAATTCGCACAAACTGTTGAAAGCATGATGAAACAGACTTTAGGAATTTCAGAATATGAACAGGTATGTATATATATATATATGTAACTTTTTTTTGTAGCAATAAGATAATGATGAATATTCATTTAATTAAAACAAATATAAGTCTTTTTGTTGCTGTTATTGTGATCTATTTCCTATTATAATTTTGTTTTGCTCTTTATCCAAATGCAGAAGATAAAATAAATGTGACTGAATACTCATTTTTATTCTAAATTGAAAATAAACTTAGTCTTTCTCTTCCCCCTCTCTCTAGTTCTATACAATTCTAATAAAAGTTTCTTAACATAATAATTCATGAGTTATTTGATTTATACATAATTTTTTCAAATATGTATTATTTAGTATATACACCTTCCAAAAATACAGGTTATGACATATGACATGCTCATTAGAGAAATATATCAGTGTTTATTTGTTTTTTAATATTAAAGGGTGACAAATACATGAATTCTGTTTTTAACTTTTTTCTCTGTTGCTGACATATATTTTGAGACATGTAGTTATTGTTGGATAATACAGGAATTAACACAGTTCCCCATACTGGTCATGTTTGTACAATAATTAGTTTTTGTGTAGTGTTCATTTGAAGTAGATGTTTGGTGTGTTTTCCCATGGTGACATCTATGAACTAAGAGTGGCAGTCAAATTTTGTATTAAGCCTTAGAAAAAGTTTTACCTAATCACACAAAATTATTCAAGAGGGTTAACTCTGTTCATTCAAATACAAAGTTGATGAATTTTTTTGTTTTTATTTTTGACAAAAGGGTTGTCATGAGTTCCTATGAACAGGGTAGAAAGTCGGCAGGGCAATAGGGCAGACATTAGCTAGAAGACATCATTTCTGAGGAAATGTGAGGAAGAAGATATCTGAATCTCATGACAACTCGTAATTCCTTTACCATGATAATGCACCACCCAACAGGTCGTTGCTCATTTGTGCTAGAGCTTTGTAAAAAAAAAAACTCACCACATGTATACGTTAAACCAAGGGTGTTAGCCCTTGGTTGGCTTTTTTATTTCCAAAATTGAAATTGTCATCAAAAGAAAAGAGATTTGAAACAATAGAGTTTAAAAAAGAAAATTTGTAGAATGCCCTGAAAGCTATTTGGAAAAGTCTTTCTGGAGCTGCTTGTTGAAGAGGAAAGGGTATTAGGAAAATTGCAAACAATAGGAAGGAAAAAAAGAATAATTCTAATAAGAATAATAAAAATAATTCAATAAGTTGAATTTTAGAAAAAAATAAGGTTGTTTTTTGAATAGATCTCACATTAAGTAATAAATTCATCAAATTCTAATTATCAAGTGTAGTAGATTCACTTGATCCATTTATAAATATAAATGGTTTACTTCAATTTGTAATCTACAAACCTGTACTTAAAATGATTTAAAATAATGTTTTTAATTTACAATAATGTTCTCTATCAATCCGAAAATAAGAATTTTTCCAATTAAAATTTGTTGTTCATCTGATATTATGAATTTTCTAAAATTCATGGATATTATGGATTGCTCCTTATGGAAGCCTTGACATATTGTAATTTTAAATTAGAGATTATGATTGAAAATTACAGAAATGCTTTCAGATCCAGTTGTTATGAGTTACTGATTTGATAGTTTAAATTAATGAATCCATCTTGAACAGTAAATATAAAGATGTTCGTGTTTTTTACTATTGGATGCTGTGAGGTATCTGAAATCCTTGGTTTATATTCGGTTCTGCTAAATTTTAATAAATATTTGCCAAGTGTCAAATGCTTGAATGTAGAGAATAATAATGTATAAAATGAGAATAGCATTTTGTGGTTATTGAAGAATGATTTATAATACATAAAATTTTATTGAAAGATTCATAATAGTATATATAATGGAATGAATAAAAATTTGTCTGAGACAACATTGTATTCCTTAAATTGTGCAGCATAGTATTAACACTGAATAGATCCCAATATTCACGTGTTATATTCAACTTAATGCATTTCATAGTAATTTCACAGTCAATTTCTTTTCAAAAACTGTAATTCAGTTCCACAGTGTATAATAATTGAAATAATAATTGTATAATTACAATTAACTTACAATAATAATCATTGCTATTATTACAATAACTGTATTGTGTAATAATATTTTCATTTATCAGTATTTATTTTATATTATTTATGACATACTTTTAAAAATTCAGCATTAATTAAGAAGACAGTTTTGTACAGCTTCTTAGACAATAGAGCTGATGATGATGATGGTGGTGGTGCATTACAACTTTAATACCACCTTTTGTACAGTAAAACTTGATAAGGTATTTTACAAACAGCTGTCAGGTACTTCTGATTTTCATGTGTATTTGAACAATTCAATTTTTTTCTATTTTTAATTATCGACTAAAAGATTTACCTGAAATTTGGCATACAGATAGAAACAACACTGAAGAAAGCTATTTTAAGTGTTGTGGCCTATTTCCCTTATTTTACTCGTGATTGTAGTTTAAAATTTAGTGTACAGTCTTTTTTATGCGTATCTCATTACCTAGGTGGAATTTAAAGGACAACTGGGTTAGACTGTTTAACCATATCTTGTTATGTTAGTAGAAAAGTTATATATATTTTTTTTTAGGTGGAAGACGAAGAAGAAGACATAAGTGATAGTGAAAGCGACGAAAAACCACAAGAAGTAGGAGCTGATGATGATGAAGAAGATAAGGAAGATCATGATGAATTGTAATTAAAATAAAAGACCAAACTGATTTAAATAATTTTGTGATGAAGTGATATTTTATATATAATTTAGAAAGGCTCGACTTGACTGTTCATATAAGTATAAACAAGAGAATGCATTTATTTTATTTTTCTTTGTTAGGTTTGCCTTTTACTATCTATTGATTGAAAATGTATGTTCAAATTTGGTGTGTTGTTCCCTTTTGTTTGAAGTCTAAAGAACAAGGAAAAACTGTATTGAGAATATTAGTTGTTTTAAGCTAAAAGTTTGTGTTAAACCCATTCTAAACATTCACTGGTGTTCTTAATATGTCATCTAATTCCCTCATTTGCGTGGTATGTGTGTGTGGGTGCGGGTATATATATATATGAGATAGTGAGTCCTCTAAAGTCAGCATCAGTCCTTAATTGTGAGATGGTAATGCAGTTGTATGGTTTTTTGTGACTGATTTCTAGTGCTAAGAAAAAAATAGAAGTTATGTATATGTAAGTTAATTTATATGTTTGAGATAAATTATTGATTTATACATAGTGTGTGTATTCATTGTAATTCTTTTTAACCTAACCTAGTTGAATAAGTGCAAAAAAAATTGTTGTTTATTATACAGATTCAAGAAAAATATTTCATTTTTTAATATTTAAAAAGGAGGTACTCATTTAAAAGTGTAATATTGGAGGATATGTTTCTGTAATACTTATTGTTCAGTCTAATGTTGTCCATACTTTTCTAATAATAGATTGTTTAAGATAACATTTTTCACTGGGAAATTCTAAATTTTCCCCCTGGGAATTTTATTCCAATTTTATTTGTTTAACGTATAAGTAGTATAACATAGCAAATATTGAAGTATTCAAGCGATAACTTAGGATGATGTCAACATATTCAATAATAGAAATCAAAATACAGAGAGTCACAAAAAATTAGTCCCACCACTATATACAGTAATGTATGTAAGATTATAACATACCTGAACTAATCTTCAGAGTAAATGTTAAAATAGTTTCCACTAACAGCTAAACACGTGCGTGTACTGCACAGTTTAACAAATGCGAGTATACGTGTGTCAATTCCACCAAGGCAATACTGTTAATGCACATCCTAATTTCTCCTTCAGTTCATCGATGTTGAATCGGATTGTTTGATACTCCTTTAAAAATTCCCTATTATTAAAAGTTACATGTCCACAAGTCTGGTGACTGTGGCAACCTTAAGCCTTTCATTCAACAATAAACAGTTCATAAACATTAGCAAGTGGCCTCTCAGACATCAGACAGGTCATCCCATCCTGCTGGAAGACGCAGTGATCACATTCTGTCAACTGTTGAGCAAAGTCATCCAAAATGCTCATGTAGGATATTTGTGGTGTCATAAACTGGACCAGTAACATGTACGGCAAGCACAGCGCATCTCATACTTTTCTGGTCATGTATTAGGTTTAGATTTTTTGAAAAACGAAACTACGCCACATCTGACATGATAAACATAAACAGATCCAATCGACCATCTGCAACAATAGCCAACAACCTGCGACAAAAAGTTAAATGTTATCGCTTGTCCAACTACTTCAGATGTTACATAACTGTGATGCGGTATGGTTTCAACTTCAAACTCTTCAGGACATGTAGTATGTTCTATTCACCTCGACCTGTTGCATGTTGCAGTAGTTTTCTGATGAGACTTTCTAAGAATTACAAAGTATCACTTGGGACCAAACATGTACATGAAGTTAAGGAGTCAACAACAGATCCCATTTGTTAAATATCAATTTCTGTGATTATCGAATTTAATAATTTCCTGATTTTCATTTGCAATTTTTCTTTTTTAATCCGTGAATGTCATGCTGTAATACAGAGTGTCCCACGAAGAAAAGGAAAAACTTTCACGACATGTTCTAATGGTGAAAATAATGAAAAATAAGCACATAAACATAGGTCTGAAAACGTTTTGCTATCGAGTTACAGGTAGTGAAAAATTTCATTCAGATTCTTTCTGTACCTAATAAAAATAATTCTTAATATAGCAGAATAAAGAAAATGCACAAAATGATAAATGGTAACAGAATTGTTATTCTGTTACTCAGTTACAGTAATTTTTTTTAATTCCCTCCTTCACAATGTAGACAATGCTCTACCTACGTAAAATATTTAAGGTGGCTTTCTGTATCATCTCTGGATTTTTTTGTATAAATTCAATTGCCTTTCATATTTTAATGAGTAACTCTCCTTTAGAATTAACTTTTTATCGGTATAATATTGTTTTCATGACCCCAAATGAAGTAATCTAATGGTGTTAAGTCAGTTGATGGTGGTGGCCAATTGATTGGACCACTCTTGTCCAATCCAGTCATCCAAAAGAGCTGGCAAATTATTTTTTAACAAACGAACATCTCCCGTAACATATTCATTGAATATAAACGGTACTAGAATTTATGGTATATAATGGGCATACCAAACATTAATGTGAAATATACGTTTGAAATTAATTTCCACAGTACCATGATTGTCTTCGCTCCATAAATAAATATTTTTGAATTGAAGACTCAGTTTCTCGTAAAAGTGGCATTATTAGTAATTAAAATTGAATTTACCTTATCAGCATTGTATAAAATCCAGTGACAGAAATTTAACCGCTGGAGTAATCTATTGACCACAAATTTTGAACCTTCTGCAGGCGGAATGATAATGGTTGCCTTATCATAGGTTCGCCACACTTTGTTTTTCGACAAGCCAGTACGACATGAAATTCGCCTTGTAGTAGTGCCTGGGCTATGCTGAATGTGCTAATCATCTGATGTTTATAATTAACACAATTATTTACTGGGTGATCAGTAGAAAACAGACACGTTAGAAATGACAGTTTCATTCTTAAATGCTGATATACTGAAGAAAACGTTTCGTATTTGAAATCCGCCATACAGGAAATCTCCCTTGTTATTCCCATTTAGCAGTTTCTGAATTTCCGTCACGTCACAAGATCCATAAAGAAAAATGTTTAACATTTAAACTAAGTACAGTTTCCTTTGTTAGCCAGCTATATTGCTCAACCTGTACAATAGAATTTTTTAAAATATTTCTAATGTAAAACGCATTTCAATTTAGTTTTTTACATAATTATTTTGTTTTACGTTTGTAAATTATTGAATATACACAGTTAAAATATTGTTTTATAAATTTTTGTATTTATTTTAAAATTGTTTACTGCAGTTTGCAGTTTTAAATATTTTGTTAGCCATTACTCAAAACCTTTCCAGACTTATGATTATATGAATGTTTTCATTATTTTCATCACAAATGTCCTGAAAGTTTCTTTATAGGAGACTGTATAAAAGCAACTATAAAAATAAGTATTTAGGTTACATTTTAATTATATTTATAAAACAACAATAATTCCTTTAAACTATTTGCCAGCAATCCAGTCATATTTTCCAGACGACAATCAGTTTGGTTATTTGCAAATAAAATGTTTTATTGTTTTTTTTTTTACAAATTATAAAATGAGAGGCATTATTTATTTATTTTAATTGCCTAGCCCAATTGTTTTTGTATGAATGAATATTATTTTATAGCATGCACACATACACACACACACACACACATATATATATATATACATATCCTCTCAGCAAAATAAGCTAATGAATAATTTAAAAATTTTAGCTTAAGTGCCAAATTTTAAAAATACACTTTTATAATGTATTCAACTTTTTTTGCAACTATATTTTTATAATCAAAGTACTATTAGTTATGAATAAAAACAATGAACAGGTGGATGAAATAATATAATGCACAGTTGCTCATTACTTGCAAATGAAAAGAGATAATCAAATGAAACATGTATGGCATAAAAGTTCATTTTTTTGCTATTAAAACTTACATCTTTGTTTTTCCATGTAGTCACATGTACTGCTACGCATTTGTCCCAAAGGTAAACCGGTTTTCTCATTCCGTCAAAGAAGTACGGTGTGTTTCCTTCATTCAATGTTACTGTTTCCTTTAGTTTATCATCTGTAATGAAATGAATGAATACCCTAAACATCTGTCTAATTCCACAAACAAGTGAAAATCACAGTGTGCCAAATGTGAGTACGGAGGGTATGAAATAGTTTTAAAATTTACTTCACAAAAGCCTTGGTGGTTGCATGCGATGTATTTGACTGAGCATAATAGTGTTTGATAGTTATCTCAGTTTCGTGGATTGTTGAACACAATACATATATCTCTGAAGGTGTTATAATGTTTCTGTGTCGCATAGAATTTATAGTCGAGCCGACCATGAAACCATAATATTGTGGAGGTAATGCATGAAGCATTACCCCACTATATTATCTGCGGTAACCTCTCCCTACCTTCCTCCACCTTGGACACTGGAAGACACTATGTTCTGTAGTATACCACCGTCCGCAATACTGGAAACTTTCAGACGACCATCTCCTCCTGCCGTACAGATAGCTATTAAAGCTATCATGCCCCGATAAAAATCGGGTTAACTCAAACGTGAGTTCCCTGTGCTCATGTCTGAGCCAAGGCCTGATATCTGGTATTAACCTTTTCGTCCACTGTGTCATCTCCTTCCTAGCCATGCTCTTTGTCATCCCTTCTCTTCTTTGCAACCGTTCTTCTGCCAAGAACTTCATAGGGGGAAGCGAGGCAATCACCGGAACTGCCTCTGGAGAGACCGTTCGGTAAGCCCTAGCAACGCGGATTGCCAGTTGGCGCTGCAGCCCCGCAAGCCTCCATATGGCCTCTTTCGTGCAGAAGGCCCTCTTTCACACTGGCACGGCATACAAGGCAACGGACCGAGCCACCGCCACCAGCATGCTTCTCTTTGATGAGCTTGGTCATGAGCCGACCTTGCTCATGAGCCTTGAGACTGCCGACACTGTTCTACCTGCCTTGTTGGCTCTCCGGCTGTCGAGCCAAACCACCAGATATTTGACTCTACTGAATGGCTCGATAACAACCCCCCTTATCTGGGGGGTGATCCTTAATCAGAGATAACGCTAAACTCCTTTTCGGCGTAAACGCGCGCTTCTTCCATATCAAAAACCACTCTTTCACTAGTAAAGCACCCCGATCGTTCCGAAAACGTGTTTTATCAACAAAAACAATGTCTACGCCACCTCCCAAATCCAACGATACCCCACTCGTTATACTCCAAAACAAAAAGTTCCAAACCAATTTAAGCGCAACTTTCCAGTTACCTAAAACAAAAACGCCCAGGATTCACGCACTACTCTGTAAACGAACAAAAAGTACAAAAAAAATTAACCAAAAATAATACGGTAACCCTATAAGGGTTTAAAAAGAAAAAGACCCGGAATCGCAAAACACTTTGTATATGATTCGAAAAATATAAAATTAAAATAAATATACCATTCCCAACATCTAGCATACGTGCCTTACCGATACGATAACATTCCACTCACACAAACAAAGGTTTACAGTGTCCACCGTCTTACAGACAACAACCAGGGTGGTTGTTGTTAGTGGGGTACTAATATTAAAAAAATCCCACGCGCGAACACACACAACATACACATTGATAAAGAGAGGGTGGTACAGTACGACGGAAAGACTAATAGAAAGATACTGCGTGAGAGAGAGTCACTATTTCTATCGAAAAATATCACACACGCGCGCGCGCACACACACACATTGGCAAAGAGAGGGTGGTAGAGTATGACGGAACCGACGAAAAGACTAATAGAGAGATAATGTGTAGGGAGTGAGTCACTATTTCTATCGAAAAATATCACGCACGCGCACACACATTGATAAAGAGAGAGTAGTAAAGTACGACGGAAAGACTAATAGAAAGATAGTGCGTGAGAGTCAATATTTCTATCGAAAAATATCACACACACGCTCGCGCGCCCACACACCCACACACATTGATAAAGAGAGGGCGGTAGAGTATGACGGAAAGACTAATAGAAAGATAGTGCGTGAGAGAGAGTCACTATTTCTACCGAAAAACATCACACACACACGCGCGCGCGCACACACCCACACACATTGTAAAAGAGAGAGTGGTAGAGTACGACGGAACCGTCGAAAGGACTAACAGAGAGATAATGTGTGAGAGAGAGTCACTATTTCTATCGATAAATTACGCGCGCGCGCACACACAGATACACACACATTGATAAGGAGAGAGTGGTAGAGTACAACGGAAAGACTAATAGAAAGATAGTGTGTGTGAGAGAGTCACTTTTCTATCGAAAAATATCAACGCGCACACACACACACACACATTGACAAAGAGTGAGGGGTGGAGAATGACGGAGATGGAAAGAGTAATAGAATGATAGTGTGTGAGAGAGAGTCACTATTTCTATCGGAAAATAACACATAAACGCGCGCGCGCACATACACACAACACACACACACATTTGCACGCAGAGAGCGAGAAAGTTAGACAGAGTGACATTGACAATTGACAGTTTCTGTTCATATCTATTATCACACACACACACACACACACACACATTTGCACGCAGAGAGAGAGAAAGTGTGATAGAGAGACGTTGACAATTGACAATTGTGCGCGCGTGCTCATACACACTCACCTGCACGCAGAGAGAGAGAGAGTTTTTTTCATTTTGAAATTATTTTTATGCCCAAAATCAAGGAAATACAGGTGATTCAGGAGGATAGGGCAAACGTTGGCAACTCATTCTTGAGGCTAAAAAGAAGAAAAAAGTTCACCTAAAGTCCGAAAACGCTTCGTTAGCGAGTTATACAGGATGAAAGATTTCGCTCGAGTTTCAGTTTCTCAGGGTAAATTAAGGCTTTCTGAAATTCTGGGAAGATTAATTAAGTGGCAAATTCAATTGTTTCTTATGGTTTTTGAGCTGGGAAATCGAAAAAAATAACTCCCAGAACTGTATCTCTCTTAGTTTCTAAAACTGAGGTTTTATATTTAGGTATTTTCACCTATATTAATTAACAAATTAATATCTTATTCTGTGTTAGAGAACATAATTTTACCAATTTTTTTTTCTTAATTGAAAAAAATAAATATCGGAATTATTATTGCAAAAAAAATTCTGTTAATTTTCGACTACATCGGCAATTCTGAAGACGTAATTTTTTTTATAAAATAATATTTTAATATGGGTAAAGGCAAAAAAAAAAAATCGTTTTGAAATTAGTTCCTTCTTTTTATTTTAAATTTATTATATTTTAAAGTGTGACTATTTATTGAAAATTACTAAGAAGTTATGTCAGGAGGGATTCATTAGAAAGATTAAACAACTGTAATAACATTGACCAATCAGAAGCACACAAAAGTAATTAACTTGTTTTTCAATTCTTTTGTCTATTGTCTATAGTTGTTTGTTCGGATTAAGAAACGTCATGAGGGAGCGCCTGAGTCTCTAGCGACTACACAACTCCGATATGATTGACCAATCAGAGACACAGAACAGTAATTAACTTGTTTTTGAACGTCATGCGCAGTAAAAGACCGTCGTATCCTTTCAGTTGCGTCGTATACGTTCTCATGTGCGTGTCGTGTGGATCTTTGAACAATCTACTAGAAAAGAAAACCACACAATTTAGGACATTATTTTAAGTGAGGGACATTTATTTTATTGTATGCAACATAGATTTATTATTATTTTTTTAATATATCGGTTTTAAATTAAACATTTCTTTCTTAATTTACAGTTTAATGAAAATTTAACGTGGTTTTTTAAGGCACGTTGTTACAATTTATTTGTTGAACGTTTTTACATGTAATTTTTTTTTAATGATTTTTTAAAATTTAATATCTATTATAGATAAATAATAATGTTACATTTTACAAAATTTGTTTTATTAAAAAAAAAAAAAAAAACAGGCGTGATGTAATCTTTTTTTGAAATGGATACATCAACATGGCAAAATTTTTATAATATTAATTACTGATGAATTTTCTGTAGGAATTAAAATGAATTTTATTCAACAAAATGCTATAAAATGTATTAATATTTTCAATAATTTTATAGGAATTGCCTAATTTTTATATTGCATCTGGATACATTATTTGTATAAATAGTAAATGTAATTTATCTGTACTGAATAGACATGATTTATCTTGCGCTTTGCTACCTTTGTCTACTTTAAATAAGTACAAATACCTTAGTACAATGAATATATCCCAGGAACTGTATTGAATACTTTAATTATTATTGCTGAAACAGGAAATATTTTTTAGAAACTGTATTAAGAGAGTAGTTTGTATTTTTAATTAGGAAAAAAACAATGTGCAGTTTTATATCATATTTAAATTATACTTATTCCTTTTTAGTTTTTTCAGATCATAATAGTGTTATCTCCCCACTAGAACAATCAGAATCTTCTTTCATACAAAATCATTGTACCAAACCTTATTGGACATTCACACATTTTCACATCTATTCTGTTTAATTTCTTTTTCCTGTAATTCTCTAGAAAATTATAGAAATAAAAGCCGATTATCACATCTACAAATATTTTCCATTATTGCATAGGTATTCTTCATTTATTTCTCAAGAGTTCATAATAATAAGAAATTATCTTTTATCTTAATTAAAGATAATTTAAAATTTATTTTTGTTTCCCATATTTCTAAATTTTTCCTGGACGTCAGTTGTAGTTAACTGCATTCATTTCTGGGTCTCTCAATTGTAACCTGAAAAAGAAATCTTTTGTAAAGCTGTTTTATTGTGTAATCAACCATTCCTGTTTTAGATAAATTTATTTTAATTTTTTTCAGCTCACTAATAAATAAAAACAGAATATTCAAATCCAATTAATACTTGTTCTAATCCATTTTCATTTGTTCCATTACCATTTGTAGTGAATTGCCAACCGGCACTCAAATTTCTGAATACTGTAATACAATCAAAAAAGTTTAATCGTACTTTTTAATTATTTTCAAGCAGGTGCAAATTTTTTATTTATTCTGATTATACAGATGACTAGGTAGAAAAATAAGGGCATAATTTTTTAAATTACTCATGTTTCTTCTAAATGAATTTTAGTCTACGCTTTAATATATTTTTTATGTAATTCTTAACTTTTCTAGCTTAGGTACTTTGGTGGTTAAGGTATGCTTTGATATTCTATACCGCCCTTGTCACTACATTCATATCAAAAAGTTAGCCAATTATTTCAAATAATTTCTTCATTGAAATCATTTACAATTTTTTACTCTGCTTTTTCTTTCAGTTACAATTATTTTACTGAATTTATGTATAGCCGTTTGTAAAATTTCATACAGGAAGAAAAATACAATCCCAGTTTATATTCATACGTTTAAGAAAATAGTCAAATGACCATATACTGTAAAGGTTCCATTTATTTTCATAATAACAAGTAGTACACTGTAATTTTGTTCTTTATGTGAATTCTCTATTTTTTAATGTAATGCAAATAATAAATTTTTTCAAAAATATGAATAAGCATTAGTTTCCTAAACTTTTAATTAAATATTTAAATTTAACCTCTTTGGAGAGAGATAAATCTTTTTACTATGTATATTTCATATACAAATTATGTTTACACGGTTTTGTTGGCTCATATACAGTAATTTGAATAATACACATAAAATAATTAGGTAGCTTGTAATTGCATGTACTTGTTATGTAGCTAGTAATTTCATGTGGCTTGTAATTGCATGTTCTTTTTATGTAGCTTAGAAATATAACTGTTTTATCATAAAAAATGTTTTACTAACATTGACTAACATTAATTACACTAATTTAAGTTTAGTTGATGGGTATTTTATGTATATCATTCATTCTGCTGTATTTGAGTCTAATATCTAAATTTAAATATAATATAATTTGATTTTCAAGTATTAAATTAGAACTGTATCTTCAAAGAGGTTAAATTATAATATAATTGATTTTAAGGAAAAGGGTATATAACCACTTAAGACTGTTTACACAACTTTACCATTTTTTTAAAAATAAATAGAAATTTGTGATTTGTTAATTCATAGTATTGGCTTTTTTCAATCGTATTAGATCTGTTTATGTAAAACAGTCTAATTCGCCTTTATTTTTATAATTATATGAAATAATTTCTTAAATAAATAATCATATTTAACAACAAAATTAAATCGAAAATGTCCCTTTTATTATCTATATATAAACAAATTTAAGAATACAACACATCATCAGATTTTTTTTAGCTTTCATTTAAAAACATCTTCTCCCTTGTCCTAAGTATTCTAAAAGCATCTAACATTACATAAATCTATTTTTGACACAGTCATGCAGTATTTGCCCAGAAACATCTTCTGCCCAGAAACATCAAGGAACTATTACAGTATGTCGGTCAGGAATCATTTTAATTCCATTTAAAAGGCCCATCACAATACACCTTTGATAACTTTTACAGGAATATTAAACCTAAAAATACACTACATTAAACCTTTTGTATGAGCAAACTAAATATATAAACTCCCTGGTTTTAGTCTTCCAGAGTATATGCCATATCTTGCCTGGTGGTTATCCACTGAAATTATTAGTTTATTTTTCTATAAATGTATATTTTTTATAAACCATTTTTCCAAACCGTGTAAAACTGAAATCGAGCTCATTCTCTTTCTTATACGGGATTAGAATTTGTAATTTAATTTGTACCTGTCATCTGCTATTAATCATTCTGCACCTCCCACTGTTCACATATAGAATTTCTTTGTAATTATATTTCATATTGTTGATGAAAAAAGACCTCCTTATTGATTACTGAATAATAAAATTTAATTTTTTCTATAATCCTACAGATACAGGTAACTTCAATATTACATTTAGTATTTGCATTATTTATTACCCTCTTTTCACTTGCATTATCATCAATCGTAACTTGATTCCATTTGCTATTCATTAGCAACTTTACCTTTTTTTCAATAATATAAATTATAGACTTTTTTTTTAAATTCCAACCAGGATTGGCCATATTATGCTGTGAAAATGCATTCTTAAGAGAATCTTAAATGGGGTAATTAAGAGGTCTGGATAGTAATGTATACACCTGCACAGGTACAAAAGGGAAAAAAAGAGATATGAAAAATACAAGTAAATCCATTATGATTAAAGACTCTCTGAGTAATTGATTTCTTTGAAAAATGTTCTATTTTAAATAATAGAAAAATCCCTTGTTATATTTCTTCAAATCGATAACATTTTTCTGTTGAAATTATAAAACAAAAATCTTCTGGTTAATATTTCCCTAGTTCGGTCTTTTAATTCGGTTACATTTTTAGAAATAGAGTTTCAAATTATGTAACTGTAACAACACACAGATTAGAGTGTATATACAGACAGAAAATTTGATATGCTCTGATAAAGTTCAGGGTGTATTGTTATAAATTTTTTATCAAGTTAGCAAGTCTGATATGCTCTGAAACAGTTCAGGGTGTATTGTTATAAATTTTTTATCAACATAGCAAGTCTGATATGCTCTGAAACAGTTCAGGGTGTATTGTTATAAATTTTTTATCAACATAGCAAGTCTGATATGCTCTGAAACAGTTCAGGGTGTATTGTTATAAATTTTTTATCAACTTAGCAAGTCTGATATGCTCTGAAACAGTTCAGGGTGTATTGTTATAAATTTTTTATCAACTTAGCAAGTCTGATATGCTCTCGCACAGTTCCGGGTGCATTATTCGCATCTTAGCTTATCAGTTACCTAATTGATACACAATTATTTTTAATTAATAGTGTTGATTATATATTGACATTGTAAATATCTATGTTGTATGCAATGAATAGTTCTCGCGAGTTAACGGGTTCATGAAGCATTCGTACCGCGTCAACCGCGTCGCGACCGTATTTCATCATCCCGATATCGTTCATCGGGTTTCGGTTGGGGGGTGCTGTGTATATAAATATGTCTATATATTGGGAGGTGGTGATATATAAATATGTATGTTTATTATGTTTCTTTGTCTTTTCAGCTCATCACTTCGCTACCAGTGGCTGAAGTCCTCCTTATAAATCAATTTACATTTATTTTTTTTTAGTATTACATCATGTAAAAATTCCTTTTGTAGTTTAAATTGCTTTATAAAATTTTATTTGAAATATTAATGAGTAGGTTTTTAAAATTACCTTTTTTACAAATTATTTACATTTTATTCATTTCATTGACAAAATTAATCATTTAAATAAGTTCATGAAATTTAAAAAATAAGTAAAGATATTGAGGCAATTTCTTAATTAACTGTGGCTTTAAAATCTGGTTCACATAGTATATAATACATATTTATTTTTATATATATATAACTATATATTTTTTTGATATTTATTATATTGCATAAGATTTTTCTTAAAATTTTTTTGGTAAATCAATTTGAAGGTTAGAGCATATTTATATCTAATTACAGTTTAAAAAATTTTTTTTTTTTTTATTTGAAATATTTAAAATTTTAATACCCCTTTGCTTTCCCCAATCAGCGTCAGCCATCTGCTTCAAAGAAGATGCATGCTTGCATGTTAGTTTAATTTTTTCAAACCAGGGTCAGTTGATTTTAGAGGTGCCGTAATAAATTATTTCATTTTATTCGCTAATTTTTTTATTAAAAAAATTAACTTACTTGCAAAATTTACCAATTTTTTGTGGTAAATCCTAAGTAGAATGATTATTTGAAAAAATCCACCTAGCATAACACAGTAATCCAAATTACTTCAAAATTTAATCATTTTTATATGTAATATATTTGCCTTGCATATTAAAAGGCATGAACTGATTCTGGTTTTTAGTGTGTAATCATTTTATTTTACATATTTTGAAATTGTTGGGGAAATAAGTGATGGTGTAAATAAAGTGTGAAATTGAAGTGTAATCAAGATCAAAGTGTGAAATTAACGTTATCTTCCTCACTACAAAAATTTACAAACTATAAATAAAAATGAAACTTGAAATAATGCAAATTACCGGGTTATATTCAACATCTGATCAACTTTTCACTTCCTCCTGCATCCTATATCTTCGGAGTACCAGATCAATCGACTCTTTCAGCTGCTCGATGGATGTGATCCTTGGATTAGCTGTGGTGATGAATGTAAAGCTGTGAAGCCAAATGGTAAAATATTAAGGTACTACTAATTCTTTACTGCATCATATATATTTCACAATAATACTAGTATTTATTAAAAGACTCCATCCATTTATGTAATGTTTAGCTTCAGCTAACTTTGTTGCATTGTAAATGCAACAAAGGAAACATCAGTATAATAAAGAGAAGAAACATTACATATCAAGATATGCCAGTATCTGATCAGTGCCTAATCTGTTTCTGCTATATATTTTTTATTTGAAATATAAACTACAAAAACACACTAATTAGATAAGTTAAACTTGCCATATTAATTTCCACTGACTGTTTTTCGCAGTACGCTGCATCTTCAGTCTGTATTAAATTCTATTTTTATTACATTAAAACTTATTCTTTTTAATGATTTCTCTTTTTAACATAAATTATAATGTTATCTATTGTGAAATTTTAAATGATATTATGAACATAAATGTAGTTGTGAAAATATTTATAGACAAAAAAAAATATAAATCAATTAAGAAGTTATAATTTAATACAAACTGAAGGTGCAAGATACTGCACAAACCAGTTGTTGGAAATAAATAAGGTAAGTATAACTAATCTAATTACTGTGTTTGGGCGGTTTATATTTCATATAGTGTTAAATTATATATATATATATATATATATATATATACAAATTTTTATGAGTTTTGTTAGTTACTGCAATGAAACTTCATAAGATTATCTAGTACATTGGTTGGCTTATATTTCAAGAAGACTGTTATTCATATTTTAAACCTTTCTAATAATATTTTGAGTATTTATCAGTTAACAGTACATCACTTGATTTTTTCATCATTGTTATAAAATTGAAATGCAATATATAATTTAACTAAATTATTCTTATTGTACACAACAATTATTTGTTTATAATGTAAAGAATAGCCATGAAAAGCAATTGATTTTGAGACATTTCATTGTGTAAAATAAATGAAAAAGAATCAAATTATTGTCATGACAGTCGATACCCCCAAACATTTAATTATAATAAAAATGAATTTTATCTACGTTTACAAATAGAGAACGGGTTTTGATTGATGAAACAAAGCGATATCTTCATTTAACGTATTATTTTAATAGAAGATATACTGTGTGAAAATTTAGAAGTAGTTTCACAAGTTTTTTCTTTTTTGACATGGAAATTCTGTTTAGTCCTTTATTGTTTTGCTTGCTTTGGCGATGAATCTCTTGCCTGACAGCGGTTTGAAAATTGAATGAAACCATGCTCGCACCTCTTTGTCAAAACTTGTTGTAGAATAAAAGTAGGTGGTACATAAATATTTCATGAATTTTAAATACCAGAGCAATCAAAGCAAGTGGAAACCTATATAAAATTGTAGAAATAATAAGAAAATAAATGATGCAGTTCATTCTATAAAAATATTAAGCATGATTTAAAAAAATAATAATATAAAAATTAGTAAAAGGATCAGGTGGTGTCCTGAATCGATTTTTGTTACTATTCAACATTATTCTTAGCTGAAAATTTTAGCTTGGTCAAATAGGTTTATATAACACACATTCCTGGATAGATCTGTTACCATCTATATCAGTGAACCTAAATTCAGAATAATTTTTTTGCTTCTATTCTTGGTAAAAGTGCTCTGATCTTGTACGAGAGGAATCCCTGCTGCCTTAAAAGGGGCTTAGAATTTCTTTGAGCGAGTTGTTTTGTTTAGCAATCCTTCTGTGGATTACTCCCCTTTCTAACCTCCACTTTTTTCCTTTATTTTCTTCCACCTTGATATTAAAATGGTGTTTTTCAATGATTTCTCACTGGATATCTAACGATGTGGGATGTAAAAAATTCATTTTCTTTGTATCTATCTAGTCTGGAGGAGGGTATAGCTTTTCTTATGTACCTACCTAGCTAGCGATTCTATTTCTGTAAAAAAGTCTATATAAATAGTTCTACCTCAGGCTAAATATTTAAGGAGTAAAAATGGACCACCTAATCATTCCTAATAAATATTTTTGTTAGAAAAAGGTCAATGCTATCATAAATGAAATGAATTTAATAACTAATTTCACAACTGCTAATTGAATTTGTCTTATTTTCTTTTGTTTCAGGTAACTCAACGATTCATTTAATATTCTAAGGGAGAGCTGCCATGTAAGTGGCCCTCCTTACATTGTGGTACTCCCTTTTTCTATAGGATAATTTTCTACTAAAGGTACTTACTTTTGTTATTATTTTTTAATATTATAAATTTGCATGTTACAATTAAGTTGTGTAGTTTTTAAATTGATAGTATAATATTCAGATAAAATCGTGGTAGATCCCCAAGTCCCAGTAGGGTCCATTGATAGGAACTTTCCTGTAGGGATTTTTTGTGTGTACTTTTGTGTATGTTTTTGTTTCAGGTTCAACATAAATTTTACATTAAAATTAGTTACATAAGCATTGTAGATTAAGTTTTATCAAAGTTGATAAAAAGTTTTGTATATGCTGTGTATGTTTTTTCAGGTTCAACGTAGATATTATTTTATTATTACTTAGTTAAGTTGCGTCCGCGATCCCAATCCCTAATAGGGTCCCAGTAGGTTTCCCCATTGATAGGATATGATTTTTTCAATGTTTTTGTGTCGCATGGGAACCATGTTCATGCCTTGTGGTTAGGTCCAGTTTCTATGTTTTTATAAAGGGGGAGGTTTTTTAGTCGGTGAGAGCCCGACACTACCGTCTGTTGCGGGCGCAGACGGTGGCTGACACAGCTTTTTCCTCCTCCTACGCAAAACAAAAAAAAAAAAAAAAAAAAAAAATTAACTGTTCATATTATGTACATTACTAACCTTTTTGCCAAGTGATTTTGAGTTGTAGGTGCTGCACTGGGAGTATTTTTAAATTCATGGAAGCTGTGACAAAAAAATGGTTACCAATTCTCAAATATAATATTGAAAGTGGAGAATGATTATGGAAGATAAGGAAAATTTTAATTAAAGTGACTATCAACCATAGTTTCAAATCTGGATTGGATAAAAAGTAAGTACTGTAAATGTCTAATCGAATTTTTAAAATGCAACAAAACGTAAAAAAAATTCTATATCTAGAATTGTACATGGTGATTTTTACAAATTTTGGGTGCTGAATTCAAAACTTTTAAAATTTTGTGTAATACATTGCATTTTTAGATACATACGATTTATTTACCAATAAATGCATAATCGGTGTGTTAACAATATTTCAAAAAAGTTATTATTTGTGTGTATTAATTTATAATTTGTTTAAATCAGCTAAATATTTGTTTATTCAAATACAAGTGAATTGAAACATATTCAATACAGTTTTTAAACGTTTAAATCATTGGAACTGAATTTTTAAAATATGTTGACAAATGTTTTCACTCGTGCAATGTTTGATAAGTTTCTCTAAATAAAAACCAACAATAGTCGTCAATCATTTTAGCATCCCATCTTCCTTGGTTCTGATGCTTCATGGTCAGAATATCCTCTACAGAAATGCTCTCCCTGCTCATCAGTGACAGAGCCCAAATTTTCAGAATAAAAGTCTAAGTGGGAGTGTAGGAAATGAATTTTTAATGACATCCTGCATGCTATATGTTTGTAGTTTAACAGCTTATTAACAAAAAAATAGTTTTCATATTTTCTGTTTCCTAAAAAAATCACCAACAATGTCTTTGAAGAACTTCCATGCACCTAATTCACATTCGCTAAGTTTATCCTCAAAAGTTATATCCTTAAGCATTGTTTTGATTTGTGGACCGATAAATGTATTCTCCTTGAACATTCCATCACTCAATTTAGGAAAACTTATTTTGTTAAATAATCAACTTATTGTTACATAATCTATCACAATCACAATGCAGTGATGCATATAAAGCACAACAAATGCAAGATATACAATTGATTTTACTTTCATTAAGAATATTGATTTACATACACGACCAGTCCCTGTGTTGGACAGAGTGAAGGTGTCGCTTGTACAGGTGAAAGATTTCCTGTGTTTTAGTGAGCTTGGCCTACTCTGGGTAGAAGACAATGGGTAATTGCTTCAGCCCTTGCTTTCTTTATTAAGCCCGGTTGAAATGCTTTTTTCTTGACAATGGCAATGCCGTTTTGTGGGTCTTGTATCTCATATCTTGTCACATTCAATACTTTGTTTATAGCAAATGACATATATAAATGTCTATAATTATTTTATTGACTTTTTCAAACTACAATTTCTTACTAAGTAAGTAGAAATAACAAAAATTTACCAAACAGCTAGTGGTACCTCTATCATCATGTTTTAAAATAATTATATAAACTTCAATCAGGTTTAATGTAATTCTTAATTACAAAAAATTGTTCAGATCTTCTTATGCAATGTTAGGACAAATTGATAAAAACTGGCAAGTTTTACTTTAGTAAAAAACTAAAGCTATCTTGAAAAGTCCATTCTCCATAATGTATAGACAAATATGGCATGTACTTGAATTCTGGTAAGAAAAAAAACATCTAAATATTTTATTTGGATCGCTATATCTTATAAGCATATCTGCACTAGAGTTTCCTCTAGTCAATTTCCACTCTTGTGCAAACAAGAGTGGAAATCTTGCACCACAACACCAACTTTTGTAGAAATGATTTTAAAAATCCACCACCCATCATCCATTTCTGAGCCCCTTGTTAGTTTCGTTATACCGATTAACAGACAAATCTTTATCTTAATAAAGAGAAGTTATTCAAGCAGTATCAAACAATAGAAGTAACAATAAAAATCTCCAACTTGAACCGACAACACTAAAGCCTTTGAGTGGCTTAGAGCGTAAGGTTATGCATTTTCATTCAGAAGAATAACAGCCATCGAGAGCAGCCTGCACCGTTTGATTTGTCTAACATCCTTCAATTCATAATAAGACTCTGATATGGCTGCAGTCCCAAGCTCCATCAATTCTGCTAGTAGATTCTTTTATTCCCAAAATGTTGTGACAATCATTTTTCAGTTCAATAATATCATCTGAATCTGTATGGCTCACTTCTCTCTGATTTTCTGACATCGTGACTATGTTGCTCATAATATTAGTATAAACATGAGATTATCACAGATTATAGTTTCACTGTATGCTTGCTCATAAAAAATGAATTACAAAACACAGAATTATAAGTTGGAAACAGCGATATCATCATGTCTTTCATCAATTGTTTCATTACCAGCACTAAACAGAAGGAAGAAGTGATTACATAATAAATTCCTGATCTGTGTTATACAAGTCATGCAAGATACAACAACTGATACCATATAAAGCTGATTTCTTTACATTTATTATGACACGATATAACCTTCAATATGAATAGAGTAAAAGGACCAATTTCAGGGCTGAATATCAGCTATAGTTTAGTCAGCTTCGTGCTGATATGCAATAATTTTGAGGCAAAGGCATCAGAAAAACAATTAAAATGTTCATTTTCCTCAGCAAGCCTAACTTGTGATGTTCAGTTTTTATTAAGATTGGCTCAGCGTTTTTTTGGGAATAGATATGTGTCATGTCAGGTTATCTGTTGAGTTGTGACACCTTCAGAGACATATAAATATTAATTATTATTATTATTGTTAATTAGACTTCTTGAGTCGATTGGAATCCCGTTTCCTCAAATAGATTTCAAGAATATCAATTACATCTTTGATAAAATTTATTTCTCTTTGATAAAATTCTGGATTTATCTCTTAGACTGAGGCAATAACTTTCTAAATGTCCCCTTAACAGAGTGATATCTGTCTGCTTATGAAACTTATTTCCCAGGCAAATTATAATATTAGAAGCACAACATACTAGACTTGGATAAGATGAATTAATTTACATTTCTTATAATTTAATTCACCAAATTTCTTCATAACTAAGCATAAAGATAATTTTATAATTTATTTGTAGATTGAATTATGTGTGAACTGTATATCATTAAACAAATAATTATACTAATACAACTTGTAGACTTGTTTGTTATTTATTTGCAATAATTTAATAATAACTAAACTGGTAATTTTTCTTTTTCAGCAATGTCAGAAGGAGTACTGATATGGAGGACTTTTATCCCAGAATTTAATCAGAAATAGAATATTCATTTTCATTTAATTTAATTGGAGAGGAAACTGTAAATCGGTGAGTTTTTAATTTAATTATTATAATATATAAAATGTGCAACACAATAAGTAAAAACCATTAAAAAATTAATGTAGAAAAGTGGTAACATCAACATACATTTAAGTGTCCAGCAGCTGTTAGAGAGGGGAAGACAGTTGTAACAAAAGATTAGAGCATATCTGGTGGGTTTCAATGTATCTACCGAAGAAAGAAACTATCTACTTCATTTTAAAGGGAAAATTTTTTAAGTTTTTTGGGATAAGAGTGACATTTACACTTTCACTGTTGGGAAATTTTATTTATAATCACCAATATTCTTTAGCAGAATTTATAAAATTTGCTGGAATATTATAATTTTCAAACGATATAAAAATCACTTTTTTTTTTAATAAGTGTTAAGAGAACCAAGCTCATCAAATGAAAACACCTTTAAATCATTAATTCACTTTCAGGCATGATTTTTATTTGTAACTTAGCTGTAAATTATAATAGTAAATAATTTATTTTGTTATCCACTAAAAATTTCTGTACCTGCATTTGCATGTAGAATCTGCCGTAACTTAGTTTAAAATTATATTTTAATAAATGATATCATTTTGTCATTATAAAATTTTTAACAGTTAAGCCCAAAAATATAATTTTAATAGAACATATGAGATGAAGAGGTAATAATGATTTGAAATTAACATAATCATTACAGTTTACTTATTAACTAGTAAAGAAAAATTCTATTTTAAACCAAACTTTTGGCATTTTGTAATGTTGTTCAGGACAGGTACAGAGTGGAAAAATTTCTGTTATCACTCCATAATTGCTAAAAAATGAACAAACCTTCCAGCTGCTTTGATGTAACCTACCATCAAAATAATCTGTCAGTTACAATCTATTCTAGGCAGTTATATAAAATACACTTTCATGATTTATTACACCTTCAAATCTAACATTTTTCTCCGAGATCGTTCTGTTATTATGTAGCATTACTTTGTTCTTAGTAGTATATTAAATTCTTAATTTTACCTTCAAATAACTTTTGCAAACAAAAAGAAAACAAAACACAAAAAAATGGGGATGTGGTGGTTGTAACTTTTAAAATATTATTACCATAAATTTATATGAAAATTACAATACAATACTATCGCAAACAATAATTCCATTTTACAATTTAATTTAATCTTCATTGTAGTTATTCTCTCTTTTAAGAGCTTAATTTATTGTTAAATTTATTATAAAATGAAGTTTTATTTGTCACACAATTACTAGTTTATCAGAAAATGTAATAACTATATAAAATATTATCAAGATACCTCAAAACTTACTGAGAAATAATCTTTAAAAAAACAAAAATGGGACAGATAACATAGTTAATACATAGAACTTTTGATGGTAATAAATGAACTTTTATTCTGTTTTTCATATACTGAATCTGTTCTTAAAGTATGTTCTGCATTACCTATCCAAATGCTACTTGATCCGAGTAAGATGTGTATATTGCGTACTTAAAATATCATACTCAAATGCGGTGATAACTAAAAGAAAGTGTATACTTATATTGCTATGTTTATTCTTGATAAATATTATTGTGCATGTACTGATGGGACAGCTTAACAGCAAGTGCACCATTATATTTATAAGGTAATCTAATTTTTATATTTCCATTAGCAAACATGTCTTAAAAGACGTAACCAAACTTCCCAGATTTTGGAAAATATTTTAAATTCTTTAGTCAAAAAAAATTTCATTTTCAATTTTCTGAAATATAAAAACATTTATTGGCACTTATATATTAACGCCACTGCAGCTATAGCTTTATTTAAAAATAAAGTGGAAAATGAACAGCCTCTTTATTAATTGTTATTTATATTTATTTATTTTATAAATATAATTTAACCAAACTTAACCTACGCTCGCTAACCTTGACTAATTAACACCGTAATTTTTTGAGTATTTATTTAATAAATTCAGTAATTATTGCAATTACTTATTATTTAAATAATCAAAACACTCCTGTTAATTAGTCAAGGTTAGCGAGCGAAGCGAGCGTAGGTTAAGTTTGGTTAAATTATATTTATAAAATAAATAAATATAAATAACCATTATTAAAATTAATAAAGAGACTGTTTGTCTTTTCACAGATGACACAACTGTATCTATTTCTAGATAATTAATAAAAATAAATTGAAACTTTCACAATTGCAGCTTTAAAAGATTTTCACTGGATGGATTGTAACAATGTAACTTAAAATATGGATAAAACTGTCACACTGTGCTTCTTGGTTAAACATAACATTGCAGATTGTGTGGCCAGAATTCCCATTATATTGATGGTAATTTTGTTGTCCATAAAGCAAAACCTTTGGGTTTTTTATTTGAAAAATTATTGTGGGATGATAAAATTGATTTTGTTTACCAAAATTGAGCGAACAGTTTTACTCTGAAGCATGTTTATAAAACACTAAGCTTGTAATCATTATCGATTACTTTTACGCCTAAATATTTTCTCGTATAATGTGTAAAGTCCAATTTGTGGACTTTTTAAAAACATAACCTTTTAGGATAAAAAAAGTGCTTTCAGATCATTATTAAGGCATACTTTATGAAAAAGTAAACTGTATAATCAGTTACCCGTCAGCTTATATTACAATTAAAAGATTAAGTTTTACAGAAACAATATTGTTCTGTTGATGCAAATACAATTATATGATTTATCTGCGTCCACTTTACATGTACAGATATTAGTATATGTTCAAAATGATTTTCAGTAGCGATTTCTTTACTGTTAATATTTTGAAGTAATATTTCATAATTAATTTATTTACCTTACCGTCATTTCATGTGTTTGATTAAATAATTGATATAAACTTTAAACACAATTTCGTTTTACAAATTTTATAATTTGTTCGGATCCGGAAAAAACATTTATTTATAAAGTAGCAAGTTAAGTTAAATAATTTGTTATAAGAATCAACATTACCGACAGTTTATATTATATCTGATTTGAAGCAATATCTGTTTCGGTTTCGCCTAGCGGCTGATGAGTTGTGTGTCTGCGAGGAGGTGCAGTCGAACGAGCATATGATGTTTGACTGCCCTGCTCTTGGGGGGGCCAGAGACCGGGCCACCCTGGAACTTAGAGGTTAGGGGGAAAACTGGCCGCTCATAAACGGCGAGTCAGTGTGGCGAGAGCCGCATTGTCGGACCGTGTGGGAGTTCCTCGATGAAGTTGCGAAGTTCAACCGTCATCGCTAAATTTTTTAATTAATCTGGGTTATACTGATTCCTATAGCGCCGCTGTGGGAAGTTTTTCCTGAGATAATGGCTGGCCACCAGCCAGATACAAGCTCCAAGCGCTTTAAATGGTGGACAGGCACTAGCTGGCATACAGCGACAGAGGCGTGACAGCCTAATTTGCTGTCTTTTATTTTATTAACTTTAATGACTTCTAGTAATTAGTAACAAGGAGTGCGGCTTTCCGATCTAGATTTAGTTTGACAAGTGAGCGGTTGGGACACTTAAGCGGGTGGTGAATTGCACCCTGCTTAATCCGCTCACGCTGATAGGTAGCTCACTAGGAGCTTTTAGGTAACGAGATCGCTAAACTGTTTTAGAGGCACAGCAGCCGTATATTGGCACTGCCATTTGGTCTATGCTTTAGGGCGACCGAATGGGGTGATGGCGGGAGAAATGCCAGTTAACCAATACCTCCTAGTATACCTAAGTTTTGAGTAACCAACACAGTATTACAGAATAAGGTAATATTTCTGTTAGAGAAAATATTATAATTTAATAATTGTAAGTATTATTATTTAATATTGTGTTACATCCGTTGAAATTAATGTTATCGGTAAGTTACCCGTCATTTTATATTTTTAATACATCGATTTCACGTCGATTACATTTACGCTAATTTGTAATTATATTATGTTACGATGAGACGTGACATGTATCAGTAGCAGTACTCACAACACATCCCGGGCGATGTTTATTAAACGACTTTGCCCGGCGACAAATATACTTTTAAAGCTATAAAATGATCTTTCAATCTAACTGAACAACCGTTAGTTGTTGATAAGACAAAAATAAATTTCAGTTCTAATCGAAACTCGAATCAAAATGTGTCAGTACTTCAGTTAATATTATATAAGCTGTTTAATTAGCGATTAGTATTTTAAACGAATTAAATAGCTAAATTTATTTTTAGTTTTCTATTATAATATACACAACATATATTTTTTTTATATATTTTAATACCGCAGAAAAAACTACATTTGTTTAGAAATATATTTATTTTTTTCCAGTTATACAACTAGAGAAGGAATGTGTAAATTTTATTATTTTTTTTCTAGTACAGGTAGCACTTCATTTTAATAATTAAATACACATATTTTAACACGATTTGAAATCCGCTGTTATTAGACGAGAAAATAAATGAAACTCAAAATTAAAGAGAAAGAGATGAGTTCAGGGGTAATTAGAGGGTAAGATTGACAATGTCTGTAATGAAACAAACAAGAAGTGTAATGAAAGAAGGCAGGGTTGAAATGGTACACTACTTGTAGAAGAGCTGTGAATAAATTACATGAAACGATGGTACTGACGCGGCAGCTCTTTCTTAAATAATACACCAACTGTCGGTTCCAGGTTCGGTCAGGATCTATATTAACATTATTAACGGAAGGAAGTTCTAAACTGCTGTTGCTTTTCAGACGTTTCAGCCATTTCTCTACTCTTCTCTTTACTTCAACGTTCTATTCGACCGTTTTCATATTTTAAGTCGGCTATACCGACTGTCTGACCGACTGATAGATAATGTCTTTTCCTATTGTAAGTTAAGATTTATTTCTTCTCGCTCGATCTTTACCCCGACTACCGCTTTCAAATACTATTATTTGTCACCTACTTTGAAAACCGGTCTGTGTTGAACGTAAACGCTGTTATTTGTTCGTAGTAGGTGCTACCGTTTTTTAATTTCCGAACTAAATTATTAAAATCTTATGTTTGTAAGATTTAGACGAACGCTTTAAACGATTATTATTCGAATGAATATTATCGAACGAATATCTTCCTAGATTAATTTTTAAAACGATAATAATAATTACTGTTATTTTGAAAATTACCTTATGAAGATAAAAGTTTAATTATTTAATTATGTTATTTTGAAAATAAATTTTTGGATTTTCTTAGGTAATTATTTTTTTATCGCTTTTTTTTAAAAAAAAAATTTCATCCTTTTATAGTATTAACAACGGTTAATCTTACTCTACTAAAGGGCATTTATACGTATGTCAGTAGCTTACCACATAAAACAACACCACTAGTCCGAGCGAAGTCATTCCGTACAACAATAAGTTATAATGCGCTCAGGCACCGGAATGTACCGATCGCTAGCGGAAAATCCCGTTTCGTTAGCACATGTCCCGTGGCGGTCAGGTGTACACTTGTTATATTATTATATATTTATTACTTCTACTTATTATTTATACTTGTAATACGTATTTATTTCTTTAATCGTTATATACGCGAAATATATGTTACTAATATATTTTTTAAATCGTCTTGCGTTTAAGAAATTCGAGCGTAAAGATGGTTTATGCGTTGTAACGAGAGTTATTGTTAGAGGAATGGAGAATAATGTTATAAAGTGCAAAATTTTGACCGGAGATGAGAAACAATGTGTTTTCCAAGAATAACTTTGATCGATGATAGTACAAAAGGGTTTTCATTGAAGAGACTTCAGTTTCTTCTGCGATTAGATTTTGTATAAAAAAACCATTGAATCGGTCGATATTTATTTGAGAAGTTTTCTGGCACGGGCAGTTGTTTGTCGCGTTATCAAGAGTAAAAGCACGGAGCGGAATGAAAGTGAAATTGTCTTCAGAGCGTAGAAATAAACGAGTGAAAAATGTTGTTTTTAGGGAAATTTTGTACGGTCTAGACCGATAAGTGGAATAGTGATTTTGGTTTATTGAAGAGAAGACTTTTTTTTAAATATAATAAAAGAATCGCCTCAAGGTTTTTACGTATTTATACGTATGTCAGTAGCTTACCACATAAAACAACACCACTAGTCCGAGCGAAGTCATTCCGTACAACAATAAGTTATAATGCGCTCAGGCACCGGAATGTACCGATCGCTAGCGGAAAATCCCGTTTCGTTAGCACATGTCCCGTGGCGGTCAGGTGTACACTTGTTATATTATTATATATTTATTACTTCTACTTATTATTTATACTTGTAATACGTATTCAGTAATACGTATTTGTAATACGTATTGAGACTTCAGTTTCTTCTGCGATTAGATTTTGTATAAAAAAACCATTGAATCGGTCGATATTTATTTGAGAAGTTTTCTGGCACGGGCAGTTGTTTGTCGCGTTATCAAGAGTAAAAGCACGGAGCGGAATGAAAGTGAAATTGTCTTCAGAGCGTAGAAATAAACGAGTGAAAAATGTTGTTTTTAGGGAAATTTTGTACGGTCTAGACCGATAAGTGGAATAGTGATTTTGGTTTATTGAAGAGAAGACTTTTTTTTAAATATAATAAAAGAATCGCCTCAAGGTTTTTACGTATTTATACGTATGTCAGTAGCTTACCACATAAAACAACACCACTAGTCCGAGCGAAGTCATTCCGTACAACAATAAGTTATAATGCGCTCAGGCACCGGAATGTACCGATCGCTAGCGGAAAATCCCGTTTCGTTAGCACATGTCCCGTGGCGGTCAGGTGTACACTTGTTATATTATTATATATTTATTACTTCTACTTATTATTTATACTTGTAATACGTATTTATTTCTTTAATCGTTATATACGCGAAATATATGTTACTAATATATTTTTTAAATCGTCTTGCGTTTAAGAAATTCGAGCGGAATGAAAGTGAATGTGTTTTCCAAGAATAACTTTGATCGATGATAGTACAAAAGGGTTTTCATTGAAGAGACTTCAGTTTCTTCTGCGATTAGATTTTGTATAAAAAAACCATTGAATCGGTCGATATTTATTTGAGAAGTTTTCTGGCACGGGCAGTTGTTTGTCGCGTATCAAGAGTAAAAGCACGGAGCGGAATGAAAGTGAAATTGTCTTCAGAGCGTAGAAATAAACGAGTGAAAAATGTTGTTTTTAGGGAAATTTTGTACGGTCTAGACCGATAAGTGGAATAGTGATTTTGGTTTATTGAAGAGAAGACTTTTTTTTAAATATAATAAAAGAATCGCCTCAAGGTTTTTTGTTTGTATGTTTATTAATAAATTTATTTTATAGTTATATATATGTTTTAATATTTATATAATTTATAAATAAATTTAAATTATACTATACAATATCATTTCGTACATAAAAATTCAAACTTCCGACGCCTATGCCTCTCTATTTTTCTGTTTAGCCTCTAGAACCACCGTAAGGTATTACTTCAGAGGATGATGTGTAATCTTGTACGGTCTCAGTTCGACCAGAATCGACAAACCAGGCTTAGGGGCCTCCATATCGCATGAGCCATAAACGGAATAGCGCGTCAGAGGCGTTTCCGGGGTCGCGAGTGCTTAATTTTCGCGAGTTATATAGTCTGAAGACGTCAAATACGGTAAGTCGTGCATAAAACAAAAACGCGGTCCAAATTTTTTATTTTTTCCGCGTGTGTTTTGTTGTGTTTCTCTTGTTTCAGAAACGGGAGAAACGTGGATGTGGAACGACTCGTCGTGCCGTCTTGGGAAACGGCCTTTCCTTCCTCTCATCCTGCCAGTCCAAAGGAAAGTAAAAATCAAATTTTTATTTTTTATATTTTTATTTTTTATTTATTTATTTTTTTTATTATTATTTTTTATTTATTTTATTTTTATTTTTTTCTTCGTGTGTGTGTGTTCTGCATCTTTTGTTGCAGATACCAACAGCCACCACAAAAACAAATGGTTTCTTCACTGCGGCTACGCGGTCCCCCCAACCCCTTCTCAGACATACGCGTGTCTGAAGGTTAATAATTGTAGAGTGAATAATTTCTGTTTACTTCTTCTAAGAAAATCGCCGCCCCAAAACCGCGATCGCGAATAGGTATCACCATTTTGTAAGTTCCCTATTACCTTCCTTTCCTTTCAAGAAAGAACAAAGAGGGAACGAGCCCAGCAGCCATCAGCCCAGCAGTCACAAGCCCAGCAGCCACCTGCCCAGCAGCCACTGACAGCACGGAAGAACGAAGAAACCTGCACTTTCCCCCGTTCAGCCCTTCGGGGCCTCGGGAATTTCAAGGTTAACGGCATGTAACTTCGGTTACTGCCAATTCTTGGAAAGTGCAGGCCAAAGAAGAATGAAGAGGTCTTCGGAAGAAGAAGAAGATGAAGAAGAAGGAAGACCCTCTACTCGTCCCAACATCACGGACTGGAGTCCGGAACAGAGCCCAGCAGAGATGCGTCCTGGAAGGCAGCCATAACAGAAGTGGATGAAGAACTTCTACACAACCTTTCCTTTCTAAAACTTACTAGTCAGATAAAAATAAACCAGCAATTGCGACTCTTCCGGAGTAGGGGTCGCATTGCTCCCTCCTTATAGTTAGTGCCCCGTTGTGGCGTATTCCTGCTAGCCTATTAAGCGTTAGCACCGAAAGGACTTCAGTAGACGGTCTGAAGGGGAATTACGTCGGGAGGACAGGCTTCATAAGCCTAGCCTTCCGCGGTCGGCCCATAAAATGGGTTCGATAACGCTGGTTCAACAACGGGTTGGAATGCAATTGAATCTGTCTTAAATTAACTAAATAATAATAACCAAAACTTGAAAAAATTAGACCCGCTATATAAAATAACCCTTTAAAAAAAACAAGCCCGATTAGAATGATCCAGCAGCAAGGGACTCTGTCCAGGTTCTGCGATAAGTAGGGAGAAATAAACTCCCGTCAACTTTGCATTCCATTCCATCAGTTCGACCGTTCCTGAGATTTGTGGTTAATTGAAATCCAACCGCCGTAGAACACCGGTACCGACGATCTAGTATTCAAATTCGAATACAAGTAATCTGGTCTTCACTAAGAACCAGATTTAATCGGGAAGATTTTCTGATATTTTTTTCACTTTTCCTTGATCGGTTTTCATTTACAAAAGAGGTAATCAATTTTGGACACCACCTAATAGTCCCATTCCGAGACGCCGCCCGCCAGGGCAACCAGATCGGAATGCCTAGCTGCGGAGGGCGTGCCGTAGGCACGCCGGGAGAAGCTAGTAATAAATTAAAATAATTTTTTTTACTAGAAAACCCGATTTAATAGAGAAGGAGATGAAATCTGGCAGAAAATAGTCGTACATTTTCTACCATAAGTTGATTATTTGTCAACCGATTTTCAAAACTAAGGTGTCATTTTGTTCTAATAAAATGCTTAACATTTTGGTAAAAAGACATAATATGATAAAAATTGACACGGTCGCCGTTAACGTTAATACAGTGAAATACTAAAATAAAATTTTTTCCGCCGTATTGAATCAAACTTAATTTTTTAAATAGAAAAGTTGACGTACGATACGTGATTTCGGTTTAAAATTTTACGATAAAAACAACGGTGAACGCCGTTTTTCTGTTAACGCCTTCGTTTTCGAGTTTTAAGCGTTCAAATTTGGAACGATGGAAAAATCGTGTTAGTAATAAAACGCGATGCGCGATCAATTTTATTGCGTTTTCCAATCATAATGCAGACTACAGCGATGCTGTGACATCGGTAATAATAAAATAACTAATAATTAACAATGAAACGACAAATTATATCATTTTCTAAATAAAAATTAAGTTCCACTGCCAATATCGGCTGATATTTGGAAAATGAAACAAATCGGCTGGAAATACTTAATTAAAAAATCTGATGTGGACACCACATGACTTCCTTGTACCCCTATTAAATTACATATACAGATTTTTTAAAGATAAAACGTACATCAATTTTATTTTATTAATAATTTCTTTTTTCTTTTTGAAGTCTCGAACCTAGGTGCCTTCCCCTTGTAAGATCCAAATATTTCATTAACTAAAATTTTATTGGGCTATAACTCTGGAACCGGCCAAAAATTAGTATTTTTGAGTTTTTCTTAACCGCAGTAAGCCCTCGTTGAGAGCCTTTCGACGATATATCATAAGCGGTACTTATTTTTATCGGCTCCAGAGTTATAGCTCAATAAAATTTTAATTAATGAAATATTTGGATCACAAGAAGAAGGCATATCGGTTCGAATGAGGCTTCATCTCCTTTTTGTCAATTTAAATATATTGATTTATTAATAATTATTAACCTCCGATTGTAAAAAAAAAAACCAATGAAAAAATATGAGAAGTTAATAATGAAACAAAATTTTATGTACTTTTAAAAATGTATATATGTAATTTAATAGGAAATCCCAGTGGGAAATTCCCTATTCCCTTATTCCCAGCGGGATGTTTGAAATTCCGCAGGGGCGTCAATTTGGTTAATATTTTCGTTTTTAATATTAGTTATAATAATTAATTTAAAGATTGGTACCTATGTTGGTTTGAATTAAATAAAGAAATAATATTTAAAGTGAAAAAAAAAAATTTGTCCACCAGGACTCGAACTGTGCTCCGATGGGACGCGACTGCAAGACGCGTCAGACCTACCAACTAAAATATATATATTATATTACAAGTAGCGTATAACGATTACATTCAATAGCCCCTTTAACCTTTCACCCCTAGAACCAATTTAAACGTGTTTTTTCCACGATTATCGATTGCGATCCCATACAAGTTTTCACTTCGGCCGTGCGGTGTGAAGCACACATTTTTTTTGTTAAAAATAACAATTTTTAGGCGAGAATTAAGGAAAAAAAATTTTTTACGTACGCTCGCTGACATCCAGAAATTAACAATAATTTTTTGATTATTTAAATAATAAATAATTGTCGGAATTACTGAATTTATTATTTAAATACTCAAAACATTACTGTGTTAATTAGGCAACGTTAGCGAGCGAAGCGAGCGTAGGTTAAGTTTGATTAAATTATATTTATAAAATAAATAACTATAAATGGTATATTGAGTGAATTCCTAAGATATTCAAACTTGATTAGCGAGGAAAAATATTTTTTTTTCATTTTAAAATTTTTTTATGTCCAAAATCAAAGAAATACAGGTGATTCAGGAGGATAGGGCAATACTTTGACAACTCATTCTTGAGGCTAAAAATAAGAAAAAAGTTCACGTAAACATAGGTCCGAAAACGCTTCGTAAGCGAGTTATATAGGATGAAAGATTTCGCTCGAGTTTCAGTTCCTCCGGGTAAATGAAGGCTTTCTGAAATTCTGGGAAGATCAATTAAGGGGCAAATTCAATTGTTTCTTATGGTTTTTGAGCTGGGTAATCGAAAAAAATAACTCCCAGAACTGTATCTCTCTTAGTTTCTATGATAAACCCGTGTAAAACGCCATATATCTATATATCTTATCATATATCTATATGATAAATAGACCCCTCTTTGAGGGGTATTTATCATATAGATAAATACCCCTCAAAGAGGGGAGAATAAGAGAGAAAAGATATATGAAATTGAATGAAAAATGAGTAAAAGGTAGAAGGAAGTTTGTTAATTTTCACGTTTGCCTTTTCCCTATAAATATGAAATCTAATATAATATTTGAAGTATAGTTGTTTAATAATTTAATATTGTTTTACGTGCTTATTTAACAATATTTACGTTAATGTAACAGTTGTTAAACGTTAAGTTTAATATACAGTTTTATAAAAATAACTCGTTACACATTTGTGTGGAATGAAGTTCCTATATAGTATAGGGCTTACTGATTGTTATTAATGTACTTTTTTTAAGGTAGAAAATCAAAACTATTCCTTTTAAAGTAATTGCGGCTAGGTTAAAGAGATTCAATATAAAACAAAATTTATTTAATTAGAGTAACAAATAAGATGGATTTATTAAACAGGCGATACAATCGCCGAGTTAGAAAAGAAGAAAATATATAAATGGTAGTTTCACGTTTTAAGTTTAAGAGTTTCTCGTAAGTTGAAACTGAGAATTCATTACTCTTACGATAAATGGTAATTTTCTTTGTTTCTCTTTTTCCCGACTTCTGATTTTTAAAAAACTCACGATTGTTCAAACCTGTAACGTAATAATTACAAATGCGATGTCTTTGCGCTAATGGTGTAACAGCCGCACAACTATAAATAAAAGAAGCTTTATTCGTTGACTAAATACATCTTCAGCAGGTACACTAAAGATCTCACGACTATCACAAAATTCACGAATAAATCCTTAAGTTGAGCTTAAAAGGTGGTTCTTTAATTTGTAGCTATTCAAAGATTGACTATAATCTTTTAAAATTTTAAAAATCATCATGTACATTAATATTTATCAGTTTCTACGTCATTAATTATTTCCCGATTCAGCCATCTCAAATTCCCTTAATCTCATTTTTTTTTAAGTTTTGTCTTACTATAAAATTAAGACCTAAAAGTAGTATAGAAAACCTTACATTTCGCATCGATTCGACCTTTGGCCTCATTACATTAAATAAAAAATTGTGGAAATTGATGCGGAATGTAAGGGTATATTTCCGATAATAAATGTGTGTTTATTGAGAAATTTATTAGTAAAAGAGTGGATTTTCTTGAAAAACAATATTGTGAAAGGGGAGGAGTTAAATATCCGAAAGAAAGGGAAAGCCGTTCTTTAATGTATGTCCTGTTTTTGATGCAGAATGTAAGGGGATGTTTCGCCTCAGAGGTCAAAGATCGAATCGATAGGAAATGTAAGGTTTAACTACTCCTAAAATTAACAAATTTTAAAAAAGCTGGTTTAGTTAAATTTTGAATAATTTATGGATTAATATTCCAATTCTTTAGAGAAAATGTATGTTTGGAAAATGCAGTATTTTGTAACGATACGTAACGATATTGTAATACATAGTTAATTTTGTTTTTTTGTTCCATTTCCAATTAGTGTTTGAATTCAGTTTCATTAAAAAATAAATAAATAACATTCTACCGTATTTTAAATTCATCATATAAATCAACGGTCAAATTAAATCACATTATTAAATTACGTCATTTAATTAATTGAGCATTACAAATAAATGGAGTAGTCGATAAATATCAACTAGTCTGGAAGAAAAAAAAAAAAAAAATTTGTTATATTTCTTATATAATAACAAAAGTATTTTACTATAAGTTTGGCAGCGGTTAACTATTTAAATTTAAATAATTTTTGCTATTTCCAAAACACATTATTTTGAAGACATTTGTAATATTATCTTATTTTCTTCCTGATGTATACATTAAATTCTGTTCAATTAGTGAACAATAAACAACTCTCAAGCCCAGTGAGATGACGATATATTTTTTTTTGTCTTCAGTCATTTGACTGGTTAGATGCAGCTCTCCAAGATTCCCTATCTAGTGCTAGTCGTTTCATTTCGGTATACCCTCTACATCCTACATCCCTAACAATTTGTTTTACATATTTCAAACGTCGCCTGCCTGCACAATTTTTTCCTTCTACCTGTCCCTCCAATATTAAAGCGACTATTCCAGAATGCCTTAATATGTAGCCTATAAGTCTGTCTCTTCTTTTACCTATATTTTTCCAAATGCTTCTTTCTTCATCTATTCGCCGCAACACCTCCTCATTTGTCACTTTATCCACCCATCTGATTTTTAACATTCTCCTATAGCACCGCATTTCAAAAGCTTCTAATCTTTTCTTCTCACATACTCCGATCGTCCAAGTTTCACTTCCATATAAAGCGACGCTCCAAACGTATACTTTCAAAAATCATTTCGTGATGTTTAAATTAATTTTATATGTAAACAAATTATATTTATAACTGAAGGCTCGTTTCGTCTGTGCTATTCGGCATTTTATGTCGCTCCTGCTTCGTCCATCTTTAGTAATTCTACTTCCCAAATAACAAAATTCTTCTACCTCCGTAATCTTTTCTTCTCCTATTTTCACATTCAGCGGTCCATCTTTGTTATTTCTAGTACATTTATATGGCATTAGGATATATATGACATGTAAATGATATGTAGTCTTGTACATACTTAGGTTGACCATTCCTGAGACGTGTGATTATTTAATTGAATACCAACCACCAAAGTACTCCGGTATCCACTGTCTGCCATTCAAATTCGTATAAAAGTAACTAATTTTTACTAGGATTCGGCCTTCAGAATCTTCGACTTCGAAATCGGCTATTAATGAAGTGATTTGCAACGACAAATTTACTACTAGATCAGCCCGGCGGGCTATTTGTAATATAATGATTCTTAATATACAAATAAATTAATGAGAATATCAGATTAATTTTGTTTTTATAATTAATTTTTCAACAAGTGTATAAAAATGTTAACAAGTTAGAACAGGTAGGTGAAAAATAGGAATTCTTGCTAAAATTCTAACTTAAGATCAACTTATCTAGAAACCGGCGTACTCACAAAAAAATAAAATTGTTTTGTTTTTTTTAATTTAATTTTTTATTTGTGGGACATAGAATATTTTATAATTCTTGCGAACGCAGTGGCAAATCGCCGAAGTACAAGGGATACCGGTCACACAGTTCCCCAAAAATCAAATTATTTCTCGAACATTTTTCTGTGAATGGCACCTGAGACTCATATGTTTCTCTCCCCGCCTAAACAGTGTACACTAATGATAAATCAGCGTAGATTTTAAATATTAATCTATACGATAACGATACCCGAGTCTTTTATGTGTATTCATACGCGACTAAGTAGCCGAAGGTGCACTAAACTATTCCAGAGATTTATTGTTAAACCCTTTGCAAGCATGAAAAATGGACTCTTAATTACTTTTCTGAAAAGTAAAGTAAAGGGCTAACCAAAGTAAAATTAAATCAATTAACCAAAAGTGTTTAACTTTTGGGAAAGTTTGTGCGTATTCAGCTTGGTTGTTTGTTTCTTACTTTTCACAGACATAAAATCATTTAAATACAAAGAGTACTTGGACACTATAGTTTTGTATGTTGGATTGCGTGTTTTTTGAAGCTGATTATATTTTTTTCTGAGCGTATTATTTTTTAAGTTATTATCTTAATTATATAATTTACTAAGTAAATAGTACTTATGTAAGTAGTACTTTTATCGTACTTATATATTTACATATTTGTTATCCAATGTTTGGTACTTATTATCTAATTACTTATGAACGCTTAGTTTTATTTAAGTTGCCAATAACTCTTATCGTTGATGCAATAAACAAAAAATGAAAAAAAAAAAAATTAACTTCATAATATTTACTTAAAGATTTAGAATAATTACGCTAATTCAATTGGATAAAAAATTATTTTAAATTATAATATTATTTATTAGTTATACTTGCTTACTTAGTTTTGTAAAAATATTCATAAATAGCTTAGTTAAATATATCACTTAAATAATTATTTAAAAATTATTTTTTACATTTAATTTAAAAATTGTTTAATTAAATATTAATTAAAATTTGATTATTAAGAAAATTATGGTTTTAATATGTCATATGTACATACATATATATTAAAATATATGTATAAGTATATGCAAATGTATATATATATATATATATATATATATATATATATGTACTGACATACACATTTTTTTCTTTTCAATGAAAGAGCGTAGGCATCAACAGCTACGGTCATTAGCCAGGTGGAAATAGGTAGCGTATGAAAAGAAACCACGCCTGAACGGGTTTGCGAACCTGGGACCCCCGCAATAAATCCCAGATAGATATTTTAAATATAATATATTTTGAATTGAGATACACCTTAATAAAATAATTAATTGTAATACACGATTCATTGAAATTATTAAAAAAAGACCTCATGGGGACGGTTAGCCCGTTTATCATTGGCAACTGGACACAGCCCTTTTCTGTTTAGCCTCCGGAACCGCTGTAACGTATTACGTAAGAGGATGATATGCATGAATGTAAATGAAATGTAATCTTGTACAGTCTCAGGTCAACCGTCCCTGAGAAGTGCGATTAATTGAAACCCGACAACCAGAAAACACCGGTATCCACGATCTAGTATTTAAATCCGTATAAAAGTAACTGCCTTTACCAGGATTTGAACTTTAGAACTCTCGAGTTCGAGATCGGCCGATTTACGATAACGAGTTAATCACTAGACCGGCCCGGTGGGCTGACTGGACATAGCAGTGTAATCGTAAAATTATCCCCGCAAAAACGAGGAGTACGTGGACCATATCAAGGACAAAAACTCATAAGCTACCGAGATGGGAAAAACATAGTCGATAAGAGAGTTACGTGATTTTTAGGGGGCATATTTACAATTTTATAAAAAGAGAAAACATTTAAGGTATAAAATATACGATAAAAATACTCAATGTAAACACAGTTACAGAATATTTCGCGTTTTACTTCTTGTACTGACTGTACAAGCACTGACGTTGACAGCACAAACCGGTTACGGAATGAAATGCGCACGCGCTACTATTGCTAACCTCTAACGAACGCCTTAAAGCAAACTGTCCGTAGTCTTGCGCCAGGAGTCTGTCTTAAAGCAAACTGTCCGTAGTCTTGCGCCAGGAGTCTGTCTAAAATCGAATTGCTAAAAACGAGCAGCCAAATTCTATCATTTATTTTTCAGTTTTTAATATATAATTAATAAAATCGTTAAAGTAATCGGTACGATTTACTATTATATGCATTTTTAATAATTTATTTCAGTTATTTTTGTAGACGAATAATTAATTAGGTTAAAATTTGAAATTTAAGGATAATTTCAATTATTTAATTAAGTACGTGTGAAATATCTCTTCCGGTTAATTCAGAGGTTGAGATGAATGATTTGTAGCGCGTGTGAAAATGTCACTCCTGACTGGGATTCGAACCCGGAAACTCCGGATGAAAAGCCAAGACGCTACCACTCGCACCACGGAGGCCGGCACCTTCTGTTACTTAGTCGCGTAAGAATACACGCAAAAAACTTAGGTATCATTCGTCGTTTTCGTATATATTAATATTTTAAATCTACGCTGATTAGTGTTTCAACGTTGAATCGGGGAAAGGAGCACAAGGCTCGAGTGCCGTTCATAGAAAAATGTTCGAAACTACTTTGATTTTTGTGAACGATGACGATAAATACATGGAACTTTGGTGTCCAGTATTCATTATAATACTGTGATTTGCCAGTGTGCTCGCAAGAATATGATATGAACATATTCTTTCTCCCGCAAAGAAAAAGAAGATCAAAAAGAAAACCGATAATAAAGATAATAAAATTATTTTTTTAGCGAGTACGCAGGTTTGTAGATAAGTTGATCATAAGTTAGAATCTTAGTAACAATTCCTATTTTTTACCTATTACCTATTCTAATTTCCTTGTTAGCATTTTTGTACCCTTGTTGGAAAAACTAATTATAAAAAAAAGTTATTAATATCTTATTCTCGTTCGATTATTTATAAATTAAAATTATTTGTACAAACGTTTAAAGATTAATAAACGTATGAAATTAAATTAAATACGCTTAGGTTAATTAATACGATTAAATTTTTCTTAAATGCAGTATTATATTAAGTCAGTAAAATTTTTGAAACGTTAATTTTAGATGAATTAAATGAACAGGGTAGTTTTTCTTTACCGTGGAGAAAAGAATACATCATCAACTTCTTGAGCCCGACAAAGAAAAACGGCTACAATATTGTCAACGGTTCCGTGGATTTCTGCGCGAGGGAATTAATGTTATGTATTCGTTATTTTTCACAGATGAAGCACGGTTTCATTTGGTCGGCTGCGTAAACAGCCAAAACAGTAGAATTTGGAGCGCTGAAAATCCCCACGTTTATCACGAAAAACAATTACACCCGCAGAAGTCGGGCGTGTGGTGCGCGATATCGCGGAAGAAAATAATCGGTCCAATTTTTTTCGAATACACCATTAATGCAGAACGATATCAGGATATTTTATTTCAGTTCATCGCACTCTTGGAAGAGGAAGACAGACACTGCCGGCTACAACATGAGGGTGCGATATCGCACTACGCAGGTTCAACTTCTGATTTCGTCGAGGAATTCTTTGGTAATCGTGTTATCGGTCGAGGCTTGTGGCCACTAAGATCTCCAGATTTGACTGGCGGCGGATTTTTTTCTACGGGGTTACTTCAAAGAAAAACAAACCACGAACACTTGAACGATTGAAAGTCAATATTGAACAAGCTGTATTAAATATCCAGCCACAAACATTGAAAAAGTTTCAAGAAACGATGTAAAAAGAATTGAAGCTTGTATTCAAGAAGATGGCGGCCACTTCCAACATTTCTCTAAATGTAAGGTAATGGATGGTAATAATAAAATTACATTTACATTTACAGAGAGCTAATAGCTCTCTAACTAAAAATTGCTATTTTTATTGTTTTCATAAATTAAACGTTCTTTTTCTTCTATTACTGAAGCGCAAGTAATATTATGCTCTTCGAGCGAAATTATCATTTTTCATCGCAAGGAGCAGTAATATAATGAAAACAGTTAATAGCAACGATGTTAAATCTAAACGTAAGCGCGTGGGAAATTGTAAAAAGCAATAAATTAATGTAAACTAATTTTTTTGTGGGAAAATTCATTACGTACACCGGCTTCTACTTATTAAGATGTTAACGGAAAATTACGAACGTTAAACAGAAAATTATGTTAATGTTACTTTTGTACTATTTATTCTTCTTTCCATCGATATAACTTATATTAGGGAAAATTAAATAAATATCCTATAAACGAAAAAAAAATTATAACGAGACGTCGAACTTTTCCAATATTTCGTCGTAATTAACATTTAAGATCTTCACAATCGTAGATCTGAAAATTACTTTTTCTTATATTGTATTCTTTGTTAACCGTTTTTACTTATTTCATTTCTCTTCCTATTTTATAATAAAATAAGCGTTAAAGAATTTAACTTATTTCAAAATATGCAGTAAAGCGGTATAAATAATAAATTATTATTTTTTAAATCTTTTGAATTCACTGCAATTTAAGTTTTGGTAAAGTCTGTCCGAATTCAGTTTGGTTGTTTGTTTCTTACTTTTTCACGACTTAAAAGCGTTTACATTTAAAGAATATTTGGACGATATAGTTTTTTATTACACGACTGCTCGAAAAGGAGTATAATGTTTATAAGATGTACGTATGTTTTTTGCATTATAGCAGCTCAACAGCCGAACCGATTTAGATGTATGACACATTGGAATTCTTACGTTAACATATGCATATATATGTTCCCAGTAACATATGCCTATGTATGTTTAATTGTAAGTAGAAGGCCAAAATATATATATATGTATATATATACAATTATAAATGGATAATCAATACTACTTTCAGTATAGATTTATTTGTATCGAAAATAATTGTTTTAAGATCTGCTACAATATTGAATGTATGAAATAAATTTATTAATTTATTTTACAATTATTATTTGTATCTTATTTATTGTTTAATAGAAGGCCCGGCAATGCTTCGCTATTGCTAGATTTGAATATATATTCAACTGTGTCGATGTTTATATATATATAACACAATTGAAAGTTTAAGGAAGACAAACGCCGGCCTGTATGTACTGCGGCATTGAGGACGATGCAGACCACACCTTCAAGGATTGCATCAGATGGATACAAAATAGACGGGACACAAATTAATCAACGATGAGACCTGAGGAGATTACGAGTAACATGATACATATTGAGGACAATTGGAAAAGAATTGAAGGAACTATCAGGAATATCTTAACAGTAAAAAACGCAGACGAGAGGAAACTGGGCTTCTGAGTGAATAGATTAGGGTAGGGTGGATAGCCCCAGTGGTGAGGGCTGGCATGCTTAGGTGTGTCAGTTTCCAAGGATCCACTGGGGACTCCGACGGAGAATAGGTCTATACAAGTGTAAAAGACCCATCGATGAGTCACGACTTTCCAAGGTATGGCGTAGCGATACAGAAGGGCAAATGAGACTCAAAAGACCTGACCGGTGGGCCGACCTGCCTTGCCGGACATACAGCCGGTAGGTGGGGAGGCCCATTAGAGTATAACAGGCACTCCCCTGGGTGGCGTAATACCAACCAGTCGGACCGGCCCAGGGGATCAGAGTCTTTACTCTTTCCCTTTTCCCCTTTTAACGCTTTATCCTTTCCCGTTACATTTCCTTTTCCCCTTTTTTCTTTTTTCTATTTTACCCTTCTGCCCTTACCTTTAACAGATAGCGCTGTTTTTCAAAAAACGTATGTTTTTACCTGTCCCAAGTATAACATCTTAGGTATATAAAAACACGCGCGTATTCGAATCCAAGGTTGTGTCAAAATTTTAAGGAATTGGTGAAGAATTTTCGGAGATTTAAGATTTTGAACGAACGAACATTTGCATTTTTATTTATATAGATAAATATTTAACAAACAATTTTATGATTTTTTGACGGGCAGTATGTTCGATCACGCAAGCATGTTCTTTTTACCGCTAACTATTAACTAATAATCCCTTTATTTTGTTAATAAAGTTAATAAATATAAAATATAAATAAAAATAATCTACGTTTAGAAATTAAATCAAATAATCTGTAAATCGATTGACAACGGACTACTTCTAGCGGGAGAGTGGTGTACAGCCGCCTGGCGCACCACCATTGGTCTGCCTTGTGCAGACCAAAAATATGAAATAAAAAGTAATAAAATACTGTTGTCGGTTTGAAAGAACACATATTCTTGCAGCTTTAGCAGCCGGTTAATTTTTTAATAATGATCCTATGCTACCTCTTTTTCATTTTGGAGACCCGGCAGGCCTATAGTAGATTAGTTCCTAATTATCTTGTAATAAAATTGATGGAGGGAAGATCATGAGTCCCAAGAGGGACTCTTATCATTATATTCTTCTTAGGGTCATGTTCCTGCTCCTGTTTTGTGTCTCTTGCTTCTGGGAGAGTCTACCCTCTCCTTATTTCCTCTTTTCCTACCCTTATCCTTGTTTTCTTCTTCTTGATAATATAACAAGGAAGCACTGATTCCCAGGGTAGCAGTTAAGTCAACAAAAATCCACTCTCTCTAGCTTCGTATGTATTTCATAAATACACTACAGAAGCTTGCACTTCTGGACTATGGGTTGCAGTCCTATCAGTATAACACATTATAAAAAGAGCATCTCATTATAACTAATATACCCTTTTACATCTATTTTAAACACTGAGTGTAGATTATGTTATCTACTTATGAATGTACATTCTTATCATTCCAACCGATTTCATTTACATACTGTTAAGGACTTGAATCGTAGCATCTGATAAAAATAATCTGATGGAAGAAGAATATGAAGAAATCCTATTGCTATTCTCTTAAATGAAGTTTTATATTACGGTAATAAATTAAGGTTGCGTTTAGAAAATAACATCGCGTTAGGTAAATTAGTCTACTGGTAATAATATTGGACAACCTAAGCGTTATGATGGAATAAGGAAATCGCGGAAGAACTTGATCAGAATAACGTTACAAAATACACGATTAATCGCAATAAGAATTACACACTCGTATATATTTTTTTAAATTGGTAATCTAATTTGTTATTTTATACCCGCCTTCATTATGGCTTCTATATATGTAAAACACCCGTCTGAGGTATAAAAGCGCTATTCAAGAATTTATTTCTCTGAGAGTAATGATGATCAATATATAGACAGTCTCGGTGATGAAGAGAGTGAAGGTGTCAATTACAGCGGCAGATTATCATTTGCATTTCAGTTGGGTTGGCCTACTGATATGCAGCTGTGTATTTCTCATTTTTCTTAGCAAGCCTGGTATAAATTGTTTGTTATTTTTGAGAGTGGTTTGTGACATGTCAGGTCGCCTAAAATTATTATAATTATATTATGTACATATAGGTACATAGACCTGTCATAATCTATGACATTGATGAGGTCTTTCCGATGAGGAGGTTCTGACCCTGATGAGGGAACAGAACACTGTCTTGGACGAGGCTACGTTCAAAAAGGAGTGTAGGCTGTAGGATTCCTGGCACTCTTTTTTACAAGAGCAAGGAAACAAAGACCCATGGGGTGTTGTATACAGAGTACTTGGTCATAAGTGGAAAAAATACATTCTTCTGTCGGCTATCTCGACCAAGGATGGAGTTGTTAGACAAAGATCGTGTCCTCACTCTTCTATAAAAAATATTTATCGTTAAATTTTAATTAATTTAACCGAAGTTAATTTATTTTTGTTTTCAGAAGAATACACAGAAATTGTAACTTCTGCTTGGTGAAATCGGCTATACCTTTTTTCTTGTTCACGGCGAGTGCAAAATTATTGTAGATAAAAACAATCAGAATTTTAATAACGCAGAAAATTTAATCGCTTTATTTATTAATCCATTACTCAAATTGTTTTCTTTTTTCAGTTTTTTTTTTCTTATATATTATTTAAAATGAAGTTTAATCTTGCATTAGGTGAAATAAATCTCTGTAGCCTGGAGGTAAAGGACACCATCTCCTTTTTTTAAGTTTTATAATAGAGCAGCAGTTTGAAGTTTTGAAATTTGCTTGTACTAATTTCCTTTTTTCATCACCATCTGCCAACATAATGTTTGCTATTAAAATACTCTAGATAGGTCTACTTGAATAGATGTTATCGCTTATTTCTTAATTTCTGCTTTATATTAAAAAAAAAAAAATAGACATGTATCATATCTCTACTTAACTTTTTAATAATAAATTACTTTTTTTTAATAAATTCTGTCATCATGTCCACAAATTTGTAAAAAAAAAGGCAGTAAATCTGAAGAAAATTACATTTATTTTTTAAAAAAACTGTTTTATTAAACAATACCGTTTATAAAAGATAATATCAGTGCAACACAACCTTCTAGTTGTTTCAACCGATAAACAAAAAAATTATCCAATAGAAAGATTGTACAATGTCGTAATACTGTTACAATGAAAAGAAAAAGGTAATTTTAAAAGACTAATTATTATTATAAAATTATTTTGCTCGTACAAAAAAGTGTAATACAAAATAAAATATTGTTACGGACACTCACTCAAAAAAATTTACAAAGAACTAAAAAATATAATTTCTTCAGTAGTAATATCTATTGTACAATAAAAATTCACAAAACATTGAAAATGAATAATAAAAAAATGATGAAATAGCAGAAAATCTACATCAAATAATTTTATCTGCAGTCTTCATCACTTTCTTCTTCGGGGAAATCATTTACTTCACTGCAGTTACATATGTTTTGATAAAACAAATGACATTATTTAAGTAGAATTAATAGGTCTTTGTATTTTAATTGTGATATCGGTTTTGGATCGACTAATGACATCAAGTACATCTGGAAACTTGACGTGATTCTTTCTCAATTTTTTTCATAAATTAATCAAAAGAAATTCTTTGTCAGCATCTTCATCTTCATATTTATAAAATAATTCTATCAGCGCATAAACATTTTCTGCTTCCATGTGTGTATGGCCTTTTAACAAGAATTTATGTCACACTTTGTCTGTGGATATATATAAACAATATAGGTAAACGGATAACAAAATTTTTGTTCTGGCCATAGCAATTGTCTGACCGTAATATCATTTCTTCAGTTTTTGAATCGGTAATGTTTTGTTTAGCTCGTTTTAGAATCCAAGACGCTACTTCATTCTCACCGTGTCATAAATTGTGAAATTAATGTCCATAACTTCCTGCAGTAGACACTTTTTATATTTGTTAACAGCGGTGTCGGTAAACATTTTTGTAAATCAGCTGTCAACACATTTACTGTTCTTTGCATCTTGAGTATCTTTACTGTTTGGTCATACAACTTCTATGATTCCTTTAGGTGCAATCATAATCGCTTTAAATAAATTTTTACCGTCTGAAGTTAATTCACCGTTTAATTTTGCTAGATACGAATTTCAGGCCATGCAGCCATGTTTAATATAAAGCCACTTTTTTGTTAATTTTTTTTTACCTATTTTATTTTGGTGTATGCTGTCCTCTTTTGTCTATTTCTACAATTCCTCCATGTTCTTTTTTTAATCGCGTTAACTATGTATTAGATACAGCTAGTATGTTTAGAAACATAAATTTACACGCCCTTATTTTTACATCGTTTATGTTTAAACTATAACGAAAAGAATTTTCTTTTGGTTTTGTACCGTTCGTACCTCTACATCTTTCTTATAGTCTTACTTCAGTGTAGGACGTAATGAACTGTCTTTTTAAATTTTTAAGTAATTGTTGCTAACATTTCATTTTACACATATATGGAGGCTTAATTTTGTTTCTGCAGCCAATTCTTTGCCCTTCTTATTATTTGTATTGCACTCACCGGCTAAGTACTTCTGTTTGCTAATATTAAAAGTCTACCGTTCAATGTTTCTCTGTCGTTTTCGACTTTGCCGTTCAATAACCGTTTTACTTAATACCTTCCTCTTAGGTTTATGCGTTTCATTCTCCGATTCAGAGCTTACTTCTGAAGACGGTATTATAATCTTTATCTTCTGAAGTATTTTCAAAGTCACTTAAATACAAGTCTTTTCTAACAAACGTGATTCTGTAACTTGATCATTTTGAGAGCGATCGGGAGAAGCTGAGGTTCCCTCATGGGCTTGTTCATTTGAAAATAAAGGATACGGTTCGTTTACATTAATTTTCTACAACAACATTTTTTTACACGTTTTTGCACAATTACAGTTTCAATAAACCGAAACCTTTGTAATCGTGCTGGTTTCAAAATAAAAAAATATCGAAAGCCTTCAAAAAACAAGAATAATTAACATAAGATCGATACAAAGCATTTACAGTAAGATTTTTTCCCAAATGTCAGGATAAAATTACCCACGTTAAAGCACGAATATATATTATTGTTATTATAATCAGCTGTGACCCACAGTATGGATAATGTGAATGTTATAGATAATGTAATTTCTATTAAAAGAATTCCCCTGATTTCTTTAAGTACTAATGATTCTGAACATATATCTAATCTTTTGTCTAAAAGCTGATTTTTCAATCTCAGTTACTCAACAATCAATTTCACGATAAACTACATATTACTGGCCTTGTAATTAGCCACATTACTTTGACCCTGAAACTGGCCGTATTATTTTGGCCTTGTAAAAGGTCAAAGCCGGAATAGGGGACCTAAAGAAAGCTAAGATTTTCATAATCTTAGTGCATTTTCATTATCTTAAAACAGATAACTGAGGATGTAATTTGCTAAATTTTCTAAAAAAGCAACATACTTAAGTTACAGTTTTAAAATCAGCAAAAACAAAACGAAAGGGAAAATAGCATCAAACCAATTAATCGATTAATAACTCCAAAAAAAATTATGTAGGCTTGGCATGCTGGTATGCAACAGTATATTTACCGGTATCCTAATAAAAAATACAGTTGGAAACACCATTTTACTATTCATTTTCCCTAGTAAGCCAGACATGGGAAGTTTCTTATTCTTGAGAAAAAAAGATTGTAGCAAAAAAACTATCTATGCTGTTTTTGTAGTCCTGTCAGGTCACCCACCTACTAAAATTACGCTCATGAGATCTAAGAGACCAATTTTTTTTTATCTTGTATAATATAATATTGTGGGGTTTCTTGCTAAACGACAGAGGAAATAATTTCAAAGGAAGTATCCAAGTTAATAACTGAATTCAGAGATTTCCATCTCCAGTTAGCCGTTTCATACTAATGTTTCTAAATGTTCTCCACAAATATTTGATTTAAATGATTGTTGTTTATCCTAGATTATTCTAGATAGAACAACAGAATTGTTTAATATTTTATTACACAATTAAATTGTATTGTAAAATTCTAACGGTTTTCTTTTCAATATTTCAGAACAGGCTTGCCCTATTTAGTTTTATCTGACAGTAGTAAAAGTTCCTGGTATTATTCCAAAAGTACACTTAAATTTACAATTCCTCTCTACAACAATAATTCAGGAGTTGCTATCACTGCAGATTGTTACCACAGGTATTTATTTTTGAAAAAAATTAAGAAATAGATATGATTACATAAAAAGAACTCTATGTAGTAAATAAAATAAAACGGGGATAACATTTTTTTATTACAGGTCTTTATTTTAGTGAAGAGTAGAAATTAATAATTTCATCAAGCAAAATAAAAATAAGATCTTTTTGGTTATATTTGATAAATTCATTTTTCATGTGTAAAAAAAACAAATACAGATTTCTTTAAAAACAGATTATTTAGATGTCAGCAACTATTATTAGAAACAATTTAATTTCTTAAACATAACTGATTTTTTCAAATATTTACACGTCATCCTCATCTCATTGTGCCGCGGGTGGGGGGTTGCTTATTGTTCCCTAGTTGAACAGATTGCAACATACACATTTTGAAATAAAAGATCAGTATTATAAACTTATTTAACATTCTCATTTACCTGAAGTTTCTGGTTCAAATCTGTTATTGCCTTTTCAGTATATTTTATAATATCTGTAGGATAATGAAATAAATATACTTAACTGTAATATCTGAAAATTTTGTTTTGCGACTGTGTACTTTTTTTATCTGATTAATGATTTGAAATCATGTCTGGACCTTCTATAATACATATTCTAGACAATCATTTCTAATTTTTATTTTATTTTTTGAGCCTTATTTATAACACTAATTTTTTTGTTTCAGCCTTACTAATAGGAAATGATTTAGTGATCCTATTATTGCATACATGTTAAAGAAAGGAATCCCCTTCAGGAAAGAAGACGACGTGATGATGATTGTTGGAAGAGAGAGCGAAGGACAAACATCAATGGAGCCCCAGAATTCTCGGAACCCTCTAAAAGAAAGAGCAAGCTTTTTAGCCGCCCCATGCAATGCTCACCGCATCATCTGGCTCACTGGCTCAGTACCATCTAATGCCGACAGTAAAGTATCCTCCGGTATCTATTACGAAGACTTGGAAGGCTCAGACAGCCTGGAACACTCTTTTTAATTTTGGCAAACTATTCTCTGTTGAAAATATGTATATACAAAATAGGATTTTACCATTATTTAAAATTATAATGATATATTATAATTTATAATTAAGATATATATATATATTAGTTACAAAACCATTTTGATCCAAAATTTTCAGTTTACAATCTTGTACATGCACCGTAAATATCATACGATTTAAAACCAGACAGTTCCGTAAAAAATCATGTATAAAGTCGGCGGTTTGTTGCAAAACTAGATAACTTTCCAGTTAACCTTGAATCACTGATGATATCACATGGCTTGAACCCTTGTTGAGGTTGTGTAATTAATCGAGCTGAAAGTTGCAAGCTGTATTCTTAGTATCCACCAGTGGCGGCTCATAGTTAAAATTAGTGGCTCGTAGCTTTTTCTGGTTAAAATTTTCTGTAAAACAAAAGAACCGAAAAAAATGAATCAAATATAATAATATCACATTCAAGAATATGGTACACTGTTTTTAAGCACAATGTGCTTAAATAGTCTGTTTAGCCGAATAAATAATAAAATGTTAAATAAAACGACGACTTCAAATATTAAAAACACTATATTCCAACGGTGATTAATTTAAATTTCTATGTACACAGAAAGAAATACATAATTAGTTTATTATAATTACCTTCTCTTTCGCCCTTCCAGTGTGTTTTTGGACAGATTTGGCTATCGAAGAGGCCCTTGCTTTCCGCAATATTCTGATCGCTACTGGAAAAACTAAACAACTTGTATATTTCTTCCAACGACTAAACTAGAAAAGGAAACGAACAAAGAACGTTGCATACACACGCGGAGTAAAAATAACTTTATTGTTAGATGCATAGCCTAATTTTTGCAATTTGCTCGTGTAGGCCTATGTTTCGTTATTCTCTATAAGCCTTCTAGTGCAGTACAATTTAATATTCCTTTGTTATTCATATTGAGTACGTATTCGTATAAATCAAAAGTTTGATTTAAAAATAAATTTTCAGTTTATAAAATACGCCTACATGTTTTATATTTTTCTAAAGGTTTTGTAAACGACTAAAGCCCAAGGTTTTCTCACAAATATAGAGCTCCCGGAACGCCCAGAAAAATAACTTTCCATCATAAAAAACAGACTTACGAATGCAACAAAATTACATGAAACTGAGACAAGATAGATTTATTGTAAAATATACACAAGCCAGTATTCCAAGAAAAAAATCGTACTGATATTAACAAAAAGGAGTTTGTTCCTTGTCCACAAAATATTTTATTTTTAAAGTCCCTAACAGAGAAAAATTTCAAGTATGCCAGAAGGTCTTTCTTGATACACTATTGTAATAAAAAAATAGTGTTACTAATTTTATTTACATTATAATAATGAAACATATAATAATGTTTCATAATAATTCAAGAATGACGATCAAAGAAAGTTTTTTCATCGTATTTTTAGAACGCGATTCAACATTGGTTTTAGTAGGTCACGGGTTGACGAATTTTCAACCAGTATTTCTTTGAAGGAAAAAATAAAACGTGTGAAAAATATATCACATTAAAGCGACTTCTTACAGGAAAAGATATTGATCGGATGAAAGACATAGCCTTTTACTGTCTATTGAAAGAAGAAAGGGAGAATCTTTTAACTATTTATCTTAGTTGCCAAAAAAATCAGGTTCTGCCACTCATCCCTGATCAGATGGCTTATTATTTACACCAAATTCATTCAAATTCATCTTATTATTTGAATTTACACAAATTCAATTTCACAATTATAGTTGGCAGCTCTAAAAGCAAACAAACAAAAGAAAATGTCTTCATCAGTAGAATAGAAACCCCCCAATTTTAAGCAGAACTTGAGTAACTTATACAATACATTAAAGAAGACTCCCCCCACCACCATTTTTATGTTAACAACAATAACACATCGTTATTAAAATTATTTTCCTTGTAATAAGACCATGAATTTTGAACGAATTGACATTGCTAGTAAATTAGTATTTTGTTACAAAAATCTGTCCGACAAGTATAATTTAATTATACTTTTAGATAATATAAATAGTGATATTGAACAATGGATTCTCATGTAATAATGTATAAACAAAGCGTACTTACAGATACCATCTGTTAACAGTAAAATTACATATAATATAAGCGCACATACAATACGTAGTGTTAAAATTCCGATAGAAAGTATTAAAAACGGTGAAGGCTTGATAGATTATAAAAATATAAACGGAATTTGATACTACCGTGCACAGTCAAGATTAAGGACGGCGAAGCCTGTTGTTCAGTAACTAATCCCACATCTGAAAACAAAAAATTAAAATTAAAAACTATTTTACGTTAATCCGATAGCTGAATTCAGTAGTACTCGATTATCAAACGTTAAGGAAGATAATTTAAAAACAAATCTTAGTTTCAAATTGTAAAAATTTAATGATAATGATGAAGATATTAAGAATAAGGGTATTGATTTGCCAAATATTATTGATTGTAGTATAGGCGTAATGGTACTAATAATACGAAGAGTTGTGTATATAGTGAATGTTTTTTGTTTTTGTGTGTATGTGAATCGTTCACATCCATTCAGGCATCTTTGTTTTTCTAGGAGAGATAATACGATTTCCCACTTTCTTTTATCGTTTACTAGAACTGAATACTTTCATAAAATGTTATTAAAATGAATAAAATTCATCGCTTGTATCCGTTATTGATGAACTATTTTATTTATGTCAGATTTTTTTTTCTCCTCAGCGAATTTTTGTATAATTTTTACGGCCGTCTTAATTATGACTTGATAAATTTAAGCAGTGACGGTCTTCATGCTTTATAAAAATCGTAAGTGTTAACGCTTACATTTTTAAGTTTACGATTGATTATATCGAACGCGTGATTGTTCATCTTTACATAAAATTCAGGCTTTATTGAACTTCCATTTCTTGGCTTTTAATTCTTCAGATATGAAACGGTCTAGAAATTTAAAAAACTTAGTAGTTTACTTTGCAGGTTACTTAACGAGTAACAAGTATGCACAGTTATTTGAGCGTGCTATTTTGTATAATTTGAATACTAAGAAAAATTACGGAGGCATAGCTCAGCGAGGTAAGGTGAAAAGAACTCTTTTATGGGGCGATAAAAGTAATGCAAAATCAGAATATAGAAATGCAGGTGTGATAATGACCGGTAAGAAGATCGGATAAAGAGAAAAAAACATTTTGACTGCAACACATTTAGTTACTACGAGGATGATGGCTTGTAAAATCAGTACATTTTAGTGAATTCCTTCTTACGAATTCCGCTTCACTTTCGATCGAGGATTGGGGTCTAGTCGCACAGAAGCATTGCTGCAGGAAGAAATTATTGTATTGAGTCGTAGATAACTATGAACCAGAGACAACGTGGCTGTTTAATAACAATCTGTGTTAAAGGTGTTATTTATTTGGCAACAATAACGTGGAATGAAGTGTCTCAGAAAGATTTGATCTGTTCAAAATAATTTTGAATTCTGTTGATAAAGCAAATGTAAGGCCTATATTTTCAACATGTTAATTGTCTCCCTTTTTAAAAATTATTACAATTGTTGTTTATTTCAGTTTTTCAGAAAATCTATCGCATTCCAAATTTCAGTTGCAAAGATAAGAAAAAACGTATGATACAATGTCAATCCTATATTAGAAAGAATAAGCGTTAAAATAATCAAAGTCAGATGATTTTTTCCTTTCTTTTGTATATCTTACGCCTTATATTTCTATACAATTGGTCGATTGCGAAAACAAAGTTTTATAAATGGGGAAATCTAAGAATACCAATGTCAACAAATGAATCAAAATTCCAAGTCAAGAATTTTTCACACTTCCTAGATGAAGAAATGTATTCGTAATTTTTTTATATTTATTAATATCTGTGTGAAAACCAGGAGTTGATACAGCCGGTGTCTGTTTTTGCTTTTCTTCCTATTGATAAATCGATAATATGCTCTACTCTCCTTTAACATACTCAGCATTATTTCTATCTAATGTCAGGCATAAACCGATTTCTGTACCTAATCTTTTACTTTTAATCGGAGTTTGTGAAGTTTTATCTTTGCGAATTTTATTTATTTTTAATATATTACGCTTGTTTTAAATTCTTTATTAAAGTTGTTATTCCGGACGAAGATAGCATAAAAGTTTTTTCGCCCTCAAAAAAAAAAATATCGGTCGAGTTCGTTAATGGGCAAGATCAAACCAAGATGGTGGAATTGGTGGTGGGGGGCTTTTTCGAAAAAAAATTCTGTAACGTTGTTATTAAGTAAAATATCGAATTCGTTTAAAATTCCTACTATTCATTCGATAATGGCCTAAAACCTATCTAGGTAAAGGAATTGTAAGATGGAGCTTGTATGCTAAATATGAAAAACTATTTTTCACATGCAACCGTTATCGTATCGAGTAAACTTGAAGTTTTTCTTAACTTTAAGATGGAAATCTTTTTTATTTCTTACTTAACATCGGTGAAATCTACCTCCGCCTTCCGACGTGCCGAAAGGGATTTTTTTATCTTGCAAAAATATTACTAGTAATCCATAATTTAAACTTTAGGGTAATTTTTGATACTTCTAAATTCTGCGTCATTAGTAATAATTCGGTTTATTGCAAACAATTAAATCACATTTTGAATTTCCTGTTCGTCAAATATAATTTCGAATAAGATTTTCTAATAATAGTAAGTTACTTAAATCGATCAATGTATTCTATTTCGAATATTTATTTTACTAGACCAAACTGTAACTATTAATGATTGGATAGCCTGTTTTACAAAACCTCGAAAAAATTCAAAGGACAGTCTTTTTAGTTTTTTAAACTTTAAAAATTGCGTGATCAAGACAAATGCCTAATTCTCCTTTCTTCTAGTTAGTAGGGTATCTACTAATGATTTTACCGTTAGAATCTAACAGAAGTCTACGCTTAGAACTATCAACCCTACCTCGTAATATATCGACTGCTATGCCTCTTCCTAATTATTTTAACCGTTTCCCTTTTGTACACTATCGGCAAAAATTAGATTAATTTATAAATATTTCAAAGGTTATATAATATATCAAGATATGAGAGATAATGTCTTGAAAAAAATTGAGGTTTGATAAATAAATCGTATTAAAATATCATTACATTTTAAAAATAGTTTCTTTAATGATTTTACCCTTCTCATTAACAGTAGTCAATAAAATAGAAGTGACTGAATAACCGTTGAAGATCCAGCAATAAAAGTCAGATGTCTTTTTCAGTTTACAAAATACAAACCGTTAAGCTATTAAAAATACGGAAATGTTTTAGATTATAGAAAACCTTACATGAGTTTGGTAGTGCTAAAAATTGTGCGTAATAATTGTGTAGTGTAGTGTGATATAAATGAAGAGTGCAGATATTAATAAAATGTATAATATCTTTTAATAACGTCTGATTTTCATAACGGTGCATTATTTAATGTTCTAGTATGAAAAAGATCTTTAAATCTGCGTATGACTTAAAATAAAGCGACCAATGCGCTGTTGATATGGTTTAAGGTGTATTCCATGTATGAAGAGATCCCTGATGGAACCGTTAAGTTAAACAACTTTATTTTTATCCCTATAAGATTTTACTAAAATAGAAAACAACAGAAAATAAAACATTTTTAATCAAAGAAAGAGGCAAAATCCCAATTTAAAATTATTTTGTCGCAAATTAACAGGATTTATAAAAATTATGCAACGGCCAAAAATAGGGTAAAGCAGTCACCTTAAACATTTTTTATATACAATTTAGCCTAACATTTTTAATGATTTTTTACTTTTTAGGATTTTTTACGCGTCAATTTTTGCAATTATTTTAGTGGTCGTGAGTTAAAAGTTTGGTGTGATAAATAGTTCCACAATATTTACCTACTGTTTCATTCTAAACGCGTTTTCTGTCAATTTTGTAATAATGATTTAGAAGTAATTGGTAACTCCCATTATTATTTCGCTTTCTTACCTGCCCCTATTCTAGTTTAATCCCTATCGAGTTCTTTTCCACAAAGATAGATTTTCTATCTTTTGTACAAAATTAAAAAGAATGGTAATCTGGATTTTAATTTATAATTCGGGAGAGTAATGTAGTCTTCGGTTTGATGAGATGTGTTAAGTTGTAGAACCTGAAATTACACTTGTACTTTTATTACCTGTAAAATAAACAATTTTACACTCACCGATAGCCGGGTCTATTAATCCTGTTCACAATTTGATCCTGGAAGTTGCACTTGATGAGTTTGATTAATATGGATAACATGACGTCTTCTACCGAGGATACTTTGCATATAGGATTCAATTTTCTGTTCAAAAAATACTTTCCGTGCAAGCGACTTAATATCATGATTTAACATTTACGAGTTTAACTTTTATGAGAAACACAGTTCAGCAATCAGTCTTTGAAGACTCCCAACTTGTCCTAATCTTTTACCGTGAATTTATAGTTGTTAACATTTTGTTTGTTTTTTCATCGCATGTTTCAGGTGAATTTTATTCTAGCCCCCTTATAGATGAATCGATTCCAAAAATATAAAATAATTACCAGTTAAATAAAATTAAAACCCATTTAACATTCGCTAAACGATGATTTTAGTTTTATGTAGATGTTTTTTAAATAGTGTTTTAGTCCACCGGGGTAGTATAATTCATCGCAAATCGGCTGTTTAACAGGTGATTTTAAAAGTGGAAGGTTTTGGGGTGAAATCCTAGTAAAAATTAATTGCTTTTATACGGATTTGAATTCTACACGGTGGATACCGGTGTACTTTGGCGGTTGGGGTTCAACGAACCACACGTGTCAGAAATGATCGGCTTGTATAAGAGAGCCAGTGGAACAGATTTACATGTGACAGCTGTTAAATGTCGACTACTTGAAGCTGTTAATACAGTTCGATGCTCATTGAACGGGGAAAGTGCATAATGAATGGTGATTTATGTCCTGATCAGTGCCCAATGAGTAATGTTGATCGTGATGTGATCGCTGCTCAGTGACAGCTGATTGGTGATGATAATTATTTGTTATGTTACTGATACGTTAATGCACAAAATAAATTAATCTTTGTTGTATATTTAAGATTACAGAAGACATTAGAAATGTAAGCGATAAAAAAGTTTGACTTTTTAATAAGTAATGTATTGTATTTTATTTGATAATGTAATCTGTTCCAAGAATAGATTTATTTAAAACAATTAACTGTTATAATACGTATACAATGGGAGCCAAGAGATGCTATGAGCATGTGAGAGGTATGACAAACTGTACTAGTTGTATGAATAATGTTCTGCTTTTTATAGGACTTTCTCTAGAATCCCCTCTATAATTTTTTTTTTTCAGTGATATTGAAGCGGGTAACACAATTATTTAATTAATCCCTTTTTTTATGATTCTTCAAAATATCAAATTGGTCAGACAATTTTCCAAACGTCAGCTAAACAATAAGACATTCTGCGGTCGACTTCCTCATCCCGACTCAGAGAACCAAAAACAATCAAGAATTTTATTCAGGAAAACTAAGAGTTCTCTTGAAAATTTTAAAAATATCTTAGTGAATCTCAGCAATGCAGTCGATAACAAATAAGTGTTCTTACCTTTTACGTTTTTTCATGATACTAATATTTTTTTATCAACATTAACTAATTATTTAAGTTCTTTATGTACCTGGGAATTTTATTTTAATCTTTGTCGGTCCAATTCTTCTGTCTGGAAAATATACAAATAAAAATTTACAATAATTAAAAATAAATAGAACCGAATTAGAGCCTGACAGAAAGTTATGGTGTGCAATTATATTTTAATTTTAACGATTTTTTTCAATAAAATTAGAATTTACGACAAAAAATTATATTTTATATACAAGTATAATTTCCCTATTGTTGTATTTTATATATATATATATATATATATATATATATATATATATATATATATATAATACACACACAGACAATAAAATATATTTACATTCTCATAAATTATAACATTTGAAATAGCTTTTTATATACCCCATTAATAGCCAGAAAGGGGATAATTAACCCTTACCGGTACTAAATTATATTTTATATTGTAACTGAAATTTTTGTCTTCACTACTATAAGTTTTTATTCTATTCTGATCGGTTTTAGTAATTTTCTAGCGTATGAAATATTTTAAAACATGGAACTCCGCAAGATACCGTATACCGGTATCTTGTGTCTTTCCGCTTGTTGTTGTGTGATTACACTACACGTCTCCTTGAAGCATTTGCTCTCTTTCCGTTTGTAGATACGTACTCTGGAAAGTGACTTTCCTTCAACCTCAAAGGATCCTCTTCTAGCGATGGTCTTCCTATTTTCGGTTTGGCTACAGACTGTTTTTCAACAATTGCTTCCACCAAGGCCTCTCTAGACTGCAGATGTGTGTACTGTCCTCCACATTTTTGATCCAAAATATGTGGAAATTCATTGCACATATTTAAGAAGGTATGCTCCAAGCATCCGATCCATTTTAACAAACACACCGCATATAAATATTATCATTTATAATGGAAGGAACGGTGACATCTTGCCATTCTATTCTTACCTAAACTGGAAGAACTTCGTGCTGAGTCGACAAACATAGCGCATTCTATTGATCGCTCAAATTCAATATCATAATTGACCTGAATTTTCAATCGATGGTGTCATTTCATTTTTCTCCAATTTTTGTTTTACAAAATCCTTAGGGACACCTTCAATACTATACTTTACAGTTCCCACCGGTTCAGTGAATTTATATTTAAAAATATAAAGCAATATAGACAACGCTGGACCACAATAGGTACTGTCGAAATACACACAATAAATCTTCTGAAACAGGTCTTGCGTCAAAATAAGTACAACATTTGTTACATTCCCATAATTTGCGTTACGGATTAGTTCCCTTTCACTTACGGTATATACTAGTAGCTTATAAATATATCCAGACTTTGATTCAGAGAAAAAATAGGTTTTGATTCCGAATCTAGCCCGTTTGATTCCTGTAACTGAACAAAATCAACCGACCTTTTCATAACAAAAGGCTTTCATCCATAGCTATTTTCCTTTCTGATGGGTAAACGAAAGAAAATATTTCATTTAAATATTCTAAGACAGGGTGTATTTTTATAATCTTTTGTTCTTTTGTGGTGGAAAATTATTTGTAAAATTTAAAATTCTAGAAAAGTTTGAAACGTTGTACCATAACAACCGAAAAACCTCGGGTTGCAAATAGTGGTTTTTGTATAATATTTATTAATTTCTGGCTTCCAAATCATTCCATGCGAAATGTAGAGTGCAGTTAGTAAAAATATTTCATTACTATCTGCTGGATTCCACCCTTGAAACCGTCAAAACTGCTTCAGAACTTTATTTGACAGAAAATTAGCTGCTTATACGATTTTGGGTTTTATAATTGTATCAACAAATTCATCGGTTATAAAAAGGTTAAAAATACTAAATACGTCATTTGGATCAATAATAAACACATTTATACCTGATTTTCCAGTAAAATTGGAGGACCTAAGAAAGGAATCAGGTCGATTGTAATTTACCCATTCAATAGTCTTTGAGTAGGCCTAACCGCATCACCTGCACCGATCTCATTAGCATAATTATCATCATCGTCAGGTAATAACAACAACGATATCTATTTACACATATCATGTAACTTCTCACTATTGCTATCGCTATTGTAAGCGGTCTAAAGTGTCAAAATATTCATTTTTTGAAGTGCCATCTCAAATATAAGAAAACCATATACATAAAGCTATTATGAAAAAGAACTAAAAATAACGGTCCAGTATGCAAATATACGGTAAAGTTTATAAATTAATTTATAAAGCGTATACACAATATTCACTCAGAAAACAACAACCCGAAATAAACGTTTAAACATACTCGTAAAAATCACTCATAAACAAGATGTAAGCAAAACGCCATGTAAGCCGTATCGGCTGTTTTACGTATGATAAATCATTTCTTAGAATGGAACGAAAGCTCTTTACTAGGGTTGTATAACATTGCGGACTTATGATGAACGACATTGAAAAATAATCGCCGAAATATTATGATATAGATAGAATTAAAATTAGACAAAACTCAGCACCGAATATTCCCATAAAGGCTCTTTTCATGCATATTCGCTACGTCGGAATCATCCGTCATAGTCTGGTAAAGCGTTACTATACACCGCACTCACAAATTCCTTGAGTACCTTTCTAATCAGAGTAGGAAATTCGATAAATATTAAGCCGATAATAACAGACATTTACTCTTCAGTATATTAGATTACACTTAACTCCTTGCCGGTTTTACAATTTCACGTAAAATAATGCTATTTTTATTTATTTATTATTTTTACATATATATTTTATTACGACTAATGATGTCCTAGTATATATATATAATAAACGGTAATTTCTGGTGCAAAACATATGTTATTAGGTATACTTTCTTTTTCGTGTTTTAGCCTCCGGTAATTACTGTTCAGGTAACACTTCAGAGGATGAATGAGGATTATATGTATATTTTTATTTATTTATTATAAGATACTGTAGATTAATTATAGGGAATTATGATAATTTAATTTAAATATTATTTAATCTTATTACATTAATAGAAAACCCGTTTCAACGGAACAGGTGGAGAATAAAAGGTGAGGCGGTTGTTTATTTACGGTGAGGCGGAGAGGCGAGGTGCGCAGAGCAGCAGTGCGCATCACGTGATCCCCTCCGCACCAATAATAACAGAGTAAGGGTGTGCACCTGGCCCGGCAACATACCATCAACCCTCAACAACACACACACTCTCAACGGTGAAGAAAACTCTAAACCAAGATGCCTATTCGCAAAATTAATATTAAAATTAAAAATTATATAATTCTATAATAAATCTTAGAATCGTCCTAAAACTGATCTAATCACTTGAAAATGCTCAAAAAAATAACCGAGTCACAAATTATTATAGATTATAAAAAATATTAACGAGGGGTATATAAGGCGGTAATGATGTGATAACACTATTTCTAAATTCATCTAACTTAGCCGATTACTAAGTCTATAGTAAGCATATTTACAATAAAAATACGCGCGCCCACAAACACATACACACACACACACACACACACACACACACACACACACACACACACACACACACACACACGCACACACACACACACACACACACACACACACACACACACACAGAGAGAGAGAGAGAGAGATCTATTTATTTATTAATACTAAGACAAAGTATTGTATGAAGTTTAATCTATGTTTGTTTATACATTTTAAGTTATACATTATACATTATTTTAAGTTATACATTTTTAAGTTATACTTCGTTCGTATTTAGTAATTAGCTGTCATATAGTACAAGTATTGTTATCGCAAAAACTTTCGGTTTTCAGACTTCAACGGAAATATCCATTTTGACCAACCCTGATCCATTTTTTTTTAGTTTCGGCGTGACATCTGTACGTACGTATAACTGAAAAACCCATTAGCTATAGAATGTTGAAATTTTGGATTTAGGACTGCTGTAACATCTAGTTTTGCACCCTTTTTTGATCGCAATCGACTTTTTCTTTCTTTTTCCTGTTTAGCCTCCGGTAACTACCGTTTTAGATAATACTTCAGAGGATGAATGAGGATGATATATATGAGTGTGAATGAAGTGTAGTCTTGTACATTCTCAGTTCGACCATACCTGAGATGTGTGGTTAATTGAAACCCAACCACCAAAGAACACCGGTATCCACGATCTAGTATTCAAGTCCGTGTAAAAATAGCTGGCTTTACTAGGACTTGAACGCTGGAACTCTCGACTTCCAAATCAGCTGATTTGGGAAGACGCGTTCACCACTAGACCTGATCGCAATCGACTGGGCCCAAAAATCCCCAAAATCTAAAAGAAATTGGATGTTGGACTTTTTATTAACTGCAGTAATAAGTCCTTACTGAGAGATTTTCAACGATATATCATAAGTGGTACTTATTTTAATTGGTTCCGCAGTTATAGGCAATTTTAATTAATGAACTACAGGGTTATCGTAAAAGAATGGTGCGGTTTTGAACATGGTTTAAATTAAAATAGAATTACTTACAGTCTATGTTTTTTATTTTTCAAATTTGTCGTCTCAAATATTTTTTTACATAATTAATAAATTTCAATATGTGCGCCCTTATTCGCTCGAAAAATGTCCGAACGATACTCAACTTCTCTCCAAACATTAGTTAACATTTCTTCGTTAATGGTTGTCATTGCTTCATTAATCCTGTTTTTTAAGCGGTTTAGGTCGCGAATTTTCTGTGTATAAACAACGCTTTTGATGTACCCCCACAAGAAAAAATCGCAAGGTGTCAGGTCTGGATTCCTTGGAGGCCAAAGTATGGGTCCTTGCCGGCCTATCCATCGATCTCCAAATTTTTCGTTCTAAGCGTCCGTGACCGATGCATTGAAGTGCGGTGGAGCACCATCTTGTTGGAAATGAAGTCGATGAATGTTTTCGAGTTCATCCGGCTGAGGAAAGCAATAATCGGTTAACATGTCAAGATACACTACTCCATTAATTGTTATTTCAGCAAAGAAGAAAGGCCCTATTACACGATTTTTCATCGCACCACATCAAACATTAACTTTAGGCGAATCGCGTTGTTTCTCGATAATTGCGTGTGGGTATTCAGAGCCCCATATTCGTGAATTGTGTCTGTTAACGCATTCATTCATATGGAATGTAGCTTCGTCTGTAAAAGTTATATCTTCTAAAAATGATTCGTTTTCACTTATTCTGTCCAACATTGCAACAGCGAAATCGTAACGTTTTACACCATCATCGGGTTTCAATTCCTGCAGTATCTGGATTTTATAAGCGTGTAATTTCAGTTTTTTATGTAAAAAACCCACTAAAACCTCTCCTCTACAACATGGGATGCTGGGCCCACCTTATGGTATTATCGCAGCACAAGGTGCTGCGATAATGTTGACTTGTCTCAATCCGCACCTCCATTGCTGGCCATACGCCTCGAACCTTTTGGAATCCTGAGTTTTTTTATTTTTAAACTTCAATCTCTTGGGACCAAGAACATGCCTTAAGGGAGACTCAAAGGTAGTAAACATCTTCCGCCAACTTGGTGCAGATGATCTTAACCGGCATCATGGACACCGCATGCCACGATCTTTCGGTCTGAAGCATAGTCCCAATGATATTTTTTTGGGGAAAGCATGCCAAATTCTCTCCTGCATGCTTACCTATGCTGCAGGAACTGATCGCACATGAACACCGTCTGTTCTACGGTGTCTTCCTCCCTGCAGTAATCGCAATCCACAGAAGGACTCAGTGTCTGTGCACACAAGTTTCAAGGCACAAGTGTGCCTTGAAACATCCGTGACCGGAAAGGAACTGAGTCAACTGTCAACTGTTCCCCGTGTTTTTGTCAACTGATCCCCACTGCCTTTTGTCGATTTTTCCCATCTATTCTGCCATCTCCAGACAAGTGATGCCTCCACATTTACCCGCTCCCCTGTACATCTCCCTCTTCCGAAGAAGGAAATCCAGGAGCGTAAGTTCACCCACTACGATGGAGAAAAATACATAATCTAGCATACAAAATCAAAGTATAAGTTTGGGATATAGCGTACTTCAAAAATTGCTTTTCTTTTAATTTTTGTATATCTCAAATTTCAGAAGTAAATACCATCCTCAAAATTTAGGTATGACCTATTTTTTACAAAATAACATTTTTAAACATTCATAAACGTGTATCACATTCAGGAAAGAAATAGATGATCTTTGTAAGTCTTTATCTATGAAGTCTAAGAAGAGTAAAGAAAATGTTCGCTGAGAAACGAGTCATATATTTAGTTAGGAATTAGGTTCTCGATTATTCATTTACTTTTTTACTAAACCATTTTCTGACTACAGTTTTTAACTAGTATAATAGTAATTACATAAGACAGTTGTGGCCCAATTACTATGTCCTAGTTTTTATTTATTAAAAAAATTATCATTCCGACTTTGACCCTTGAGTGTCCGTCCTTCTATTGCAATTTTAATCTATTTAGTGTTGAAAGATATTAATTTTTTATTATATTTCCTAACCGGTAAAAGTAAAAGTGGTTTGGAGTAAATAATTAAAAAATTAGTGGATTATCTGATAATATAACTAAATATGTACTTGTCAGTGCATTTAATTCCTATATAAGGTATAATCATTGAAAAAAGTGAAAATCTCTGTTTGAAAATCAAATTAGAATTGCATAACGTTTTAGAAATAAATTATAGAATTACATTATCATTTGCATATTTCCAATCGTAATATAATATTTATAATCTCTTTCATGTTAAAACACTTGAGTTATTTGGGAAAGTTTTTAAATTTACAGCTATTTACAAACATCAATAAGTCAAGAGCATGGCATATCATACATTCTGTCCAACTACTCGAGTATAATTTTGTTCAAAAGCTCCATTATAAAGTAAATGATGATTTCATTTCTTATTGTTTCATCAGAATGGATAAAGGACATTTTCTTAAAAGTTTTAAATGTTTGTTAAAAACATATTTACATTCTCGTAATTTTATGTGTTTCAATACATAGATTGTTGGTTAAAATTAGTATATTAAAGAAACAATAAAAATATTTAAATTGTTAAGCTTTCTCGTTGTTTATACATTTTGTAACAAAATAATAAAAACCTATGGAAGATTAGTATAAATAAATTATTCTGATTATTGAATTAATTCTATTAGATAACATTCTATTGTTTATGTTCACTTTACTTAGCCCAATGGTCTGGTCGAGTGGTTAATTCATCGCAAATCAGTTGTTAACAGCTGATTTTCAAAGTCGAAAGTTGTGAAGTTCAAATCCTAGTAAAAGTTAGTTGCTTTTATGCGAATTTAAATATTAGATGGTGGATACCGGATACCGGATGGATACATTGGTGGTTGGGGTTCAATCAACCACATATTTCAGGAATGGTCGGCCTGAGTCTGTTGCTTATTGTTCACTAGTTGAACAGATTGCAACATACATATTAGAAAAATAAAAGAATTAAAAATTTAATTGTATTTATGTTTTGCTCCAAATATAATGTTGTAAACGTAAATCTAAATTCAAGTGTTAACAATAACACAACATTACTTGTATTTTTTTTTAAATTCAGATTAATAATCGGTCGTGTGGAATTTCATTTTATTTGTAATTTATTTTACCGACACAATAAAAACAAATCTGTATTTTATAAAAAAATTTCAACCCAAAAAACCGGTTGGAATTTTTTTGAATGATAATGTTCATATTTACGCGCGCGCGCGTGTGTGTTCGGTGTTAGCCTTTAAATCACCTTATATCTCCAGAACTGGCGGACCGATTTTGACCAGACTTGGTCAGATTACTTCTACATATGGGGCATTGATGTTATTAAATTTTCAATTTAAAAGGTCATTGCGGTGAGGCTGTAGACCAAGGTCATCCTCAGTATCTAGAGATTTCGTCTAAATAAGGTCATATTTTTCTTGAGCGCATTTGTTAACAATTAAAAAATTACAATATTTGCAACAAAAAGTTTTGGAAAATCGCGTACAATGCTATTGTACGAAAAAATATTATATTTAAATAAAAGAATAAGTTTTTTAAAATTAAGTTCTGTGTGTAAGCTGTGCCTTAGAAACAACCCACAGTTATAGTAGGACTTGCTTTAGCCGCGTGAATTACTTTTTTATTTTTTATACAATAAACAAAAAATTAAAAGCTCTTATAATTTTTCTCCGTTGAGCAATGAGTTTGGTTTTTTCAATTTATTTTATAAATATTATCTTAAAACATAAATTTTATAAACGATTGGAAGGAAAATTTGTCGCATATAGAATGATATCAATTTTTTTAAGTTAATTTTCTAGATCGAAAACCTGAATTTATTTTTAACACGTTGATTTTATAACCTTCAATTTTTAATCTTTTTAACATTATCCTGCAAAAAAGTTAATTTCGGTTAGATGGCGAAAAAAAAAGAAAAGTAGCTTTCTTAGTAAAATTTATTAAAATTAATTGTATTCATTAGTCAATCTTCGTGGCCCAGTTGCAGTATCTCGGTCTTCGAACCTGGGACTACATCCGGTGATCCCAGGTTCGAATCCCGGTCAGGCATAGTATTTTTAATTCGCTACAAAATTCTATTTCCATATTTCTAAATACTGTACACGCTTTAAAAGCTTTCTGTACTGATTTAATTCGTCAAGAAAAAACCAATTTTACACATTTGGAAGATAATAAATTATTATTACTACAATTGTTTAACTTAGCTGCAACTTGAAGACATCATGAATAATTAATTAAAAAAAAAAATTAATTTCTGATTTTTTGCAATTATTTTAGAAAGTTACTCATGGTGTGTGCTTAACTTATATTAAAATTGCTGTAACATATTTTTCAATAAAGACAATTAACGAATGACGTTTCATGTTACAGGGAATTGAATAATTTTTAAGTATATTTGTAATAGTTTACATATAAACTGAATGAACTCTATATAACAAATTAAAAAAGACAGTAATTGTTAGTTTTTTTTTTAGGTTAAATAAGTTGTGAATTCATCCTGTTCGATTTTTCTACCAACACGTTGCAAAAGGTTCTGTATACATGTTAATAGCATGCATTTTTTTTCTGTATCCCCCCCGGATACGGGTCCGCAGCCAAGCATAAACTCTGCTCCTGCGGGATGTCATCGCCTCAAGCTACCTCAATGGGACCCTTCACCGGGATTCCGGTCTTTACGCCCTTCCTATAATGAGGAACCCCCAAAGGGATCCCCCACCGGGACTACGGTCTTACATTCCCTCCCCGAAGGTGCTGCGAAGGAGTCCCCGGCCAATCATTGATGGCGGGACCCCGGAGCTTCAAATTCCTCCTGGACGGGGTTGTCCCCCACAGATACACAACAGCGCTAAGCAGACGCCGCATCTTATGGTGAAGTCTTACATCCCGGGCCCCCGGTTGCATGCTCATGCGACCTGCAGTAAGGACACCGAGACTCCCGCCGGCAATCCTTCCGCAGGTGACCGGCCTCACCACAGGTAAAGCAGTGGCCAATACGGTCTGGCACAGAACAAGAATTGGCTCTATGGCCCGGCTTCCAGAAGCGGAAACAAAAGGTCCTCAAGCGACCCCTCATGACTCTGCAAGCCACCCGTCCAATACGGACACCTCCGACGGCCAATGCCAGGATAGGTGGCACGTCACAGCGACCACCTGCGTTTCACCATAAGCCAGCGGCATGGACAGAACGTCTATCGACACTGACTTCCCCGTAACCTTTCGAAGTTCCGTCACAAACTCATCCTGAGTAGTTAGAACATCGATGTCCTTGACAAGGAAGGGTTCCCGTGCTTGTCAAGGAGGTTGTCAAAGGTTGGCCGACCATCCCGAAGTCCCTGAGAAGAACACCGCCCTACTGTGACCATCCTTCATAACTCGGGTATCCGACAGACAGAAAATGGAGGCCACTTCCTGGTCCCGGCCGCCGAATCAATTATGAGGGCGTAATCAGTGTGACCGATGTCAATCTGTGAAACAACACCGTCCTCATACAAATTCTGAACAAAGGATTGAACCACAAGGACTTGACTCGCCGTCAATTACCCGAACGAACCAGGTCTCTGATCCATGGAAAACAGGGACGTGACCCGGGTGATCAGCCCCTGCCGCCAAATGAATCATTCAAGCAAAACCTGTGTCTTCTTACACGCCGGCAGTGTCCCCCACCATAACTGAGGATTGGAAAACATCCTCAGGCCAGCCCCGAAGGACCAGCCTTTCGAGATCTCCATCACCGACACTGTCATCAATCATACGATGAAGCTTCACACCAGATTAGGACACAGCGTGGTCCATTCTCACATCTGGGTTCTGAAAAGCTACATCCGAAATGATAAAGTACGTTTGGGTACTCTCGTTCACCATTTCCGGCTGCATTGAGTGTCTCTCCTGGGACTCCACAACAATGTCATCAAGAGCATCACGGAACACATCTACCGTGCCATCCATATTACGAGAACACGCTTTAATTTCCAAATTTTCGGTCAGGTTACGTTCAACAAGAGAACTCAACTCTTTAACGTGGCGTAATAGATTCGCTGTGTTATTTGCCATATATTTCAGCCTCCTCTTAAGATCCTTACCATCACCAACTCCCTGCTCCTCCTCCTCCATTCAAGAAACCACTGGGGGACAAGGAACGCCGACTACTACCTTTGGATTTCTTCTTCTCTACAGCCGCCGAAGAGGGGGAGAGACGTAACCTCTATTTCCCAGATGTCTTGGGGAGTCCCTGCCCCGCCACCATGTCATCATCGGCATTTTTATTTAGTCCAATAAAGGTCTACTGTACCCTCATATCGACATGCCTCACAGTAATTGATAATTTAGCCGACTATTCGAACACATCAGTATATGTGCAGTGAAGTACTCGTATTAAACCAGATTGCGATGACCACCAAGGGGACATTCGTAAATTTTCCAATACCAGACCGTTTGATTTTGTATTATAGCAGACCACAAGAATATGTTCCACAACCACAGACAGCTTGCTATGTATTCAATGTTAAGAAAATCCTAATTCATTTCAATTTTTACTTTGATAAGAAGCAAAACGTATCTTTTTCACGGTAAATTTTTAATTTTTTTTTTGTGAATTAAATTTCTAGCAACTTATTTTGTTCCCGATTACCTACGGATATCCAGAAGCAAGGTTCATTTTCTTACCCTCTGATTTTTGTAATTTAGGTTATATTTTTTATCTGCTTTAAGTTAAAACAAAAATTTTATGTGAAAGGGCAGTTTTTTATTTCTCAGTGACTTATAAAGAAGTGAAAAAGCAGTGACAGAACTGCGTTCCGGCACCAGTGCACCTCTGAATATCGTACTGTCTGTTTCAACATTTAGACAGTGACAAGCACACATTTAATTACATTTATGGCGCGTCAAAGAGTCGTTGAAAATATCGAGCGATTCAAAAAAGATTCACAACTTTGAAAGCATATAAAAGTTTATCGAGATAACTTACAGATTCGGTTGAGGTCTCATTTTATAGAAGTACAATAAAGTTTGTCACCCAACATTCGCTTTCATTTGATTACATCCCACCTGAAGTCGATTTCATTCCAGACTGTGGCCTGGAAGTCGGGCGTTACCTCTGCAACTGCGGCTTTAATTTGAAGGCTTAGCTCAACAAAGTTAGGAGGCAAAAGTGATAAATCTTTAATGAAACCCCTTAAGCAAAAAAGGGGCAAACAACAGTTTATGAGGGATACTTTCACATTATGAATTTTTGTCAGGCGTTTGTTTGTATTATTCTCCATTTTTTCTATATCATTGTATTTTTGTTGATATTCAGGACAAGAAATTGTCTTTTGGGTCTCTTTTCAACTTTCAACTAATTTTTTTTGGGGGGGGGGGGAGTGATAAGAAAATTCACTAACACTTTTACACTGAAATTTTTTTTTTGGTGATAAAACAAATGTTTTTTTTTTTGAAAACATTTTTTTAGCGAAAAAGAATTTCGCTCAAAAGAACAAAATTTAATCATAAACTTAGTTAAATAAAAGTAAAGTAAATTGTAAAATTTAGTGGTATCACAATATGTCTAATTGCTGAAATGCCTGCTAAATAAAGCCAAACATTCAGAGATACAGTTATTACAGAAATACATAAAAATAATGGAGGATGAAAAATGACCAAGAAGAACTTTAATGTCGATGAGTAGAAGGCGTAAACCTATTACACATGAAGTAAAAGAATATAATAAAATATAATTACACAGAAGAAATCTTCCTACCTAATTGATATGCAGAGGGTTTTGAGGAAGGAAAAAAATCTGACAACAAATTAGTAATACTTTCCTGGCATTGATGGTTATTAAATCCAAAAAAAGGCATTATTGATTTTAAATATATGCAAACACTCAATGAATTTCTAAAAAAAACAAAGGCTAAACTAGCTAATAAGTTATCTGACAAGCATATATTTTATACAAAGCATATTAACATTTTTGAAAAATTTTAAAAGGAAAGTATCTACGTAGACATTAAAATCTCTGGCTATTTAAGTAATACCTCAATGGTTATTTATTGCACTTTAATTTTTAATTTTTTTTTGTGTTATGATTTAAGACAAGCAATGCATATATGTTAAGAACAATAATAAGGTATACGAAATTATAGGTGAAAAAATATCAGACCCTGGCCAGGAACTAAACCTAAGACTGGTAGATAGAAGACGGTGTAGATAACCACTACACCGATCATTCAACAAATTTTGTAAATTTTTACGAAATCATATTCTCCCTGTAACGGTAGGGATTTTCAAATGAGTTAATCGCTTTTCTTGGGTTTCATTTATTTATTCTCTACTTTTGGGGAAATACAAGTAAATCCAATTAAATATGCATCACACTGAATGTAGTTCAAAAAATTAAATACTTAATTTTAACATTTTTTAGTGTAAATGAATATACCAGAGTTTAATGTTGTTTAGCAAAAAATAAGCTAATAATATATTCATTAATAGTATAACCAATATATACAAGTGAATTTAAAATAGGTATCATTACGGATAGATTTTTAAAAAAATTTTTTCCGTATCAAAAATAAGGGATAATCGCTTACGGGCCTATCGGTTGCCGATTCATCTACTCTTCTATAATGATAGATTAGTTTGATATTTTCTACGATGTACTTTATCTAGAAAAACGTATCCAAATCGATATTTAAAATTTTTTTGTATAAAAAATAATTATTTTTAAACTGTTATTTCATCGGGTACTGATCTAGTGGAAAGTTTTCAGTATTTGGATAAAGTACATCATTATCGATTATAAAAAGCAAGTAATTAAAGAGGTATACAGAGTTAATAATTAAAGTAATAATAAAATTATTTATAATAATTTCTGTTTCATAGCAACCGTTCAAAAATTACGATTAAAAAATAAACATTCATATTTATTATACAATTTTGAAAGTAGAAGACATGAGGACATAATTTGGAGAAATATTGAAAATAAACACAATGAGTTAACAGCGGATAGAAGTATATAATTATTTTATATTTTTCAACATTTTATATTTTGGTTGTAAAATAAGGTAAATTTGAAAATCTATATAAAACAATCTATAAAACAATAAAATCTGTAAACAATAAATGTATATACAAAACAATTCTCTCTTTGACATGATTGTCTTTATACTTTTATTTAAATTTATTAAATATAATTTTTAAATATATATATTAAAATTCCTTAAATTTAGTTTATAAATTTTTCTTTAGATATTTTAACTTGTTTTTTCAGATATCTTCATGTTAAATAATTTTTTTTTTTAATACTTTAAAAATTTTTTAATACTTTATCGGAGTATCTGAGAAGAAAAGATTAGAAGCTTTTGAAATGCGGGCTATAGGAGAATGTTAAAAATCAGATGGGTGGATAAAGTGACAAATGAAGAGGTATTGCGGCAAATAGATGAAGAAAGAAGCGTTTGGAAAAATATAGTTAAAAGAAGAGACAGACTTATAGGCCACATACTAAGGCATCCTGGAATAGTCGCTTTAATATTGGAAGGACAGGTAGAAGGGAAAAATTGTGTAGGCAGGCCACGTTTGGAATATGTAAAACAAATTGTTAGGGATGTAGGATGTAGAGGGTATACTGAAATGAAACGACTAGCACTAGATAGAGAATCTTGGAGAGCTGCATCAAACCAATCAAATGACTGAAGACAAAAGAAAAAAAAAATTAATACTTTTATTTATAGTCGCATCAACAATCACCAGTCATTAGCAACTTATGTAACTGTACCGGTAAATACAGTACCAGTCGTACTCTTGAACAACTTCAGACCGACCATTCCTGAGGTGTGTGTGGTTAATTAAAACCCTACAAAAAAAAGAACACAGATATACCTTCCAACCAAGCAAGTTCAAGATTTTATTGTGAGTAATGTTAGATGTGCGTTCTAACAGAATGAGTTGAAAACTTTAATACAATGTTAGATTTTCATTCTAACGAAGCGAATCCAAGACTAAAGAAAAATTATATAACATCAAAGGCTTCAACAAAATATTTCTTTGAATAACTGCTATTCATGGAATAAATACTAGTAATAATGCTTAGGTACACTAACTACTACATTCTAACTCCTCCTTCCCCAAATAAAAATTTCCGAGGGCTGCTGATTAGCAGGCTCAGATTGTCTTTGTCTAAATATGTTACGATACATTACCTAAACAATAATAATTACTAAAATTAAATACGATAATAAAATTCAGAAAGATACTTGATTTTAACAATCGTTTGTTTTCTAACAGATGACAAATTATCCAAAATTCTTTTATCTAAATCTAATGTTTTTATTTTTACAGAAAATTCTGTGTTGAGCATCATCAGAATTTAAATCATATTATCCGAAAATGTTTTGTAAGACTAATAAGGTGTGTTCCTTGAAGTGTTTTGAGGACATTTTATTGCCACATTTACTCTCTCTAAACCTATAATTTTTTTATTTTTATAATTTTAATTTTTGTCGTAACAAATTTCTACTTTTGGTATAATTGTCATATATTGTGATTGTTTTTTGGTCGGAACAGAAATCATTTTATACAAAATACAATCTAATTGTTCTACGATTGGCAACTTAAGAAAATACGCTACATCCTCAGAATTAATCTTACAACTAACTTTGAATAAACTTTCGAATTCTCTTATATTTTCTTATCTTGGTTCCAATGACAGTTGATTAAGGGTAATGCGGAAACCTTTTCTGTTTTGTTAAATAACTTTCTAATATCGCTGTGCTGCAGCATTCCTAATTTAAAAAATGCCATAGAATTCTCAACATCTTGAACTAAACTTAAAATAATATTATACAAAATATTTATCTTGTTAAAGAAATCTCTTAATTTTTCTAATTTAAAAAAAAATCTTTTATTCATTATTAACATCCTGCTGGGTAATTTCTTAAAATTATCTTCAATTACATTAACTGTTTTATGAAGCCATTTTATAATATTTGTACTAACAGAGAACTGTTCATTAATCTGATGTACAATACCTTCTTGTTTATTTTTTATTTTATTACTTAACAAGACTATTTCTCCTAACTTTTCATTTATTAATATTTTCGTTTGATTAATCTCTAGAATTATGTCTATTATCAGTCACAAAATCTTCATTTTTACTTACATTATACGATCGTATAATTATGATTATTAAAACGATTCGAATAAATACTTTACCTAAACTATAATAATGAATAAATGTATGGTAAGAGGCTTCCAATTTGGCAGAACCTAATTCTATCGGGACTACTTCCAAATTAATAGTTATTTATTTTAGCTGCTTCGAGATGAATTCCTTTTAGGAATAGTTAGGATATGCAACAAAATTTAAATAAGGATTAGTTTCTGTAGTGGATGAAGGTTTTTTGTTTTATATCTGTTTAATCTTTCGAGGTCATTTAATTTTTGACAAATGTATTTTACATTTTGTATCATGTCTTGCTTCTATTTCTGCTGTTTTTCATTGTTTATTGACTGATCTGACTTTTTTATCGTATTTATTTTTTGTTTTACTTTGAAATAATTGTTTCAAGGATTCTGTGATATTTGAATTAATTTAATTTTATCGGCTACTTCGATTGCTTATGATCCTGTATTCGATACACTCGTGCATACCTAGAAAAACTATCGACAATTCACAAACATTTTTGTTTTTCAAAAAAAAACACTTTAGATATGAACTACTTGCAGTAGTTTAGATGGTGTAGGAGTCAAATTATCTCTAAATTTAAACGAATTCTTTCATTTTTTAATTTTAAATGAATTTCACATTTATATAATTTCGGATATGTACTTTTAAGTTCGAGGTATAAAATTATCGTTTAATTTGTCAATAGGTTACTTGTGTACGTCTGTGATTACTTTTACCTACATAATTATTTCTTATAATTCTTCATTACAGATATCAAAAATTTATTTGTACATCTTAATTGTAATATGTAAACTTAAAATATTCGGCGAAAAACAGTGCAAATCTTTCGTAAAAATCATTTTCAAAATACAATCTATATTTTATATTAGGAACTAAATATTCTTCTAAAAAATTAATATCGCTAAAAAATTTATTTTTGGATATTTCCACTGTTAATCTAGTTTTATTATTATCAAACGGTTTTTGTATTTTAATTTTACGCGGGTTATTTTGTATTAATTTTAATATGTTACTTGATTTTTTCCAAAACTAAGTGGTTCATCAACTAATTATTGGTATTTTCACACGTGTTACCTTCGTAATTTGAACGCATTGTCTGGTCAGTATCTTCCTCGACTTGACCTTATTCTTGTGACTATCTTCAATCGGTTGAATTTCTCCGTGATTTTGCAGTCATCTACATTTACAATCATCGACTGGTCATCTACTCACAGTTCTGGAAAATATAAACTATCAGTTCGTCAATAATTTTGTCTTTTCATCTGTATCTTCTGGCACGGTTTCAACATTCTTATTTGTTTTTTTTTTTTTTCACTTATATTTAATTGTATTCTTAATAAATCCGCATTTTGATTTTTCTTTTCTTTTTTGTAAACTATTTTGTGGTTAAATTCTTTTAATTTTAATCGTCACCTTAAAAGTTTGGAGTTTGGTTCCTTAATAGAAAATAACCATTGCTATTTATGATCGGTGAATATTTAATCTTTTATTCCGTAAAGAAACGGAGGAAAATATTTCGTCGCTCTAACTACGGTAATTCCTTTTCTATTGTGAAATAATTTATTTCAGTATCACTGAGAGTCCGACTTGCATATGCGATGGATAGATATGTGCCGTCATTATGGCTTAACAGTTCCGATAGCAAAATTGCTGGCATCTATGGTGAGTTTAATAAAATACATTGTAGTATCGGCTCATTTAACAAAATATTTTTACACATTTCAAAACATTTTACATAATTTGGATTCTCAATATTTATTTCGCGTTCTTTTTTAAACATTTAGTATGTGATTTTGTTATAGTAACAGTATTTTTTATAAATTTTCTATGATATCCTAATAAACCGAAAAATTCTTTTTTAATTTCTTTAGCGGTCCTTGATATCGGATAACGTTTAATTTCATTCATCTTATCCGGATTTGATTTAACACCATCTGCTGTCACAGGATGTCCTAAATAGACACCTCTTTTCGTAAAAATTCAATTTTTATCTAACTGAATTTTGAAATTAGCCTATCTAAATCTAACAAAAACCTTTTTTTGTTCCTTTGAACCAGTTGAATAAATAATATCAAGATAAACATAGCAAATTTCGTTTTTTATTCCGCGTGATACATTATTCATAATTTGTTGGAAGGTCGGTGAGCTATTTTTTAATTCAAATGGCATCCTAAAAATTCATAGTGTCCTGTTTTTGTGGAGAACGCTGTTTTCTCTATGCTACTGATATCCACCTGTACCTGATGAAATCCTGTGGCGAGATTCAACGTACTAAAATATTGGGGTTTTCCTATCTTGCTCGTCTAAAATGTTTATTATATTCGGAAGCAGAAATTTATCATCTATTGTTTATGAATTCTATAAAATCAAACGCTAACCTAAATTTTTGTTTTCATAAGGTCAGGTTTTTTCAGTACTATCCAAACTGGAGAGTTCCTGGGCGAATATGAGGATCGAATAATTTTTTTTTGCTATATCTTGAATTTGGTTTTCAACTTCATTTCTGTATTTTTCGGGATAGCGGTAATTTCGCGTGTAAACTGGTATCTCATCAGTTGTACGAATTTTGTTTTATTTGTCTCGTAAACGTTACCAATCGTTTCCTTCAACGTGAAATATATCCGCAAATCTTTTTATAAAATTAATATTGCTTTTTTCTCTTCAGAATTCATACGATCGATTCTAATCGTCGATAAATTTAGTCCCGCGACTAATCTTATTAAAATTACTACTCATTTTATTATTAGCATAATATTTATAATTTTTATTTATTATTGGTACACAATTGTGGTTACTGCTAAAATCGGTTTAATATATATTAATTTTTTGTTTACTAATTGGAATTTATTATTATACAGTAGGCTATGTTGTCCTTGATTGTAGTTATACGTTGTGGTATTTCAAGTCCATTGACATTTCTATAAGACAATACGACTTCACTGTTTTTTACGTTTTCTACATGAAGCCTAATATTTCGCTTCGTGCGTACCTACACTGTGGAACTTATTTTTTTAACAGATGTGCTCTGTTTGCATTTCTTCAATTGTATTAAAATAATATATAGGCACTACTATATACTTCTACACGTTGATTTATTATTTACAAAATCTAAACCGATTTTCATTTCCCTCAAATCATCTAGTCCTAATAGCAAATCAAAATTTTTATGAAAATCAAATAAAAATAATATTTATTAATTACTTATTTATAAAGTTATATTTATAATAATTATAAATCTATATTATTGGTTACTTCTTAATGATATTATAGTAAAAAATTCTTCTTTCGACATACCGTGGCCGTGGTTACTTCGAAAAGGTCTTTACCTAGACACTCTGAAGCCAATAAATTTCTTACAAAAGATCTGATACTTCCAGTATCGATTAATATCCTATATCTACTTCGTGTACCGATGTTATGGCAGTCATTAATTTCCGAATGTAAATTCATAATTGACAAACGGTTCCCGAGTTCATTTACTCTAAAAAAATGATCGGTTTCAAATTCTTCTACTGTTTTATTATTTTTTAAACTAATTTTATTTTAGATATTGAGATTACCTATTTCTCGTGAAAGGTCAGCATATTGTTCCGCTGTGTGATGCAGATTCGTCGCTCGTGCATTACTAATATTATTTCCTGCATAAGATATAATTTAAATTATTTTTTTGGAGATTCTATTGAATTTTTTTGTAATACTCATGGATATTTCTTGAGTCCTTTTAAACTGAGGTCTCTGGTTGGGGTTGTATTTTGAAATAGTCGTCCGTTGAAATTTTGTTATATTTTTTTAAACTGCGATCTTATAAAGGAATTGGGATTTCTATAAGGTAATTTCTGGGTATTGAATTTTTCGATAGGTAATATTTGAATAAAATGTTGCAGGATTCGGTATCGGTTAAATCTAAAATTATTTTGGTTTTTGTTTGGAGTACGTTTTCTTAAAAATTATTATTATTATTGCTATTAGAATTACATTTACTTATTTTAAATTGAAAATCATTCGTTAACATGCTTAAAGCATCTTCAAGTTAATTGCGATTTTTAATACGTATAAAGTGAACCTACCGGTTCTGCAAACCTCTTAATAAAGACTCTTAAAGCTAATTTTCTTAACATATTCCCATAAAACATTTGCTATTAGAGGTCCTCTGTTTGAAAATTTAATCATTTTTAGATCTTCTCATAAAAATTAAAAGGTGTTTTGTTAGTTATGTTTTAATTTTACCATTTCTAAAATTAATCTGAAACAATCACGTTTACCTAAATAAGCATTCAATATCACTTTTCTCTAACATCGACCCGTTTGTAACTATTTCGATTAATTCTAAAACAGGCGATTTTATTTTGGACAAATTGTTAAAAGCAAATGTTCATTCTGAAAATATGGGTTACTGTTTACATAAAATCTTGTTACAGATTTGTAGCAAAATAGTAATAAATCGATTTAATAAAGTCGGATCACCTTAGAATTCTGGGATCACGTCAAAATATAGCTTTCTCGACACTGTTCTCGTCATTTTGTCCAAATAAGATTTCTTTCGCACAAAAATTACGCAAATTAAAAGCGACTGATAATAGAATTTAAATTTGATATTATTAGTTCTTTTCTACTTACCATAAAATTATTTTGTGATAGTGCACTATTATTTACTACTTTAATTTTTACTGATTCACACCGATTTAATTTTTTCTACACCTTTTAATAAATTTACTTTATAAAAAATATAACACACAAAAAAATAAAATTATTTTTAATAATATACACTAATTCATTACACTCCTTGGAATAATAGGCTTTTATTCTCGTTGTGTTTGTCGTCTTCACGAATTGTGGAAAGTGATGAAGAATTATGTTCATTAACTCCTTGAAGACGTCGTACCGACTGCGTCAGTTAAGTTGTTTCTTAGCGATGAATATTTAAAAAAAAAAAAATAATTATTTTATTATACATATAAAATAATTATTTCACATACAGATATTCTTTCCATGATATATTGGATATACCTTCCTAATACAAAACTCTAATGAACTATGCTAGGTGTACAAGATAACAGAGTACGTTTTAAACAACTGAATAAAATAATGTACTTCAAGATATTATTTGTTAGAATTACTACTAATCCAGGAAAACACCAGTTATAATGCTTGCATTTGCTAAATAATATATTCTAATGTACATGTGAGTGTGTGTGTGTGTTTTATGTGCTTAAAAATATACTTTATATGCATAATTGTATGCTTCGAAATTAATCTGAAAATTATTCATTGTTATAAATTATGATTATTTAATATTAAACGTTAGCGGTTTAGTTGTTTTTCACAAAAATTTGACTACGTTAAATTATTATTGAGAATCAAGTTATGCAGTATTTTTGTGTTTGTTGCACTATAAACTGTACCTGCATTTCTCCAATTGAAACTGAATTAAAAAAAAGTGAAATTCTGTTTGGAGTTCTTTGTTTTGAAAAAATACCGCGTCTCTCCACTCATCCAGAATACACCGATATGATTTTTGCGTACCGCTTTTGCGATGGAGATACTGCAGCTGCGGTGGAAGAATACTAACGTAGGAATCCTGGACGAATATTTCCAAACCGTAAAGTATTTTTGTAGAATTTTTAATAATATTCGTGAAAATAAGTTTCCAGTGCACATGTTTCATCTGAACGACAACCGATATACGTTGATGACAAGAAAAAACATTCTTCAGGCGCTAAAACCGGCTAACTAACAGCTTAATCCTAGTACGAGCACGTGAAGAATTTCTATACGACTCGATATTCCACAAAATACCGTATGAAGGGCATTACACTATAACGGATTGCATCCTTATGTTCAGAAACTTCAACATCTCCTCTTGGTGACCGTACCAGACGACTGCAGTTTTGTCATAGGGTTAACAATAATTACCAGTTAATTCCATTCATTCTATTTTTGGACGAAGCTACTTTTACTCGTAATGGCATTAACAACACACGGAATACTTTACCGTTGGTCTGAAGAAAACCCACATGCTGTAATCGAATTAAATTTCCAGAACATATTTTCGGTGAACGTTTGGTGTGGCACGATCGAAAACCAATTAATAGATCCTTTTATACTAAAACCAGAAGAGAAATTATCCGGAATTTTTAAACAATTTCGTACGGCGCTTTAAAATTTTCCATCGGTGAAAGGAATTGAAATGTACTATCGACTTCATTGATCACCGACAAAACATTTCACGAATGAAGTAAGACAATTGTTAGATGAAAAATTTACTGTTAAATGAATTGGACGTAGAGGGCCGGTAAATTGGCCACCTACATCACTGGACCTTACTTTCTTAGGTTATTGTTTATGGGGGTGATTTATGCTAGGTATGGAGGCAAAAGGTAGACACACGCAATGAACTGATCGCTCGCATTCTCAGTGCCGCTGCCCTCATCAAGGCGGTTGGGGGCGCTCTCATCAATTACTAGTTGGCGATAGAGAATGTAAGGAAACGCGTTGAAAAGTGCATCGATGTCAGTCGTAGAATCTTCTAACATTTATTGTCAATTAACGAAATATAAGCCACAATGTGTATTTTTTAAAAGAACAGTAGATTAAAAGTATTTTAATTTTTCGAAGGTCTAAATTTATTGTACAAAAAACGGCTGTTTTATATTTTCAAAATCATTTTTCTGCTAACATTTGCTAACATTTTTCTGTTAAGTTTTTTTTTTTAAATAATAAAAGTGACTTTTTTGTTTTTCACAGGTTTTATTAAAACAGTTTTCTCAGAATTGAATTCTCTACAAGTTTTGATAACAATTTACTCATTTAACAAAGCTGCAATTAAACCTACAAAAAGTGTGTTTCGTCACCGAATGTTCGTTTTACGTTGGATGTGAAAAGTACACGAGATACAGACAGTTGTTGGACATGCTGTTTTATTTAAAAAATATAAAAACTATCAAGTTTATTCTTATACAACGCCGTAAAACACATTCAGTTTGACTTTATCGGTCATGTTATATTTGTAAAACCATATTATTTATTATATATTCTTCTCATTTGTTAATATATATTTTCAATATATATATATATATATATATATATATATATATATAATATTAATAATAGATGAAATGGTAAAATATTACACCAAAACCTTGACATATAACAATTGGTTGTTAGCGTTTGAATTCTTAAAACTTGATATCTCTAGATATATTGAAAAGTATTATTTATTCATTTAATTTTTTAGTGTAAAAAATTAATTGATATTCACAATATATTTTTAAAAGCAATACTAATTACATTTACAGGAATATTTATTTTTTATATTATAAAATAATCATTTTGTTAAACCTAATTTTCGTAACTTTTTTCAAACGATAATATTATATACATTTGTGTAATAAAATCTAACTAAGCTGCAGTATGAACATTTAAAATACCATCGAATCTTTTTAATCCCAAACGTAATATAAAATTGAAATAAAATATACGATAAATTTTTTGTAGCTATGATAACGGAATATTAAGTTTTCATGTATTTTATGGTTTATTTTCAGGGAGTTATATCAACAGAGAGGAAACTCCGGAGAAGAGAATTCAGCGAGTTCTATCATCCGAAGCCCCGTAAGGGAAGACGCCCACCTTGTGACGATTCCGGTCGCCACCACCCCCTTCCTAGCCCTGATGGGCTTTAACACGGCAGTCATCTTATAGATCATCAACTGATTACAGCTCACAGTAATAAGCCAGGCCTCGAATCGGATGCCACCGATTTAAATGCCTCGGTAGTGATTTTTTAACTCATCTTTTGCCTTCGCTGCAGGCCCGATACGGACATCATGAATGTCCTACATCGTTGCGCTCTAATTAAGCTGACCGAGTTCGTGGAAGCACGAACCCCGCGCCTAGTTCTACATTTTACAGAACTAATTTGTAAATGTCGCTTAGATTGAGGCAATAGTATTAGTAACATGCCACCAGAAATGTTGCCCGCAACAACGGAATTTACTCCTAGCTTTCTTAATGAACTCATTTTTAGTTCATACTCCAGATATTGGAATAGTTGGCCTCCGGTCTGCGGAGACATTTACTTCACTTCATAATATCGAGATGCAACATTCACGGCCGCATGCCCCGGGATCAATGCCCCCGATAGGGCAGTCGCCATCCCACCGGCATCCCCACTCCGTAGAGGAAGACACCCGCCTTGTGACGCATTCGGTTGACACCCCCCTCCCATGTTCATAGGCCTGATGGGCTTTAACGCTGACAGTGATGTTTGGTTGTTTAAGATGCCCTCGTCGAAATGATGTTACAACACAGCTGAAAGGTCATACACACAACCGGTACCACAGTCGCCGCTCCACAGACAACTTACAATCAGTTTATAAAGTAAATTCCATCAGCGGAGATGAAAAGCCGCAGAAGGGGTGGTGATCAGCGGGTTGTCAGTGAACAGGAAACACCACAGAAGTTGAGATCAGCGGAGAGGAAACGTTGCAGAAGGGAGTGGTGATCAGCGGGTTCTGTCAGCGGAGATATAACGTCGTGGAACGGGGTGGAGAGTCGTCGGTATGGATATATTACACATCCGAAGGGCGCCAGGAGGGTAGATGGGTGGGAGGCCTTGAGTAGAATATCGGTCGTGGAACGTTGAATGGGGGAAGCGGCTCATCCAAAGTGTGGTAGAAGTGTGGAAGGGAGAGGGGAACGCTGTCGAACGGGATAGAGTTTCGTTGGGATAGGGATGTACACATCCGACGGGCGCCAGGAGGGCCGCTGGGTGGATGGGCGTTGGGTGTGGTATCTGTCGGGGCGCGTTGGGTGGGGGAAGCGGCTCATCCAAAGTGTGCTAGATGTGCGGTAGGGAAACGGGAACGCTGTAGAACGGGATAGTTTCGTTGGGATGAGGGATGTACACATCCGACGGGCGCCAGGAGGGCCGCTGGGTGGAAGGGCGTTGGGTGTGGTATCTGTCGGGGCGCGTTGGGTGGGGGAAGCGGCTCATCTAAAGTGTGCTAGATGTGCGGTAGGGAAACGGGAATGCTGCCGAACGGGATAGTTTCGTTGGGATGAGGGATGTACACATCCGACGGGCGCCAGGAGGGCCGCTGGGTGGAAGGGCGTTGGGTGTTGTATCGGTCGGGACGCGTTGGGTGGGGAAAGCGGCTCATCCAAAGTGTGCTAGATGTGCGGTAGGGAAACGGGAACGCTGTCGAACGGGATAGAGTTTCGTTGGGATGAGGGATGTACACATCCGACGGGCGCCAGGAGGGCCGCTGGGTGGAAGGGCGTTGGGTGTGGTATCGGTCAGGGCACGTTGGGTGGGGGAAGCGGCTCATCCATAGTGTGCTAGATGTGCGGTAGGGAAACGGGAACGCTGCCGAACGGGATAGAGGTTCGTTGGGATGAGGGATGTACACATCCGACGGGCGCCAGGAGGGCCGCTGGGTTGAAGGGCGTTAGATGTGGTATCGGTCGGGGCGCGTTAGGTGGGGTAATGGTCTGCATGCAGATTGAAGGCGAAACTGTCCAGTCAACGTCACCATACTCAGCCTGCGGGTATCTCAAAATTCATCGTATGTATCACTTATTTGCAATGAATATATTTACTTATATATTACATCTAGACTTTATTATCTTTAATATTGAATATATCTTTCAATTTCATCTCTTAAAAAATTATTTCTATTAAATATGTTGGTACAACTTCAAATCCTGGCAACATGATGCCTAATTTTACCAAAATCACTTCTTTAAATTTTTCAGGTGCTAATGGTACTCTATATGTGTGAATTGTGTAATGATGGAAAAAGCCTAATACCTGTAAAAAGTAGTATGCTGTAATGTAGAATAATAATAATAATCATTGGTAAGTGGATTGTCTGTCATAAAGTACTTTGCAAAAATAAATAAATATTAGGCAAATTTTTTTGATTTTTTTCAGTTAAGACAGATTTGTATTTTAAATATCTACTTTAAAATAAATTTAAAGTCAAATCAGTCTCCATTAATTTATGCTTATCTCACAGAATATCATTAGTACCTGAAAAACTATAACAAGTGATTTTGGAAAACTTAATGATACTAATGTACCATTTTTCATGAACATGTTACAAAAGAAAAAAATTTAAATGAAAAGTGAAATTTTTAAACGCTTTACAGTTTCCATTTTTGATATCGTTATGTATCTCCATCACCATGTGTAAATAATAATTTCACATCGGGTGTGAAAAATTACTTCTGTCAGAAAAAAAATTATTTCTATCAGAAAAATCAATTAATAAATGGTATTTATTTTATTGAACAAATGCAAATAAAAAGAAATGTTGCAGTTAAGTTTCGATGGTATTTTAACATTTATATATATGTATCGTATATTAATTATATATATATGAACCCTCGACACATTTAATAAAATAAAACAAAATGTGGAAATAAAAAATATTATTAGAGTGCAGATATAAAAAGAACATCCTGATTTAATCAAATCTCTTTTCGTTTTAGTTTTGCTGAAAATTTCGATACGTAAAATATATTTTACGCTGTATTTTTTTAATTATAGCCTGAATAAAGAAAAATATTGTAAAAAAAAAACAATTATTAAAATTTGACTGGAAATTATTGATAATGAATCCAATTTGAACATGTAAAAAAAATAAATACCATATTACAATATAATATTTTAATAAAAAAAAAACTTAAAATATTCTAATTCTAAATATTATAGGAAGATAGTGAAGGTCATCTGTGGGCGTACAAACTTTATTTCCGTATTATGCTGTTAATCTGAACACGATCGAATAAATTCACCAAACAAAATCAGATTATCAGATATCGTGGGACGGAACTTATCTGTAGCAGTGGAAGAAAGCATATGTTGTTCCAATCCTAAAAAAGATAAAACTCCAGCAGATCCCATTAGTTAAAATCCTAATTTTTTGATGTGTGCTATTGGAAAAATATATATTTTGTCAATTTCAGCATCAGTTAATCTACTTTTCCTCCTATAGGTAAATTATCCCTCAGTAAATGTCCTTCATATTCTAATTTTTTCCTTTGTAATCTAGCCCTCATACTCTTCTGGATGTGGTGCAGCACTCCAGCCTTTTGAGAGTTACACCACTGTAATTTTTATTATCAAGTACTGATTTATGAGTTGCTACCTCTCACCACCTAAATAATTGAGTTAGTGCACATCATGTTTTTGTACTGAAAGTCTAAAGCTCCGACACATCAGCTACCACTACTTTCACTTTAGTTAGCTTTACAATTTTCTTCGTGATGTTCCTTAATACAAAAACAATACTGGGACGAAAAAAAATTATCAATAACTTTGCCACAATCAACGTGGGTGGCAGAAACATCATTCATTGATTGGTGGCCTCATTTCAATCAATATAAACATTTCACTTATCTTAAGAACACATGTAAAGAAAATAAATTGAGATAGTTTGTTTTTCATTTAAAAGTTTCTCTATATGTGGATCTATGTTAGAAACACACTAAAGGAAATTATTTTCAAGCGATAAAAGAAGATTCCAATATTTACGTTTTAGCATAACCATAGTATTGTGAAAAATATCGTGATAAAACATGAAGAAAGGGATATAAAAAAATTATTCTAATATATGTATTGTATTAGTTATCCCTCATGTTTCAGAATAGATCTCTTGTGCAATTTCCAAAATTTAAAATTGTTACGGAAATAATCAACTTAAAGAAATTCTATCTGCCTTGGAAGTAAGTAAGAAAATAGATGTTCTGTCCATGTATGTTCATCCATGTATATATAAGTTGCATCAAATAAAGTGAAAAATAATTTCCTAAAACTATTTAAAAATCAGTCATTAATATTTAAAAAATATCTTTCTTAATTAATAAAAAGTTTGTTTCATTTAAGTGTAGAAATAAGAATCATCATAATAAGTAGCATCATCATAATACTTTAGCATATTTTGTCAACTATTTTTTTTTGCAATTTTTTTTAATGTAAAATTTAAAAAAATATGGGTTGTTTAAGTACTTCTAACAATAATCATATTTAATACTTTACAAAATAAACTATTTTACACATTCACAAATCTTAACCATTTATATAATCTTTCAATAATGGAAATAATGTATAGTGTAAATTAGAATCTATAATAAATATTTCAGCTTTGATTGTAACCTATAATTAAAATATACAAATTTTTCTCATTTTTCTCATTTTTATAAAAAATAAATAAATTGAACCCTTAGGTTGTTTTACTAAAATTTAAAGATGTGAATGAACTTTATCTAACATTCAGATCCTATTTAAAAACAAAAAAAAATGTATAACATTCAAAACTACATTATAAAAACACACAGCGTGGGTGAACTAACTACAATAAGACAAATATAAAAATAAAAATATAATAAAGAATTAACAATAAATTACTAAGTATTTAAATAAACTAAATTAAAAATTATATTTAAGTCTATCACGTGTAAAACTCTAGATTCCATATCCAAATATGGCTCACCAGATTCAGGTTTTTTATACTCGGGCAGATCATGTACTCATTTTGGCATTAAGAAAAATGAAATGCTTGTATGGTACGATTTTATCATTTTTTTGAATGATCAACTGGAACAGAAGTTTTAGAGTCTATAGCGAACACACATATCGGAAACATTGAAATGGAATCGTCAAATTGCTTTTACGTTCAACAGATAGCGCCGTTTTTTTTTAAAAACATGTTTTTACCTGTCACAGGTGTGACATCTTAGGTATATAAATAGTAGGTATATAAAAACAGGCGCGTATTCGTATGCAATGTTGTGTCAAAATTTTAAAGCAATCGGTGAAGAACTTCTAGAGATTTAAGATTTTTAACAAACGAATATTTACATTTTTATTTATATAGATTTCCAAACAGAGAACCGGTAACTAAATCGACTGTAATCAACTCAGTATAGCGATTTAAAAAACAGAACGGTAAAGAATTGTTCTCTCGCATCGAACTATCACAACTGATGCAAAGTCATTAGATGTATTGCAGACCTTAGTTGTAGACCCTCATTCATCGATTCAGAAAGCTATTGTCGAACACATCAATTATTTTTCAGTTCAAAATATTCTTAAAACAAATATATTTCACCCTTATAAGCTACACCTGGTACAAAAAGTTTCGGATGACGATTTTGACCGCTAAGTTGGGTATTGTGATACTATAATGAAAAAATTAGATGTAGACGCAAATTTTTCTAATTCAATAATATTTACCAATGAAGCGACTTTTATGTTAAATGACCTAGTATATAAGAAAAATTGTCGATATTGGAGCGATAATAATTCCAGATGGTTGTCGGAAACTCATATACAACACCCTCTAAAAATGAACGTTAGGGTGGTAACAGTTGGCCATTGTATTTTTAGAGCCTTTTATGTTATATCTAACACTCTTACAGGAGATGTTTATACCACTTGTTAGCTGGTAGAAGTTTATCAATATCTGAAAATTTTGGACAATAATTAAATAATAACGTATGGTTTCAATAATAATAATAGGGCACCGTCCTATTATTATCTAAGGGCACGATAAATTTTAAATAAACAATTTCCAAATTGCTGAATATGTAGTAGAAGAACCACAATGGCCTGCCATGACCCCAGACTTGTCTCTTTGGATTACTTTTTTTACGAGTACGTGAAACATAATGTTTGCAAAACAAAACCTGTATTGAAAATAAGAGTAACTGACAATTCGGCTCATGTACCACCAGACATGATACAAAAAGTTATAAACGGGTATTACTTGAGGTTAGCACACTGCCAAGCTGAAGAGGGGAAGCATTTTGAATATTTATTGTAGAACAGTATGATTTCAACAGTATTACGCACTGGGTTGGTCTAGTGGTTAACTCGTCATCGCAAATCAGCTGATTTCAAAATACAGAGTTCTAAGGTTCTAATCCTGGTAAATTCAGTTACTTTTCCACGGATTTGAATACTATGTCGTATGAATACCGGTGTTCTTTGGTGGTTGGGTTTCAATTAACCACACTTGTCAGGAGTGATCGACCTAAAACTGTATAAGACTATACTTCATTTACCTAACCTAACCTTTTTTTCCCTCTACTCCTCTAGGTCCCCTTGATGGATCCACCCAGAGGAGTGTCTGGTTACTATAACGAGCCTTTCCACCAACCGGCTGTATATCCGTCATGATAGGTCAGCTCTTTTGAGGAGTCTTTATTGTGCCCTTTCTTGAAGTGGTGTCCTGACATATTTGCCCAAAAGGGTCTTTTCTCTTTTACTGTGCCTACCATTCCCTGGAGTCCCCAGAGGATCATAGGGACTGGCACACCTCTCTTGTTCTCTTGTTTCCTGTTTAGCCTCCGGTAACTACCGTTTAGATAATACTTCAGAGGATGAATGAGGATGCTATATGTATGAGTGTAAATGAAGTTTAGTCTTGTACATTTTCAGTTCGACCATACCTGAGATGTGTGGTTAATTGAAACCCAACCACCAAAGAACACCGGTATCCACGATCTAGTATTCAAGTCCGTGTAAAAATAGCTGGGTTTACTAGGACTTGAACGCTGGAACTCTCGACTTCCAAATCAGCTGATTTGGGAAGACGCGTTCACCACTAGACCAACCCGGTGGATTAGTCTAACGCGTCTTGTAATCGAAATGTTAACCGTGAAAGGAAATTTTTTTATAAATCACCGATAAATTAAATACTTTTTCTTCAAATTTATTTATTTCTTATATGGTTAGTTTTCAAGTTTGATTTAATATGGCAGATCCAAGATGGTAGAAAAAATTAAAAACTCACCGTAATGTGGATTTTTTTAACTATCTAGAATCTCATTCCTTTCTGCCCCCAAATACCTCTCAGATATGTAGTACAAAGTTGTTTACATATTTAAATATCACCCGGTAGATATAATAAAAAAAGGAATTAAAAATTACAGATAGAACTCCTGATCTTTCCCCTCTATTATATGAATAAGTTAATAAAAGATAAAACAAAAAAGTAAAAATTATATTGACACTAAAAAAAAATCTTGCGCTGTTCTACACGAGCAGATCAATTTTCCGTTAATTTAATTTAGTTTTAATATTCTTTTTTACTTCCTTGTACGAAATTAAAGGAGTTTTGTGATAGCAAAAAAATTTGGTTTTCAGATTTCAACGGAAATATCCATTTTGAACATCCCTGAGTCCATTTTGACTAATTTCGCCGTGACGTCTGTACGTCCGAATGTATCTCGAACCACTCAAAAACGATTAGCCGTAGAACGTTGAAATTTTGAATTTACGACTTTGTAACATCTAGTTGTGCACCTCCCCTTTTGAATGAAATCGACTGAACCAAAAGTATCCAAAAATGCCCGAAATCCAAAACATTTTTGATTTTGGAGTTTTTCTTAACTTCAGTAATAAGCCCTCAATGAGAGATTTTCAACTATATACCGTAAGTGGTACTTATTTTTAATGGTTCCAGAGTTATAGCCAAATGAAAATGTAGAAAAAGTGGGACTGCAGATCTTATTCGAGAAAATTAAATTCTTATGTACAAAGACAGATATCACAAGTCTGAAAACAAAATACGGTAAATTCGATAGGGTCCCATACTTTAAATACCTCAGGGAATTCATTGAACCAACAGGCCTTGAAAAAATCTCACAAAACAATCGTCTCCAAAAAGTCAAAAAGGCACTAGGGTTAGTTCACAACATCTACAACAAAAAATGTATATAAAGACAGACTAAACTCTGGCATTACAACACAGTTATAAAACCAGCAGTCCTTTACGCCGGTGAAACTTTGACGCTTAACAGAAAACATGAACTTGAAGAAATTAAAAAAACTAGAAAGGAAGATCATTCGGAAAATCCTACGAGCAAAATATACCCAAAACGGTTGCAGACTAAAATCGGTCAAAACAACAGAAAAGTACTCAAACATCGAAATTGACATTAAGAAAAGACGATTTTGATTTCAAAATCTGTGCAAAAACACGCTGGAAGGGCGAAAAAGAAGGTATCTAGTAAAAACTAATTATGTATTAGTTTCTGGATACATAGTAATTTAAATTAAACACCGTTGGACTATAGTGTTTTTAAGCGGACATTTTATTAAGTTATTATCTAATAATACTAAAATATTTTATCTGTATTGACATTTCTATTATGTATACGGTTAACCCTTAACTGATCTCGCTCTTTTTATAACATTACTAGTCACGTCCAAACATTCTTAAATTAATAATTCATTATTCGAAAAAAATTAAATATCTGTTTGTTTAACACAAAATAATCAAAGACAGAAATTACAAAACCTTGTAAAAAAATAAAGATTTTACTTGAACTTTGCTGGCGTCAAAACATAATTATTCCCGATTGAAATTACAGCACATCTGTAAATATGTTCTCAAATAAAAATATTTGAACTCAGCCGAACATCTACAAGTAAACAATGCACAATTTGGGTGTCAAATTGATGTCCTGAATATTTGTATAATTTTTTTTTTTAAATTTATTATTTCAGAATTAAAAATAATTTATTTACATCACTAACTTTAATCACAATGTTTACAAATAAAAGAGGTTTGATTTTTAAAAATATGATACCCAAATTTTACACAAACAATTTTATATTTATTGTCCTTGGTGCTTGGGCAGAGGTGGTAACATTTACGTTTCCTTCTAACTTCCACATCTCGCTTCTCTAGTTGTTGAAAATCAACTACAGTAATGTCTTCTTTTTTTGTTTTCAATCATTTGACTGGCTCTCCAAGATTCCCTATCTAGTGCTAGTCGATTCATTTCGGTATACCCCCTACATCCTACATCCCTAACAATTTGGTTTACATATTCCAAACGTTGCCTGCCTACACACTTTTTTCCTTCTACCTGTCCCTCCAATATTAAAGCGACTATTCCAGGATGCCTTAATATGTGGCCTATAAGTCTGTCCCTTCTTTTAGCTATATTTTTCCAAATGCTTCTTTCTTCATCGATTTTCCTCAACACCTCTTCATTTGTCACTTTATCCACCCATCTGATTTTTAACATTCTCCTATAGCGCTGCATTTCAAAAGCTTCTAATCTTTTCTTCTCAGATACTCCGATCGTTCAAGTTTCACATCCATATAAAGCGACGCTCCAAACATATACTTTAAAAAATCTATTCCTGACATTTAAATTCATTTTTGATGTGAATAAATTATATTTCTGACTGAAGGGTCGTTTCGCCTGTGCTATTCGGTATTTTATATCGCTGCTGCTTCGTCCATCTTTAGTAATTCTACTTCCCAAATAACAAAATTCTTTTACCTCCATAATCTTTTCTCCTCCTATTTTCACATTCAGTGGTCCATCTTTGTTATTTCTACTACATTTCATTACTTTTGTTTTGTTCTTGTTTATTTTCACGCGGTAGTTCTTGCGTAGGACTTCATCCATGCCGTTCATTGTTTCTTCTAAATCCTTTTTACTCTCGGCTAGAATTACGATATCATCAGCAAATTGTAGCATCTTTATCTTTTCACCTTGCACTGTTACTCTGGATCTAAATTGTTCTTTAACATTATTAACTGCTAGTTCTATGTAAAGATTAAAACCGGTAACCGGGATAGGTAAAATCCTTGTCGGACTGCCTTTCTTATTACAGCTTCTTTCTTATGTTCTTCAATTATTACTGCTGCTGTTTGGTTCCTGTAAATATTAGCAATTGTTCTTCGATCTCTGTATTTGAATCCTAATTATTTTTAAAATGCTGAAAATTTTATTCCAGTCTATGTTACTGAATGCCTTTTCTAGGTCTATAAATGCCAATTATGATGGTTTGTTTTTCTTTAATCTTCCTTCTACTATTAATCTGAGGCCTAAAATTGGTTCCCTTGTCCCTATACTTTTCCTGAAACCAAATTGGTTTTCTCCTAACACTTCGTCCACTCTCCTCTCAATTCTTTTGTATAGAATTCTAGTTCAGATTTTTGATGCATGACTAGTTAAACTAATTGTTCTGTACTTCACAGTAATGTCGTGTTCTTTAAAATATATTTTTATTTTGATCAAATTTTTTTTGTTTCCCCGAGTGACATACATCTTAACAAGTAAATTTTGAAGAACTAAAATGTGGGCTAAATTTTTAAGAAAATCTCTCACAGTAGTGTAACACAACTGGTCTCGTCGAGTCAAATTGGTTATCTTTGTTACTTATATTACATTAACTAAGGGAAGCTGGATATTGACTGATAATAAGAACGGATTACGATAGCAGATTAGCAGGCTTGCCAACCTAGAACGATTGAGGAAAATATTAAATTTTGAATATAAAATAGTGTCTCGGGTCATATAGACCCGTCGCGACTAGTTAAGGCTTAAATTATGTACCATTTTCTTTAATGTGATAGTGTAGAATTAGTTTATTATCCTGCTTCCAGCTTCATTTTTTTCGGTTGATTTATTAAACAGAAAACTTTAACCGTGGACTGGAAAAGGCCTAGAAAATTTTTTTCTGGAATAGCACTTAGCACTTCCACTTATTTTAGCTACGAGCCACCAGTGGTCATGTGATCATTATTTAGTGACCGATTAAATTAATACACACATATTATGTTAATTATAATATATAGAAGTCATTCTCATCCGTTTTAGGTCCACAACCACCCTCCCAAAAAAAAAAGAAAAGTATAATGAATATTTACCCTCCCATAACAGTAACCCAATGAAACCTAGTTAAAATAATTTTTAAGCTGTTTAGATAAAGATGGGTATTAAAATGCAGTTATGAACTTTACAAACATGATTTATTGGTTCCAAATTAATGTGTACGTGCTTCTCGTAATTTGGTCTGCTTGCATAATATTCGTTTTGAGAACGTCGAATTCGAACATACAAAAAATTCAGTTGGCGAAGTATATCACGGAAGATAAAAATATCTTCTCAAAGAGATGGGTTGTGAATCAATTTAGTGAAAACGTATTTGCCGCTGCTGTTACCGGTTGAAATTCTCGACCGGCTCATGAAAATCTGCCAATAAAACTTTACAACTAGAATTCACATCTAAAAATTTAGATACGTTTTGGCTTGCTCGTCGAAGTGACTGTAGAAATTTAGTCACAGGAGCATTGAAAATATTAATCCCATTCGCTGCGTCTTTACCACTATGAAAAGGATTTTTCGTCAATGGTTACACTGAAAACTAAATTTAGGAATCATCATTTATCACATGAAAAAAATTTGATTTTGTGTTTCTAATATATATCCATGTATGGGGAAATTTTAAATGAAAAACAAAAAAATTAAATGAAAAATTAATTATATCTCTTTACAAGTGAATCTATAAATTTTAGTAACATTTTTATAATAAATTTTTCTTTCTCGTAAAATGATTTTTTTATTATTTCCGTGTAAACCGGTAGGATAATTTCGCGACACTCTTTCATATCACCGCGACCCCCGTGTGGATCACATTCCCCAGGATCAGAAACGCAGCTGGCCTCCGTGGGGCGAATGGCAGAGTCTTGGCCTTTCATCTGGAAGTCCCGGGTTCGAATCCCGGTCAGGCATGTCATTTTCACACACGCTACAAATCATTCATCTCATTCTCTGAAACAATACCTAACGGGTTACCGGAGCTTAAAGACAAAAAACAAAAGGTTCAGAAACGGGAAAAAAGATAAAAAAAGGTTTAGAAAGGAACCCCGGTCCAAAGTTCTAAGGTTAAAATCCTAGTAAAGGCAGTTAATTTTTTACGGATTTCAATACTACATCGTGGATACCTGCGGTTCTTTGGTGATTGGGTTTCAATTAACCACACATCTCAGGAATGTACGAACTGAGACTGTACAAGACCACACTTCAATTACACTCATACATATCATCCTCTGAAGTATTATCTGAAAGGTAATTACCGGAGGCTTAACAGAAAAAGAGAGAGATTGAGAAAGGCTAAATTATAATCTTATATAAAAGTTTGTTCGTTTTCAGCATTTAATACAATTAAAATGCTACAATTTTTTTCTATTTTTAAATTACAGATCTATTTTTAAAATGTGCAGGTGGCACAAATGAATTTGTTATGTATGTTTTTAATAAATCTCTACTGGGCTCCTTTTCTTTTTCCGTTTTAGCCTCCGGAACCACCGTACGGTATTACTACTTCTGAGAATGATATGTATGAATGTAAATGAAATGCAATCTTGTACAGTCTCAGGTCGACTATTCTTAGCTCATCGGACTGGTCTAGTGGTTAACTCGTCATTTCGAAGTCGAGAGTTTTTAGGTTCAAATTCTATTAAAGACAGTTACTGGATCTTTTTGGGAATTCCCCCCCTCCAAAAAAAAACACTTAAGATTTTAACCAATAGCCCAAAAATCGATCTATTTTTAATATCCAATAAGAATTAGTGGGAATATTCATGTTTTAAAATAAAAAATTAAAATTTGGAATTTTTTTCGTTTGCCCCCCCAAAATTTGCAAGTTTTTCACCTGGAAATAACTGAAAATAGTAAGAAATATTGATAATAATAATAATAAGCAAGTTGGAGAAATAACCGCATAACCAGATATAATGATTTATATTTATTTATTTTATAAATACAGAGTGTCCCATATAAAACGCAACCAAAGTCAAGCAAAAGTCAAGCTTACTCCCCTGCTCGTTACTGAAATGGACTCGTCCAACATCTGAACATCGCGGCGACGCAGTAGAACACTACCGATAGTAACAACAATGCAATCATAACGTTCAGTGTATTGCTAGAGACAAGATGGTGTTTTCGCTAGATGAACGTGTTTTCATTGTCGAGTCGTACTTCAGTACGAAATCAGCGGTTGCAGTGCAAGATTTGTTTCGCCATAAGTACCCAGATAAACCGGCTCCTAACAAAACATCAGTATTAAGGTCAGTTGCAAAATTTAGAGAGACCGGTTCTGTTAATAACAAGGAACACAAAAGATCTGCGTCAGTGTTGAATACAGATACAATCACTGAAATCATAGATCGATTACTCGCCTCGCCAAATAAATCGATCAGATGTTTGTCTGCTGAAATTAATTTGTCTAAATCGACTGTTCATCGGGCGACCAAACGATTACAATTACGACCTTATCGCATTCAAACGGTTCATCGACTTCTTGAGCCCGAGAAAGAAAAACGCCTACAATATTGTCAACGGTTCCGTCGATTTCTGCGTGAGGGAATTAATGTTATGGATTCGTTATTTTTCACAGATGAAGCACGGTTTCATTTGGATGGCTACGTAAACAGCCAAAACAGTAGAATTTGGAGCGCTGAAAATCCCCACGTTTATCACGAAAAACAATTACACCCGCAGAAGTCGGGCGTGTGGTGCGCGATATCGCGGAAGAAAATAATCGGTCCTATTTTTTTCGAATACACCATTAATGCAGAACGATATCAGGATATTTTATTTCAGTTCATCGCACTCTTGGAAGAGGAAGTAAGAAACTGCCGGCTACAACATGACGGTGCGACATCGCACTACGCATGTTCAACTTCTGATTTCGTCGAGGAATTCTTTGGTAATCGTGTTATCGGTCAAGGCTTGTGGCCACCAAGATCTCCAGATTTGACAGCGGCGGATTTTTTTCTACGGGGTTACCTCAAAGAAAAAGCCTACAGCAACAAACCACGAACACTTGAACGATTCAAAGTCAATATTGAACAAGCCGTATTAAATATCCTGCCACAAACTTTGAAAAAAGTTTCAAGAAACGCTGTAAAAAGAATTGAAGCTTGTATTCAAGAAGATGGCGGCCACTTCCAACATTTACTCTAAATGTAAGGTAATGGATGGTAATAATAAAAATTACATTTACATTTACACATGCCTTTTTATTATTTCAATACCTACCAATATAAGGTTGGGTTGTGTTTTATATGGGACACCCTTAATTTAACCAAACTTTTTTTTTCACCCTACTCCCGGGCAGGATCCACAACAAAGCAAAGCACAGCCAAGGGGGTTTTCTACTCAAACGGCCCTCCTTGTCCGCCGGAAAAAAGTCTAGTTCGACAGGTTAGCCTGCCGGTTAGATGTTTTCATTGCCTGTTTCTAACCTTTAGGGCGGGGTTTCCAAGCCCGAATATGTCATTCCTGGACTACATCCCAGAAGCCGGGACTCGGTCTTGATGCCAATGCTTCTAAAGAGCACCCAGTGCAGGGTACTCACACCGGGTCTCGGTATTTTTCGCGAAGGGATGAGAGATTCCCAGTGCCTCATAAGTGCCGAATCTAACCAAACTTAACCTAAGCTATCTACACCTTATTAATTAATAGTAATGTTTTGAACACTTAAAAAATAATAAATTCAGTAATTATTGCAATTATTTATGAATTAAATGATCAAAATATTTCTGTTAATTAGTCGATGTTAGCGAGCGAAGCGAGTGTAGTTTAAGTTTGGTTAGATTAATAAATTCAGTTAATTATTCATTATTTAAATAATCAAAACATTACTGTTAATTAGTCGCGGTTCGCTCGAAACGAGCGTAGGTTAATTTTGGTTGATTATATTCATAAATATAAATAAATAATTATTATATTTTTAATAGATTATTATGGAAAATGTTTAAAATGACCGGTATAAAAGAGCATCTAAGTGTGTTATCGAGTTATGCCCCAACTTGGTTATAGTTAATATCAATATTTCCTGCTATTTTTAAATATGCATATTCCCACCTAATTCTTACTGGATATTAAAAATACATCGATATTTGACCCATTTTTTAAAAAATTAAGTGAATTTTTTTTGGGGGGTTGAATTCCAAAAAAGATCCCAGCTAGTTGTATACGGATTTGATACTAGATCGTGGATACCGGTGTTCTTTGCTAATCGGGTTCCAATTAACACACATCTCAGGAATGGTCGTCCGAGATTGTACAAGAATGCACTTCATTTACATTCATACATACATATATCATTCTTTGAAGTAATGCCTTACGGTGGCTCCGTAAGGCTAAACAGAAAAAAGAGAGTTCATCTAGGATAAAAAAAACAATATATATATATATATATATATGTAAGTGCGTACGTACGTGTCGCACTGCTTTTCATCTTACATCACAGGGTTGATAAAACCGATTTTTTTTTCAAAAATTAGTTTAAAGATTTCTATAAATGGGGCGTTATAACAATTTTTTTCAAAATTCATTTACGGGGTTGGAAATATCGCGAAAAAAACAATTTCGATTTTCTTCAAAAAAACTTTAGAAAATATTTTTGCAAATTTGTTACTTAAATTGTATATATATATATATATATATATATATATATATATATATATATATATATATATATATATATATATAATAAATCTTAAATGAAATCCATTATAATTATAAATATAATCTAACCAAACTTCACTACGATCGCTTCGCTCGCTAACCTTGACGAACGGCTGAAGGTTAGCGAGCGAGCGTAGGCTAAGATTGGTTCGATTATATTTATGCTTTTAGATTTATTTATTATTAGCATATCCCCGTCACGGTTTCGCCCGCGCTATATGGTTACATATGATTAATTGTATGTCGACCAATACTATGTCGTTTTGGGCAAATATCAACTAATTCGGACCATAAATAGAATTTTCGAAATATTTCGACCCCAGCGCAACCTAGAGGGTCCAAACCAATTCAGAAACCTTCCCTGGCATGCGTCCAACCATTCCCCAAAGTTTCATTCCTTTCGAATGAACGGTTTAGGAAGGCATAAGAGACATACAGACAGACAAACATTCATATACAAACATTTATATATATATATATAAATGTATACATATTTATTTAGTTATTTATTATATAAATTTTATATTTATTTATACTGGTGGTCGTATAACCCATAAGACTTAGTTTTTTTTTTTAATTAAACCATTTTTAGTGTATTAATTCATGTTAAAAACAAATTCTAATAACTACAAATAGGCTTAAACATATTTGTTACAATAACTTCATTTACAATAACTTTGATAGATAACTTTACGTCTAATTTTTTAAATCTTTTTTCTTTCACCAAATCTTAAAAGAGTCTCTTATTTTGAACTACTACGTTTTTTACATCATCTATATTTCGTTATTTTTTATTTGGATAATAATTGATGGAAGGAGTTAAAGATAAAAAAATAATTTTAAAAAGAAAATGAGTTACATTTAATAACATTAAAAAAAAATAAATTAATGTTTGCAAGAGGAAATTCTTAATGAAAGATCTTCAATAAATTGCATCTCATTTAAATTTTATGCAAATGTTTAATTACGAAATATTCATGCACTTTAAACATTAAAAGAAAATATTATTAGAAATAAACGTCATAAAATATGAATACTGTTATTTTAATTAATTAAAAATTAAAAAAAAAAACAAATTATCGTAAAATATTTTTAAAAAATTGAAAAAGTAATTCAAATCATTTTCCCTACTTCTTTTTCTCTGATATATATTTAAATTAAATATGTTACACCTTTTTTTTTGTACTGTTTATTCCATCTTTACTTAAAACGAATAATTTTTTAAGTATTAAAGGTTGTACTAACTTCAGGTATTTTGGGTTTTTTTTTGAAGAATTAATGAACATCATCTGAAATGACTGCTCTTTTATAACAAAAAAAATAAAATTTTTTTAAAGTTTTTTTTCTATGATAATTAACTATATAAATTCCTTATCTTGCGTGTAGAAATATTTCTCATCTGTTTATCGTTGAATGCGATAAAGAGAATTCAATGTTGTGTCAACATTTCAAAGCAATCGGTGAACTACAGAGATTTAAGATTTTTGAACGAATATTTACATTTATAAATATATATACATTTTGTTTTATATTTGCGGTTTTTTTTCCTTGTTTAGCCTCCGGGAATTACCATTCAGGTATTACTTCAGAGGATGATATGTATGGGTGTATATTTACGTTTATTTTAATTCTATGTGAATTAACAAAATGCTGTAAAAATGGCTGTGAATTTAATTTTAAATGTATTTAAAAAAAACTTTTGTAAGTTTATATGTTTTATTTTCTAGGCTAATTGTATTTTCTGATTTCTTTATATATATATATTATTCCGGGCGATAATAACGCGAAAGCGTTTTTTGCCCTCCAAAAAAAAAAAAAAATCAACATTTAGTTAGTTGAAAGTAATCTGCCGTTCAACGACTAAGTAAGCAAATGTACTCGTAATAAGACTGTGAATTGGATAGGGGAACAAGCAAGTCGAGTACAGTATTAGTTCGGGTATTTCCGCGTCTTTTCGTCGACATTCGTCCGTCGTCTCACTCATGCACTGTTACAAGAACTAACGTGTTTATTCAAGTAGCTGTTCGTCTTCAGTTGTTATCTGTTCAGTTGTGTTTAATTACTTTTTTTTAGTGTATTACTGAATTATTTTTCTATAATTAGTAATTGTTTGTATATTTATATATATTTAATCGTAATTCTTGTTTGAAATTTACGTTCGACTGCTATAAATATATGTTATGAAGGTAAAATTAATTTATATGACATGCTAACAACCGCTAGACAAACAATTTGTTTCATGTAATTTAAAAAAGCCGATAATTAATTTTAATTAACCGATTAAGTTATGTAATTCATTTTTAGTTCAATTATTTTAAGCACCATTTGTATCTTTATGATAAAATATTTTCTTATATTTTAAAACATTAACCAAAGTTATGATTTTTTTGTTCATATTTTTACGTAAAAATATTTATTTGTAATTTTATGATAGATAGTTATACAAATAAATACAAAAAATAAAAAATAAAAATGGATATCACATTCAATTCACAATAATACGATATTGGTTAAAAAATTAATTAATAAAATTTCTAACAATGATTTCCTATTTTTTTTTAGGTAGTTTCATAACAAAGCTACCTATTGTAATGGGTACCATGATTCACTTCTGGAAAATTTCGACATATCTTCGCGTTTCAAATCCCCCAGACTCGAAAACTACCATCAGTTCAAAAGTATATATACATATATTAGACACATTAACTGCCGTAATTCTGCGCCATTTTTTTTTCAAATTGATACATAAAATATAACGAACCAAAATCTCGGTCGAGTTCGTTAATGGTCAAAATCAGACCAAGGGGAGCTTTTTAAAAAAAAAACAAAATATCGCTATAACTTTCTTATTATGTAAAATATCGAATTCGTTTAAATACCTATTCTATGGATAATGCCCTAAAACTTATCTAAATAAAGTTTTTTTGATATCACCAACCATTGACCCACGTAGTGGAAAAAATGGGGTTTCAAAGACAAAAAAAATCATACCTCCCATTAATAGGCACAGTATCGAATCGGTTTAAAAGTGGGCGTTAGTCTTCTAAATAATACCTAAAACTTTTATCTGAAAAAATGTTTGATATGACCAACCCTTATGGCAAGGGATGACCAAAATATTGGTGGCTTGTCGTATGCTAAACATGTGAAATTTTTTTAACATGCAACCATTGTCGTAATGAGTATTTTTGAAGTTTTTCTAACTTTAAGGTGGAAATCGTTTTTATCCCCTACTTAGCACCGGTAATACCTCCGCCTTTCCGGTGTGCCAAAAACGATTTTTTTATTTTATTGTCTAAATAAAGAAAAATGTAATCCTATACCTTTTTTACTTTCCCGTCTAGATAGTTCTATAACTGTACAAGGAAAAGTATTTTAATCGGTTCAATTTGCGAATCTTGACGGTTTGACACCTAAGGAACCAAAAAATAAAAAAAACAAAAACCACGTGGAAATTATTCAGATGTTAATGTTCTATTAGCGTATAAGTGTTCGGTGTTGGTCTCTAAATCACCTTATATTTCCCAAACTAATGGACCGATTTTGACCAAAGTTCAACTATTTCTATATGTGGGGCATTGATGCCATTAAATTATCAACTTAAAAGATCAAGGGGGTGAGGGTGTAGAGCAAGGTCACCCTCAATTTGGTCTCTAAATCACCTTATATTTCCCAAACTACTGGACCGATTTTGATCAAACTTAGTAAAATTAATTATATATGTGGGGCATTGATGCCATTAAATTTTCAAATTAAAATATCAGTAAGAATGTAGAGCAAGGTCACCCTCAATATCTTTAGATTTTCCCTAATTAAGATCATATTTTTCTTGGGAAAATTTGTTATACAGCATATTATAGCTGTTCAAATTGAATAAAATAAGTTAATAATTATTCATTTAACCTACCGGGTAAAATCAACAGCGTCTCGTCCTTTCACCCGGAGGTTCTGGGTTCGAATCCCGGTCAGGCATGGCATTTTTCACACACGCTACAAAACATTCATCTCATCCTCTGCGGAATAAATTGTTTGAATGCGGACCCGGAGGTAAAAAAAAAAAAAACCTACCGGGTTGGTCTAGTGGTTAAATCGGAAATCAGTTGGTTTCAAATTCGAGAAATCTAAGGTTCAAATCCTATTAAAGGCAGTTACTTTTATACGGATTTGAATACTAGATCATGAATACCGGTGTTTTTTTTGTTTTTCTTTTAACCTCCAGGTCCACTGTTAGGCATGCTTCAGAGGATGAGATGAACGATTTGTAGCGTGTGTGAAAATGCCATGGGTGATCGGGATTCGAACCCGGGACCTTCGGATAAAAGGCCGAGACACTACCATTCGAGCTACGGAGGCCGGCTCTCTTTGGTGGTTTTTTCCCCTACCTTCCGGAAACAAACCACGAATTAAGCATGAACACGGTTCCGGGAGGTACTTTTGCCCGAATAATGCCCTTTGTCGGTTTTGATGTTATTAAAAGTCGACATGTTTAAAATTTTATTTCTTTTTTGTTGACATTATTTACATCAATCTTCTTATAATTAAATTCTCTACAATTTATGTTTAAAAAATGTATGATTTATTGCCAATTTAACAACGTTATTGTACGTCAAACGTAAAATAATGTGTTTTTGACCCTATTTTTGGCGTTTTACATGGAATATCTTAGAAAGTAAGAGAGATACAGTTCTGGAACCCATTTTTTTCGATTTTTTTCAAAAACCACAAGAAACAATTGAATTTTCCCCTTAATTGACCTTCACAGAATTTCAGAACGCCTTAATTTATTCGGAGGAACTGAAACTCGGGCGAAATCTTTCACCCTGTATAACTCGCTAACGAAGCGTTTTCGGGCCTATGTTTATATGAACTTTTTTCTTATTTTTAGCCTTTAGAATGAGTTGTCAAAGTATTACCCTATCCTCCTGAATCATTCTGTATATGAAAATTAAAAAAAAATATTTAAACGAAAGGAGCAGAGCAAAAGAATAAAGAAAACTTATATTTTAATTTTGAGGTGGGGATGGTTGATTTTTAAAATTTTTTTGGATTATATATATATTAAGTATTGTAGGTAAGATTTTTTTTTAATAAAGTTTTTTCTAAAATGTCTCTATCTCTCTCTCTCTCTCTCTGAGTGTGTGTCTCTCTGTCCCTGTCTCTCTCTCTCTTTCTGTCTCTTTCTCTCTTTCTGTCTCTTTCTATCTCTCTCTCTCTCTCTCTCTCTCTCACTCTCAATCACACTCTCTCTCTCACTCAATCACACTCTCTCTCTCTCTCTCTCTCAAACAAATAAAATCGGGATTGGTTGTTTCGCCGTATCTCCCCAACCATTGAACGAATTTAAAAAAAAGAAAAATTAATACGATCCATGCCCATTTATAGAAATATTTGGGTAAAATTACAGGTTAATAGATTAAATCATTGCTGAGATATAAGGTGAAAAAGATTGCGACACACATACATACGTAAGTTTTTTGGTCTAGACCACAGTAGAACGCTAAAACATAAATATTTTTTAAAATATTAAAAATAATTATAAAATTTAAAATCACGATTTCCAAAAAAAAATAAATTGAACTAAAAAAAAAGGTATGAAAAAAGAGGTGAAAAATTGTTATGTGGTATTTAATAAATAAAATAATAAGTGACCGATCAACTTTCAGTTTTAATCCGTTTAAATACCTCTGAATAGTAATTATCTCTTTTAAAATGAAATGTCATGTATTAAGAAGAGCTCTTTAAATTTTAAATAACTTCATTTAAACGTTTTCTTATCGATATAAGACAGGTGAGGACATTTAATCTTTAAATACCTGCTATTTCTACAACGTCATAATCCATTTAAAAATTAAATCTCTTTCAAAGTTGATTGGTCACATTATTTTATTTAATTAAAGAGAGAATAACGATGTTTATTCTTCTATTTCCATACCTTGTATTTTTTTTTTTTTTTACTTCAATTTATTTCAGTTTTTATTTTATTTTTTAATATTATTATTATTATTTATTTTATAAATTTTTTTTTCGGCAGTCATGTTTTTTTTAATTTTTATAACTATTTTTATTAATTATACGTTATGCAAATATGTTAGTTAAGTTTAATGTACATGAATATTTTTAGAAAAGTTTTTCTTAAATTTGTTTCCTACCTCAAAAACACACACACACACACACACACACATATATATATATATATATATATATATATATATATATATATATATATATATATATATATAATATGTATCGTATTTTTCTTCATCGCCTAAATAACTATTAATGAAAATAAAAGTAGCTTAATTAAAGGTTTTAAAAATTAAGTAGCGTAAAAATTAAAGTAAAATTCAAAATGAAAAGCAATATTTTTCATTACTTTCATAAAAGTTATATTCTTAAAATATTTTCAAAGAAATTATTTCCCTCGTTAAACATTTCTTTTTCAAATTATTATTTTTTTTTTTTGCTTTTTTGGCATCACTTCTTTGTTAACAAAGTTTTACTAAATTATCCCCACATCGTAAGGAAGCCCCTAAAGAAAAAAAAAAATTCTATATAAATTTCAAATATGCTTAAATCTTATATTTTAGTAATCTTCATTATCAATAAAAATGTCCACTTGTTATGTGAGCCCCAAATTTTAAAAATTCAGTAAAATACCTTTTTTTTATTTTTTTTTATATTAACCATTATAAATTTTTTTTTTTGAGTATTTATTTTATTAAAAGAAGAAAAATTTTTGAACAACTTAAAATTATTTTTTAAGGCTATTTTTTCTTTACACCCTTGTTTTATCTTTAAGTATAAGGAAGTATTGTAAATCCAAAAAATTTCGGTTTTCAGATTCCAGCGGAAATATCCATTTTGACTATCTCTGATTTTACCATTTTGACTAGTTTCGGCGTGACATCTGTACGTATGTATCTCGCATAACTCAAAAACGATTAGTTGTAGATTGTTGAAATATTGGATTTAGAACTGTTGTAACATCTAGTTGTGCACTTTCCCTTTAAATTGCAATCGACTGGACCAAAAATGCTCAAAAAAAGTCCAAATCCCAAAAAATTGATTTTTGGATTCTTTCTTCACTGCTGTAATAACCTCTGATTGAGGGCTTTTCAACGATATATCGTAAGTGGAAATTATTTTTATTGTTTCTAGAGTTATATCGAAATAAAATTTTAATTAATGAAATATTTGTATCTTACAAGGGGAAGGCACATCGGTTCGATTGCGACTTAATTTCCTTTTTTTTTAACTTTTTTTTTTAAATTTAAATATATTTATTTATAAGTAATTATTAATATCTGATTGTAAAAAAAAAATTACAATAAATAATAATTCAATAATAAAAAAAATATCAGACATTATTAATAAAATATAATTTTATGTACTTTTTCATTAAGAAAAAAATGTGTATATGTAATTTAATAGGCATACAAAGAAGTCATGAGGTGTCCAAATCAATTTTTTACGCTTTTTTTAATTTTTTTACGATTTCAATATCCTACTTTTTTACCGGCGTAGCCGGGAAATTCATGAAAAAATACTTTGCCATTTTTTTTCTTATATTTCTGTAATAAAACTAGCCATTTAAATTTTGTTGAAATCTATTTCATTTTAAATTATTTAGATAAACTAAGAAAAAATAAACTATGGTAACAGAAGTAGTTTATATGTGTGTAAGCGCGCACGCGCGATTATTTATTTATCTTTCTACCTTACTTTTAAAAAAAAAAAAACATAATAATAATAATATACTTTGTATTGTAACAATTTTCTTTTCCCCAGATTACATTAACTTAATAAATGTTAGATTACGTTATGTTTTCAACTGAAAATTTCATGTTTTCATGTTGTAATATTGGTAAAACTGTTATACTACGACCACTCGCTACTTGTTGATTTGTCCGCAAGGATATCGTTATAAGAATACTGGTTTGCGTGAGAAATTTACATTCACGACTCATTTTCTTTTTCTATTTAATCATATGTTATTTACATACACACACGCGCGCGCATCTCTCTCTCTCTCTCTCTCTCTCTCTCTCTCTCTGTCTCTGTCTGTCTGTCTGTGACTCTTTCTCTCTCTCTCTCTCTCTCTGTGTGTGTGTGTGTGTGTGTCTGGGCGCGCGCGCGTGTGTGTAAAAATGTTATAAATTTTACTCTTTTCATTTTATCGGTGCAGTTATGTCATTTATTTATTTACGCTAAACTGAATACATAATTAAATTCAGACGAAAAATATTTTATTTTGCACAGAGTCCGGCATAAATAACTCCCCAATTTGAAATGTGAATAAAACAGACATTATAACAAAATTAAAAAAAAGGTAAAAATAGATTCTGACAGAACCATGTTTGCCATTTATTTTCATACATCATTTATTAATTTTTAAAAATTATGTGGTTCATATGTCGACTTTCACAATCTATTTATACAGGTATTTAACATCTCCCTGAAATTTCGCATAATATTTTTTTGTCATTTCCAATGGTATTACAGTGATTTGTTGATGGAGAGCAGAAGTTGGCTTCTGTTTAAAGATTTAAATCCTCAGAGTAAAAATCACATGCTGCAATATCGGGTCACCGTAAAGGCCATGGGATATTTCCTCGTTGTGAAACAAGATGTCCGGGAAATATTTTTCTGAGAAAAGCGGCCCCCTCTTGATGAAGCCATAAATTTTCGGCCTAATTTCCGAGTTCATTAAGTTTTCGTAGGAAAAGAAGTCGCGTAATAATTTCACATAATTTTCGGAAGTTACTGTAACCGATTGAATTTATTTCTTAAAAAAAGGTATGGGTCAGTTATTCCAAGTTCAGCAACCGTGGCCCGGCCTTTCATCCTGAGGTCCCGGGTTCGAATCCCGGTCAGGCATGGCATTTTCACATATGCTACAAATCATTCATTTCATCCTCTGAAACATGCCTAACGGTAGACCCAGGGGTTAAAAAAACAGTTCAAAAACAAACTGTAACACGGTCAGAATAAGAGGATGAAGTTCAGCGTGAAGTTGTATAAGATTATTTGCTGCCCAGTATCGAAAGTTTTGATTGTTAACACAACCCGATAAATGTAAATGGACTTCGTCACTTGACAGCACAATTGAGTTCACCGGAACGTTTTTCAGAATAGCCTAGCAAGAAGCAATACGGCTAATTCAGTCATATTCATTTACCTTCTGCACCATCATTTTGTAAGGTTGAAACTATAAGTCGGTGTGTAAAATTCTCCTGATAGGCTGATTAGAGATTTGTAACGCAGCAGCATGTTTAAGAGTTCAGCGATGTGGAAATTATGTAACTGCTTGTCTCACTGCTTCAATATTTCCGGGTATTCGAACGCTTTAGTGGCCTACTTAGTGGTGTCTTCTTCAAAGCTGAACCAGTAGCTTTAAAACATTTAGTTTTTCTGTTTTCTTTTTTACAGCATTTTTTTAAATTAGCATCTCACGAATTAAATCAATTAAACCCGTATCGGATGAAAATAACGAATGACGACATCGCAACCATACGATTAAAAAAATGACTGCCAAAGTTATAACTATAAGAAAAGTTGAAATTTAATTAGTAAAACAACGATTTATAAGAAAACATATTAGGAATTTAATATTGTATATTTTTATTTAATCCATATAAAATTTATATAACGATATTAGTAATATAGAGAATAAAAATTGAAGGATGTCTCCGCTTTTGAATTAAGATCCAATATATTTTATTTATACTGTTATTCCAATATCTGACTCTCTGTGATAACATGACGTTTTATAAAAACATTAATACTTTTATTTATGAATTATGACATAAATAGACTTTAATATATTTTTTATTTAAAAATAAAAAACCAAAACCACGAGTTTAAATCCCCTAGTAGGAATATATATAAAGTATTACAAATATATTTAATTGAACCAATCGGTCTTCCATCAACCGTCATTTATATTAACATTGAGTAATTTGACATCCCAGCTAATCAATTTCCTCTCCTACCTTTTTGCCTACATCCCTACTCTATCTCTTTCATTTCCTTCCAACCCCTCCTTTTATTTCTTTTCTTCCTTTTGACATCCAATCAATGTCTACTGATTGTTAAATATCCTGACTAGTTTTCTATATTTAATTAAAACGTTAAAAGAAATTTAGAATTACACTTCTATAAATTATGATATTCTGCTGCTAGGATGTAATTTTCTATTTGATTAATATAAAGAGTGTTTTAAAAATACAAAAGTATAGCGTAAAAACTCGATGATTCATCCAGAAATCTAGAACGCCGGTAGAATAAATAAATCGATTGTTCTGATCGATACGTAATAATACACTATATAGATTACGCCATTATAAGAACATACTGGATGATTCAAAAAGGATTTCTCAAATTTAAAAGCATATAAAAATTTAGTTAGATAACTTCCAGATTCGGTTGAGGTCTCATTTCATACAAAAACATATCAAGTTTCACCCAAAATTCATATTGGTTCAACATGACTTCCATTTGATGCATCATTCATCTCACCTGAATTTGATTTCATTCCAGACTGTAACCGTCAAGTCGGAAGTTACCTCTCCAGTTCCGGGTTAATTCGAACTGTTAGCTCAGCAAGGTACATAAACCCTATCTTTAATGAAACCCAACAAGAAAAAAGTTTAACGGGGTCAAATCTGGGAAGCTTGGTAACTATACAATTGGACCTTCACGAACAATCCAGTCGAGTATCAAGAAATTCTCGGACTTCTAAGCGGTAATGAGGTGGTGTCTCGTCTTGTTGATAGTAGTAGCGTCCATTTTGGTCATCATCGTCTAACTGAGGAATTAGAAAGTTCTGAAACATGTCCAGATTAACTATATAATTTACGGTTGCCTCCTGGTAGAAAAACGGGCCATCTTTTTTTGCTTACGGCACAAAAAACATTAACCTTAGGACTATCCCAAATGTGTTGCAAAGTTTCGTAGGGTTTTTGCTACCCCATATACGGAAGTTATGGGTGGTAAACCTTGCCATTGATGTAAAATGTAGATTTATCAGTAAAAATTACATTGTCTAAAAATGTATCGTCTACAATTCTAACCATCATTACCACACTAAACTGCAGCCGTGCAATTTTGTCGTCGTCTTTAATGTGTTGAATCACAGGTAGTTTGTATTGCTTCAAGTACTAATCATTTACGTAATATAAGCTAAAGAATCTTTTCTGCAATGCCAGTCTCACGCGACGTGATGCGAAGATTTCTGTTAAGTTGTTCCACAGCAGCTTCACGGACGCGTGGGCATCCTAGCGATTTTTATGTTCAACAATACACCTAGTCTCGACAAAGGTTTGGTGCGAAGAGTAAATTGGTATGCCTACTAGGAGGCTCCCTACCGTACTCCTTACGAAAATTACGTTAATCTGCAAATCGTGAACACAGAGAACACGTTCGGAACCAGTAAATGTATCGATTTTTAACAACGCTGGTAATGATAACGCTGGTGGCCGAATCGGTAGTAATCAACTACGTGAGTCAAAACTTGACGTTAAGTTTTACGTTTTCGGTTAAAAGACCCCTAAATGCATTTAATAGTAATATGGATCGCTGTCTTAAAAGACCTAAGTTTCTGGGCCAGACCGTTTCAAGGCAATCTTTGACCAAATACTCATCCATCCAACCTTTTTCATTAATTAAGTACTATTATTAATAATATTAATTATAATAATTGAATTAGTTATTTAAATACAAACTGGTAAGTTCTCCATCACAATTACAAAAAACAAAATAAACTATGAAACAACTCGAAAGTCCGTTCGAATCCAAATGTAAGTCAAGCTTAAAAACAGGTCGACCTCATTTATAAGTCGACTACCCCCTCAGTTTATGAGAGAAAATGTAGGAAAAAACCTTCGACTTATATTCGGATAAATACGGTAATGTAAAAACAAAATTTTAAGGTTCCGACCTCCATGGTAGCGTCTCGGCCTTTTATCCGGAGATCCCGGGTTCGAATCCCGGTCAGACATAGCATTTTCCCACGCTACAAATCATTCATCTTATCCTCTGAAGCAATACCTAACAGTGATCCCGGAAGGGAAAAAAATTAAGGTAAACAAGGCGGTAATGAATTAAAATTTAATCCAAGTTCTATTTGTGTTTTTCCAATAAACTAATTATTTTTATTAAAAAAAGGCAGGTCCAAAAATGGACCCGCCAAATGCCCCTACCAGCTGTGACAGTGGTACCTTCTAGTATTTGTTGTCTCAGGATCCTGACCTCTTATGTGGAGGTCCTCTTCCTGACCGCTACGTGCCGACAGGGTGTTGGCCTCTCCCAGCGACACAGTATCCCTCACTGTCCGGAAAAGATACGCGTACCGTCCCGCCGCCTTCACCACGATTGTCGCGGTTGGGGGCCCTACCGGGATCCGACTCCTCCTAACAGCCGACGAAGTAAGGTCTATATTAACTTAGATTTGTCAAAGACTACTAAAAATAAAGTTGTGGGACCTATTTTTTTTCAATGGTCCAGATCAATTCTCATATATAACTACTAAAGTTTCCTCTTAATTTGGGTCCCAAGAATTACAATCTGGTTTAATTTTACCGAAGGCGCAGATATCAGGGCGAAATCTTTCGCCAGCCGACACTCGTTAACAAAGCGTTTTCGAGCCTAAGTTTATATTAACTTTTCTTTATATTTGCCAGTAAAATATGTCTTCAATGTTTGTTACATTCTTTTTGAATCACTCTTTATATTTACGAAAGTACATACCGGATTTTATTCAAATATTTTTATCGGTCTAGTAATTAGTAATATTGAAAAAATTAGAGTAATTAAAAGGAAAAATGGATTAGAAATTTGTAGAATCTAGTATTAAAAGAAAAAAAAATTTAAATAAAGAGGGTTAATAACAGATGAGAAAGTGAAAAGGTTTTAAAACGACGTAGAAATGAGTTTATTGTTGGAATATAACACAAAGAAGAACTTGAAATTGAGGGATATATCTTGAGGCGACCAAAAGATTAGTTAATATGGTACTAAAAGGGAAGTGAACAGAGTAAATAAGTGAATAAACTGAAAGGAAATAAATGAAGCATTTAACTAAGGATATATATGTATATATATATATATATATATATATATATATAATTCCGCTATTCGAATTTAAAGAATTTATTCACAGGTAGATATATAGAATCGAAAAGCAGAATACAGTCCATAGACAAAAGATATTAGCATGAATAGTAAGTAGTCTTAACACTTTTAACCACAAATCTTGTATTAACAACAATAGGTAGACAAGTAAAAATATAATCAGACTAATAGTAACAATAATAATAACAGACAATTAAAATATATCTCACAATAATATTTACAATAATGACAATAATGGCAACAGTAAGCAATATTTATATTAAATGTCAATGAAAAAAAAATAATCATCAGTATTTATTCACAGGTAGATAAATAGAATCTAAAAGTAGAATTCAGTCCCACGGACAAAAGATATTAGCATGACCGTTAACCATATTAGCATAACACTTTTAACCACTAGTTTTGTATTAACAACAATATATAAGATAAGTATAAAGTTCTTTCAATAAAAATATCTTCGCTATTCACAAATAAAACTACCCTAACAGCTAATGAATGAAATTCAGTACATTATCTCTTTAACAGTAACACACAGAACCATTTCTTGTTTTCGTATACTGCGATTACTTGTGACGTCACCTTAGTTGCATGGAACCTACACTCGAAATTCTCTCCTTCATTGAACTCCTCGCAGACTGACATCGCAGATTATCCTCGCGGAACTGATTTTTAACTGGTCTTCCCCGGAGTATTTATACTTCTATCTTCTTTACCTGTCGGACCGGAAACCAATTGAGAGAGAAAACAATCGACCGAACCCTTTCGTTCCAATGCATTCCTTAACCTGATCGGATAACTCTTCTTACGGAAGAATTAGGTTTAGGTGTGTCAGTAGGCATTACAAAAGACGATTGTTAAACAGACCTTTTTACTTGTAGGGTTCCTTTTAGCCCCTTTCTGGATTCCTCCCATTATTATATTTTCTACTTCTTAATCGGTAGGAATCAGTTACTCAGGTCCATTATACCGGTCTTGTTACAATATATATTTTTTTATAGGGGGAAATAAAATTTTAAAAAATAATAAAATTATATATATATATATACTAGCTGTACCCGCCACGCTTCGCTGTGGCACATTGTTGCATAGATGAGAAATGAGAAACAAAACAAAGCATACGTTTCATAGAAGTTTAATTTTGCAATACTTGTGGATATACAATATTTTTTTTGTTTTTCCACTGTCTGCGTAGATATAAAGGCTATCTGGCTTGCCGACTCGGGAACACGCACATACAGTTGTCCATGTGAGAAGCAATCCGCATCTAAATCTAAACCACACAATTCTAAAGATTGACCTTGAGCTTTATTGATTGTAATTGGAAATGCCAATCGAAGAGTGAGGACATCTTGACCTTTGAAAGGCCCCGTTAAAATCGTTGCTTCCACTACGTTATTCATCAATTTCTTAACTGCAAGTCGCGTTCCGTTGCAGAGTTTTGGCTGATTAATATTCCGCAACAGGATAATTGTCATTTTTTGATCGAACCGTTGGTAGAATCAATATAATGAGGAATGTTTTCCAAGTTCCTCCTGGCGCATCCAAGAAGAAGGTCCCCCCAACTCCGTCATTTATCATTTGCATTATGCGATCACAAATGCCTTTCTGTTCACGCGTTAATTTGGGAATGTTTGATTGGATATATGACTGAAGATCACCAATGTTGTAACTCTCTGTTCACGGCGTAAATCCAAATCAAATGAAGCAATCGCAGCTCGGGTGGGTGCTGGCATTCCCAATTGACTAAGAACTTTATTTGCAATAGCTAAGCACTTGTCTTCAATATTTATCAATGCTTCGTTGTAAATTCCATGGTCATATTGGTGTTTTCTAGGCGTACTCTATGCAAAATATCCTCAGCCATATGCGATCGATATCTTTCCCATAACTCTGTGGGAGATGAAGGGAAGCAAGCGGTCAATATAATTGCGAATAATGCGCGAATTTGGATTGATTGTTGGTCGTTTTCTAATAAATTCAGAGCTTGGTGAAAGGCGCAGCTCAATCACGACACGATCACACAAAAGTACCTCGATTCAGATTGTATAATAATCTGAATCAGATGCAAATGGATACGTTTTTTTTTGTGTTTTTTTTTTTTAATAAACAATGTAATTGGGAGCAGGTATTGTACTTCTGACTGCGGTTGTCGTTAGCTAGTATGGCGAGTGTTCCCCCCGCTTCCGGCAGATGGCGCGATCACTGGTACACAACTGACCGTTAAAAAAACTGTTTTCTCGCGGTCGCGGGCATGTGAGTGATGCGAAAAATAGATAAAAACAATCTTTGATGAGGGTTATATATCGTGCTAAAATTTGAGCTCAATCGGTGCAGAACATTTTGAGTTTTTGAAGCCGTACACAAACGAACTTAACATTTTTATATAATATAGATTTATATATAGGGTAAGATTAAGATTTCAGCATAATTAAGTTTTCTCGAAATGTATCATCCCTTCAATAAAAACTAGAATACGAAAAAGAAAATTTTCAACATTTCTACATTTTAGGTCTGAGTCTATTGTTTTAAAAACGTTTTAAATATTTCACGTTAGCATTATTTATATATGACGTATAAACTTTCAAAAAAAATATTTGAACCAAATAATGATTGAATAAAAAATATATAATTCAATTTTAACACAGGGGTTTGATTTTTGAAAAAAAATTTTGGATTTTTATACAATATTCATTATAGGTAAGAAATTTTCTTTATTAAAGTTTTGTCTAAAATATCTCTGAAAAAAATCTCTTTTTTATCGTTAAAAATTTTTTTTTTAATTTAAATTTCAATTTTATCATTTTTTTGGTGTAAAATTGCTAATAGCAATTTTAATCAAAAACCACATAATAAATCACGACAATAAAAAAACAATATAGCCACCATGTCGGTTTAGGCTACTTTTTGTAATAACTCTGTTGTTTGTCGTCAGATTTTTACGACTAAGGTGTCGTTTTGTTCACAAAAAAAAAAAATGGTTCATAATTTTTATAATATAACACAATTTGATAAATTTAATAATTCCTAAAATATTCAAGATTGAAGAATTGAAATGACCGTCATTTTGAAATTTGTCCACGAAGAATATCGTTATTTTTTTCCCTATTAAAAAAACGTTAGTTTAAAATTAAGTACAAAATTATATCGCGTTATCTCCAACCGTTCTTGAAAAATATTGGTTTTTTTTTATATTTTAAAAAATTATAAATTTATAATTAAATTTATAAATTTAATTTAAATTTATAAATTGATAAATTTATAGAATTATAAATATAAACTTTTTTCCTAGTGAAATAAAAATTAACAATTATTTCATTTTTTAGAAATTGTTATTTTTTTAACGAATAATTGTTCTCATATCTTACTGTTTCACATCCCCAGACCCCAAACCCAGCGTCAGATTAAAAGTTTACATATATATAAATATATATTTCATATTATTGTGGACATGATAACTGCCATAATTTTGCGCCAATCACTTTCAAATTGTTTTTTTTATTTTTTTTTATTTTTTTTATTATTTTTTTTAAATAACTCGTCGCAAAATCTCGGTCGAGTTCGAAACGGCCAAATCGGACATTGGGGGTGAAAATGGGGCGGGCATTTTCGAAAAAATAAATAAAATTCGCTATAACTTTCTTATTAAGTGAAATATCGAGTTCGTTTAAAGTACCTACTATTCTTTGGATAAGGGCCTAAAACGTATTTAAGTAAAGTTTTTTGATTTCACAAACCATTGGCCAAGGGGGTGGAAAAATTGGGTGTTGAGGACAAAAAAACCTTACCTCCCTTAATAGGCACAGTATTGAATCGGTTTAAAGTGGCCGTTAGTCCTCCAAACATTACAACTTTTGTCTGTACCAATTTTTGATATGACCAACCCTTACGGCAAGGGATGACCAAAATGTTGGTGGAATTGTAAGAAGATGGGGCTTGTCGTATACTAAATATGTGAAATATTCTTTCACATGCAACCATTGTCGTATTGAGTAAATTTAAAGTTTTTCTTAACTTTAAGGTGGAAATCTTTTTTATCCTCTACTTAGCACCGGTGAAATTTACCTCCGCCTTCCGGCAAGCAGAAAGGGATTTTTTATTTCGTTTAATACCTAATTAAAATCTGCCATATTTTGATATGTTTTGTTTTAAATAAAGTTTGAAATTCTTACGTTTGTGTTTAGATTCTGTGAATTTTATTTTTGACATTTAAATGAAAATCAAATTTTCTACAATTTTTTTTTAATTTGATCTGTTTATTGTTCATTTAACAGAGTTATTTTAGACCAAAGAAAATAGTTTGTTTTTAGATTCCAATTTTTTTAAATTTCTCCCGATTTCTTGAAAATTAAATTAATATAATTCTAGGCTTTTTTTCTATTTTTTCAGATCTCATATACAGTTTTTTTTTGTATTTTCTTGATCTCCTGGACCACTGTTAGGTATTTCTGCAGAGGATAAGATGAATGACAAATGTAGCGTGTGAAAATGCTATGCCTGATCGGGATTCAAACCATGGACCACCGGATAAAAAAGACTGAGACTCTACCACTCGCACCCCATATACTGTTGTCCCACAAAGCAGTATGCGCTTTTGATTTAGTACCGTTCGCTTATTTCCCTACTGATTCTGCTGAAATTTTAGAGACCTTTTAACGAAGGTTCTGAAAATCTTCTGTAAAAATTTCAATCTTCTAAGATTTATAGAAACAAAATGGTGGTTTTCAAATAAAAACATAAATTTCAGTTAAATCACTTTTTTATTCGTTACAAAATTGCTGGTAAAAATGATTAAAAACAGGAGATAATTATAAGTAGATTAATTAAAAACAGTTAGATAATTAGTCACGATTAGGAATAAATTATTAACTTGTTTTATTGAATTTGAACAGCTGTTTAACAACACATTCATTTTTACCAGCAATTTTGTAATGAATAAAAATGTAGTTTTATCTGAAATTGGTTTTTTTTTAAATCCGCCATTTTATTTCTATAAATCCTAAAAGATTGAAATTTTTACAGAACATTTTTAGAACCTTCGTTAAAAGGTCTATAAAATTTTAATAGAATCTGTGAGAAAATTGGCGAATAATACTAGATAAAAAGCGTTCGCATCTTAGTGGAACACTCTCTATAACCTCTTCATTTTTGTACCATGAATTATAGTATATTTTTCCAACTTCGAAGAAATCAGGGCGAAATCTTTCGCTAGCCGACACTTTCTAACGAAGCATTTCCTAATATATCTATTATTATATTATATAAATGTTTTCCTTTATTTTTATAACATGACCTCAAAATTTTGAAACATTCTTTGTGAATCATTCTGTACAACTAAAAATGAATATTTAGACAGAATGTTTTTTTTTACCCTGTAGTTACAATAGATAAAGAAAAAAACATCAAGCTATTTTGTAGTTGGCATTCAATATTGAATATATACAAATCAGCTTTTTGTGATTAAAAATTACCATTTATTTTTTTAACACATTTCATGCCATTCTACCATTTATCATATTATTTGATTATTTTTTTCCTTCTTTTTTTAATTTTATTAACCACTCTTAATCACATAAAATTTTCCTAGTTTTTCCTGTCGTAAACATCTCTGTTTCACAACACATAACCATTTATTAACTTCTATTTTTACTTAATCCCCACGAATACCACTTGATAATTCTTTTTAATCTACCTTTCATCTTCTGTTCTTATTGTATGGTTGGCCTATTTAAACCTTTTTATATAAATATATATTTTTTTTTTACCATAACTTTTCCGAATAAAATCATTTATTCTCTTTCTTGCCTTTCCCAGGAACACTCGTACTTTATTTTATCATCATAATTTTCCTATTTATTGTCATTTCTTTTAAATATTTTATTTGTTTAATTCCAACGAATTTTATATCATTTTCCTACAAGGAAGTATTGTAACCGCGAAAAATTTTCCTTTTTTGAAATTTCAACCGAATTATCCATTTTCAACATTTTTATTATTTTCGGCGTGATGTCTGTACGTACTAACGTGTGTACGTATCTCGCATAACTCAAAAACGATTTGGATATTGAAATTTTGGATTTAGGAATGTTGTAACGTTAATTGAACACCTCCTAGTTTGTTCCAAACAATTACCTTCTCCTAGTTGTGGACCCTCTCTTTTGATTGCAATCGACTGAATCAAAATTGTCCAAAAAAGATCGAAATCCTTAACATTTCAATTTTAGACTTTTTCTTAACTGCAATAATAAGCCCGCATTGAAATCTTTTCAACGATATATCATAAGTAGTACTTATTTTCATTGGTTCCAGAGTTATAGCCAAATAAAATGTTAATTAATCAAATATTTGGATCTAACAAAGGGAAGGTACATCGGTTCGAATCCGACTTCATCTCCTTTTTTTATTAATTTAAATATATTGAGATTTATTAATTATATACCTCTGATTCTTAAATCAGCAGAAGCGAACTTAGGCGGAACAAAGAGAACCGGTAGAAAACCTTGGATTTCAGACGATATATTGCAGCTGATGGATGAACGTAGAAAATATAAGAATGTTAGTGATGAAGAAAGTAAAAGAAATGTAGTAGAAATTACAAAGATGGACCGCTGAATGTGAAAATAGGAGGAGAAAAGATTATGGAGGTAGAAGAATTTTGTTATTTGGGAAGTAGAATTACTAAAGATGGATGAAGCAGGAGCGATATAAAATGCCGAATAGCACAGGCGAAACGAGCCTTCAGTCAGAAATATAATTTGTTTACATCAAAAATTAATTTAAATGTCAGGAAAAGATTTTTGAAAGTATATATTTGGAGCGTCACTTTATATGGAAGTGTAACTTGGACGATCGAAATATCTGAGAAGAAAAGATTAGAAGCTCTTGAAATGCGGTGCTATAGGAGAATGTTAAAAATCAGACGGGTGGATAAAGTGACAAATGAAGAGGTGTTGAGGAAAATCGATGAAGAAAGAAGCATTTGGAAAAAATATAGCTAAAAGAAGGGACAGACTTATAGGCCACATATTAAGGCATCCTGGAATAGTCGCTTTAATATTGGAGGGACAGGTAGAAGGAAAAAATTGTGTAGGCAGGCCACGTTTGGAATATGTAAAACAATTTGTTAGGGATGTAAGATGTAGGGAGTATACCGAAATGAAACGAATAGCACTAGATAGAAAATCTTGAAGAGCAGCATCAAACCAGTCAAATGACTGACTGAAGACGAAAAAAAAATTTATATTTGTAATTTGCATTAAAATTACAAATATAACAGTTCGGATAGACAAATACATATATTTCAAATTTGGATAGAGAAATCACATTAAAATTCGGTAAGCGTCTTGGTAATAAAGTTTAAAATTATCAAAAAAAACCTCTGATTGTAAAAATAATAAACCTCTGACAGTAAATAATAATAATAAGAAAATAAAGAAATTATAAACAAAATAAAATTTTACGTACTTTTCATTTTAAAAAAATGTGTATTTGTAATTTAATAAGCGTACAAGAAAATCATGTAATGTCCACATCAGATTCTTTATTATTATAATAGCAATTTAGGAAATGTGACCATTTTCGAAATAGTACCCAATCTTTTTCCTTATTTTATCGTCCTCAAACTTTGTTATTTTTGTTCCTTGCATTAGCATTAATATAAAAATAACATCGTCTATGATGTTTCCTTTAAATAATTTTTTGTTCAATTTTTCTTTTTTCATTTTCTTTTTTAATATTTAATAATAGCATATGAGTCTATTTGTTTGCGTTATGCTTACAGGTTTCTTGTAATATAATTTAACAATATAACACGAACATGTATAAAATGATAAAATTAAATTGTTATATAAAAAAGAGCAGTTAAAAAAAAGTTCATTAAAATTCATGACATCCATACAATTTACAGTTAAACATAAATTTCAACAATGAAATAAAAACCATATACAATAAAACTAAGATAGATACAAAGTCGTATATGTTTGTAATAAGTAATAAAAATGTTCATAAAATAATGTACAATGACATTTTTTAATATCATTTCTTTGTATACATATAACAGAAAAATTAATAAACTGAATTCTTTATTTAAAAAAAAATTTATTACAAAAGATTATTTTTTAATAATGAAGCCGGTGTAAAATTAGAAGAGAAATACGAACCGATTAAATATGAAGAAATAATTTTTCAGTTATTTATATGCTAGTTGATTTTTTACATTTCAGCGATGCCCTAACATTTCCGCGACCGCCCAAGCGGTCTTTGAACTTAAAAATTTGATATTCTAATTTGTAGTCCCGATTAGGCATAACCTTTATATACAGCCAAAGAGAAAACTTTATAAGAATATAATAAATAAATATAAAGCTTTCTGTCGTTCAAATCGGTTATAAACATTCAAACATTTATTCCTTGTTCCGAGAGAATAGATTGTACACCACCGGGCTGATGTAGTGGTTAGCTCGTAATCGCAAATCAGCTGATTTCGATGTGTAGAGTTCTAAGGTTCAAATCCTAGTAAAGGCAATTATTTTTATACGGATTTGAATACTAGATCGTGGACACCAGTGTTCTTTGTTGGTTGGATTTCAATTAACTTCATTTCTCAGGAGTGGTCAACCTGAAACTGACCAAGATTGCACTAAATTCACATTCTTACATATCATTCTCATTCATCCTCTGAAGTAATACGTTTTGGTAATTAAAAGTTTTCAAGATTACGAGTAAAGAAATTGATTATGAGTAAAATGTTATGAATAAAGTCTGTAGAAACTAAATACTACAAAGGTAAGAATTTCGAAGTTTATTAAAATCAAAACATTTCAAACTGTGGTAGATATTAAAGTGGTACTAAACAAAACAAAATTTTCAATATTAAAAAAAATATTCCAGAAAAATAAACAAAAAAGATTTAAAATCGGTATTTATATATTATAACGCCGCCAGTTGGTTAATCAGTTTCTTGTTAGATGGCGCCCGTTAAATACTATCGCTATAGCTAGTAATAAACTTGATATCTGAATACCTTTTTTTTTCTGTTTAGTCTCCGGGAATTATCGTTTAGGTATTAACTTCAGAGGATTAATGAGAATGATATGTATGAGTGTAAATGAAGTGCAGTCTTGTACTGTCTGAGTTCGACCGTTCCTGAGATATGTGGTTAATTGAAACCCAACCACCAAAGAACACGATATCCACGATCTAGTATTCAAATCCGTATAAAAGTAACTTCCTTTACAACGAGTTGAACGCTGAAACTGTCGACTTCAAAATCAGCTGATTTGGGAAGACGCGTTCACCACTATACCAAGCCGGTGGGTTGAGGAAGAGGAACACTCTCCTTCTTTCTTTTCTTTTTTAGCCTCGGGGAATTACCGTACAGGTAATACTACATAGGATGATATGTATGAATGTAAATGTACAGTCTCGGTTCGACCATTCCTGAAATGTGTGGTTAATTGAAACTCGATTAATCAAATTCACCGGATTTATAAAAGAATTTAATCAAATTTTCAGCATTTTATGAATTGAAAGAGCCAGTTAATATATACATAATATATTAACTGCATGGATGAACTATTACGATACAAATAAATGGTTAGATGGTTTGCCCTTTGTCCAATGTTTTTATAAAAAAATTTTTATTCAGCTTTCACCATCAGTACATTCAAAATACGGTTAATTTGATTAATCGGTTCCATTTTTGGAGAATAACATATATATTTTCTATATTTAACGTTAATTACACGAGATTACTGAACTTAAGTTGTTTGGCTTAAATTCAAACTTCCTGTTTACTTCCTTATACGAAGTAAAGGAAGTATTGCGATCGCGAAAAATTTCGGTTTTCAGATTTCATTTTGATCATTCCTGAATCCATTTTGACTAGTTTCGGTGTGATATCTGTATGTATCTCGCATAACTCGAAAACGATTACCCGTAGGATGTTAAAACTTTGGATTTAGAACTGTTATAATATCTAGTTGTGCATCTCCCCGTTGATTGCATTCGACTGAACCAAAAGTCTCCATAAAAGCCCAAAATCCAAAAACTTTGGATTTTTTATTTTTTCTTAACTGCAGTAATAAGCCCTCATTGAGAGATTTTTAACGACATATCATAAGTTGTACTTATTTTCATTGGTTCCAGAGTTATAACCAGATAAAATCTTAATTAATGAAATATTTGGATCGTACAAGGAGAAGACACATCGGTTCGAATCAGACTTCATCTCTTTTTTTTTTACTTTTTTTCTTAATTTAAATATATTGATTTATTAATAATTATTAACCTGTAATTGTAAAAAAAATGTACGATAAATAATAATTCAATAATAACAATTTTTAAAAAAATGAAAACATATCATAAGTTATTAGTGAAATAAAATTTTATGTACTTTTCATTTAAAAAAATGTGTTTATGTAATCTAATACGCGTACAAGTCAGTCGTGTCCACATTATTTTTTTTTTCGACGGTTTCTTGTAATCTTGGAGATTGGTTTTTTGTGATTTTTTTTAATTTCTAGTTATCGTTTCGTTAACTACCAGAGCTGATCTGTGTTTGTCGAAATATACCGAGGAAGGTCCGAATAAAGGAAATATTTTGAATGTGACGTATTTTGAATGTGACGATATTCACCGGAGAATATTGGCGTTCTCTAATTTTAGTCTCTCCCGGTAACATATTATACAGATTCAGGAGGATAGGGCAATACTTTCACAA